>NC_136925.1:63644145-64246645 GCF_949752795.1 Hyperoodon ampullatus | reverse complement strand
AGCATAATACTGTATATAATATATAATACTATGTTATATATATTTTTTCTTCAAATGTATTTTCTAGGCATTCACCAAATTGTCAAGTGACTATCTCTGTATTATAGAATTGGAAGGGGGAGTTTCTTCAGAGTTATGAAACACCAAGGAAAGGAACCTAGTTCATTTAGCAGAATACTGTAAACAGGATATTTACATAGATTTTGATATATTTATTCAGTGAAGAAAATGGTTTCACATATCAGATTTTTTTGATGCATTTGAATCTTTATTCTACAACACAAGCAACATAAATACAATATCTTTTAAAATATTTTCTCTTTAGAATTTTCATTTTCACCTCAGATAAAATGTACACAAAATACACTTGCAAGCTTGCTTACAGGAACCTGTTAAACAACACAGATTATATCAAATCAAATAGTTATATCAACATATAAAGGATGGTGGTTTTCATTTTTTTTTTTTAAATAAATGTGACCAAACTGACTAAAAAAGAAGGCAAAACAAAAACTGTACTTCCTTGACAAGTCCTTTGGAGTAAACAAAATGCTTCAAGGCTCCTGGTGAATAGGGTTGAAGGGATGAGTTTTGCATTCTATGGATAAAATGGTATACGGGCTCAAATCATTATGGCTATACCAAGCTTCATTTATTTATAATTTTCAGTGAAAACAAGTCTAGTCTTTGGCATAATACAAGAAAGGATAAAAGGACCCTTACCACCTGTTGGCTTTACTTAGAGTGGGAGATGGTAGCAGGGGAACCGATTATAGTGTAATTTATCTAAGTCTATTCCTCTTAGAACAGCAGGAAAATCATCTTGAATCAGTCTTTTGGCATGGTTAGGGCAATAAACTTCTTATTCTTGCCCCCATCCCCTCCCATCCACTAAAAACAAATTAAGAAACAAAACCAAACAAAACCAGCCTTTCCCTCTAGGCACCTGCTCCTGCCCCATTCATGCCATACCTGGAAATTCTACCACATGGTTTCAATTGAAGTGAAACCAAACATATCAAAAAGCATTCATCTTTGTCCAGTTTTACCTATTGTGTGGGAAACCAAGTTTTATTAGAGAGAACCACTTCCAACAAAAATTGGATGAAAGAAGAGAGAGGGAGGAACACCAAGTTGCCTGTACCTAGTCACGAGGCAGCCGTGGTGGCCACTGGTGGCTGGTAGAGCCAGGGCCGTGAGCTTCCCAACTTTAAGAGAAAACATATTTTACATGTGAGTTTAAAAGACTGGCTTTTGGATTCCTCCCTCCCCTTTTTGGCACCAGCTGGTAAAACAAAAATAAATTATTATTAGAGATTAATTTTTAAAATTTAATTCAACATCCGTTATTATTAAAAAAACTAAATGCACACATAATTTCCAAAAATGATTAGGGGAAATGAAACTGCAATAGAAAAGCTTCAATTATTCCTGTCTACAGAGGCAAGGACTTGAATCCTTGACATCATTAACACTGATGTGCTTTCTCATCTCACTAATTCTAGTAAATATAGTCATTAACTTTCTACTTATATAACAGTTTAAATAATGTCAGGATACTTAAACAGAAGCCTTTAGAGAAACTTACTGAATCAATAAAAATTTTGTGTCATTAGTATAGTTTACACAAGGGAGATGATTTTGAGGTATTCAATTCTTTTTCTCTTGAATTATTACCTCTATGGTCCTTATTTTGTTTAATGGAAAAAGGATTTCCAAAACTAATTAACTGAATACAGAGTTAAGAGATAAACTAAGGCCCTATCTATATTTAACATGATTTCACTGTATTCCCAAAGCATACTGATGCGCTTTTACGTTTTTCTTCTCATTTGGAAGATGAGATAATGAATATGGTCTTGATTGTGTAGATACATGCACAACACAACATATGTAATGAAAAGTCCTTAAAACAGGCACATGTGCTGCTCAAAAGGGAGTTGGTTCCACTTGCAAATTCCTGTGAAGCCATTTGGTAGACTCTTTACAGATATGTAGGAAATTAAAATATTAATTTATACCAGATAGTTAAGTGAAAGATGAAGGCACATCAAGTAGTATAATATCATCTTGATGTGCTGATATTCTGGTGACTAATGAGGGATATAAAACTACTGGCAAGCGAGCAACTACTCAAAAATTTCTGGAAGCCAGGAGCCAAGGTTGTGATGGAATCAACATGGAAACATCTCATCAAAACTATGGACAGAAGAAATTAAAACACTACATACTTTAAAATCACCTTCAGTACAAGTCAAAAAGTCAACATGATACAAAAGGTCATCCATAGAGTTAATGTTTCTAAATACAAAGACAAGAAGCTTACATTGATCTCACTGTTCCATAGAACTTATACATTCATTGTCTTCTACCTTGTAAAAATCAATTGTTGGCATAATAAACCTGGACACTGGGAAGACTGAACAGCAATGCTGTAGAGAATCCAATTCCAAGTTGTCTGCCCAAGGTGAAGTTCAGTTTTTCTCTAGTGCTTGATAAGTCAGGCTGATCTTAAAGGGAGTAGTTAGAAATTTTTTCCAGGTATTGGTCCTCAAAGTGTGGTCCCCAGACCAGCAGCACTGGCCTCATCTGGGAACTTGTTAGAAATGCATATTTCTAGGCCTATTGAATCAGATACTCTGGGCTCCGGACCAGCAATCTGTGCCTTAACAAGACCTCCAGGTGACTCTGATATGTGCTTAAGTTTGACAACTACTGTCCTAACGTCAAAAGATACTAGACGACCACTACTTGAACTTTCAGGATAGGAATTAACAGTACAAACAATTTTTGGTAGTTGAAAAGGCTGGAACGACTGTAATTGGATGGAATTCAGCAGAAGTTGGCTGCAGCTGTGTCACTAAGATGGCCAGCTAGCTAGTCTCTCCTCCCTAGACCCCCCTTGTGTTATCACACAAAGATTAGAGGGGAAAGGTTTTGGATGGTGCTAGCGGTGTGGTAGTGGGTTTTTCTTCAACTGATAAGTACTGCCCCTCTTTACAAGGAAATTAGGCATTGTTCTCAAGTAAGTTTCTCCTACATTATCCTAGGGGATGATTTTTTTTTTTAGTCTATATTCCCTGAAGTAATAATTGTATTTTGGAAATCTAAATGGTGTTCTAATCCAAAACCTTAATTAAGTTATTAGTTACTTCCATATCAAATACAAATATTACAATACAGCCAGAGGAAAGGGATCTCACGAAAGACAGAGACAAAGTTTTCTAGATTGCTGCACTCGTGAAGGAGAGCACATTTTTTTTGGATGAGGCATAATTATAAATTCTTTACCCAATTTCATAAATCTTGCCATAAACAAGCTCATAAATTCAATAAAAAGTGCTTAAAAATAGTCTTTTGCTTTTTTAAGGCCACACTAAATCTTCCTAAATGGTACCCAAGCAGATGTAAGTTCTGTCATTCACTTACTGCATTGTGTTGGATTTTTCCTTCTGCCTGTTTCCTTGTCTACAAGGCAAGTAGAAATATTTAGGTGTCATGGCACATGGTTACTCTGGATATTGACCTGATGCCCTCAGTACCTGAATCTTTAAGCAATCTTGTCTGACCAGTTGCTTCTTCAGAGAATGTGCATTTTGAAAAATGGTCATTTATTTTGCATATTCCCAAAGTTTGATGATGACCTACAATTTAGTCCTATATACTTCCAGGGGAAGCAAGTAGAGAGGCACTGTTGGCTACAGGGCACTTTATTCTGAGTGATTAAATCGTAATTGGTAAAGGTCAACAAATTGTTGCTGTCATTCCAGACAGAGACTGTCATGTTTTTCCGCATAATAGCTGGCCATGGACAATATTATTCCATCATTTCCACCTAATTTGGTGAGTTTCCTAAATTACCACTGAGGATCTGCTTTAAGATTAAAGTTTAGATTTTGTTTTCTTTATTTTCAAACATAAAAATATTATGTTATATATGACCTTACTATGCCTAAACACTATCTTTTTAACCCTATTGAAAAATCCCCATAACATTATAGATAGGGACATCAATGTAATATCTTCAACTCATTTTAACTGTTTAATTCCTTGAAACACTGAAGTGTTTACACTGTGCACTTAGACATGGTGTTGTAGAGAGAGCCTGGCCTTTGAATTCAGGAACATCTCTTTTGCAACCAACTTTGCCATTTATGGGTTATCTTGGGCAAATTTCTGAACCTCTCTGGGTCTGCATCCTTATCTGAAAAAATGAGGACAATACCTGTTTCACAATGTTATTGTGGGAATTAAATATGGTAAGTAGGTAAAGGTCCACATTCTCAGAGGCACTCAATGATGTCACCTCCCCCCACTCCTGTTTGTAACCTCTTGCTATTGTTATCAGCTCCAAACAGAGGTCTTCATTTTTTTTTTTTGCTGTACGCGGGCCTCTCACTGCTGTGGCCTCTCCCGTTGTGGAGCACAGGCTCTGGACGCGCAGGCTCAGCGGCCATGGCTCACGGGCCCAGCCGCTCCGCGGCATGTGGGATCTTCCCGGACCGGGGCACGAACCCGTGTCCCCTGCATCGGCAGGTGGATTCTCAATCACTGCATCACCAGGGAAGCCCCAGAGGTCTTCATTTTGCTTAGTTTGATAGGACTGACACAAATGGATTTTTCTTTCTGAGAAAGAAAACTTTCCTACATAAGCAATACTATGATGTATTTGGGGAAGTCAAAAATATCTATTATATAGTTGCATTACCTTGTTATAGTTAAGGCTATTTGACTCTCTCTGTATAAGCCTTCTCCTTGGAACAACAAGAACAGCAACAACAAAGCCTAGTGATCGCTGTACCAAGAAGTTTCAATTTAAAGGTACTTTGGAATTATGATAACATTTTGTCATGTCTGATTTAGTCTGAGCTGTTTTATATGTTAGCATCTGCCTTGGTCAGTCATTAAATAACCTAAAAGTGGTAAAAGTTGCCCTAGTTTTGTATTGATGGAGAAGGCAGGAAAGTAATCATAAGGGGAGAGATGACAAGAGGGTGTAAAGAGACAGCCTAAGCATCTGTCAAAGCTGATCAGGAGATGCAAGAGGTAGGAGAGATCCTATGAACAATTTATTAGTCCTCCATCAAATCTAAGTCCTCCTATGGCAAGGAGAAATCTGTTGCAGAGTGTGGTGTACTTGGCTGGGCTATTCAGTCAGGAATTCTTTTGCACTTTGAGTTTTCTAGCTTGCTTCCTCACTTTGGAAAAGATGAACACTACCAAAATATTAGAAAAAGAATAAATCTCAGCCAGAGGGTAACACACTTTTGGCAGTAAATACAGGCAACTAAAAGCAATAAAAATCTTATTCTGCTTAGATCTGAAAATATACGGTAATAGCTATTGTAACTACAAAGGTTTGTCTTGACCTTGGTCTTTCAGAGACCATGGGAGGGAATGAAAGAAGAGATGGGGCAAGGCAGAAATGGAGACACCAGGAAGACTGAGGGACTGATGGGGCAGTGTGGGGAGGGACCACTCATCTACTAAGGGTTTTTACATACGTCCCTTTCTTCTTCACCCCTGGGAAGATTTGACTGACTTCGCTATGACCCGAAGTGTACTATTCCTCGGAGATTATTTGCATCAAGCCATGTCCTTTTTGAAAACTGCAAATACCTCTGAGAAGTATTACTGTGACTTAGCTAATTTTCCAGCTGAAATCTGACATGGATGTTATGCACAGAGTGTGTTGGGAATGGAGGTGGGTTGAAGACTGCTGTGGGCCGGAGGGGTGGTCTACAGAAAAAATGACAGGAAGGGACGAAAACCCTCTGACAAAATTGTAGGTAAAGAATGATGTACATCCTCTCATCTTTTATTCTTGGGACCCGTAATTAGGCTGGTACTAGTGCAGTGTTTGAATACAGAATGGGGTAAACTTGTTTTCATAAGTTAGCCATGAATCCCACAATAGAGAATCTGTCAAGACAATGAATTCTGACTTCTAAACGGTTAACAACTTCCAGGACATGACCTTCATGAATTGAGACTGGCTTCCTTTGAATTTTTATACTTTATAAAAAGTTGCTAGATATAAACATTTTGTAATTACTCTGAGTTGATAATACTCTGCTTTGCTGAAGCTCCCCCCACCCCCGTAAACTGCGGAATGCTCACAGGCTCACAAGGAAATGAACCTTAGATGAGCTACAAAAAGAAACAAAACAACAATGGTGTACTGCTTTTGTTTAAAAAAAAAAAAGTATCTACCCAACTTTCAATTCTACTTACAAAATATAAAAAATCTAAAGTATAGAACACGACTTATTGCTATCCCAACGATTCATTGCTTGTTAACATCAAATTGTTGATCTGTTTCTAAACTTGCAATATTGTCTAATGAGCAAACACTAAAGGCAAAGAGTGTTTTGTGGAACTGGAAAAACATCTTCTGAATTCTGTGGTGATCTCCGGATGGCATAGCGAATGATAAGGTTCTTTCTTTTAGATTGCCTAAATAAATCAGGGAACCCTGTCTTCCTCTTAACCTCGTAGATAGTTATATATTCCCAAGGAAGACAAAGTTTACAAATACCAGCACTGAATAAAGCTGTCAGTTTTAAATCCTTACTTCCACCCTTAAGAGTTGATGTTTGAGGGATATTTTCAATTACGAATAATTTTTAGGAGCTGGGAAAATTAAAACATATCTCTTAGCAACTAACTCTTTAGAATGTGTGTGAGTGGCCTTGACTGAGGAGTTTCAATCACTATTATAATTTAAGAAATATTAAATATACTGTAAATAATAAGATAAAGATTCCAAATTAATTTTCTAGTAATAATTAGGAAAATAAATATCTAGTTAAAATATGCCTGAATGAAAAGACCTCAAACAGAGGGCAAATCTACTTGCCAGAGAGGAGAAATATTTTAAACTGAAAAACTTCATTTCCTAAACTTCATTCTGTGTCTTTTCTCCTGTAGTTTTATTTTTTTCTGAGACTAGAGTGTGTATGAACGACACCATAATTTCATATGAGGGTTGTCTAATATTTTCAGATTTAAAATGATTTCATCATCACCTCCTTTCCCACCCCTTCCAGCTGTCTCCCTAACCCCACACTTCCTGCTCCCTTCCCTGAGAAGTCTGTTCATTGGACGGTGAATTCTTGAGTTCCTTTCTTCCAAGGGTGTTGATATAAAATGAGTTGTTTTGTTTTCTTAAAGACAAAATGTTATACCTTATGTTCAGATAATTGTGGAGCATAGAAATGTGTGTGCAACAAGGAACTAAGGCACCATTTTTTCTTTCCCTTTTCATTTTTGCATTGGGAACAAAAGCAAAGACTTTTGGGACAGTCAGGTGGCCGGTCTTAAGTCATTTGGCACTATCTGTATCAGCCAATACCACTGAGTACTATGTGTCAAAGGCTGCCATGCCACAGACTTAAAATCCTGCCATGAAAGAATTTCCTTCGTTTAGAAGTAGGGAAGTGAAGGCACAATAGTACCTTACATGAGGAAGTTGGCAAATACCAATCAGAGAATCTTGACAACTTAGGAACAATTTTGAAATGTTCTGGAATATTTTACAGAGGAAGTAAGTCATCCCTTTCTTGATTATGACACCCAAGAATACATTTTTCCAACTGTTTTCTTCCCTGCCGAACTCATAATCATAATATAAATCTTCCTCCAATTAATCATGTCTGGTAATCATGTCTGTGTGTATATCAGCTTGACTTACCAGCAGATATTTCTTTAGCTATTGCATTTCTTAAAATGATGGATCGCCTGGGTTCAATCCCTGGTCGGGGAACTAGATCCTGCAGGCATGCTGCAACTAAGACCTGGTGCAGCCCAAATAAATAAATAAAATGATGGATCAATGTAATGTTTTCAAAGGAGTGGCCCTTGAAAGTGACTCATTTGGGGATAATATTGCAGGCAAAAGCATTGGGAAATAAGATTTAGAAATGTGTCAAGGAATGTAGAGTCTTCTGAAATTATGTGCAAATTTAGAGTTTCACTTGTGTCATCCAGATACAACCTTAGTATCCAGAATGGCCCCAATGCTGATTAGCTAGGGAGCAACTGGGTGTTCTCTGAGTCACTGGGGCTGGTGGTGGGGAAAATGCTATCAGCTGGATTGGCAGACATACTCTAAACCCTCCTAGTGTATTTCCTTGGGAATGGAATGTGAGTCTTCTACACAATGATGTCATAGACACGGCCCACTCTGCCGAGCCATTCTCTCACAGCCTGGCGAACTCTGATGTCAGTCACGTGACAGGTCAGCTGGCTGATGCATGGGAACACTGCTGGCTGGAGCGCTGTGAAGGTCTGGTCTGGAAGGATCTGAATCTGATTGAGAACTGTCAGCACCATGTTGGTCCATGCCTAAGAGAAAGGAATTAAGAGAATTAGCAGTTTTCTCCAGTGGTTTCATTTGTACTCTTAAGTGTGGCTAATATGCAAATGAGTTTTCTCAGGCTTTAGGCTTCAATAAATGTAGGCTTTACTAATTTAATGCACTTATAATAAAACATCAATTTAAGTTCATATATATATATATATATATATATATATATAAAAGGACTAGCAGAGACTCATTTCACATTAGGAATACATTATTTCTAGCTTTTACAAAATACAAAAATCTTACTCCTCAGATTTTTAAAAACTCTCTTGCCTTCTCACGATGAGATTTTCATAGGCCATATGACATTTTTAATCAGCAGTCTCTCTAATGTCTAGAGAACTTGGAATAGGTCTACCTCAATTTAGGGTAACTTTTGAAATCATAAGCAAATATCCAAGACATGAAAAAGCAATTAAGATTTGTTATTTGTCAAGAAGGTCATCTGTTAAAGAATAACCTTACATCTCAGTTTGACTGGATACTTTTACAAATACAGTCTAAGATGATTTTTGTGGATTCTGAACTATGAAGTTTAGTTCTATGTTCAAGACACATCAGAGGAAAAAAGTATCTTGCAAGATTCATACTAATTCCAAATTTATGTTCATTCTAAGAATACATTCCTGTATAGGTCCATAGAATCCTAGGGCCCAAGAGCTCCTATCTTACTATGCCTGCAACAGGAATCTACAACTTAAAATAAACATCCAGATTACTTTTAAAGGGCTCTCCATGAGTTTAGATCCTTCTATCTTTCTTTTCCCATCTCATCTTTTCTTAAATTGAATGAAACAGTGCCCCTTTTCTTTACTTCTCAAGCTCATTTTTGGGAGGTACCATAGAATTGCAAATATTAATTATATAAAGGAAAAGGAACACCCTGAAAATAAGAATTTTTATGTGCTCAGGATGGGCTAGAAAAACAATTCATTTGGAATAACCACATAATATGCACTTTGCCTTTTCCCTTTACATAATTCTTCATAACTACAGAATTGCTTCAGGGCTATCTTCAAATGATTAACTGGCATTGAGTCCTGGGTTTAAGCCCATCTATTTTCTAAGCTTTGGTGTCATCTTATTTTCACAGGTGGGTTCCCAATTCTCAGTAGTATCTGTTATAACCCATAAAAACAATTCCTGAAATTATATGAGAATACAATTTCAGTTTCACAAGGATATACTGATAGATCCTATGTCTTAGGGGCAGGCAGTCCCCTGACTTTGGAGGCTCATAACGTGTCTGAGTGCTCCCTGAGGGGCACAGGTGCGTCACTGGTACTGGCTTCCCTCCTGCATGGCCGGCTGTGGACCCTTGCATCCTCCGGCGGGGGGCGGGTACCCACCTGGATCTGGGCTTCGGCGTCCCTTGCGGAGATACTCCGGGAGCTGCCGGTGGAGCCCGAGCGGGGCCTCTTCTCCTGGCGCAGCAGCTCGGGGCCAGCGCTGAAGGAGTGCCGCATCTGCCCCTGGTCCATCAGGTGCTGGGGCCGCTGGAGCAGTGGGGAGCCTTGGCTCCTGGGCCCCAGTGGCTCTCCCTTCTTCTCCACCTTGACCTCTTTGGGGAAGGAGGGCAGGTTATGCTGTTGTTTCCTCTTCTTGTACTCGGTCATCAGCTTTGAGATGGTCTTGTCAGCTGCCATGGTGTAGATTTTGTTGCCGGCGTTCTCCCACCACTCCTTCTTGCGGCTGGGGTCCTTCTTCTCCACCTTGGGGCTCGGGGGCAGCAGCAGCATTTCCCCGCTGGTCCCCCTCAGGCTCGGCGGCTCGCCCGCGTGATCGCGGGTCTGACTGCGGTCATCCTCGGAAGGCGTGTCTTTCCCCGAGAAGCCCCCAGTGGACGGGGTGGATGACCCCGACTGGAAGGAGGGAAGGATGAAGAAAGGGTCGCTCTTGAAGATCGGTGCCTCCTCCATACTGTTTTCCAGGTCCAAGTGCATCTGGATGTAGTTATTACACAGCTCCATGCACAGCTTGTGAAGTCTCTTGATCAGCCACACCCAGTCCGCGTTGCTGATGGGCTGGACACTGAGGGAGGGCATCCGAGCCCTCCACTGCCTCTTCTCCTTGCCTCTAGGGGGGCTCACCTGGGCGGTCTCCTCAAAAATGTCTTCATCTTCTGATGAACACTGCTGGGAGGAATCTGTGCTCCTCTCATCGTCCTCAAAAAGGACCTTCTTCACTTGCTCAGCAGTGATGGTTTCTTGGTTGCTGAGAACAGCACAGACCAGTGCATGGAAATAAATGTTAAAACTCATGGCAGACTGGCGGTAGAGGTTGGCAGCTCCCCCGATGCCAGACACTTTCTTCAGCAGGCACTTCAACCCAGGGCTGGTGTCAAACTCTCTGGCCGTCCTGTAGGAGTCCAACAGCAGGTCAAAGATGACGGCCAAGTTCTGCATGGAGATGTATCTGAGGAAGCCGGCTAGCTTGGTTTCTGGCACTTGGATCTTCTCCTCCCCAGGAGAGGGGCCTTTGACAAACTCTTCTAACAAGATATCATACAAGTTCTGGAGTAACACTTGATGGGATAGTAAACTCACCACAATTTCCCTGAAGGAAACACTTCAAATGAAAAGAAAGGCATTGATTAGTAGCCAGTTGCCTTATATGAGTTACCTTAAAGCAATTCAGACCTTACACAAACAGAATGACTAGGCAAAATTACAAACTAAACGACTTGTATTTTAATGTCTTTCTTCAAAAAGGACAAATTTCTTGGGGCATTACAAGATGACAATTTTAATCGATTAATGGAATTCCTGACACTTTTAAAATCTGGGAGCTATAGAATTAATATTATGATATTGAGTTAACGATTCTCAACAAGACTTAGGAAACAAATAGAACAATTTTGTAAAAAATTTTTTAATGTAGACACAATTATGGTATATGACCTGTTTTCTTTCGTAGTTATGAGTAATAAAACAAATCAAGAAAGTAACAATTTCTGTTGAGTTATAGTAATTTTAATTGGCTTTTTCCCTACCCTTTGCCATTTTTACTTAATCCCAAAGCTTTTACTATTTTTTTTAAGTGATGGCTGAGGAATTTTTAATAAATGGAAAAATTAAAATATAATAATTAACATTATGCTTGGACATTTGAGTTCATTTTGTTTCCCCAGTTTCATTTTTTCCTGCATATCTAGGAGTGAAGTCTTTATTTCACTAAGATAGGCTTAAGAGCTTAAAATCTCTCTTCTGCTAGTTATCTAGGGAATCCAAGAAATAGCTAATTGCAAGATTCCACGTTATTCTTTAACTGGTTGCATCATTTTATCTTGTGCAAGGATAGCCTCTGAAAGTACAAAGTCAGGATGTGACAGCACGTTGTATAACATACCCAGACAAAGGCAATATTCCATATAGGCTTGGGGGAAGAGAGAGGAAGAAGGAAGTATTTACTGGTCTGCACATTCCAGATATAGGAATTCTGACTACAACTGTCAAGTGTGTCAACTCTGCTAAGACACCTAGCTATGAGAATACCTGGAGAGATTTGTTTTTAAATTTAGAGTATAGTTGATTAACAATGTTGTGTTAGTTTCAGGTGTACAGAGAGTGATTCAGTTATACATATACATGTATCTATTCTTTTTCAAATTCTTTTCCCATTTAGGTTATTACAGAGTATTGAGCAGAGTTCCTTCCCTGTGTTACACAGTAGGTCCTTGTTGGTTATCTATTTTAAATATAGCAGTGTGTACCAGTCAATCCCAAATTCCCCATCTATCCCTCCCCTCCATACTTCCCCTCTGGTAACCATAAGTTCATTCACTAAATCTGTGAGTCTGTCTCTGCTTTGTAAATAAGTTTGTATCATTTTTTCTGGATTCTGCATATAAGCGATATCATATGATATTTGTCTTTCTTTGTCTGACTTACTTCACTTAGTATGATAATCTCCAGGTCCATCCATGTTGCTGCAAATGGCATTATTTCATTCTTTTTAATGGCTGAGTAATATTCCATTGTATATATGTGCCACATCTTCTTTATCCATTCATCTGTCAATGCGCAGATGAATGTTTCCATGTCTTGGCTATTGTAAACAGCATTGCAATGAACAATGGGGTGCATGTATCCTTTTGAACCATTTTTCCCTGGATATATGCCCAGGAGTGGGATTGCTGGAACATATTGCTGGATCATAGCTCTGTTTTCAGTTTCTTAAGGAATATCCATACTGTTCTCCATAGTGGCTGTACCAATTTACATTCCCACCAACAGTGTAGGAGGGTTCCCTTTTCTCCACACCCTCTCCAGCATTTATTGTTTGTAGACTTTTTGATAATGGCTATTCTGACGGGTGTGAGGTGATATCTCATTGTAGTCTTGATTTGCATTTCTCTAATTAGAGATATTGAGCATCTTTTCATGTGCTTCCTGGCCATCTGTATGTCTTCTTTGGAGAAATGTCTATTTAGGTGTTCTGCCCATTTTATGATTGGGTTGTTTGTTTTTTTCAATATTGAGCCACATGAGCTGTTTGTAAATTTTGGAGATTAATCCCTTGTTGGTCACATTGTTTGCAAGTATTTTCTCCCATTCTGTGGGTTGTCCTTTTGTTTATGGTTTCCTTTGCTGTGCAAAATCTTTTGAGCTTAATTAGGTCCCATTTGTTTATTTTTCATTTCATTTCCATTATTGTAGGAGACAGAATGAAAAAGATATTGCTGCAATTTATGTCAAAGAGTGTTCTGCTTATATCTTCCTTTAAGAGTTTTATAATATCTGGTTAGGTCTTTATTCCATTTTGAGTTTATTGTTGTGTATGGTGTTAAAGAACGTTCTAATTTCATTTTTTTACATGTAGCTGTCCAGTTTCCCTGGCACCATTTTTTGAAGAGATTGTCTTTTCTCAATTATATAGTCTTGCCTCCTTTGTTGTAGATTAATTGACTATAGTTGTGTGGGTTTGTTTCTGGGCTTTCTATCCTGTTCCATTGATCTATATTTCTGTTTTTGTGCCAGTACCATACTGCTTTGATGACTGTAGCTTTGTAGTATAGTCTGAAGTCTGGGAGCCTGATTCCTCCAGCTCTGTTTATCTTTCTCAAGATTGCTTTGGGGGGGCTTCCCTGGTGGCGCCGTGGTTAAGAATCTGCCTGCCGATGCAGGGGACGCGGGTTCGTGCCCCGGTCTGGGAAGACCCCACATGCTGTGGAGCGGCTGGGCCCGTGAGCCATGGCCACTGGGCCTGCGCGTCCGGAGCCTGTGCTCTGCAACGGGAGAAGCCACAACAGTGAGAGGCCCGCGTACCGCAAAAAAAAAAAAAAAAAAAAAAAGATTGCTTTGGCTATTTGGGGTCTGTTATGTGTCTATGCAAATTTTAAATGTTTTTGTTCTAGTCCTATGAAAAATGCCATTGGTAATCAGATAGGGATTGCACTGAATCTGTAGATTGCCTTGGGTAGTATAGTCATTTTGACACTATTGATTCTTCCAATCCAAGAACATGGTATATCTTTCCAACTGTTTGTGTCATCTTCAATTTCTTTCATCAGTGTCATAATTTTCAGAGTACACGTCCTTTGCCTTCTTAGGTAGGCTTATTCCTAGGTATTTTATTCTTTTTGATGTGATGGTAAGTGGGATTGTTTCTTTAATTTCGCTTTCTGACCGTTCATTGTTAGTGTACAGAAATGCAACAGATTTCTCTGTATTTATTTTGTATCCTGCAACTTTACCAATTTCATTGATGAGCTCTAGTAGTTTTCTGGTATCATCTTTAGGATTTTCTATGTATAGTATCATGTTATCTGCAATCAGTGGCAGTTTTACTTCTTTTTTCCAATTTGGATTCCCTTTATTTCTTTTTCTTCTCTGATTGCTGTGGCTAGGACTTCCAAAATTATGTTGAATAAAAGTGATGAGAGTGGACATCTTCGTCCTGATCTTACAGGAAATGCTTTCAGTTTTTCACTGTTGGGTATGATTTTAGCAGTAGGTTCGTCATATATGGCCTTTATTATGTTGAGGTATGTTCCCTCTATGCCCACTTTCTGGAGATTTTTAAAATCATAAATGGGTATTGAATTTTGTCAAAATCTTTTTCTGCATCTATTGAGATGATCATATAGTTTTTATTCTTCACTTTGTTGATGCGGTGTATCACACTGATTGATTTGTGGATATTGAAAAACCCTTGTATCCCTGGGATAAATCCCACTTGATCATGGTGTATGATCCTTTTAATGTGTTGTTGGATTTGGTGTGCTAGTATTTTGTGGAGGATTTTTGCATCTACGTTCATCAGTGATATTGGCCTTTATTTCTTTTTTGTTGTTGTTGTATCTTTGTCTGGTTTTTGTATCAGGGTGATGGTGGCCTCATAGAATGAGTTTGGGAGTGTTCCTTCCTCTGCAATTTTTTGGAAGAGTTTGAGAATGATGGGTGTTAGCTCTTCTCTAAATGTTTGGTAGAATTCACCTGTGAAGTCATCTGGCCCTGGTATTTTGTTGGGAGTTTTTTTTTTGTTTGTTTGTTTGTTTTGCGGTATGCGGGCCTCTCACTGTTGTGACCTCTCCCGTTGCGGAGCACAGGCTCTGGACGCCCTGGCTCAGCGGCCATGGCTCACGGGCCCAGCCGCTCCGCGGCATGTGGGATCTTCCCGGACCAGGGCACGAACCCGTGTCCCCTGCATCGGCAGGCAGACTCTCAACCACTGCGCCACCAGGGAAGCCCCGGGAGTTTTTTAATCACAGTTTTAATTTCAGTACTTGTGATTGGTCTTTTCATGTTTTCTATTTCTTCCTGGTTCAGTCTTGGGAGATTGTACCTTTATAAGGATTTGTCCATTTCTTCCAGGTTGTCCATTTTATTGGCATATAGTTGCTTATAATAGTCTCTTATGGTCCTTTGTATTTCTGTGGTATCCGTTGTAACTTCTCCTTTTTCATTTCTAATTTTATTGACTTGAGCTCTCTTCCCTCTTGATGAGTCTGGCTAAAGGTTTATCAAATTTTTTTATTCTCAACGAACCAGCTTTTAGTTTCATTGATCTTTTTATTGTTTTCTTTGTCTGTATCTCATTTATTCCTGCTCTGATGTTTATGGTGTCTTTCCTTCTACTGACTTTGGGGTTTTTTTGTTCTTGTTTCTCTAGTTGCTTTAGGTGTAAGGTTAGGTTGTGTATTTGAGATTTTTCTTGTTTCCTGACGTAAGATTGTATTGCTGTAAACTTCCCTGTAAGAACTTGTGTTGCTGCATCCCATAGGTTTTAGATTATCATGCTTTCATTTTCATTCGTCTCTAGGTCTTTTTTGATTTCCTCTTTGATTTCTTCAGTGATCCATTCGTTGTTTGGTAGCATATTGTTTAGCCTCTATGTGTTTGTGTTTTTTACAGTTTTTTTCTTGTGGTTGATTTCTAATCTCATAGCATTGTGGCTGGAAAAGATGTTTGATATGATTTCAATTTTCTTAAATTTACCAAGGCTCGCTTTATGGCCCAGCATGTGATCAATCCTGGAGAATATTCCATGTGCACTTGAAAAGAATGTGTATTCTGCTGCTTTTGGATGGAATGCTCTATAAATATCAGTTAAATCCTTGTGGTTTAATGTGTCATTTAAAACCTGTGTTCCCTTATTTATTTTCTGTCTGGATGATCTGTCCATTGATGTAAGTGGGATGTTAAAGTCCCCCACTATTTTTATGTTACTGTTGATTTCTCTTTTATGGCTGTTAGGAGCACCTCAATATATAAGGCAGATACTATGTTGGGTGCATATATACTTGCCATTGTTATATCTTCTTGGATTGATCCCTTGATCATTATGTAGTGTCCTTCTTTGTTTCTTGTAACAATCTTTAAAGTCTATTTTGTCTTACATAAACATTGCTACTCCAGCTTTCTTTTGATTTCCATTTGCACGGAATACATTTTGCCATTCACTCACTTTCAGTCTCTGTGTGTTCCTAGATCTGAAGTGGGTCTCCTGTAGACAGCATATATACATGTGTTGTTTTTGTATCCATTCAGCCAGTCTGTGTCTTTTGGTTGGAGCATTTAATCCATTTACATTTAAAGTAATTATCAGTATGTATATTCTTATTGCCATTTTAATTGTTTTGAATTTGTTTTTGTAGGTGCTTTTTCTTCCCTTCCTCTTTTGTTCTCTTCTCTTGTGATTTGATGACTAAATTTAGTGTTGTGTTTGGATTACTTTTTCTTTTTTGTGTGTGTATGTATTGTAGATTTTCGGTTTGCAGTTACCATGAGGTTTTTGATATAGAAGTCTATATAAAAGCAAGATTGTTTTAAGTTGCTGTTCTTTTAATTTCAAATGCATTTCCAATATCCTGCATTTGTGATCTCCTCACAATTGCTGGATTTCATATATTTGTGTGCAGATTATTTCCTATTTTTACTGTACGTTTGCCTTTACCAGTGAACTTTTCCATTCATAATTTTCTTGTTTCCAGTTGTGGCTTTTTCTTTTCTGCTTAGAGAAGTTCCTTTAGCATTTGTTGCAAAGCTGGTCTGGTGGTGCTGAATTCTCTTAGCTTTTGCTTGTCTGTAAAGCTTTTGATTTCTCTGCCAAATCTGAATGACAGCCTTGCTGGGTAGAATATTCTTGGTTGTAGGTTTTTCCCTTCCATCACTTTAAATATATAATCCCACTCCCTTCTGGCCTGCAGAGTTTCTGCTGAGAAATCAGCTGATAACCTTATGGGAATTCCCTTGTAGGTTGTTTCTTTTCCCTTGTTGCTTTTAATATTTTTTCTTTATCTTTAATTTTTGTCAGTTTGATTACTATGTGTCTCAGTGTATTCCTCCTTGGGTTTATCCTGCCTGGGACTCTGCATTTTCTGGACTTGGGTGATTGTATCTTTTCCCATGTTAGGGAAGTTTTTAGCTTATCTCTTCAAATATTTTCTTAGGTCCTTTCTCTTCTCCTTCTGGGGCCCCTATAATGTGAATGTTGGTGCATGTAATGTTGACCCAGAGGTCTCTTAGGCTGTCCTCCTTTCTTTTCATTCTTTTTTCTTTATTCTGTTCCACAGTAGTGATTTCCATCATTCTGTATTCCAGCTCACTTATCTGTTCTTCTGCCTCAGTTATTCTACTATTGATTCCTTCTAGTGTATTTTTCATTTCAGTTATTATATTGATTGTTTGTTTGTTCTTTAGTTCTTCTAGGTCTTTGTTTCTTGTATCTACTCGATCTGTGCCTCTATTCTTTTTTTCAAGATCTTGGACATCTTTACTATCATTACTCTGAATTCTTTTTTAGGCAGATTGACTAGCCTCCACTTCACTTAGTTGTTCTTCTGGGGTTTTATGTTGTTCTTTCATCTGGGACATATTCCTTTGCCATATCATTTTGTCTGACTTTCTGTGATTGCAGTTTCCATTCCACAGGCTGCAGGGTTGTAGTCCTTCTCGCTTCTGCTCTCTGCCCCCTGGTGCAGACCTGTGCAGGCTTCCTGGTGGGAGGGACTGGTACCTGTCCACTGGTGGGTGGAGCTGGATCTTTTCCCTCTGGTGGGCAGGGCCATGTCAGGGGGTGTGTTTATCGGGCAGCTATTTATTCAGGAAGACTTTAAGCAGCCTGCCTGCTGATGGGTGGGGCTGTGTTCCTTCCCTGTTGGTTGTTTGGCCTGAGGCATCCCAGCACTGGAGCCTACAGGCTGTTGGGTGGGGCCAGGTCTTGGTGAGAAAATGGCAGCCTCCAAGAGTGCTCACACCAATGAATATTCACCAGAACTGCTGCCAGCAGGTCCTTGTCCCTGCAGTGAACCAGAGCCACCCCCCCACCCCCAACTCTGTAGGAGACCCTCCGATACTAGCAGGTAAGTCTGACCAGTCTCTTATGAGGTCTCTGCTTTTTTCCCTGGGTACTGTGCATGAGACCCTGTGTGCGCCCTCCAAGAGTGGAGTTTCTGTCTCCTCCAGTCCTGTGGAATTCCTGTGATCAAACCCCGCTGGCCTTCAAAGCCAGATTCTCTGGGGGCTCCTCCTCCAGACCCCCAGGCTGGGGAGCCTGATGTGGGCCTCAGACCTTTCACTCCTATGCGAGAACTTCTGTGGTATAATTGTTTTTTCAGTTTGTGGGTTGCCCACCTGGTGTGTATGGGATTTGATTTTATCATGATTGTGCCCCTGTTACTGTTTCATTGTGGCTTCTTCTTTGTCTTTGGATGTAGGGTATCTTTTTTGGTAGGTTCCAGCATTTATTTCACAGTGGTTGTTCAGCAGTTAGTTGTGATTTTGGTTTTCCCATAAGAAGGGGTGAGCTCATGTCCTTCTACTCCACCATCTTCAAACCCAAAGCTTTTAGAATCTTATTGAAGTTGGTTTATAGGCACCAAATCAGTTTTCCAGGATTAAAAATGTTAATGCTTTAGGTACATATGTATAAAAGCTTTAGTGCTTCCAGTGTGTGAGATAAAGAAGGTCTAAACACTGAAATGTTTTTTAACTTTAGAAGTATTATGGGGCTAATATTTTCAAAGAAAGAAATTAAAGAAATTGATAATTTATTTTGCAGCCTTCTATAACAAACCTAGGAGAGAAAACAGCATTCACTCAGCACAGGCTAATTCCTTTCTGCATCCTTTTCTGCCAGCACAGACGTGGGACTTGTTTGTGGGCCTTGGTTGTGCATTTGGGGGAGGTGGGAGAGGGTGAATGCTCCCTAGACATCTGGCCAGATCTCCTGGTTGAGAAGCAGGTGCAACCCACCAGTGATGACAACTTCCTAATCAGGGCACAGCCCTGATAAGGCAACATTAGAAGTGAATGCTCACATTTTGGTGATTCAGCCCCTTTTGTTTGGCTGGATTCCTGTACTAAGAAAACATTCTCAATTCCAATTTCAACATTTTAATCCACCAATGTGGTTTTGGGTTTATGGTTTCCCATTCTTTTCACTGCTCTTAGAATTTCATGAAAATAGCTTATGCCATGATGTTGCAAACTAATTCCCATAACTGGATAATGACAAAATTACAACTCATTCATACTACTGATTTCCAAAGTCCAACTGTTACATTAATACTTAAAAAAAATTTTATTGGAGTATAGTTGATTTACAATGTCATGTTAGTTTCAGGTGTACAGCAAAGTGCATCAGTTACTATATCTCATACATATTACATATATACCTATATCTCCTTTTAAGATTCTGTTCCCATATAGGTCATTACAGAGTATTGAGTTCCCTGCGCTATACAGTAGGTTCTTATTAGTTATCTATTTTATATATAGTCGTGTGTGTATGTCAATCCCAATCTCTCTCTCCCCTCTCCCTTTCCCCCCTGGTAACCATTAGTTTGTTTTCTACATCTGTGACTCTATTTCTGTTTTGTAAATAAGTTCATTTGTACCATTTTTTAAGACCATGAATTTAAAAATTACTTTTGTAACTAGCAGGAAAAATATTTTAACTCGCAAAAAAGAACAAAAATCCTCCCATACATTTTTTAAAGGTTGATTTTGACCTTCATGTAGTGGTATCTCAAGACATCATACTTTCAGCAAAAATGGAATATGTACAAAGGGCTCACAAACAGTAACCCCTTCTAACATAGCACTTAAGCAACTTTTTTGTGGTAAAATATATATAACCTGATGTTACCATTTTAACCATTTTTAAAAGTTCAATTCAGTAGCATTAAGTACATGCACAATGTTGTGTAACCATCACCACTATCTATTTCTAGAACTTTTTCATCATCACAAACAGAAACTCTGAACCCATTAAATGGTAACTCCCCAACCCCTCCCAATTCCCCCACCATAGAAGTTACTTGAGGTATTAGGAGACCTGAATATGCACTCTTTTGAAGAAGCAGGCTGTGAAAGCCACCAATTTGGTCTAGTGCTTCATGTCCACAACTACAGGACACTAACTAAGAAGGGAAATCCTGTCACTTATCACTGGGCTGGCCTCCCCACTATACCTTAAACCTTCAAGGGACAGGGCAGTGCCTTTCTCATCTTCTTGTCCCAGGGCAAATGTATGCTGAGAGAAGCATTCAAAACAAACCAAAATAACAAAAACCAGATTAGTTCTGAGTGCAGGTGCCTGGAAGAAATGGTCTCCTTGAGCAGTGGCTCTGACACTTCAACCCCATCCTGCTGGCAGCCTGGACTCCTGAACCTTCAGAAGTCATCTGTTGATGGACACTTAGGTTGCTTCCATGTCTGGGCTACTGTAAATAGAGCTGCAGTGAACATTGTGGTACATGACTCTTTTTGAATTATGGTTTTCTCTGGGTAAATGCCCAGTAGTGGGATTGCTGGGTCATATGGTAGTTCTATTTTTAGTTTTTTAAGGAACCTCCATACTGTTCTCCATAGTGGCTGTATCAATTTACATTCCCACCAACAGTGCAAGAGGGTTCCCTTTTCTCCACACCCTCTCCAGCATTTATTGTTTGTAGATTTTTTGATGATGGCCATTCTGACCAGTATGAGATGGTACTCATTGTAGTTCTGATTTGCATTTCTCTATGATTAATGATGTTGAGCATTCTTTCATGTGTTTGTTGGCAATCTGTATATCTTCTTTGGAGAAATGTCTATTTAGGTCTTCTGCCCATTTTTGGATTGGGTTGTTTTTTTGATATTGAGCTGCATGAGCTGCTTGTAAATTTTGGAGATTAATCCTTTGTCAGTTGCTTCATTTGCAAATATTTTCTCCCATTCTGAGGGTTGTCTTTTGGTCTTGTTTATGGTATCCTTTGCTGTGCAAAAGCTATTAAGTTTCATTAGGATATGGGGCGGGAGAAGGGTAAGCTGGGACGAAGTGAGAGAGTGGCATGGACATATATACACTACCAAATGTAAAATAGATAGCTAGTGGGAAGCAGCCGAATAGCACAGGGAGATTAGGTTGGTGCTTTGTGACCACCTAGAGGGGTGGGATAGGGAGGGAGGGAGATGCAAGAGGGAAGAGATATGGGAACTTACGTATATGTATAACTGATTCACTTTGTTACAAAGCAGAAACTAACACACCATTGTAAAGCAATTATACTCCATAAAGATGTTAAAACAAACAAACAAACCAACCCAGATTTCTCTTTACTTAAATGTTGCAATCTGGTTTTAGTTCCAGTCTTTTTTTCCCCATGGGTGATTTTAATGTGGGACCTCTGAGGACACACCTGACCAGCAGATGCACAAACTTTTCTTACATCTAACTCATCTTCTCCTACCTTTTGTGCTAAGAATTGCCCCTGTGAATGAGTGAAATGCAACAACGCAAAATACTTGAAGAATTTTAGAGGATGTTTTAAGGCATAGTGGTTTCTACTAAAGAATTTGTGCTTTTCCTGTTTTACTGAATTTCACTGAGGGGGTAATTGTCTATTAAAAGTACTAAGTAAATTGAGGAACCATGGTGATAAATTTTTAAATCTTAACCTCTTAAAACCATTAAACCAGTAACATAGGAATGTTAGGTATCCTATTTTTCCTGTGTTTTATTTACAATGTGAATTCAGCTTATTATTCCTCTCCCCCTTTTTCTCCTTTTACTTCAAAAATTGTTTTAGTGGAATAATTGGCCGAAGGAACTAGAAATATATTTTAAAAAAAGGAAAACAGGTAAGAAAAGAACTGAAATTTGAAAGTAGATCAACGCTTAAAGCTGTGGAAAGGAGTGCACAATCACTGGTATGCAGAATAGATAAAAAATGCCCAACACTTTTGCGTGATCGGCAGTGGAGGGAAGCAGGGCACAGAATTGGGAGGAGTACGTGGGATATTGGTAAAGTTCTACTTCTGAAGTGCAGTGGCAGGTTCAGAGTCATTTCACTTTTTATTCATGCTTGATAACCTTTGAACCTTCCACATAGTCTTCTGTATGTACCACACACACTTGACTAAAAAAAATTAGTACCTGGAAATTTCACCCAAATAGGTATATTAATCAAACTGCTATGCTACCTGGTAACTTTTGGAAAAATCACACTCTCCCCCTAACATGGAAATGGTAAAGGACACAGGCACTGTGCTCAGCTAGACCTGGCTTTGATTCCAGCTCCCCTGCTTCACCGTCTCCCTGAATGTTTCCTCGTGCACAAGTGGATTACCTACTCCCTGTACTTCATCTATTGCACTCAAATACTTATCATCATTATTATTAGTGTGTCAGAAGTTTTAAAATGGGAACTTTTAGTCACTGGCTTCATCCTAAACTCTAGGAACAATGTTTTTTTGGCAGGATGATAGTATTTAAAAAGGGCAAGTTCCTGTGGCATGCACTGAGCTTTCTGTATCCTAACAGCTGTAGTGCTCATGAGAAGTTAATGATGTATTTCTCACTGAAACAAGAATCAGGCCTCATATTATTTTTTTAAAAAGGATTATGATATGTATGATGCTATAGATACAGTGAGTTGTGTCCCCCTCTGCCAAATTCATACATGGAAGTCCTAATCCATAGTATCACAGAATGTATACTTGGAAAAAGGGTCTTTAAAGAAATAATGGGGTTAATGGGGGCATTAGGATGGGCCTTAATCCAATATGACTGGTGTCCTCCTAAGAGGAGGAAATTTGCACAAAGACATATACAGAGGAAAGACCATGTAAAGACACAGGGAACGGACATTCATCTAGAAGCCAAGGAGGGAGGCCTCAGAAGAAACCAACATGGCTGACACCCTGATCTTGGACTTCTAGGCTCCGGAACTGTGAGAAATTAAATTCCTGTTGTTTAAGCCACCCAGTCTGTGTACTTTGTTATGGCAGCCCTAGCAAATGAACACATGTGAAATTTGGTTAAAATGCTAACAGGATTTTGCTTTCAGAAATGAACTTTCCTATTTATAAGTGCTTGGCTGCTTACCTTTTCTTGGTGTGTCCATTTGGCTTCTCATCAGGAGGCAGTTCAATAATGAGCTGACAGGACTGAGCATGATCAAAGTTGTTTGGAGTCTTTGGGGAGCTCTGGGTGTCCAACATAAACACCTGCACACGTATACAAAGGTACAGGTCAGAGCGCCACCATCCTCGACCTGCCTCCGCCAGGGATCAGCTGGATGGCCTTCGGCAAGTGGCTCACTCTTTCTACTCATTTTTTCACCTTTAAAATGAGGTTGGTAATGATTTCCTACTGGTATGTTTGTTGAGAGAATTAAATGAATTAATATGTGTGTATTGACATATGCAAAGCATTAGGACAGAAGAGTAAATACTCAATAAAAGTTAGCTGCTGGCACGAACAGTAATAACACTACTGCTTCTGCCATGTGACAAGTCATTACACTCCAAATAGCAAGGACTGACATTTAATGTTAGTTAAGAGCAAATAAAAAGGGGCTATGTTTGTAAGAGGTCTTCTCTGCTTTAGACGCTGTTTGGTACATATTCTAAACCATGCACGAACAGGAAACTAATTGGGACTTCTCCTGTCAGGGCTGCTGCTGTGGCCATGCTGCTCTATTAACAGACAATGGGAGAAGTGACTTAGAAAACAGTAGCCACTTCTTGGATTCTGATGTAAATGATTTCATTTGACATTATTTAATATACCTTCACTACTTCCCTTTGGAAACCTGAGTAGTCTTAAGGAATTTTTTCTTTCCAAATCTTGTTAAATTATCAGATCATTGAATACTGGGTTATCTGAAGAGTAAATATGGGAGAAGGTTTGGGACTGAAGAAGAAAGTAATATGAAGAAATGAAAGACGAACTGTTTTCCGTTGTTCTTCTCCATTAACTATTTCAGAACAGGATTCCATTTTCATATTCTTGCTGTGGGTGGAAAGACTGCTGGATGCATATGGGAAAATTCCTCATCTAGTCAGCTGTGAAGACTTTCTACTTAGAGAGGCCACCCCTTCAGAGGAGGACCACCTTCTCTGTTATGGTTCCTGGCCAGAACCTGTGTCCGGGATGTTAGGAATGTGCTCAGCAGATGTGAGTAGTTGAAGGTGGGAGGTTCTTGTCCCACTCTCTGAGTAGAGCTGGGGAAAGCACTTCAGAAGCCAGACCTGGCAGGAAACTTCTCAACTAATATGGTGAACGTGACTGAGTTCTTTTTGTTGATGGGGCATCCTGGGTTATCAGTGTGCTAAGGGGAAATTCTATTAAGGACTTCTGTAATTTAGTGATTCATTGACTCAAGAAATATTTACTAAGTGCCTTCTCTCTGCCCTGCTCTAGGACTACCAATATACAGAATATGTTCTCTGCTTCTGACTCATCAGCTTACAACCAACTTTTGTGACTTCTGCCATGTGTCAGAAGAAAAAGTCATTGGTACATGGTGATTACTGCACAGATAAGTACATCTTAATTTTACTGATTAGTTAACATTCAACTCAAATTTATTAAACAACTTGTAAATGTTAAGCTCTTTGCTGGGTATGGGAGATATAGGAAAAAAATAAGTTTACCAGTTTTAGACACTCATAGCCTAGCATTAACAATAGTATTTCAGTAACTATTTATAACATAAGTAGTACAAGTCAAGTTATGTATGGAGTGCAGTGGCTGGGTGGAAAAGGACCCTATTTGATCAGTGTACTGGTGGATGTAACAAGCTAGAAATGGTGAGAGGACCATAATGCTGTTGACTAGGTTCAAGTGATTTCTGGAAAAGAACAGCACTGGCCAGAGCTGGGACACATATGTCCCTAAAGGATGAAAGGCAGTGTGGTGATGCACGGCCTTCAGAAACGACCCCTAGCAATATCTCAAGCTTCCAGAGCCCCTGGGATCAAAAACCCCACCCTTACCTGCTGAGCCATGGCTCGGATGCGCCAGTACTCGGCCTCAGCACTGGGGGAGGAGGATGGGGCCGCCACCCTCACCTGGCAGCCTTCCCCGCTGAAGCTCTCGGTGCCACTGTGGAAGCAGCCCAGCAGATCCTGGGGAGAAACACAGCAGTCGTTCGCTGGGTGCAGCTGAGTTCATGGCTCCAGGCCCTGTCTTTGATCTGCCACCGTCACTGTGTCTGGGACAAAATACTGATCTAGCTACCTTGTTCCCACCAAGTGAGACCGCCTGCTACAAGGAGGGAGGCAGAATCCAGGCGACCCAACTTGAGGATCACCAGGGAGCTGAGGAAGGCTGGAGGTGCCCTGGTCTCTCCTCTGAGTGACTTACCTTCACCGGCTTGAGCGTGGCCGAGAAGGCGTCCTGCAGGGCACAGCAAGCCAGCCTCCACATCTCCTCTGTGAACACGGGGCCTGCTGTCACGAGGACATACCTGCCAGGAGAAAAAAGGAAAGAAGTCTTGAATTCATATATTTTCTTGTCACAAAAGGTAGGTAGGTCCTTCCAGACACGTGCCTAGATTTAGTCTATAGTTCCAACTCTTGCTGTCTTTTGTCACGCTTGCCTTTGGCATGCCATTGTCCTAATACTACTTCCTAACCCATTTAATGTAAAGAAAATATCAGTGGATCCCCACTACAAATAGGCCGATGTTTAAACTTAGGCTTGCATGTATATATTCTAATTTTCCCATTCCAGCCCAATTTGCCACTACTTCTCTACACATAACAAGATAAAACCCTCTTGCCACTTGTAACTCTTATCTCCATATGTGTGTTCATGCTGTTCTTCTGCTTACGAAGTCGCCACCTAGCGGAAGCTAACCCACCTTGGGAGATCTGACCAAGTATCATTACTACAGAAGGTCTTGCTGACTGCTGTACTCTCCAGGCATCTCGTCCTTTCATGGCATTTATAGTCCCTCCTTCCTATTATCACTTCTCCCATGACTCTCTTTGTTCTGCCCTTTAGAACAGGTTGTATGCTCCCTGCGGGTAGGGACCTTGGTCACATCACTTTCTGGGCAGCGGAGCACCCTGTATCATGACTTACACCATAAATACTTGCGATGAAATGAAGAGTTAGTAGCACAGTCATTTTTATAAGTAGACTGCTACCATCAAAGAATTAAATTCCCCTGGATTTCATAATAAAAACTCCAGTTTTGTGGAGAGCCAGGGAACCTTTATGTCACCTAATGCAGGAGCAGCCCACGCGGGAGATGGTTTCTGTGGGCTTGGCCACACACGCCACCAGCAACTCAAAGAGGTCCTTCAGCATGGTGTTGAGCATGCTCTCGTACCTGATGTCTGCAGGAAAATCAAAGCAAGATTGCACTCAGTGGTATTGCAAAGGAAGGGGCTGGATGGCATCTATACTACAGCAAAAGAGGAAAGGCTAAATGATACAAAAAATATACAAGTATCTGGGAAATAGAACAATGAGAAAAATGGCCATAACAATAACAACAAAAACAAAACACTCATTACAGCAAAAATTATCTTGGTTTTACCTAATTTTACCTTGTTTCATCCATATCTAGATATATCAAGATGAAATGCATGTGGCTCACTTTAATGTGTTGATGTACACTTTTCAAAGTATATAATTCCTCTGCTCAGCAAAATAGAACATATACTATTATATAACCTGAATACTAGCTAGTAAAAAATTTTAATTCTTAAAGGGAAAGATAAAACAAACATTCCTTACAGCTTATCGTTGAATTAGATTGAATTAAATGCTCTTAGTAAACAAAAAATCTTCTCATACCAACTACCACTTCTTGAACCTTTTCAGTTTGGCTTCAGTCTGCATGCTGTCCCCAGACTAAAGGAATTATGACCTCCCAAAATCACATTCTGTTTGCCCAGTTCAAGGAATACGCCAGTGTTCTTTTCCACAAAGTCCTTGCGATGCCACAGAACCAATTCTCAGTGGAATTCTCAAGGGTCCTGAGCTGTGCAAAGCCAGGACCTGGACAGAAACTCTACCACTAGGGATGCAGTTAGTGCCTGCATGTGGAAATACCCATTTTTCTTCTTTCTCGATCGGTGTGTTTTTCGCAGGGCAAATTGTCCTTACTAAGCTTAGTGGAGACCCCCATTTCTTATCTTTGCTTTTTGACTCTTCCTTGGGGTCAAGTTCTCATGAGTTTCTCTAACCTCGCCAACAAGGGAGCCTCTGACCTCACCTCTTCCCTTAAACTTCTGTATGTCTTTCCCTTTTCTTTATAACCTTTAGGGCTAGCAGCAAGATTCCTCCTGCTCCCAAATTTCCAGATCTTTCCATGGCAAGAATCTATTTCACAAATGCTGCTCCACTGGTACCACAGCTGACATAACAGCTCCCTCTCTGTCTGCTGACTTCAGCATACTATCCACCCCACACTTCCAAATCTGTTTCAAAGTGCCACAGACATTAAGACCCCCCCTTCCCCCCAATCTGTTAAGTAAAGTTACCTCTTCCCCATAATTTGAGCCTTTTCTAAAACCCTGCCTCTTCCATTTAGCCTCCCCAGATGCAGCAGGACAATAGGATACACTCTCTCCCTTACCCCCCAGCCTAGAGGGTTATTTCTTCTTTTTTAATTTATTATATACTTGAATTTGCCTCCCCTCTCCTAATGCACAGATATCCTAGACCTCATTAGGTGTTTTATTTTTAGTCACACACGTATTTTAAGCATTCTGTTTGATAATTTTGTAGAGGACACAGGGGTACCAATTTTCTTCTTGACAACCTACTATCAGAAGACTGGCACTAACCATGTAATTCTATTTTAATAATTCCCAGGACAAAAATCATGCACTGGTGTTTACTAAGCACTTCTAGACAATGCTGCTGTCTACTAAACAACTACTCAGCATGAGCTGCTTTGGCACCATAGATACCTGAGTGGATGAAGCTCTGAATGTGCTCCACCACCAGCTCACAGGACAGACCAATGGCATGCTTGAAGTTAGCAGAGGCCACGTCCCAGTAAGAATGGTCTTTATGGCTACGGCGAAGCCAAAGGGACATCACAGGAAGGAGAAGGTGAACAACTGCATAGATGCCAAACCCTGGTCCTGAAAAAGAAAGGTCAGCATCAGAATTGTGATCTTAGCACCTCTCCTGCAACAAAATGGCAGTACCAAGTGATGGCAGAGAGCTTCCCACCTCTTTCCTCTTTCACAGGAGCTCCCCATTCTGAGAAGGAGCAAGGAAAGAGAATTTACCACTGATTGGGAAATATATGGTCTTTGGTGACAGTTTTCTTTTTTGTTTCTGCATGATTTTAATTACGTAATACATAAATATACTCATTAAAATTCAAACAATACTGATAAAGCTAAAGTATCACTTGATCAATTCCTTAGTCCCCATAAACATACAAATACATATACACATATAAGAAAAAGTTCACCCTTTGAACTGTATGTATATTTATATGAAACAGTGAAATATAGGGTTTTTAAAATTACTTTTATATAAATGGAATAAGGTAAACCTTGGTCTGCATGTTGATTTTTTGCCCATAACAGTTACAAGTTAGAGATCATTCTGTGTCAGCAAATTAGATATTCCTCATTTTTATTACCACATACTGTTCCAAACTATTCAAACTGTATATGCATTAGTTTACTTATCCATTCCCTTACTGATGGAAATTTAAGATGTTTCTATATTTTGCTTTATGAACAACACTGTAATAAAAATATTTGTGGAAATGTGGATGGATTTTTAAAATTCTGACTACAAAAGCAAGGTATCCTTTTCATAATAAACACAGAAAACACATGAGAATATAAAGAAGAAGAAACTAATATTTTGATGTATTTCCTTCCAGTACTTTTTGAATATATTATCTTTGGGTGTATGTGTATATTTATAAATGCTTCTTATAAAGTTGAGATTGTATTCCACGCTATATATATTTTAACATAATGCCCTATAAACAATTATTGATGTCATTAAATATTATTCACAGATATTCATTTTAATGCCTGTAGATATTTACATGCTTTTACCATAACTTATTTAACCCATTTAGGGTGGTCATAATTATTTTGGTATTCAAGATGCTTCATCAAACATCATTATATATAGAATGTTATCTTCATTACTGTTAATTTCCTTTGATAGATTTCTAGAAGTAGAATTATTGGGCTAAAACGCTCTTCATACACACTGAGTAGTAGAAAATGATACTGACCAATAAAACAGATTTAGAAATAGTGGCATATTAATTAATTCTATAAGATACCTGCTTATTCTTGGATAGAAAGTCTTTAAATTTTTAATGTGTAGGAGTAGCTATAATGGTGTTCCTGAAAAAAATTCTGATATAAACTTTGCTATGGATCTTAAAACAGTATCAGTTATCAAGTCTTCATCAGTTTATACTGAATACAAAACTCCTCTTATTACTCGAGAATTAAACTAGTGGTTTCATTTGTGGTTCTGATTCTGTTAGTGAAAACTAAAATTTCTATAAAAAATTTCTCCAATCTTGGGAAAATTTGGATGAGTAAGTGTGCATGCTAACCTTGACTAACTCAGAACAAGAAAAAAATTCCCAAGGGCCATTTCCTGTACTATCAGGAACTCACTAGATGTCTTTTCCCAAATATAATCACCTATGACCCTTATACAATTAAGATGTTGCTGTCTTCATATATTTGAGTGGTTGGTTCATGTCAGTGGTAGACCTGTTAAGCCCTCATGACAGCCCTGGGGCCAGGAGTATATGAGACCCAGCCACAGAGGAAGGCTGTAACCATAGAACAGAGCAAAGCCAACTGGCTCAAAGGGACATTGCTACCACAGCACTGGCCTGAATATAGTGGGGTTCTACACATTCACCTACCTGGCCACCACCCATTATTTATAAATGGACTGGTGGGAAACCCATAAACAATACAAGGACATGTCTTAAATGTTCAACAAATATATATATCGAGCATCTATTATGCTCTCTGGGGTTACATCAGTGAAACAGACACTCATACAAATACCTTCCTGAAAAAAGTTATATGTATAACAAATTCCCTCGAAAGACAGACATAGAAATATTTACCAGGTGTTTTGGTAACATCTCTCAACAGCTCAAAGAGCAAATCCAAGGTCGGGGGTTGGTGCTGACGTGGACAGTTAGACACAGCTGCTGTGAGCTGCTCCAGCAGGATGATCCAGACTTCTATCAGACCTGGAAACCAAAAGCAGACCTCTGTGAAATTCGGTCAAATATAATACAGAATCTTCATCACAAGACCAAACTAAACACTACATATAAAAGGCTTCTGAAAACTACCAGGCACTATATGGGTATAAGGCATCACCCTGTAAGGTAGCCCTCAGTGCCTATAAGCATGGATAAATTATGATTTACATGTTCTGACAAAGTCAAAGAAAAAAAAATACTGTTCAAGTGTCTTCCTTATTCCCCTTCAGGAAGAAGGTGATGTGGTATGTAAATTCTACTACATGAAATAATTGTTAGATTCATTGGAAGTTGATGATAGCAAAGTAATAATATCCTTTTAGTTCCATCACTTTAATCCTTTTTAAAAAAATTATTATAAATATATGTAACAAAAATTGCCATTTTAACCATTTTTACATGTGTAATTCAGTAGTATTAATTGCACATACGATGTTGTGCAACCATCATTACAATTAATTTCCAAGACTTTTTCATTACCTCAAAGAGAAACTATAACCAGTAAGCAACAACTCTGCATTCTCCACATCACTCCAGCACCTGCTAAACTGTGCCTGGCTTATTTCACTTAGCATAATGTTTTCAAGGTACATCCATGTTGTAGCATTTATCATAACTTCATTCCTTTTTATGGATGAATTATAATCCATTGTATGTATATACCACAGTTTGTTTACTGAGGTACAAAAGTATTTAGAGTGGAATATACAAAATAGCTCACTCTATATCTTATTTTAATACTTCTAATTTTCCAGCAAAAGAAACTGTATGAGAAGATGCAGTGTTGAAATATTCCCATTAAAAAAAACCTACTTCCCCAATTTTGAATATCCCCATTAATAGGAGCCAAAACCAAAGTCATGGACAATAAATATAAGAAAACCAGGTGACAAGAAATTCTCATGAACCTCAAAATATAAGTGGGGGTGGACAAGCTAATTAATAGGATAGGCAGGGGAAAGAAAAACATGTTATACACTACTGTAAGGGGAGCAACCAATAAAATCCAAGTGGAAAACTCTACATGACAAAGAACCTCACTTCTTCAACAAATAAATTACAAAGACGTAAAAGAGAGTTAGAGAGGAAAATCTATAGATTGACAAGGACTTAAGAGATGGAGCAGCCAAACATGTACTGTAGATCTTACATGAATCTTGAAAATTAACTGATATGTATAAGAAAATTGGCAAATTGGCTCTAAGTTAAAAATAGCTGAAGCCACCTCGGACGTGAATCCGGGCCTGTCAAGCCCAGGTGGAGTCCCTGGCACGCTGGGCAGTGCAAATGGCCTGGCTCTGACTCTGAGAACACCAGGCTTCCCTGTGCACCTGAGGCCACTGCCCTGCCCCTCGGGCGCCTCTGGGTCCCCATTGCCATGCACCAGCCAGGCGGTTCCAGGGATTTGAATGTCCGTGTCTTTGGGTGACCATTACTTCGCCTGCCACATGCTTGCGGGATCTTGGTACCCAGGCCGGAGGTCAGGCCTGAGCTCCTGTGGTGGGACCTCCGAGTCCAAACCTCTGGACTAACAGAGAACCTCAGACCCCAGGGAATATCAATTGGAGTAAGGCCTCACAGAGGTCCTCATCTCAGCACCAAGACCCAGCTCTATCCAACTGCCTGCAAACTCCAGTGCTGGATGTCTCAGGCCAAACAACCAATAAGACAGGAATACAGAAGCACCCATCAAAAAACAAAATTGAACGACAAAAAAATATGTTACAGACGAAGAAGTAAGGTAAAAACCTACAACACCAAATAAATGAAGATGAAACAGGCAACCTACCTGAAAAAGAATTCAGAGTAATGATAGAGTAAAGATGACCCAAAATCTCAGAAACAGAAGGAGAAAATACAAGAAACATTTAACAAGGATCTAGAAGAACTAAAGAGCAAACAAACAGTGGTGAACAACACAATTACTGAAATTAAAAATACTCTAGAAGGAATCAATAACAGAATAACTGAGGCAGAAGAACAGATAAGTGAGCTGGAAGATAAAATGGTGGAAATAAGTGCCAGGGAGCAGAATAAAGAAAACAGAATGAAAAGAATTGAGGACAGTCTCAGAGACCTCTGGGACAATATTAAATGCACCAACATTCAAATTATAGGGGTTCCAGAAGAAGAGGAGAAAAAGAAAGGGTCTGAGAAAATATTTGAAGAGATTATAGTTGAAAACTTCCCTAACATGGGAAAGGAAATAGTCAATCAAGTCCAGGAAGCACAGAGAGTCGCATACAGGATAAACCCAAAGAGAAACATGCTGAGACACATATTAATCAAACTATCAAGAATTAAATACAAAGAAAAATATTAAAAGCAGCAAGGGAAAAGCAACAAATAACATACAAGGGAATCTCCATAAGGTTAACAGCTGATCTTTCAGCAGAAACTCTGCAAGCCAGAGGGAGCGACAGGACATATTTAAAGTGATGAAAGGGAAAAACCTACAACAAAGATTACTCTACCCAGCAAGGATCTCATTCAGATTCAATGGAGAAATTAAAACCTTTACAGACAAACAAAAGCTAAGAGAATTCAGCACCACCAAACCACCTTTCAAACAAATGATAGAGGAACTTCTCTAGGCAGGAAACACAAGAGAAGGAAAAGACCTACAATAAAAAACCCAAAACAATTAAGGAAATGGCAATAGGAACATACATATCAATAATTACCTTAAATGTAAATGGATTAAATGCTCCAACCAAAAGACATAGACTGGCTGAATGGATACAAAAACAAGACCCATACATATGCTGTCTCCAAGAGACCCACTTCAGACCTAGGGACACATACACACTGAAAGTGAAGGGATGGAAAAAGAGATTCCATGCAAATGGAAATCAAAAGAAAGCTGGAGGGACTACCCTAGTGGTGCAGTGGTTAAGAATCCGCTTGCCAATGCAGGGGACACGGGTTCAATCCCTGGTCTGGGAAGATCCCACATGCCATGGAGCAACTAAGCCCATGCACCACAACTACTGAGGCTGAGTTCTAGAGCCCGAGAGCCACAACTACGGAGCCCACGTGCCACAACTACTGAAGCCCGTGTGCCTAGAGCCTGTGCTCTGCAACAAGAGAAGCCACCACAATGAGAAGCCCGAGCACTGCAATGAAGAGTAGCCCCTGCTTGCCGCAACTAGAGAAAGCCAGCGCACAGCAACAAAGACCCAACTGAGCCAAAAACAAATAAATAAAAAGTAAATAAATTAAAAAAAAAAAGCTGGAGTAGCAATTCTTGTATCAGACAAAATAGACTTTAAAATAAAGACTATTACAAGAGACAAGGAAGGACACTACATAATGATCAAGGGATCAATCCAAGAAGAAGATATAAGAATTGTAAATATTTATGCACCCAAAATAGGAGCACCTCAATACATAAGTCAAATGCTAACAGCCATAAAAGGGGAAATCAAAAGTAACACAATCACAGTAGGGGACATTAACACCCCACTTTCACCAATGGACAGATCATCCAAAATGAAAATAAATAAGGAAACACAAGCTTTAAATGACACATTAAACAAAATAGACTTAATTGATATTTATAGGACATTCCATCCAAAAACAACAGAATACACTTTCTTCTCAAGTGCTCATGGAACATTCTCCAGGATAGACCATATCTTGGGTTACAGATCAAGCCTTGGTAAATTTAAGAAAACTGAAATCGTATCAAGTATCTTTTCCAACCACAACGTTATGAGACTAGATATCAAATACACGAAACAGTCTGTAAAAAATACAAACACATGGAGGCTAAACAATACCACTACTAAATAACCAGAGATCACTGAAGAACTCAAAGAGGTAATCAAAAAATACCTAGAAACAAATGACACTGAAAACACGATGACCCAAAACCTATGGGATGCAGCAAAAGCAGTTCTAAGATGGAAGTTTATAGCAATACAATCCTACCTCAAGAAACAAGAAAAATCTCAAACAACCTAACTTTACACCTAAAGCAATTAGAGAAAGAACAAAAAAAATCCCCAAAGTTAACAGAAGGAAAAAAATCATAAAGATCAGATCAGAAATAAATGAAAAAGAAATGAAGGAAACAATAGCAAAGATCAATAAAACTAAAAGCTGGTTCTTTGAGAAGATAAACAAAATTGATAAACCATTAGCCAGACTCATCAAGAAAAAAAGGGAGAAGACTCAGATCAAAAGAATTAGAAATGAAAAAGGAGAGGTAACAACTGACACTGCAGAAATACAAAGAAAGGATCATGAGAAATTACTACAAGAAACTATATGCCAATAAAATGGAAAACCGGGAAGAAATGGACAAATTCTTAGAAAAGCACAACCTTCCAAGACTGAACCAGGAAGAAATAGAAAATATAAACCAATCACAAGCACTGAAATTGAAAGTGTGATTAAAAATCTTCCAACAGGGCTTCCCTGGTGGCACAGTGGTTGAGAGTCCACCTGCCGATGCAGGGGACACGGGTTCGTGTCCCAGACTGGGAAGATCCCGCATGCCATGGAGTGGCTGGGCCCATGAGCCATGGCTGCTGAGCCTGCATGTCCAGAGCCTGTGTTCCACAACGGGAGAGGCCACAACAGTGAGAGGTCCGTATACCACACACACACACACCCAAAAAAAAACCTTCCAACTAACAAAAATCCAGGACCAGATGGCTTCACAGATGAATTCTATCAAACATTTAGAGAAGAGCTAACAGCTATCCTTCTCAAACTCTTCCAAAACATAGCAGAGGGAGGAACACTTCCAAACTCATTCTATGAGGGCACCATCACCCTGATACCAAAACCAGACAAAGATGTCACAAAAAAAGAAAACTACACACTGATATCTCTGGTGAACACTGATGCAAAAATCCTCAGCAAAATACTAGCAAACAGAATCCAACAGCACATTAAAAGGATCATACACCATGATCAAGTGGGATTTATCCCAGGGATGCAAGGATTCTTCCATATACATAAATCAATCAATGTGATAAACCATATTAACAAACTGAAGAATAAAAACTATATGATCATCTCAATAGATGCAGAAAAAGCTTCTGACAAAATTCAACACCCACTTATGATTAAAAACTCTCCAGAAAGTAGACATAGAGGGAACCTATGTCAACATATTAAAGGCCATATATGACAAACCCACAGCCAACATCATTCTCAATGGTGAAAAACTGAAACCATTTCCTCCAAGATCAGTAACAAGACAAAGTTGCCCACTCTTACCACTATTCAACATAGTTTTGGAAGTTTTAGCCACAGCAATCAGAGAAGAAAAGGAAATAAAAGGAATCCAAATCGGAAAAGAAGAAGTAAAACTGTCACTGTTTGCAGATGACATGACACTTTACATAGAGAATCCTAAAGATGCTACCAGAAAACTACTAGAGCTAATCAATGAATCTGGTAGAGTAGCAGGAACCAAAATTAATGCACAGAAATCTCTTGCATTCCTATATACTAATGATGAAAAATCTGAAAGAGAAATTAAGGAAACACTCCCATTTACCACTGCAACAAAAAGAATAAAATGCCTAGGTATAAACTTACCTAATGAGACAAAAGACCTGTATGCAGAAAACTATGACACTGATGAAAGAAATTAAAGATGATACCAACAGATGGAGAGATACACCATGTTCTTGGATTGGAAGAATCAACATTGTGAAAATGACTATACTACTCAAAGCAATCTACAGATTCAATGCAATCCCTATCAAACTACCACTGGCATTTTTCACAGAACTAGAACAAAAAATTTCACAATTTGTATGGAAACACAAAAGACCCCGAATATCCAAAGCAATCTTGAGAAAGAAAAATGGAGCTGGAGGAATAAGGCTCCCTGACTTCAGACTACACTACAAAGCTACAGTAATCAAGACAGTATGGTACTGGCACAAAAACAGAAATATGGATCAATGGAACAGGATAGATAGCCCGAAGATAAACCCATGCACATATGGTCACCTTACCTTTGATAAGGGAGGCAAGAGTATACAATGGAGAAAAGACAGCCTCTTTAATAAGTGGTGTTGGGAAAAATGGACAGCTACATGTAAAAGAATGAAATTAGAACACTTCCTAACATCACACACAAAAATACACTCAAAATGGATTAAAGACCTAAATGTAAGGCCAGACACTATCAAACTCTTAGAGGAAAACAGGCAGAACACTCTATGACATAAATCACAGCAGGATCCTTTCTGACCTACCTCCTAGAGAAATGGAAATAAAACCAAAAATAAACAAATGGGACCTAATGAAACTTAAAAGCTTTTGCACAGCAAAGGAAACTATAAACAAGAGGAAAAGACAACCCTCAGAATGGGAGAAAATATTTACAAACGAAGCAACTGACAAAGGATTAATCTCCAAAATCTACAAGCAGCTCATGAAGCTCAATATTAAAAAAACAAACAACCCAATCCAAAAACGGCCAGTAGACCTAAATAGACATTTCTCCAAAGAAGATATACAGACTGCCAGCAAACACATGAAAGGATGCTCAATATCACTAATCATTAGAGAAATGCAAATCAGAACTACAGTGAGATACCATCTCACACCGGTCAGAATGGCCATCATCAAAAAATCTAGAAACAATAAATGCTGGAGAGGGTGTGGAGAAAAGGGAACCCTCTTGCACTGCTGGTGGGAATGTAAATTGATACAGCCACTATGGAAAGCAGTATGGAGGCTCCTTAAAAAACTAAAAATAGAACTCATATGACGCAGCATCCCACTAATGGCACATACCCTGAAAACCATAATTCAAAAAGAGTCATGTACCACAATGTTCATTGCAGCACTATTTACAATAGCCAGGATATGAAAGCAACCTAAGTGTCCATCGACAGATGAATGGATAAAGAAGATGTGGCACATATATACAATGGAATATTACTCAGCCATAAAAAGAAATGAAATTGAGTTATTTGTAGTGAGGTGGATGAACCTAGAGACTGTCATACAGAGTGAAGTAAGTCAGAAAGAGAAAAAACAAATACCATATGCTAACACATATATATGGAATCTAAAAAAAAAATGCTTCTGAAGAACCTAGGGGCAGGACAGGAATAAAGACGCAGATGTAGAGAATGGACATGAGGACATGGCGAGGGGGAAGGGTAAGCTGGGACCAAGTGAGAGAGTATCAGTGACATATATACACTAGCAAATGTAAAACAGATAGTTAGTGGCAAGCAGCTGCACAGCAGAGGGAGATCAGCTCAGTGCTTTGCAACCACCTAGAGGGGTGGGATAGAGAGGGTGGGAGGGAGACGCAAGAGGGAGAGGATATGGTGATATACATATGCATATAGCTGATTCACTTTGTTATACAGCGGAAACTAACACAACACTCTAAAGCAATTATACTCCAATAAAGATGTTTAAAAAAATGTTGAAGCTGGATGATGGGTACATGAAGGTTCATTATACCGTTCTGTCTAGTTTTATATGTGGTTGAAATTTCCATAGGGAAATGGAAAAGCAATTATTTGCCTTCAGAAACCAGAGGAATAATATCAAAGTATATCAATGATGAGAAGTAATTTTTAACACTAACTTAAAGCTTTTACTTTTATTCTTTTCTCTGATCTAGCTATGTTTTATATATAATTATAACTTTAAAGCCCTCAATGAATTTATACTGTGGGAAACCTTAGATGGGCTGCCTAGAAAAAAAATGGATTAACGATTTGCACAGATGGGCAGGGAATGCTCACTGTTACATACACAAACTGTTTACAACTGTTTTAAAGACTGTATTATAGATAAGCAACATTAGCTTCTGCTTTTAACTGTCTGGATTGGAGGTTTAAGATGCTACGTAAAAATTCCTATCTAATCATTAAAAATGAAACCTCTATTAGGCAACATCTAGCCAATTTCCAATATTTAATTGTTCTCTACAGTAGATATTTATTCTTTCCTATATTTTTTCCTGAAAACTAATCTGAATTTGTAAGGTTTTACTGTTTATAATCCCTATGGAAAACTGGAAAATTTCTAGATACCCCCATAAGTGAATTTGTGTCTGAAAAATAAAACAGACGAATAATGAAAAACAAACAAAAAAGCAAATTAAAAAACCTTCCCCAGAAAGTCCTTTTGCAAGGGTTTGAAACACCTATGCTCAGATATTAGACTTCTTTAAGGATATCATTTCCATTTTTAGGTCTAGAAACAGGACAGGGTCATCTGAATTAGAAGACAGCAAATGTGAACATGAGTGAACCAATCTGAAAATTATCCAAAGTTACTAGATTGAAGTCGAATTCACAGGAAATTACACAGGAACTAATTTGAAACATATTTTTAAAATTTATTCTTTTAATGAGCCTTCAGCTTCACCAGTCACAAACAGACTGTCTCTTCAGTAATGACTTAATTTCCCCAGTCTCTAACCAGATAGTCCTACAGGAAGTAATTATACAATGATTGTGTTTCCTACAAGGTATTAAAGACAATTACCAGCCAATTTAACTATCAATGCACCAAATGCAACCACAGTCCAATGTGCTAAATTGAAAAGAATTCGGAGTTACAAACTATATTTAGTGGAATCTGCAAATCTACACTGGTTTTAGATGGAGGTATCCATCTAAAAAGGATTGGTTTGGAGATATTGATGTAAAATGTTTTCGGAGAGTCCTTGGAAACTTTAGGTAGGCTTGTTCTGTTAGAATTATAAATAATAACAACATAAATGGATGATCATTCATGATCTGTAAACTACTGAATTCATGGCTTAGGCTTTTGGGAATACAAACATAGCAAATAACCTGGTTAGGCCCAATCAATTAACTTACCAGTGTCATCATCAAAGTCAGACAAGACGGACTCAATTCCATCCTCACTGCTTGCCGACTGCTCCTGAAGTCTTCGGGGCAAGCTAGCGAGTCGCCCACTAAGGAATATTGGCTTCAAGGGCATTTTGTAGATTTTGGCCAACAACTAAATTAAAAATACCAAATTGCAATTATAAATTGGAAAAAGCTGCACTCTATTAAAGGACAACAAAACTATATACCGGAAGAGAAGGTGGAGAGAAAACCAGAAAAGCTCCCACTGTAGCAAAGTTTTAAATTTGCTTGTGATTTGGATTCATAAGGCAGCTCACAAGAGGCATTTATCCCATGAAGCAGCTGAAACAGCATTCAGTGGCAACAAAAAGGTAGAAGAAAAGATTCTGTGGATACCTTTTCAGCATCTTAATTGCATACGAGTTTTATAGACTTTTATACACCTGTGAAGGGAACCATAAACATGTCGAGAATTTTTGCCTGAGAGAAAGTGTTCTATGGGGATCATTGGGAAGAGAGTCTGTAGGCAAATGAGATACCAGCCTCTGATTTCCCTTCCCCTGACTCAACATCAAGGAAATGGGTGGGGGGAGGGCACATGGGGGATGGAGGAATCCGAGGGCAGCGTGCGTGCGACGAAGGCATGAGAAGCAGAGCTAATAGGCTGATCGGGCTCTTTACTCCGCTCTCACTGCTACAGCCCAGACTGCCGGGTTCTGTTACTGGCACAGACTCCCAAGGAGCCTTGTACCTTCACGCATTAGAATTGTGCCTGCTGTGCCCCTACTGTCTCAGAAATTAGGGAAATAGCTGGGAGCGAGACAGACAGAAATCCTGCCCTGTGCGTCTTACAGACATACTCCTTTCACAAATAATAAATAAAATTTCTGACAGAAACGTTACAGGAAAAATGAGACAGGCAGTCCTAGAAAGAGCGACCTAGGTGTGTGGGGAATGCTGGCAGGGAGTTGGTAGATACCTAAGCCCCGGTCTCTCTGAGGAGATGATGTTTCAGATGAGATCTGGACCATAAGGCATGTCATACAGAGATCTGAGGAGAGAAAATTCCAGGCAGAGGGAACAGCAACAGCCCTGAGCAGTAACCAGTAGGGTGTGTTTGAGGGACAGAAAGGGAGTGTGGCGAGCACGGTAGTGATGGGCAAGGAGCTGAGGGGGGAAAGGGAGCGGGGTCAGGTCACGTGGGCCTGGTGGAAGCAGCTGGAGGAGGACATCAGGGCTGTGCATCCTTTCTAAAGCCCTGGGGCTTAATGCTATCACCAAGGGAGAGTGAGGAACAGACAGACAAGAGGATGCCAGCGACACAACCTCAGAAGACAGGAGAAGAGCTACAGAGAGGGGGTGTCACCGAAGCCTAGGGAGAAAGGGCTTTGAGAAGGGAGCATCATCTTGTTCCAAGGGCGTGTGACACGGTAACGACAGAGACTCACTGGACTTAGCATAAGGAAGGTCACTGTTCACACTGATAAATGATGTTTCATTGGATTTTTTTTTACTAGATCTTGACTGCATACGACCCTCTTACTTTTTTTAATGTCTCTTTTCACTGTGTGCAGCCCACTGTCCATACTTTCGTACCATCAGGAGGATTTCCCGTGACCTCTTAGCCTGACACAGATATAGAGATTATGGTAGTTCATGTATCGGAGTATGAATGAGAAGTTTCAGAGATCTCAAAACCCAATTGTGTTTTAGTACATTTTCATGACTTTCTTTCTCTCCTTTGTAGAAGCGGGGGGACAAAACTTTACACTCCAGATCTAAGCCCCAATTTCCTCAGAGACAGCAGAAAGTACTTCTCTTGGGCGTCCACAAAATACCTCCATGCATGTTTTGTAAGCATCTTCTGAGGTGGGTTTCGGGGCCTGCATACCTGAGAACAGCGCCTGAGGTAATCCAGGGCAGGGAGGCACAGGTCTGGGGACGTGGCTCCGGGTCCTGGGACACAGTCTCCAATTTCTTTACAGTCCACCTCCCCTGGGGGAAGCAGGGGAGACAGAGACAAATACTGTTTATCCCCTTATAACAGAAAACCTACTAAGTCATACAGCATGCATTCCCCAAATGCCTACTAACATAGAAAAGGAAAAAAAAAATTACTCCAAATTGTACAACCCTTTCAGTCAAATTTCCCCCTACATGTGTACATGTTAAACACATTTGGAATCACGCTGTACATCTTACCTTGTTGAAATTATTCTGTGCTGTAACTTCCCTTTTCACTAAACAATGACCACTTTTTCCATATCCTGCGACAGTACTTTCAGTGGCTGGATGGTGTTTTTTTTGTACCTGGACACACTGCAATTTTTCTAATTCAGTTCCCTGGGCCCTGCTGTTGATGGTGTGACTCTGAAGCTTTGATGACAGGATGAGCCTGGAGACCAGCCATGTGCTGGGCAGAGAGGAAGCACTAGGCCCCTCTCTGTTTGGAAAAGGACCTCCTTTGTTGCCAGTGCTTAGCACTAAACAGTGATGATAAAGCAAGACCCTGGGAAGATCCGAAACATCTGGGGTTTGGGGATGGAGACTACTAAATTGAACTGAAATGACTTCTATTTTGTGTGTATATATCTAGAAATTTAACACATCTGTAGAGGGCATCTAGATAGTCTATAGGTACACAGTAGTTGGAAATTATCATTTTTCTTCTCATGTAAGAATCTACTTCTATACTTTTAATAAAATTATTCCGCAGTACTGTGATGGTTTCTAACTGCCTACAATCGTAGCAACTGGCACCGTTCCCTGTGGGTAAACAGACATGATTACTAGGTATTAGTTAAAATTTAGGAGACAAAGAGGCATGTTTCTCCTTAAGAAAGAAAAGATAACCATTTGTATATTTTAGATCAGGGACTGGTAAATTTTTTTTATACAGGGCCAGACAGTAAATATTTTAGGCTTTGCAGGTCACACTCTCTTTGTTGCAACTTCTCAACTCCGTCACTATAGCACAAAAACAACCACAGACAAATGACCAGGGCTGTGTTCCAATAAGATATTTCTAAAAACTCTGAGTGGGTGGGATTGGCCTATGGGCCATAGTTTGCCAACCCCTAGTTTAGATTCATCTAACACACAATGTTAGATTAACATTAGTTTAGCATAAAGACACAGAGCAGTTCAAATTCATGTTGACATAACCAAGTGGGAATAAAAAATAAATCCATTTCCTATCCTGTTAATCACAGTGTTCCAAGTTTTTTTACGGAGGCTGCTGTGTCACACATCAAAGTATGTGCACGGGGCGGCCCCTGGAGGCGGGCAGGACACAGCCAGCGTGGCTGTACTGGGGCCTCGGATGTGCCCACTGACCCCAAGCCACAGACAAGTAACTCCACCTTATAATTCACAGAAAAAAATGGAATCTTTCTGTTTTAAATATCCTCAGGTGCGCGCTGATAATTCTGCATCTCCATTTTCAGGCCCCAGCTCCCTCGCTGAGATAAGATCTCAAATTTCTAACATTTCTACCATGAAAATTTCTAACATCTCCACTTGAATATTTCATAGAAACTCAACATGTTCCAGTGTCCAAAGATAGAATTCATTATTGTTCCTCTCCGCCACTCCTTTTGGATATCCTAATTCTGGGAAACATCAGTCCTGGCAAGGAACCTGGGGGGTCAACCTCAGCTCCACCCTCTCTTAGGCCCCACATCAGAGCAGTCCAAGCCCTCCGGATCCCATCTCTACAATATCCTGAACTCCATCCTCTCTGCTCTCTCCCAAACTCCTGCACACTGGTCTCTGCCTGTAGCCTCTTGTCCTTACCCACGGGGACACGTGCCTGCCGGTTTAGTTTCTAATGTCACATGTGATACACCACTCTGTGGCTTCAAAACCTTCCCTGCACATTCTCGATTTCCCGGTGTGGCCTGCAGGGCCCTTTAGAGCCTGGCCCCTTCCTCTCTTTCCAACTCATCACCCAGGATCCCTCCTTCATGGTACCTCCAATGTACCCTATTTTAAGAAGAGTAAACTTACAGCAGCTCACACCGCAAAGTTCAAATGTCACTTTCCCTTAGAAGTCTGCATGGCCCTACTACCAAGCACCCCATCTCAGCTGCTTGTTCATTTCAGCTTAAATGGCTTTTTCTTTTCTTTTTTCTAGCCTCTATGAAAATATTCATCTTCCTGAACTGTGACTATTGATTTGTGTGTCTGTTTCCCAGAAGAGGCTGTGAGCCTCTCACAGGCAGGAAGCATGTTATATTCATCTGTGTATCCCCATAGTATGTACAGGTCACCATGCCCCCATAGCAGGCCCTCGACTGTTCAGCAAACAATAGAATACCAATAATAATGGTTCTTAAATAAAATACAGGGTTGTGGAATAATGGAAAATACACATGTTGGTCTCTGCCTCTGGCTCCTGGCACAGAGCTCCTAAAACCCTAATTTCCTAAATGATAAGACTGCTAGGCATTTTTTGTTCTAATATGTGATCTTCAATTCTAGTTCCTAATGCAGAGCTCCTAAATCCCTTGGAATTTCCTGGGTGATAGAGTCTTTTGTTCTAGTGAGGCAAAGCTTGGTAAGCTCCTGGATGGCGGCTGGTCACCAGAAAGGCCATAGGAAGAAGAGGGGGGTTGGAAATTGAGTTAATGGTTGATCATGGCCACACGATGAAGCCTGCATAAGAAATCCCCAGAGTATGGCGTTCAGAGAGCTTCTGGGTTGGTGAACACATCTACATGCTGGGAGGCGGGTGTACCCCAACTCCATGAGGGCAGAAGCTCCTGAGCTTGGGACCCTCCTGGACCTCAACTTATATAATCTCTTGATCTGGCTGTTTATCTGTATCCTTTATCGTATCTATTATTATATAATAAGCTGATAAATGTAAGCATTTCCCTGACTTCTGTGAGCTGTTCTAACGAATCACTGAATCCAAAGGATGGGGGGTCATGGGAACCTCTGATTTGTAGCCAAGTTAAACAGAAGTTGTGGGTAACTTGGGGACCTTCTACTTGTAACTGTCATTTGAAATGGCGGGGGGCAGTCTCATAGGACTGAGCCCTTCACCTGTGAGGTCTGCTGGTCTAACACTGGTTGGGGTCAGAATTGAATTGACAATAGGATACCCAGCTGGCATCACAGAGAACTGCTTGGTGTGGGAACAAAACCCACACAGCAGGTGTCAGAACTCTTGTGAGTGAGGTAGGAGTTGAGAGAGTAAAGGAGAAATACAGGAGGAAAGTTTTTTCTAAACAAGGACTGGATTTTTTTTTACTTTCTAAGGCAGAGATTCATTATTTTAAGGTATTCTTATGATTAAGACACTAAACTGTTTGGCTTCTATTTAGTGTACAGCAGAGTTTAAAAAGAATAAAATCTTACTCTTTCAAAAGAAACCTTCCTCTGAAGCCCAGTATGTAAAGTGGATAAGTGAGGGGCTTTCATGGTTGTCCCTCAGCTCAGCCCTCTAGTTCCCAGGATATACAGAAGCATAGAATGGCTGTATGTAAGAATAGAACATAACAAGGATGGTCTGTGGATCAGACCTGTGGCCTCCAGCCTCTGTCTTGAAACTTGCATTGTACTCCTGCTCCAAAATAAGGGGAACATGAATGAAGTCACCTAGCTTCTCTGTGTCCTATTTTCTTTTACAAAGAAGTTGTCAGTTATTTTGCAAGAATACAAAAGAATATTATGAACCTTATCTTTTCTTTTTTTAAAAGGTTCTCAAGGCTCTAGGTCTCAGAGCACACCAGGGTGAAAATCTCAAAACTTGAAGACTTAAGTTCCTTCTAGACTTTGGGTTTAACTAACTGCCACTCCCTTCCATTTCACCCCAGATAAACACGTGTTATACAAACATCTGATCCAGCAGGTTATGCTGTGTAGCAAGACTCTACTGCATTAAAGTATTTCTAAATTAAGCATAAAATCAGCTAGGTAGTTCCTAAAACACACGAAGTCTCAAAGAAGGGTGACTTCCATACCTTCAAAATACGTTTTGTAATCAGTAAGGTCTGGGGGAAGGCATTCTTAATTTTTGCTTAAGAGCTGGGAACTCAAACTCTAATTAGGCTAATAGACTAATTAACAGACTTCTAATTCTGTGACACTGAGGACAGTAGTTTCCTGCATGAGGGTAATTATTGAACATAATATTGAATATTTTAGGATTCAAAAAGAAGTTGGAGTAAAATAATATATGAAGACATGTTTCACTATAAAATTATTCCATGAACACATGAAAAGTATCAACTCTGGACAGAATCCAAGCTGCGTTTACGGTAAGTTTTGTGCTTCTGAGCGCACAGCATAGCGCCATCTGCTTCTATACCAGGATGCTTGCTTGCTTGCTGCAGCCAGTTCACACAGAGCCAGCCAGGAGAGGGTCCCCAGCTGTCAGGAGGCAGGAAAGGAGGGAGGGCTCCACTTACCCAGCCCTTTGACAAACTTCATAAGGCACATGATGTAACTAGTGGCCGCATTAGCAAAGACCTGGATGTTGTCGGTATTGAGAAAAGCTTCAAATACATCAAACACCGGAGCCTGGCCTTTTCCTGAGGGAGAAAGATTACAGAGTTTTAAGAAAGTGAAGTCTCTACCCTTCAGGTTGCCCATACTCCCAGCACCTTCCACAGAGCCTTCAAAAAGGTCTGTTGGAGAAAAGCCTGGGCCTTTTGACTGGATAACTGGCTTGGCTCCCATGTTGTCCTTCTCAGCTTTGCCTGCAGAGGGAACTGTAGGAAGGCTACGAAGAGAGCTCGGTAGAGGGACGAGGGCGAAGCCGGCTGAACACACGGCTGAGGCAATGTGTAGGTCTACACAGGGCAATTAAATATGCGGTCTTCTGGAATTCTCCTCCACACGTAATTATAGGGAAGGGAAGGTTTAGATAAATCCCTGATGGCATATACTAATTTACTCATACCTGAGCCGAAAAGAGTTAACATAGAAGGCTTAAGGCTGCTATCCTTAGAAAGGCCTGCTTGCACAGTGGGCCCTTGGCTGGAGTCTGGGAAGCGGGCTCTCTGAATATGCCCAAGCATCAGTTAACTGGATGGTTCACTGTGACTGGATGGTTGGTGCAAACAACGTGGTTTAATCTGAACCCCTGCTTTTCTCAGGGAGTATGGATTTTGGAATATGCTAGGCAGAGGGTACCTAAGTGACCAGCCCTTAGCTGGGTCTCTAGTGGGCTTCCCTGGGCAGAAAGACCTACACACTGCCCTATGGTCATACATGTTGCTGCATTTTCCCTGCTGGAGGAAGAGTGTGCTCTGTCGGACCCCCTCATGGGGCGGTGAGAGTTCAGGGAAGCCTGTGCAGGGATTCTGTGTTTTCCCCTTATGATCTGGCTTGTCCTTACTATGTTGCCATAATAAATCTTGGCTGTTAGCCATGTAATAAATCTGAACTATGTGATAAATCTTGGCATAACTACATGCTGAGTCCCATGAGTCCTTCTGATGGGTCTCTAAGTGCAGGGGTAGTCTTGGGGACCCCTGACACAACACCTCCGGTCACTGGGCCTGCTGTATGGCTGCCCATCTATTTCCAGCCAGACCTGATCTCCCTAATTCGAATTCCCAGTTATTTGGATACTTTTTTGCTTCTTTCTAGCGAGGGGATAACATTTTTCTTTTGGCTTTACGAAAGAACTCAATACAGATACGTATAAGTGAAATAACAGAAGTCTCTCAGCCTTTTGTCCAATCTGTCACTGAGAGCTGGGCCTGATAACGCTCAGGGTCCTTGGTCTGCTGGCAGAATTCAGAACTTGTGTTCCTGATACACCAGCTTATTTCCTGCTGCTAAAACAGCTGAATGCCAGTCTTCCCTATTATCCAACTTCTTTTTTTTTTTTTAATTTATTTATTTTTGGCTGTGTTGGGTCTCCGTTGCTGTGAGGGGGTTTTCTCCAGTTGTGGCGAGCAGGGGCTACTCTTCGCTGAGGTGTGCGGGCTTCTCATTGCAGTGGCTTCTCTTGTTGTGGAGCACGGGCTCTAGGTGCGCGGGCTTCAGTAGTTGTGGCGCACGGGCTCAGTTGCTCCACGGCATGTGGGATCTTCCCGGACCAGGGCTCGAACCCGTGTCCCCTGCCTTGGCAGGCGGATTCTTAACCACTGCGCCACCAGGGAAGCCCTATCTGACTTCTTTTGATGGCATGAAGCTTGCCATAAAGAACTAATGTTCCATAGCCAGAATCATCCACACATTCTTCCTACTATCACTACTCCTATTCAACACAGTACCAGAAGTCCTAGCTGGAGCAATTAGGCAAGAGTAGAGATAAAATACATCCAAATTGGAAAGGAGGAAGTGACACTGCCTCTTTTTGACGATGACGTGATCGTGTATACAGAAAGTCTTAAAGATTCCACCAAAAAGATTACACTCAAAAACCTTAGAGCTATAATAATTATGGTTTAGAACTAATAAACAAGTTTCAGGATACGAAATCAACACACAGTCTTACCCATGGAGTAGTCACCGACCAGGTATTCCTTCACCTCAGACTTGTCCCCACTGTGCACTGTTTCCAGGGCACTGAACAAGGGCCTCCAGCCCGACTGGATCTGGGTGGAACACACTTCAACCAGCTCACCGATGGATGTGACGACCTGCAGAGGCAAAGGAGGTGGCATTTAACGCCTTTTCCTTCTAAGAAGCAGGCGAATTTCTAGCAAGAATGATGTGCTTCTCTGCTCCCTATTTCTGGGTTAATTTTAGTGAAGGATAAAAATCAGAACCTAGAAAAACTCACTAAAAAGTCTTCTAAATAAGCCGTATCACATTAATTTGCATTTTACTAATGACTAATGTTGCTAAAACTTTTCACAAGCCATTTGTAAATATTTTGGTGTTTTTGAAGTTAGATTTTTGTCTTCTCATTATTGTCTTTTTTTAATTGAGTTATTAAGCGTTCTTTGTGCATTCTAAATGTAAGCCCTTCCTGAGATACATGATTTGCAAATTTTTTTTCCACAGCTTTGGGCTTCTCTTTTATTTTAATATGGTGTCTTTTGAAGAGCAAAAGTTTAAAATTTTGATGAAGTCCAAATCATCAATTTTTTTCTTTTTATGGATTCTGTTGGTGTCATTTCTAAAGAATCTTTGCATAACCCAAGGCCTCAAAGATGGTCTCCTATGCTTTCTTGTAGAAACATTTATAGTTTTTGCTCTTATTTAAGCCTATGGCCCATTTTGAGTTATATTTTGTGCATGGTAAGAGGAATGGTTTAAGTTCATTTTTATTGTATATGTTCAAGCACCATTTGCTAAAAGTAATATCCTGTCTCTCTACTGAACTGCAATGACATCTTTGTCAAAAATTGACCATACGGGCTTCCCTGGTGGCGCAGTGGTTGAGAGTCCGCCTGCCGATGCAGGGGACATGGGTTTGTGCCCCAGTCTGGGAAGATCCCACATGCCACGGAGCAGCTAGGCCCGTGAGCCATGGCCACTGAGCCTGTGTGTACTGGAGCCTGTGCTCCGCATCGGGAGAGGCCACAACAGTGAGAGGCCCACATACTGCAAAAAAAAAAAAAAATTGACCATACATGTGAGAATTTATTTCTATACTTTCTATTCAGTTCCACTGATCTATAGGTCTACCCTTACACCAATACCACACTGGGTTGATGACTGAAGTTTTAAAATCGGGTAGTGTAAATTCTCCAAATTTGTTGTTCTTTTTCAAATGTGTTTTCTCTATTCTAGATCCTTTGAACTTGCATATAAATTTGAGAATCATCTTCCCAATTTCTTCAAAAAAGTCTGCTGATATTTTGATAGGAATTGCACTGGATCTATATATCAACTTGTGGAAATCTGCCATTTAAAAAATACTGTCTTTCAAGCCATGAACGTAGCATATCTCATAATTTATTGGAATATTCTTTTTTTCTCAGCAAGGTTTTGTAGCTTTCAGTGTACAGGTATTTCAAGTCTTTTACTAAATTTATTCCTAAATATTTTGTTTTCAATGCCCTTGTGAATGGAATTGTTCTCTTAATTTCAATTTTTGATAGCTTACATCTTGAATATAGGAATTCAATTGATTTTAATATGTTGTTTTTGTATCTGGCAACCTTGCTAAACTCACTATTTTTTTTTTAATTTATTTTTTTGGCTGCGCCACATGGCATGTGGGATCCTAGTTCCCCAGCCAGGGATTGAACCTGCACCCTCTGCATTGGAAGCGCGGAGTCTTAACCACTGGACTGCCAGGGAAGTTCCGAAACTCACTATTAATTCTAGTAACTTTTAAAATAAATTCCTTAGGATTTTCTACATATAAGACCATGTTGTCTATGAAGGAAGACAGTTTTGCTTTTCAAAATTGGTTGCCTTTAATTTTTTGGTACAGTGAGTAAAAGTCATAATGTTGAATAGAACTGGTAAAGATGGAAATCTTTGCCTTGCTCTTAATTATTGGGAAAAAGCATTCAGTCCTTGACCACTGTGTAGTGTTTGATGTAAGATTCTCAAATACTCCCTTTATCCAATTAGGGAACTCCCTTCTATTCCTCATTTCTTGAAAGTTTTTTACTTAAAGTGAGTGACAGATTTTGTAAAATGTTTTCTCTGTGTCTGTTAAGATGACCATAGGGTTTCAATCCTTTATTCTACTAATAAGATACATGACATTAATTGAATTTTGAGCTGTTAAACCAGTCTTACACTGATTCTTTCTTCTGCCATCTCAAATCTTGTTGGTAAGCCCATCTAGTGGATTTTTCATTTGTTATTGTCCTTTTCAACTCTAGAATTTGCATTCTTTCAGTTTCCATTTCTCTACTTAGATTCCCTATTTTTGAGTCATTGTCATCATATTTTCCTTTAATTCTTTGAACCTATTTATGATAGCTGCTTAAAGTCTCTGTCCCCTAATCCAACATCCCAAGCCAGAGCCAGGACCCCATGAACAGAACCCTCTTCCCACCATGTGCACCAGATTTCTTTGGCTAAATACTGTGTAATTTCTACCATGACGTTATCATTGGTAGAGGTCACCAGCTCTTCTAGATCCTGTGTCTGCTTGTCTTCCCACCTCCAAATCTGCATTTTGGATATATATAATCCTGGTTTTAGCTTAATCCAACATCTGGTTCCACTCTAAGTCAGTTTCTATTTATTGTTTTTCCCCCAAGTATACATCACTGTTTCTTATTTCTTTGCATATCTTTTTTTTTTTTTTTTTTTTTTTTTTTGCTGAACATTGGACATTTTAGATAATATATTGTAGCAATGCTGGATTTATTTTTGAGCTTTTATTTATTTATTTATTTGACTAAGTTGCTTGGACTTACACTGTAGAATCTGTCTCTACTCTTCCCATGGCATGAGGCACCAATAATGTCTCTACTAAATTTCTTTATTTTTATTTTTCAGCCTGACTTCCTAGTGCTGTCCCCGTGTCTGCATAGGTTAGCTGTCACTTGATGAAGTAGGCAGAGATTCTGCTCAAATAGCTTGAGCCTTTAAGGCTTCCACCCTCTGCCAACCAATCTGTGTGTGCAGGCTGGGGAGAATAGACAAAGTTCAGCCAGTTCCTAAGTCTCTCTGGTCCTTTACTTTCTGATGGGATCTGTACGGTCTGTCCTATATATGCCCACATTTCAGTCAGCTAGAGATTCATGACGGACTTACCTAGTCCTTCTATGAAATCTCTGGCTTCCAGAGTCCCACGTTACATTTCTTACTGGTTCACCACTGCAGCCTTAGGCTAGCAAAGTTGTAGTATTATTCTATTGCTCATTTCCTAATGAATTCACCACTTTTAGTTGACAGACCAATGGTCTTTTTTCCTATTCTTCAAACCAAGTCTGTCTCTTAGCACAGAAAAGCTGATTTTCCCAGTCAGCCCCACACTGGTCAAATTACTATTCTTGCCAACAGCTTGTGAGTAAGTGATAACTTCCATCTTCAGCAAGAAGGTCACAGACTCCCACTGTTCTTAACCAAAGTTCTGGCAAGAACTATTTTTCACCATAAATGCTACTCAATTTGTTGTCTGCCCTTGGTCAATTGCAAGAGTCGTGAGGTGGCTGCTTTTGACAAGTTTTTTCTTTTCGTATACTTGATTTCTGTGGAGAGGATTCACTAACTTTTTCATGCCACTATAGCCAAAATTCCTCCTGTCCTAAATCTTTCTGAACATTGTTCAGAACTTAATAAGCATAGTTTTCTTTTTTTTTAAATAAGCATAGTTATTTTAAAGTCAGTTGCTGATAACTCCAATATCTGGATTCCTGGTGGGGAGTTAGGGACAGTGTATCTATTTTTATTATTTTATTTCTGTATTCATGACATTCTATTTCCTAATGAGCCAATTATTTTAGATTGAATGCAGACATTCAGCTTCACCCGATGGCCAATTCCCTCATGGCCAATCCAGTCTCAGAGCTCTGCTTACTTCTTTGGGCTTCCCACTGTTACTTAGTTTGGGGCATCTTAGTATTCCTTACTTTTTTGCCAGTGTGTACATGACATTTAAAATAAAATTTTTAACCCCTGTTTAACATTTTTAGTAGATTTCAGAGACAGAGAATCTGTCTGTGTTCCTAGCCCACCATCATGCTAGATAAATATGAAGTCTCTAGTTAGTTTCTTTACCATCTGTCTCTCCGTAGAGAATATGATAATGGTTAAAGGTATAGGCTAGGTATGAGAGTACAGACTATTACAGCTAGATTGCCTGGTTCAAATCCCAGTTCCACCAATCACTAATCACGAATCCTTAGCTAAATTGCTTAACCTCTTCTTGTCACAGATTCCATATCTTATTGGAAAGATTAAAGGTGCAGCACTCACAGAACAGTCCTGCCAGTACACTCAACAAGAGCCAGCAGACTATGGCAATGATGGCAGCACTGCTACCGTGACACACTGACCTGGTCTTGGACATCCTCATCACACAACTCCAGCTGCATGATACGCTCAAAAGGTCGGAAGAGTGCTTCATTAAAGTGAAAATGAGGTGGCTCATTCCAGTCAGTGAGAACCTCTGTCAGTATATCATGGATGAAGGAAACTGCCTTCTGAGACACACGTCTTTCCTTATGGCAGGCAGCCTGCAAAATTCAGAGAGTCAAACACCCTCAGGACTTCAAGCAACTAAGAATCTGGTTTCTGAAGGTCTTCCTAACACACCTTATTGTAGGGAGGTGGAAGCAGCAATTCTGCTAAAGTAAAAGATTTCAAGGGATAAGTATCAATGAACAGCACACTAAATTGCATTTTAAATAATTTAACCAACTGATCAGACACATCTCCAATTTCACTTTGAAGTTTCTGGAAAAATAAGAGTTTCTAATGATTTCTTCTTTTTTCCTGTAACGTGACTGTTTTCTTGGGTGGTATAGAACATGCTTACTAAAGACACCGGCACTTAGTCTGGAAACCACCCATGGTCTCATTGTTAGCCATGCCCCAAACATATGAAGATCAGATGTGACATTTGTCCCTCAGGGATATGGGATGATTGCACCAATACAGCTTTAATTGGCTCACATCTTTGTATCCGTGTCCTTTAGCGGTCCTCTCCCGCACTGACCCTGGGCTTGGATGTGTGACTTGCTTTGAATAATGGAACAATAGCAAATATTATGTAAGTAGAGAATTGAAAAGCAATTCTGATTTGGGATTTGCCCTCTTGCTTTCCTTTGGAATCCTAAGAATGCCATGTGACTGAGCCAGGGCTAGTCTGCTGGAGGAGAGACCACATAGAGAGGACCATCATCTGCCCAGGCTTACCAGTCATGAACCAGCTGGCCCCAGTCTTTGCAGAGGCTGACCACAAGTGAACACGTAAGGCCAGCTGAGATTAGCCAAGCCTGGCCCAGACTAGAAGAGTTGCACAGCTCAGCTCGAATTTCTGACCCAGAGAATCATGAGCTAAATAAACAGTTATTGTTTTAAGTCACTAGGTTTTGGGGGTGGTTTATTATAGTATAATACATAATTGATATACTGTTTCTCCATAACTATTTTTACCCCCTTTCCTTACTAGAATGTTCTCAGGTTAGTAAATTTATTTCCCCAAAATACTTTATTTTATGACATAGCTCTACCAAGTAAGTGCTAAAGGACTATTTGGAATAGTTATCACTGTGAAACAGGGCAACAATTTCCCCATCAACTTAGAAGTAGCCAGTCATCATGTATTGAGATGCTTAGATGGAGTTACCACATAATTTATCATATGGACTGCTTTCTTTTGGAGAGTCAAAGGGGCCCTAGTTAATTTTGTTGGGAAAACCAGGATTTATGGTTCCCCTGCTTAGAAGGCACTGCCCAGAATATGTTTAGCTATTAGAAAAGACAGCCTGGCAGGAACAAAAGACATTGTTATATTCATGTATAAAAATGAAACTCCAGACTTAGGTTGATAGCAGACCATGAAGTATAAGAAAACGGCAGTGTGAGGTGTCTAGGTGAGTCACATAGTTTTAAAGAAAGAGGGTCAGAGTGATACCAGGGCAGTGCTGCCCTTTGTGGCAATTCTTTAGGTGCCATAAGGTATAATCAGAGAACAATGATGCTTACAACCAGGTGATGGGAACCTTACTGCTGTGGCCACAGTGCCCTTTGTCCCATGCTGACTGGAGAGCCCTGTGCTGGCTCTGCTGCAGGAGGCCCCTGGGCTTCCCACTTTCCAGGTGCTCACCTCCACCAGGTGTGGTGCCACAAGACTCCAGCAGCGCATCACGTGGAACAGGGGCCTCGATTTGCTCCTCACGATCCTCAGCATGGCGTCCCCAAGGCGGAACAGGTGGAGGGCACTCTTTCGGTCTTGGGTGGATTTCACTTCTCCTACAGGAAGGTAAGACCATGAAAGTCATCAATCCAAAACTCAGAAATAGTTTGACCTGTTCAAGCATGGAGAGAGGACGAAAATCGAAGAGCCATAATCAGATCAGTGGGATTATTCGGTATGAATTTGCCAAGACAGGACAGGAGCCTGGATTCAAGAAAGAACAGGTGATTCACTTAACAAAGCCAGGGCCCACCTCTCCTGTTCACTGTAGCATCCCTGACATTTACACTTGTCAGGCAAACAGTGCTTGTTGACAAGGAGGAACGATGTCGTGGTTAAGCAGAAGGGCCAGGGAATCGGCTGCCTAGGCCCAAATCCTGGCTCCATCACGTAGTAGCTGGGTTACGATGGACCAGAAGTTTACCTCTCTAATCCACAGTTTCTCATTGTAAAAGTGGGGATAATAGTACCTACTTCTTAAAGTTCCTTCAAGGATGAAATGTGATAATGCTCATAAAGCACTTAGCACAGGGCCTGGCACAGACTACTTGCCCCACACACTTATATTGTTACTGTTGTTATCGTCCCCACCCTTTACAGTCACCATCCACTTGGTCAATGCTTAATGGTACCTCTGAAGCCCTTGCCAAGCAGGTCAGGCCCCTTTGCACCCAATAACATGCGATCTAACCTCTCTCTTGCTTCCGTCCAATCCTTGCCTACTCGGATCTCTTGCTACTTCTCTGCCACTGTCACCTTAGTCTCCTCCACTCTCTTTTTGCCCATGTGTTCCTGCTTCTCCCATACACCTACAAAATACTGATCACGATCAGCCTCTTCCAACCAGAAATGTGCCTTTCTAAGTAGTCTTGCTGTATCAAATAAACTTCAAAATGACAGTAACAAAAATCATTGACATTTACTGACTGTTTACTCTGCATCAGACATGGTGTTGGCCCTTCCTGTCTTTAATCACTTTTATTTTTATTGAGTATAGTTGATATACAATGTGTTAATTTCTGCTGTACAGCAAAGTGATTGAGTTATACACATATATACATTCTTCTTTATATTCTTTTCCATTATGGATTATCATAGGATGTTGAATATAGTTCCCTGTGCTATACAGTAGGACCTTGTTGTTTATCCATTCTATATATAATAGTTTGCATCTGCTAATCCCAAACTCCCACTCCATCCCTCTCCCACCACTTGGCAACCACAAGTCTGTTCTCTATGTCTGTAATCACTTTAATTTTAAAAGCAATCCTTAAGAAGTAAATGTAACTACTGCCATGTACAGATTAGAAAACTGAAGATCAGAAAGGTGAACCAACTTGCCTAAAATGACGCAGCTGGTAAGTAGTGAAGGCAGCATTTTAACTTGGATCTGATTGATTCCAAAGCCAATGCTTCTTCCCCCTAGGTCTGCTGCCTATTCCTGACCCTCACTGCTCATTGTTTTTTGTAAGCTCAGAGTCTGCTGATTTCTCCATGCAGAAGACTTTGAAAGTGGTCCCTGGGCTCAGAGATGCTCTGGCAGTTGGCTGGATCTGGGAGGTTGGCTTTATATAGCTAAGGTTTTAAAGTCTATTAGAAACTCACGGGAAAGGACTATGGTTCTCAAATTAGGATCTGCAGTAAGAATCAAAATTCCTGATGATGGAAGGAACTCAGAGGTTGTGCACTTCAACCTGCCATCAGTGAGATCCTGGCACACGGCTCTGTGACTCTGCCATGGGACAAGGTACGCACTGTCATAGCACAACAACCCTGGCTGCTGATGGACAGCTGCGTTTGTGAGCAACCTGCCACCCACTTGGGTCGCTTGGGTGATTCAGTACAACTCTACCTCCTCTTCCACGTGTTGGCCTCCAAGAGGGTCTTCATCTGGCCTCATCCGTGAAGACAGCAATACTGACCCACTGTTAAAGGGATATGCCATGAGACCAGTTGTTCTGACAGTGGCCTGAGGCTTCTGTCAAGCCTCCCATTTTTCTCTCCCAGGCCCTTCTGAAATTAGAAGCTGCTTCTGCAAGTAGGCCGGACTAAGGTGGGTATGTGCTTTGTGATATGGAGAGGAGTTTCTACCCTCATGTGAAGCTATCTGCATCCTGAGTAGCCACACCGTTTCTACATCACAAGCACAAGATTTAGCGAACATAGTCCAGCTCCAGCGGCAATACCTGCAACAGTGGTGGCAGCAACATTTCCATTCACAAAGAATGATACCCCGCGCAAACCTCCAACCCCCATCTGCCACGATCATGCCTCAACATCAGATGACAAATTTTCACTTGAGCCAAGGTGACTGTGTACGAAGGGAATGGGGGTTCAAGTCTTTAGGCAGGCTGTTGGCATCAGAGATCTGGGCTGTTTCCTGCTAACCTCGTGGCACAGTTTATGCCAGGAAAGAATTACCTGGCATTGCCAGTGAGTAATCAACCGTTTCTGTAACGGAATGGAAAAGCTGGGACTGCGATGCTTTCTTCAGCTGGTAAAGAAAACCTCCCAGAGCCATGAGGTTCAACTTATCTGTAGCATCTTCAAAGAGCCTGGATGAAACAAAAAGACTTGTTACTTGGAAACAATTCAGCAAAGTCTTTATGGCAGAATGATTATGGTAATTTTCTTAGACGTGATTAATGAAAATGTGTAAACACTGTAAAGAAATGTACAGTATTATATCTGTATTATGTATTATAAATGTATATAAATGTATTATGTAATACATTTATATAATGTATTATATAAATGTACTATACATAATACATTATTTATATAATAAATAAATGTATTATAAATAATGTATTATATAATAATGTATTATATCTCTGATTACTGAGTACAAGTCTACTCTAAGATTCTAATCTGAAGGGCACAGACCATATTTAAAAAAATAATCTTTGTAGCCCCATGGCCTACCTCAGCTGAGATGGGCATTCATAAAACATTTGGCAAGACGTTGAAAGATGGCAAAGCATCACTCCCAGAAACTGAAAAACTGGGAATGGAATTCTTACAATTAGCTTCAATTTCATAAGCTCTGTTAAAGAAAAAACTCAGCAAGTTAATCAAGGCTTTTGTTGGGTTACAATTGTCGAGTTTAATGCTGGGCTTGGCTCTGAGGAGGATTCAGAAGCAGAGTAAACTTGATCTGTAAGCCCCCCAGGGGCAGGAACTGACATTCTTACCCCTCTGACTCATACACCCAGAGCCCTGGATGTGGTGAAGCTCAAGTATGTACTGGAATAATGAATATTCCCTAACATAAAGGACTTTGCAGGTTCTTTTTGTTTTCCACTCTGTTGGGCACAGACATTTCTAGAAGGAGTTAGGGGGAAGGAGGTAAGCACAGGTAGCAGGGCTTAGAGGAGTATCAGAGGCTCACTGGAACTTGGAACGTTGGGATCAAACACCAGTTTATGTGGCACATGAAGAATGAGGCGAGCCAGCCTCCCTCTGCTCTGGGGTCATCCTGATGCCTGCCCTCCAAATCCGTGGTGACACCAGAAGAGCAAGCAGCCCTAGCGGGTGCCATGTTCTGGGTAAGGGAGAGTGTCTCCAATAAGAACTGAATAACAAAGCCCTTGTGAATGGATAATACAAGGCACACAAGTTTTAAGATGGGAATCAGTGGATTAATCATTCACAAGTTATCTAAACAAATATATTTTTCTTGTGTTTTGTAATTTCAACACCATTTGGTTTCTGGATCCCATTAATCATTTCTTCTTCCTCTTTCCTAGTAGGAAAAGAGTGGTGAATATTATATCCCATCTGACACCTGTATACCACTTTCCAGCTTCCCAAACACTTTCACAGCCACCTTGTTGGATAGACAGGAAAAAGGGATTATTGTACCAAATTAGTAGATGAAGAAACTGAATCTCAGTGCAACTATTTACAGACCCAACCCTGCAGTTGGTTGGTGTCAAAGCCAGGAATGAACTCGAGTCTTCTGAACCCAGCCAGTGATGCTCCTCCCACATCTCTACGCCCTTGCTGTCCATCCTCCCATGTGAACTTCACTGCGCCTGTGCTGGGTCGTCTGGGGCACAGCCGCCAAGTGTGGAAGAGTGAAGTGGGATGGTCTCCAGGTGAAGGTGACCAAAGCACTTTCCACATCAAGAAGGGCCACCTCAATTCAGAAAAGCAGATAACAGGAAAGAGGGGGCTCATTCTCGTCTAGTTTCATGTGCAGCCACAGGAACAAGTAGCCAAATGATCACAATATATTATCATCTGTACATAGCTCACAAATATTAGTACATTATTGTAATTTTGCACAGGCAGAAAGAAAAACCTTTTTGAAGACAAACTGGGACAAATGTTGACTTTAGCCTTATTATACGAGGGGAACAAATGGTATATATTAGTCTTGCAATAAATTCTTAAATGTTTTAAGATTGCATTTTCTCTAATAAATATGCATTTTTTTTTTTTAAAGGAGGAGGATCACCTAACAGTTGGAATTACTGTTGATTCCTCCCTCTACATCTTAATGTGACTGCTGGGCATCAATTTAGATCACACTCCTGGGTGCAGGATTTTAAAATATCATAAAAATAGCAAATATTTACTATTTGCCAAGCTCTGTCCTAACTACTTCCAGTGAACTAATTAATTTAACCTTATGTCTAGCCTGTGAGAGTTATGATACTTTATGGCCCTATTCTACGGTGAGAAAGCAAGGCCTGTGGAAGTTGCCTGTGGTCACGGAGTAAGTGCAGAGCCTTCGCCCCGGGTTGCCTGACCCCACCCCCGAGCCTCCAGCCTTAGCTTCTAGACAAAAGAGTTCATTGTGAGTGTGCAGCGTGATGGCTGACAGAGACGTACTTGAAAAAAATGACAAGAGGCTTCAATGACTGGCTAACAAATCAAGTTGTCCTGGGGATGATTTTGAGAGCAGAAGAGGAGCATGTGGTGTGGCTAGCGGACAATGGGTGCTCTTTGGGGGACAGCCCCCCGGGGTGTGGCGGGAACAGCGCGCACCTGTCGGCCTGGGTGGAGAGCGTGAGCACGACCTTGGCGGCACTGCTGCCCGTCATGAGGCTGCCCCCACGGAAGTCGGAGGCTCGGCCTCGGCTGCCTTCCCGGACGAGGTCCTGGATGGAGAGGGGCTGGATGACGGGGGCCGCACTCAGGGAGGTCCCCTGCTCCAGGCTCTGCTCTTGGGGTGAGCCCTCGCTCTCCGGGTCCCCGAGGAGTCCGCCTCTGGGGGCCTTCTGAGGCTGGCTGATGGTCAGCGGGGGCCGAGAGGTGCCGTCGCTGAAGTGGGTATGCTCCAACGTGCCCACATACTCGCACACCCTGGAGAGAGTCACACACAGCAGCCGTTGAAAGTTGCAGCTCAGCCGGGCCCGCTCTGGCGACCCCACAGTGAGATACAAAGGAGCTGAGCCAGCCCTACACTCCTCCTGGATTGTTCCCCTTCCTCTGGCGAGAGCCACTTCTCTCCCCCTCTCTCCACCCCCACTTCCCCTCTTCCCACTATACATACTTTTGTTTGAGTTGGACCAGACAGCCTGGAGGTGGGCTAAGGATTCCTTGGTGAAAGTTTGGAAACAGAGCTCTGTTTATCGAGGTACGTCCTGTCCAGCGTACTGGCTTAGGCTGTTGGAGTGAGTTTTCCCAAAGGGTCATCTTCCCTCTCTCTCGTGCTCTAGTCAGGACTCGGGAAACATCTCCTCACTTTGAGATCCCAGAATGAGTGTGCATATGGCGGACTGGCCCTCTGGCCACAGTGGGCCCTCACTCAGGGGTTCCATCCAGCCATGTCCCACTGGGGTCCTGATAGCTCCACGTAACCACTACTGGGGCAGTGGGTGGGGTAGTCACCTAATCACGGTAAACTCAGAGAAGAGTCACAACATATGATACAGCTGCCAGCTTCCAAACTGTTCCCAGTAGGACCTGGGACTAGAGACCCCTCATCCCAGGATAAGTCCAGTTACTAGGAAAGACTATCCTGGATAATCCACTCTGATGTTCCATAATCAGGCCATTTTTTGATTCCATAGAAATTGCTTGGGTGCAATTTAAGTCTTTCTCTCTTTTTGCCTGTGAAAGCAACGGAGAGTAGTGGGTCACCAGCCTCCACATTAAAACCCATTGTGCTCCAGGCCGATTCATGCTGGCCCTTTCACATGTTCCTCTCAAGATGAGTTTTTCAACCCTAGAATGATCTTTGAAAGTCGACCAACGCTCACTCAAGGCTGTACTTGCTTTGAGGATGATAAACAGAACCTAGATCTGGCCAGTGCTCTGGACAAGACCTGGATCCCCGAGCCCTGCTGTGGGCCACCATCCTTCTCCTGACCGCCCTCCACTGCTCGGCCAGAACTGAGCTTGTAGAGGCTGGGGTGTGTGCTGGGGAGATGGGCAAGAAAGCCGCAGCCTCCCTGTGCCTGCTGTGGGTGGACACTGGCCCTCCCTTTGTCCAAGGTCCACCTGACCGCCAGTGCCAGGGAAGGCAGGCTTTTCTTCTTGGTCGTGGGAGGACTGTGGAGCTCTCGCTTTGTTTTTATTTTACAGGTGCTGTGAACTGTGTAACTGATTGGGAGGTTCTTTTTACTTTGATACTACAAAGCTAAGAGGCAAACTTTTGGCTGTCTTTGACACAATGTACTGTTCTATTTTTTCCTTTGTCTAGCTAAATTAAAAGTAGGCAAGCTGTACTTATTATATGTCCATGTAAGCTAACAAAATTCCTTCTGTCAATAAAAAGGACATTAATAAACATACAGCCATGTTATGTTGCTGACACATGACCAGCTTTCAGATCTGCCTAGTATTCACCTAACTTATGTGGTCTTTTACCAGCCTCTAGTTAAGAATCAGTTTTTCTTCCCTGGGATGACATATCTGCCTCTCACAGACAATGTCAATGATAGTTCACGGTTTCCTAAATTCAGTTCTGTCACTCGGTTCTCTGAGACATCCATTCAGTTGGGCCCGTATTCCCTCTTCTCTTTCTAACCTCTCACTTGGGGCTTTTCCAAACTCTGTGAATTACTGTGAACTGTTTACGTGCTGGCAGGTGCGGGGTTCTACCTTTTCCCCACGGCAGGCCCCCTCCCGGCCCTCCCCGCCCCACCGGCAGGCGGTGCCAGGCCTGCGGGAGTGGGGATCCGGTCACACACCTGAACACGTGTGGCCAGCAGTCCGGGTTGTGGCTGCCCATCTCCAGGCCGACACTGAGGATGGCATCCATGCACAGGACGTGGGCTGTGTGCAGCCATACCCCCTGCAGCTTCCCGATCTGCTCCAGTTTCTGCTCCACTTTTAGTTTCACTGCGTCAGAAAGACATTCATTAGAATAACAGTCCAAGTAAGGGAGACAGAAGGGGAGGGAGAAAGGAGGGAAAGGAAAGAATGTGCTTTTGTGCAAAGGGCAAAAGGAAACGGGAGATGTCACTGGATGTCACTGGCAGCGAGCTCTTCAATGGCAGGTCCCCGAGGCTCATCATGCAAACTACCCAGCCCACAGGCCCACAGATGTTGGTGACCTCAGCCCCGGGGTTTCAGAAGTCCATGGATTCTGAGCTGGTAGGTACAGTTCCTCTGGGTCTACCCCTGGGATCTGGGTCAGTCACAGCAGTGAGGATGGGCTTCAAGTGCCAATCCCAGCTAAAGCCATCTGTGCCCAGACCCATCCTCTGCCCTTGTGTACTCATATTGATAACAAGAAAGAAGTCCTGGCCTTCCCAAGTCCTCTCTGAGGTTTATTTAATGTTAGGTGTTCATGATGATGATTATGTAAAACAACATACGTATGTACACACTCAGCACCACGATGACCGCTTTATAACTGAAAATTCCCATATCATTTCACTCCCTGAGTTTACTTTATACTTGTGATCTGCAAATAATACTTTTTAAATTGTAGATAACGAATGACAAAGGATGCAGAAGGTGACTTAAGATGTCAATTACGCAAAATGCCAAGGCAAGGCCAAACGACAGCATCCTCCATGAATTAAGGTGTCCAGTCACTGGAAGATGGGTCTAGTGGGAAAACTGAGCAATGGTCCAGAACCCAGAAACACAGCACACTCACTACAGAGGAAGCTGAACCATGCTCCTACTGTAAAGGGCAAACTGATTTTTAGCAAAGCATCATTTGCCTCACGGATGTGATATTGATTTTATTTTTTATTTGTCTATAATTCAGATACTAGCTCTGGTTTAATAGGTTTTGAAGAACTTGAAATTTAAGTATTTTTATGTAACTTATAGTTGTACATTTTAAGTAAAAGTGTGGTACCCTTTTGCAGTTAACACTGGGGATGTGTAAGAGTTGCTTTGTTTTCACATGATTCTCTCTATTACTCAAGTTTGAGGAACACCAACCTAACCTGTTTTTCTCAGCTAAAAATGTGCTGACTCTTTCTGTGACTACCTATTTTATATACCTGATACACTGTTAGCACAAGTTGGACCAAGCCTCTAATTTTTCCTTGTTTGCTGTCTGCCATTTATCTTCCACTGCTATTAGAAAGGCCATTCTCTTTCCTTATATCTAGATAACCATCCACCTCATTGACTGACTAATTTTAACAAGTTAAAAATCAACCCTTTCCCAAGTTCACAAAGCTCAGGTTTTTCTCTGACAAAAGCAAAGTCTTCCTGAGCCTCCTCTCAGGAATTCCTCCATCGGTTTGATTCCCCCCTTCAGAACCCTGGCCATTCTATCTTTCCCACTGTAGCCTGAGGGGGTCCTCAAATGTGCACCCTGGGAAGCTTCAAAGCCAGTGGCCAGAGGACGCCACAGGTGTGAAGAGCTGAGCCAGGTGGGCCTCTGGCTAGCAGCCAAGTGCACCTGCCTAGTCGCCAGGAGCCAGTATGTCTTTTGTGTCCAGAGGGACCTGTTGTGAGCAGTCTGGAGGGTCGGCCATGTAAAACTGACCCAAGCCTGTGATCCAGCAGGATCACCAGTGGTATACAATACACCGTGTATCACACGTGCAACAGGGACAAGTGTGTCTGCTCGTGTGTGCGGGCACGTGCAGACTGCACATAGGCACCAGGTGGATTCTAGCCCTTCTGCTGTTACCTTGTGCTATGGCATCACCGGGTTCCTGGATTTCCCTTTCCTCTTTCTCTTCCTGGACACAGGAGGCAGCTGCCATCTGGGCGAGAGCTGACGCACAGTTGGCTGCAACTCCTTTAGAGGAAACAAACAATTACCCCTTAACTGAGTCTATTCTCTAAGCACTCACCTGGCAGAAGCACTTCTAAAAGACTTGTTGTCCACTAGGCCGTTCCTAATGTGGTCCTCGGGAACACCCCTTGGGCCACGGGTCAGGGATACCATGTCCGCCCTACCTAGAGCACAGCTCAGCCGCGCTGCTTTCCGCAGCCCATCGAGGCTCATGCAGATGGCATCGCGTTCTTTTTGGTTCTGTTCTTTGATGCCTTCAGCTCCCAGGATGAAGGCCAGCCCTTTGGAGCTCCCCGCCATTCGGCCGGTCAGGGGGGTTGATAAAGTGTCGATCAAGTTCTTCCAGCAGCCAACCAGAATGTAGCGAGCGAACGCCACACCTAGAACGTGAAGGGGTGTGGGTTACCTTCCGGAGATAAAACCACCTGGCAATGAATGGCCTGGGATTCTCTGACCATCACATTAGCATTATCGAGCCATGTGCAATTCTACTACAGGAAATACAATGGGAAGGGTTATATCGGATTGTGTTTCACTTTGTGCTTAAATAATGAATGTTGCATCAGCAGCTGGATGATGCTAGTAACTTCCATCAGGTATCTTTCTGCCAAGATGAAATCTTAATTCACTTATGTCAGTACAGAAAGCTGCCACATAATAATTTAATTGCTGGTAACACATGCGATGGATGTATATTCATAAACTCAAGACCCAAGTCACTACCTGCCACTGTGGAGTCATCAATTCTCCTGCCCTGGGTGAAAGGAGACTCCATAGAAGCTGAGGCCATCAGCTGCCCTCCAATTGCACTGCTCTCTAAGCCATCGATATCTGTCAAGGAAAAAGGGCAAGGTTTTTTTTTTTTTCTTTTTAAAGAACAAAAACAAATGGCTACCACAATATTCATTTTCTTCACAACAAACAGTTATGGGGTCTGTTATGTACCAAGTATGTAGCAACCTTTTATCAGAATATTAAAATTTTTGTTTTATCCATTCAGTACAGTTTTCTTTCATTGCTAGAGCATTCTTCTGTTAGGCTGATGCATTTTTTTATTTGAAAAAATAAAGATAAATGCTGATACCTCTGTTGCTAGAAAATCTATTGATTTAGAATATTTGGATCTTTGCATACTCGCTTTTATTCAAAATTGTGGCATCATTCCCACATTTTATACGGACAGGTTACTCCAACGTGGATCTGTTTTTCAGAGCTTCCTCAAAAGAATTCAGAGGAGGATAAGCCTCTTTGGTCAGATAATCATATAATCTGATTGCAAAGCACAATACCTTACTAATAATACCTTACAATTTTCAAAGTGTTTTCACGTAACATTTTTTTCATTAGATCTTCCCAACAACTCCAAGTACGTAGGCAGGGTAGGTATTATCTTTCCTTATTTCACAGAGGAAGAAATAAGTATTCAAAGTAGGTAAATCGCCCAAGTCATGAGGATGGCAAAGGAAGGAATTAGACTTAGTATTCACGTCTTCTGACACCCATCCAGGCCTCCTTCCATGACACCAAACTTCAGCTCAGTATGGGATTCTAATTCACCCTGTTTAAATTTTTGTTAAAATATACTCTCATCTACAGAATTAGTTCAATGAACCATTCCTTAACATGCTGGTAAGAAGAGACTGGCTTGGGTTGAGAGGGCTGGGCTTCGATTCAGCCTTGCCTCTGAGTTAAGTAGTCTTGTAGCCTTGGGCCAGGTACTCCATTCTCTGGGCCCCAAATTCCTCAGTAAAAAGGAAGTAACCACTGGAGGAGTGACCATGGAGTAGAAGCATATGCATTTGAATGCAACTAACATAGGCAAATGCACCACACAGAGGGGACGGGAGAAGAGGGTAACATAAGCTTATTCCCTGACTTTAGAACTTCACCTTCACCCCAATAGGGTGAGACCTGCATGGTGTTGAAAATTATTTCATTATATCTTTGATTCTTACAGTAACTCCAGGAAGTCTAGAGACTTCTGGTAACACATCTCTTTGAAAGTTGCTCAGAGAATGGATCGTAAAAACTCTCACCTCAGTGAGAAAAAAATTTGTAACTATGAGAGGTGACTGATGTTAACTAAACTTACTGTGCTGGTCTTTTTACACTATATGCATATATCAAATCATTATGTTGTACACCTGGGATTAATATGTCAATTACCTCTCAGTAAAACTGGGTGTGGGAGGGAAGGCAGGGAGAAATCAATAGGACTACTACAGTGGGAACAGGCAGTTTCACTGAAATTAATTTGACTTATGGTCAAATGGTCTAATGACATTTGCCAGAAGTTGCCATGTATCAAAGTTTTGTTTCCTATGTGCTAGGTAAAGGACTGACGAATTCAAGTAACACAAAGCTTATCTAAGTGCTAAAATTCCACAATCTATAGAATACTTTGACATGACATGACATGAGGAACGGCCACAGGTAGAACAGTGTTGATGACCAGGTTACTGCTATTGCTTTTCTTTGCACATAATGAAAAGATGAGATGGACGTTTCCAAGCTCTAGGTTAATTGCTGCTCAAATTCACTTGTCACGTCACACCTGAAATTTGCTACAAAGAATCACAGAGCGTAATTCTATCAAATTCTTATGAAAAGTCTCTGTTTTTCTATCATTAATCTAAAGTTAGATAACTTCCCTATGGATGAAGCAATTGAACTTACTGTTCCATTATAAAAGAGATGGCTGATTAACAGTGATGACTGATGAATATGGCTCCTGTGAATAGCCTGTTATTTGTTCAATTTTTTAAATTTATTTATTTATTTATTTATTTATGGCTGCATTGGGTCTTCATTGTTGCGTGCGGGCTTTTAGTTGCAGCGAGCAGGCTTCTCATTGCAGTGGCTTCTCTTGCTGTGGAGCATGGGCTCTAGGTGCACGGGCTTCAGTAGTTGTGGCTTGTGGGCTCTAGAGCGCAGGCTCAGTAGTTGTGGCACACGGGCTTAGTTGCTCCGCGGCACATGGGATCTTCCCAGACCAGGGCTCGAACCCAGGTCCCCTGCATTGGCAGGCGGATTCTTAACTACTGCACCACCAGGGAAGTCCCTATTTGTTCATTTTTACATCTACTGTGTGACTCCTTGTATTAAGATTCAGGGAAGAAATTCAGAGATTAATTTTGGCAGAAACTATGGTATTGAAATTAAAGCTGGCATGTTTAAGATCTTCACCTAAATTCCAAGGCACTTAGAAGCTCTGGACAGTACCTTTAATTCCAATCTGAAGCCAGTTTGTGCAGAGAGATGGAAATCAAGCATTGCTTATAGGTAGACTGAATAAATGTCTCATAAATGTCTTCATAAATATGCATTCCTATTTTTCAAATGGATGTAAATATTATCATGATTAATAAAATACTAATTGGTCACTTGTCTGGTGATGATGGTCCGCAAGGCTTGGGACCCAGTCTTGCTTCCCCCAATTCCATCCTAGTTCTGGAACCAACACTCCAAATGCCAGACAATGACCAAGACACTGCCTGCTATGGACAGACCTCACTGTATGTCTGACTCGCTGCCTGATTTCTAAATAGTGCCTTCCCCCAAATTCCTCAGTGTTGATCTCCACCTGTCGGTAGTTCACTCTGCCACCTTTATGAGTGGCAACCACAGGCAATATAACATATCCTTTGGGACAACAGATTCTGCCTCCCAGCTGGACTGCCCCAGGTTCCTGCCAGTGTGCCCTGTCCAGTGCAAAGCCGTGTTGAGCTGTGTGAGGACATACACACCACAGAGAGGGCAGGGAATGTTGCCTTATGACCACACCCCATACTTCTCTTCATGTTCTCATATGATATTTCCAATAGTTAAATAGGATTTTAAAAACTCAAGACACTGGGCTTCCCTGGTGGTGCAGTGGTTGAGAGTCCGCCTGCCGATGCAGGGGACACGGGTTCGTGCCCCGGTCTGGGAAGATCCCACATGCCGCAGAGTGGCTGGGCCCGTGAGCCATGGCCACTGAGCTTGCGCGTCCAGAGCCTGTGCTCCGCAACGGGAGAGGCCACAACAGTGAGAGGCCCGCGTACCGCAAAAAAAAAACCAAAACAAAACAAAACTCAAGACACTAAAGAAAAAATGCTGGGCAAGCTATTTTACATTCTTTCTTTTTTTTTTTTGGCCATGCTGCGTGGCTGGTGGGATCTTATTTCCCCGACCAGGGATTGAACCCGGGCCCCCTGCAGTGGAAGTGCAGAGTCCTAACGACGGGCAATTCCCTTGCATTCTTTTTCACTCTGGTACAGCTGGGAAGGGAAGGGAGGACCTCTGATATGGACAAGAAATGGGGATGAAGCCAAGTTTAAAATCAATCATTTTACATTACTGTACTGGCAAATTCTCACAAGCACTGAACGATACAGGGTATCTATGAGCATGTGAGAGTTTCCAGGAATAATTCTGGGCTTTGCGCCCAGACAGTACTTCATATCCCCAGAAGAGGTCTACAGTTTTATCCCAACAGACATAGGTGCTAAATAATTCCTAATCCAATGGGGCACAGTGAGCCTGCAGAGTCCCACGTGGAAAAAGGAAAGAAAGTTCTTATGAGGTGAACTCATGACACTTCCCTGGAACTGTCATCAACTGCCAGGGAGGCTTTGTGGGTGCTGTTTCAAAGTCTGCTTGAAACACTACTGCTTCCCTGAAAGGGGCTTTGAAGCATGGGCCCTCCCCACCCCACCGAGTGCCATGGAGCCGTGCAAGGAGCCACTGACCAGTCAGCATGGTGATGAGGGGAAGGCTGTTGTCCTCGGGGCTGCCCCAGTAGCCGGCTTCTCCGAGCATGTTTCTGTCGAGAACCTGGTGGTAAAGTTCCTCGATCCAGGCCTGGGAGAAGACCATCAGCACCCCGCTGGTCTGGACCTGCTTCATGAACTCCTTCTGCAGAGAAGATCACACGAGAAGGTGACCAAATACGATCCCTTGCAAACAAACAGGCTCTCATATTCCTCTGCCGCCTCTTCACGTCCCAAGTCACTGAGTCACCGTTTATGGGAAAAACACAACCTTGTCGACTGGGGGACAGAGGGTGGCGAGGGAAGCGGAAACGGCAATGGAAACATCCCAGACTTCATGAAGGTCCTTTCATTTACGTAATCTCTTCAAGAAACGCTGTAGAAGGAGTAGGGATACTACAGTTTATACTTTTGCTCTTTGACACGTGGGAGGATTAGAAAATGCACAGACGTGTTTCACAGAGCACCTCCTTCTGACTGTCCCATCAGCAGCAGAGGTGGCATGTGCTCCCTGAAGGACATACGTGTCTCAAGAGACACTTGACTTACACTCATGAAGCCACCACTTACCCTCGGAAACATACAATTTGTCAATCATTTATCAGACAAATGATGGCTGATCCCTTAATGTCACTCCATGGATTTAGGCTCTCGAACTGGTACCAGGGTCCGCCATGGAGGGGTGTGCTCACGCCAGGGAGCCAACCACGGAAGAATCCTCATCACTGTCATCACCTCACAGGAGGTGTTTTGTTATCAACATTAGTGAGCTTAGCTCTGGGTCCGAGTGGCTCTCGGTATATTCTGGAACTCAGTGAAGGGTCTGCATGCCTGCATCTTCTGCAAAGGGGACCATTCTCTGCACATCTCCTGCTGTTACTTAACACGCTGATTACGTTTTTGAATTATGTCTTACACACGTGTGTTTAATGCCACTGGATGAAGTTACTGGGCCACTGGTAGGCAGCCCTTTCCAGGCACACGGGGTTCTTTACTCCTGGAGCTAGGTGGGTAGCTCTGTGGCTCACCGAGCATGCAAATTGCACAACGGTTCCTGGGCATCGCGTCCGCCCACCCTCCACAGCCCTGCAGGCATCACCAATTCCAGATCAGTGTGAGATAGAACACACCAGCCATCCCTCTCGTGGCAGTGACGCTCAGGTGCCAGCCCTGAGGCCACCGCTGGTCCTCGGCGTGGCGGGGCGGAGATGCACACTCACCATGGTCCCTGGCACCAGGGCAGGGCGCTTCCGGTAGTAGTCGCCGTGGGAGAGCTTCAGGTTGAGCAGCAGGGCGCAGTGCGCGGCCGAGTACAGGCTGTCCGCGTTCATCAGCATCTGCAAGCCCAGGCTGCCGTTCCCGTCGAATCCCGGGGAGTGCATCATGCCTGCGGGAGAGAATCCAGAGACCTCAAACACCACGCCTGGCAAGACCCACTTAACGTCTGGCTTACCGCTTACGAAGAGCCACGAACCAATCCCAGGGAAGGAGCACCTCGTCGGGCATTTCTGTAAAGCAACGACAGCCAGCAAGGAATAGCGTTCGGGCAGAGACGCGCCCTGGACTGGTGGGGAAGAGCATGCACTCCGGAGTGAACCTACTTGGGAAAATCTTTTTTGTTACTCACCGGGTGCTTTGGTAAAATCACTTAAAGCCTTCTTTACCTAGAAATAGGCAGAATAATTGATTGCCTCTTGTCTCCTGCTCAAACTCTCCAAATGACTTCCCATCACAATATAAAAAAACCCGACCCCGCCCCTACCCTCCCCTCAGCCACCCCAACCTGTCTGTTGTTCCTTGACCTCACCAAGCCTGGACGTGCCTCAGGGCCTTTGCATTTTTGCCTCTCCCCAGAATGGTCTCCCAAGATCTCTGGATGACTAGCTGCCTCGATTCTTTTTTTGAAATTAATTTATTTTAATTTTGGCCGTGTTGGGTCTTTGTTGCTGTGCGCGGGCTTTCTCTAGTTGTGGCGAGAGGGAGCTACTCTTTGTTGCGGTGCGTGAGCTTCAGTAGTTGTGGCATGCGGGCTCAGTAGTTGTGGCTTGTGGGCTCTAGAGCACAGGCTCAGTAGTTGTGGCGCTGCTCCGCAGCATGTGGGATCTTCCCAGACCAGGGCTTGAACCCAGGTCCCCTGCACTGGCAGGCGGATTCTTAACCACTGCACCACCAGGGAAGCCCTGCCTCGATTCTTTTAGGGCTCTGCCCAGGTGTCAGCTTTTCACAGACATTTCGCTTTAATTCCACCTAAAATAGCATCCCTAGTACCTACAACCATCCTCTGCAATATTCCTCCTCACCATGCATTTTTCTTCATTGCCTTAATGGCATTTATATATATATTTATTTATTGTCTGCCATTACTACTATTATGTAAGACCTACAAGAGAGTGGAACTTTGTTATTTGTTCACTAGAGAACCTCAGTGCCTAGAACAGTGCCTGGTACATAGTAGATCCTTTAAAATTACTTGCTGAATGAATGAATAAGAAAGAATGACGGGCTTCCCTGGTGGCGCAGTGGTTGAGAGTCCGCCTGCCAATGCGGGGGACGCAGGTTTGTGCCCCGGTCCGGGAAGATCCCACATGCTGCAGAGCGGCTGCGCCCGTGAGCCATGGCCGCTGAGCCTGCGCGTCCGGAGCCTGTGCTCCGCAACGGGAGAGGTCACAACAGTGAGAGAGGTCTTTGTACCGCAAAAAAAAAAAAAAAAAATGAATGAATGAAAAAGTTTGCTATGGCAACTAGATGCAATACACATTTAAGATGCTTAGTGCAGTAACTCATAAGTACAAACTTTTCTAAAAGTAATAATGTTCCTCAAAAAGCTGAACACGGAATTACCATGTGACCCAGCAATTTTGAACTCTTAGGAGTGTACCCAGAAGAACTGAAAACTGGAGTTTGAACAGATACTTGTATGCCAGTGTTCACTGCAGCAACTAAAACAAATAATAGTGTAATAATAATAATAATAATAAAAAACCTTTGGGCACTTTAAATGGGTGCATTGCATGGTATGTGAATTATATCTCAATAAAAGCTGTTAATCAATGAGGAAAGTTTCAAAATATATATAAAAGAAGTTATTGGTTTCCCCCCAGCTATTGTTTTGAAACATTCTTTTATATTTCATAGTATGGTTTTCACTTTGAAAGGCTCCTGTGTTTTTCATAAATTAACTGTAAAAACAAAAACCAGTGATACCTCATGCTCTAAAGATGGCCTCATTCAGCCAGAGAGAGTTGATGCCTAGGTCAAACTTTCACAGACAGCTTGGGGTGACAAAAATTACCCAAGCCTGCTTCTCCTCATCTGGTACTATGTCTGCCCCAGTGCTACACTTGTTCCTACAAACACTCTGAGGCTGGATTTAGGGATGTAGGTGAAACAGCCCATCCTGAATATGTGCATGCACATGACGTGCACCTATATACTTTTCAGAGCATGTCTAAAATTATCCTTTAATCAAAAATGTGCCTCTTACATGCAGTGCAAAAATTCTCAAAACTTATCGGTCAAATAAGTGGGAAATACAAATGTCTAACTGGAATGGTTACTCATATATCTGTGAACTTCTTAATGAATATGCTGGTGAGAAGATATGGATCAGAAGAAGCTTTCAAAGCTGAGAAAACTTTAAGACCTCTGCTCTATTTGAGAACAGTGTAAACATTTTTTTAGTGGGAGTAAGTATGTCTATTATCCCAACGAAACCACCAAGGGAGGCAAAGATTAGGCATTCCCTTTGCCTTCTGCATAGAGTTCGGTGAGAACTTTGCAGCTGCCTTACGAGATTCTTTTACTGAGAGTACTTTGGAATCATGGGCTGAGGGGCATTTATAAAAGGAAGGTCGGGTTGAGAGTGGGTTTTTAAATGAAATCCTTGGTCAGGACACAGGCAGTGTGTCTTGGCCCTGATGGTCCATAGGGATACCCCACCCTCTTAAGGTCCTGGTGGGTTGGTTCCAGTTCTCTGGAGTAGATAAAGCACAAGAGCAGTCTCCTTCCACAGTACAAAGAAAGCAGCATGCAGTGTTGCTGGGTATTTAACCACCCTGGATCACAGGTGAAAGGAATATTTGAGTCTATGAACCAGGGGGAAAAAAAAAGAATCTGCAAGTGGCTTTGATCTTAGACATCAGTAATAATTTCTTTTAAAATTTTAAAACCAACTATTTACCTTGGAATATGTTTTGGAACCTAAGCACATGCTCAGATGCTGAAAGTGAAAAAAGCTAATGTGTCTGCTGACATGAAGACCCAAATCATTAGCAGAGGTGTGACAAAGCCCTGGGAGTCACTGCTGGTGGCTATGCCGAGTTCTGAAATAATTTGTTAGACGTGTTAGGGGCAATCTGTTGGTACTGGTGTATATCTCTATGCAGATTAATTTCTTACAAAGAACTGGCAAATCTGACAATAAAACAAAAGAAGTTATAATCTATTAATTTAAGGAAGATAATTTTCTTGATTTACCAGATATAGTTCACTGGTGATATTAATAATGCAAATAACATGATCAGTGCAATTTATTAAATGCTTTCTATTTTCCAGAACCAATCTCTTCTCATATACTATTTCATTTGATATATAATATATATCACTCTATCTATCTATATATCTATATATATAAATTTGATATATATCAGATGCTCCACTTTATTTTACCAGTGAGGAAAGTAACTTGAAAATGTTAAGTAATTTGCCCAAAGTTATACAGCTAGAAACTGGCAAAGGTCTTTTGGGCTCAAACTCCAGGCTTTTTGCACTCTGCCACACTGTACTTGCTCCTAATGTTGGGAAAAGATCCCAATCTATCATGTTCCTAACGGATCCTCTATTTTCATTCATCCTTCTGATTGGTCTCATTGAAGTGCTATTGAATTTGGGGTGACAAATTATAGTAACTATGACCTTTAACATATTCTGGCTATTTGGGTTTTTTTCTACTTATCTGTAACTAAAGCTCATTCTCTCTCTATAAGTAAGATGTCCTTTACTGCTAGCAACAGGAGGATGGATCACTTGCTTGACTGGTTACCAGTGCAAGACTGGATACAAGATTAGCATAAAATGACCTTGAAAAGTACCTTCCATGTCTAAGCTAATTTGATGTTTCTTTTTAAAGTAAACATTAAAGACTTGATGTGAAACATTTAACAGTACTGAAGAGTATAAACAATATGAACAATAGCCCTGCTTCTCCCAAGCCCCAATGAGGCCCCTCCCAAAAAGATTCACTTCCTTCTGTGTATTACGTGGAAATACAATCACAAACGAGATCATATGACACACATTATACTGCAACTAGGTGTTTTCTAAACAATATACCTTAGATATCTCTTGATACTGGCACTTACAGATCTGCCTCATTCTTTTTTAATAACTGTGCATATACCACTGCATGATTGTATTGTGATTTATTTAATTAATGCTTTATTGGTAGACACTGATATTTTTTCAATTATGAAAAAGGATGAAATGATGAAATAACACTTCTGTAAGAATATCTGTGGGATATGTTCCTAAAAGCAGAATAAATACATATATTAAGTTTGACAGATGTAGCCAAAATATCTTCCAAAGACAGGACGGGCCCGAGTCCCAGACCATCACAGAGCACTGGACGGCCTACCTGAGACTCAATGTAGGGGGAAGTTAATGAATCTTTCTTTCTTAAATAATCAGTTGAGTTTCCTACTCTATGCAGACAAAGCTAATCCTAACTGGTAGCGCGAGGTTTTCTACCTATATTTTACCTTCTGTTTTCCACAGTGAGATAAATCTGCATTATCACCTTTTGGGGTGTTTAAATCATGGGACCAAAACCTGAAGCTGGCAACAACATACTTGCTTTCTGGTTCTGTATTCACAAAGTTAGAGCTTCTTCCAGAGACTATGGTCCATTTCCAGAAGGTGATGGGAGGAGGAAGCAATGAGGAAGAGAAGGGAGATGCCCTGACTGGGCAGGGGATGGAGGTCTGTGGCTCCCTGCTATCTGGCAGCACCTGGAGGGTTGGCAGGACCCCGGAGGAGGACACAGGATGTGCATGGGGGCCCCCAGCCTTGCCAGAACATTCCAGGCCCCACCCTGGCAGGGAGGTAGAGAAATTACGGGACCTCCCAGAAAGGCTGTGAAGTGGGACAATGGGGGCACACTGGTAATGTGCAAGGTGAGAGGCCTCCCTATCCAGATGCCACATAAGCTCCCACTTCTAGTTTTACCCTGGCATGGGGACCTGAGGGCTAGCAAAGATCAAATGTCTGGCCAGTTAGGCAGGCTGGAGGTCTGGAGGCAGGTTTGTTTTAATTTAAATAAATAGATATTTCTTGCACAATTGAGATTCACACTAGCTCTATGACCTTTTATGAAATTTGGTACTTCATAAATATCAGGTTGCTTGCAATAAGCCTCACACTTAGTCACAGTCAGTCTCAAGATCCTCACCAAACACCACCAGTCTAAGGAACAGCAATCCCAAAGCCACATGCCCGTGCCCCTCTGTCAATGGCTGGGGGAGGCTGGCTCTTGCTTTCTGGTCCCCAAGGAGCACCTTACACAGATGACACTTTGTTCTATGCAGGATCAGATGCATTACGGCAGCTATCACAGCTCACATCCAATACCATCTTTATAAAACCCATGTCTGTCTGAAGGTTTTCAAACTCCCCCACCAGAAGAAACTTTAATTACTTTCGAAGAAAAAGCTCCCCTGAATCATGTGGAATTCAGGAGGCTCATTTCAACTGTATGTTAGCTGTTGGAGGACAGGAGCCCCTGAGAAATACCAAGTGAGGTTGACCTTAGCCAGGAGGGCAGACCCTGCTAACAAGTCAGGGACAAATGCTCAATGGGAGTTTTGGGGAAAATAAGGTTTGAAGCATTTGACACAGAAGTTAATAATGAGTAAAATATCTGGGTTATGACTCCAGAAAACTCTCTTCTCCCCTTCTCCTAGTTTGGCTTTCATAACTTTCTCTTGGGTGAACAAAGGAAATCTGCCATCCCCCTTGTCCCACAGGTACAGATGCTTCTCTTTCACTCATCTTTCATCTTGGAGGTGACATGTGCAAGGGAGGGAGAGCTCCGCCTCAGGCCAGACGTGGACCCAGCATCCAGTCGCTTGTGTGAGCCACTAAACCACTAAACCACAGTGATAACTGAAGAGAATCAGCTTATTGGCAGCAGGACCACAAAGTGACGGGTCTGTAATTCAGATACAGAGACCAACTCCTAACTGGTAAAAGCGCTGTGGAGGTCACCAGAATCAAAAAGACAAATGACTAACAATTTGGTTAGAGACAATCACTAAAATCTGCATTTGGAAACAACCGAAAGATTTTGAAGCCTCTTTTCAATGTATTGATTTCTACATGTAAAAATTAGTGGCACAGTATGTTGGGTCTGACGGGACATTTTATAGACCTCTAAAAGTTGAGCAGTTTGCAACATTCATGGGGCCGCATTCTGGTCACATAAAACATTCACTAAAGTGCTGTTGTGCACGTGCTACAAATAAGTATTGATTTGAAAGACACAAAAACACAAATGTGAGGCTGTGCTTCAAATTTTGTAAAAAGACTTTGCTAGGATTATGTTTCCTAATTCTCATAGGAAATGAGGCAGGCCCTTTGGAAGTCATCTTTACCACTGTGACAACTCATTTAATCTGGAATTACTAGGAGATGTTGTTTGTAAACATGAATTTATCTGAGAGCTGAATCTTACATACTTAAATGCTGAAACTTCTGCAGCCGAGTTATTTTGTATGGATAATTTTAACTTTAAATAGAAGGGCCTAAACACAATTTTACCATTTCTTGATGACTCAAGGCCATCATTACTGCAACCAGGGGGCAGTGCTGTGATCTGATACACAGCTGTTTTGGGGGATCACTGATGGGTGCCAGACTCTCTGCCTTGGCACCAGGGACATCAAGCTGGTCAGAGCAGGCTGCCAAGCTCCTCCGTGCAAGAATGCTTCCAGCTGGGAAGAGGCAAAGGATCAGAGGCCCTACCAAACTCCTTCCAACTCAGGCTTTACCCTTGATTCTTTCAGCACATGAACTATTCATAGCTTTGGGAACCAAAAAGCAAGTTCATCAATCTACAGTCAATAAATATTTATTGAGGATAAATCATGCATATCTTGCACCCTTAGGACATAGCACAGTGAAGTTTCTCTATAAATGTTGACTGAAGAAGCATTTGTGGGGCTTCCCTGGTGGTGCAGTGGTTGAGAATCTGCCTGCCAATGCAGGGGACACAGGTTCGAGCCCTGGTCTGGGAGGATCCCACATGCCACGGAGCAACTAGGCCCGTGAGCCACAACTACTGAGCCTGCGTGTCTGGAGCCTGTGCTCCGCAACAAGAGAGGCCGCGACAGTGAGAGGCCCGCGCATTGTGATAAAGAGTGGTCCCCACTTGCCACAACTAGAGAAAGCCCTCGCACAGAAACGAAGACCCAACACAGCAAAAAAAATTAATTAATTAATTAATAAACTCCTACCCCCAACATCTTCAAAAAAAAAAAAAAAAGCATTTGTGTGCGCACGCATGTATGTGTGTGAGAGAGAAAGAGAGAGGGAGGGAAAGGGAGAGACAGAGACAGAGAAACAAAAAAGACATACACAAAAAACATACACTGGGAATGTTCAATAAAAGAATAAAATCTAATGATGGTGGTATAAAAGATATTAGGGAGAAATACAATTTTTAAGAAGAGTATTTATGCATTTTTCTAGTTTTTCAATGAAACATGATTTTTTGGTGTGTGTGTATATTCCTTCACACAAATCAAATATCCAAACTCTATTTTTATATCTAATTCCGAAAAGAAAAATATTGAGAAAAAATGTTGGGTAGCCTTAAAAATTGGTATTTTCATGCCTTAAAAAGAATCACAGTGCAGTTAGGAAAGTTGAGAAATTATATGCATCTCTTCTAACCACTAGGTAGGTCAGAGAGTCACTGAGCAGCCCAGGATTAGAAGTCCCATATCTCCGCTGGTGCTTGCTGCTACAGTATTGGATCATTCTCATATTAAAAAAAACGTTCTTCCTTAAATATACCTGGATCAAAGTGTCTTTCTTGTCCTTTTGACAAAGGACAATCTGATCAGCTTCTTAAAGATACCTAAGCTCCCTTTTAATAACACATTGGTCTCTGCCCCCGGTTCCTGGCACAGAGCTCCTAAAAACCTTGTGGTTTCCTAAGTGATAAGCACACTGGGAGCATCTCGTCCTCATATGTGTCTTTGATCTCATCCACGACCCAGGGCTCCTAAAACTCTTGTAAATTCCTAAGCAATAAGAACACGAAGAGCATCTTTTGTTTTAATGAGGCGACTCTGGGGGGGCTCCTGGATGACTCCTCGATGGGAGTAAAGAATTTTTGGTTCCACCCCATCACCCCATCATAAAGAAAGGGGAGACGGGCTGAAAATGGAGCTAATCATGCTTGCATGAGGAAGCCTCCATAAAATCCCAATAGTAGGGTGTTCGGGAAGATTCCAGGTTGCTGGACACATCCACACCGGGAGGGTGACACACCCCAACTCCACCGGGACAGAAGCTCCTGCGCTCAGGACCCTCCCAGGCCTCACCCTATGTATCTCTTCATCTGGCCGTTCATCTGTATCCTTTATCATATCCTTTTGTAAACTGGTAAACCAAAGTGAGTGTTTCCCTGAGTTCTGTGAGCTATTCTAGCAAATTAAGCAAACCTAAGGAGGGGGTCATGGGAACCTCTGGTTTATAGCCAGTCCATCAGAAGCACAGGTAACTTGTGTTACCTGGGCTTGCAGCTGATGTCTGTAGCGGGGGTAGCCGGTAGGTAGCGTCAGAACTGAGTTCAACTGTAGGACACCCAGCTGGTGTCAGAGGCTTGCTTGTTGTTTTGGGGGAAAACTTCCACACATTTGATGACCAGAAGCCTCAGAAGTACAGTGTTCTGTGTGACCCATAAAAGAGGGAAGAAATACAATAGGGAAGAAGTGTGGTTTTCCCTACATAGAAAGGAAAAAGCTGGGTTCTCCCTTTATGAGAACCTTTCCCTACATAGAAAGGAAAAAGCTGGGTTCTCCCTTTATGAGTACCTTTCAAGAAAACCATCTTTAAATTAATTATTCCCTGTGTGAAATGCTGCTACCCTGTATTCTTTATCTCCTTCCTCCACCAAAATCCTAGGTGACGATCCTCTGTCCTTCAATAAAACTAGTATAAAACTCTCCGGTATACTTTGGCCAAGATGCCCACGGCACTCCTGTTTAAATTACGGTCTGGGTCACAATGTTGACATCTGACAGACAGGAAGGGTCTGAGATTGGAGAACGTGATGTTGCCATAGTATACTGGAGTATCTCACACACACCGTTTGAAGTTCAGGGGAATTCAGAATATATTGGGAGGACAGCCTGCATCTGCTCCAAGACCTCATTTGAAATAATTTACATGTAATAATTGAAATAATTTACAATAAACCAGAAGTGCAGTGCTCTATGATTTTTAAACGTCAAGGCGTAGAAGCATAGGAAGAATTCAGTGTTTGGAGAATCACAGATTGTCATTGTGTTTCAGTCCGTAGCCACCTTCTAGAATGCAGTTACCCCTTACCCTTTACTCCGCACCATACACATTTATCAACCTCACAGTGCATTCCAGCCATAGACTGCTGTGCACTTCAAACAAACCACCACCGGTAAGTCAACATGCCTTTGCTCTCTTTAAATATAAGAAACCCAAAGGTTCATGAAGATGCTCTGAGCACTTCAAACTTCACGCATGCCGGTAACTGCCCCTTAAGCAAAATGTTCTGAATATTCTTGTTGACTATGTAGCAAAAAATGATTCACAAACCTGAGCAGAAGGTAGAGGCAAAGTTCTGGAGGGCCGAGTCCACCTCTTCCACGCCGGGCAGGGCCAGGAGGCGCGGCAGGAGGCCCTCCAGGGACTGCACGAACAGCCGGGCGCTGTGCTGATCGGCTTCCTGGTTCTTCAGTAGTTTGAGAGAGAGAGCCGCAGTCCGCAGGGACCTGTGGCCCAGGCAGTCCCGAGGGGTCTGCTCCTCGTCAACCAGAGAACAGTTGTCGGACCCAATGTCCGACACATCAGACCTCCCTGAGTCCTTTTCTGCTGCCATCGAGTACTGGTCACAGGAATCAAATTCTGTCCTAGAGAGGTCTTGGTCATCTACGCTGAAATTGCTCTCACTGTATCTGGATCCGTAGGACCTCATCCTGCAGTCAACAGACAGGAAGTTAGTTATATCGGGGTAGGCAACCATGTGGCTCCTTTGAACCACATCTGGCTGGTCCACGGCTTCTGGTTCTGACGCTTTACTCAGAGTCTCCTTGCCCTCCTGGACGGCTGGCGACTTGAGGCCATTCTTGTGGTTGTCGGAGTGGTCCTCGGGTGTGGTCTGACCCAACTCTCCCTCCAAAGTGGTTTGACCCGTGTCCGTGGTAACGCTGATGCTGATGTCAGGGCTCCGCTCGTTCCCCGACTCCCAGGGCGTGTGTTCCGAGGACAGGACTCGCCGCTGCCAGCGGAAGTCAGCCTCATTGATCTCCATGGAGTCTCGGCTTGACTCGGCCCCGTCCTTCAGCTCCTCCAGGCGCAGAAGCAGCAGCTGGACCTGACTTTCGCTCAAGCCCTTGCCCTGGCTGAGCTCTTCTAAGGCCCCAAGCAAGGTGCAGACGCAGGACACGGCAGCATAGCAGGCTTCGATGCCACCCTTGATGCACGCCTCGGTCATGCCATCCATGATGCTGAAAGCGTTCAAAGGAGAAGATGGCATCAATACACGAAACATAGAAAAATGCTCCAAAATGAGTAAGAATTGTTAGACTGGTGAACAGTCTAGTATTCAAAACAGATGCTGTAATTTACACGAAATCTGGGCAAAAAAATAAAATGAACAATAAGTGAAACAAACATGCTCAGGCTGGAAAGTGGCCCACCTTGAATCACACTCTCTCAGTTGGCTGGTTTATTTGAGTACAAATAAAGATTGTGGATGGGAATTTATAATCTTCACAAGGACAGGCACAGAATCATCTCACTTTGGTATTATGTTCAGTTTTCCAAAGAGAAAACATTTATAATGGCTATAGGATAATATGGACCTTCCTCTATAAAAGAACTGTATTTCTGAAGAGATGCATGTGACTACAACTATTACAAATCAGATAATATTCCATTTCCTAGAGGGGCTATGTGTAAAGGAATCATATAGCTACAGTGTTGTAAATCAAAAAGTTTTCCCCTAAAATAACCCCAATGAAGAATTTTTGGACATTTCATCTGGTACACTTTTTTCTTGAAGTCAGTAAAAATATGGAAAGTTATATGATTATAATAAATTGAGATAAGACTTCTCCTATGGCCTGCAGGTACATTATTAGTCCCATTTCATATAATATGGATTCAAACAATTTCAGGGATTTGGAAACAACATTAAGGATATTCAGAGAAGCAGTCTTCACCAATCAATACAGACCCAAAATGAGAATGTATCTTACAGTTTGAGAAGATCCAGATGAGACTTTCTTTTTGAAATTGACCTTTTTTTGGATTCGGGTTCAGTGGAGCTGGGTCCTGCCAAATCACAGAGACGCTGTGGACTCCCAAGTAGCTTTAAGAATATGGAAAAAAGAATAACAGAAAAGGGAATATCATAAAAAAGCAAAAGAACCGTGAGATCAAATAAACATGTACATTCTCTATTGCATGATACAGTCTAAGGAGAAACACAACTATTTGGAATTCAAATCTTAATAAATCTGACCTAGGTGTTCTTGACTTGGAATGCACATTGGGTTCCTGGCTCCCCAGTTCAGGACTGGCTTAGACAAAGAGTATCCCCTGAGGGATTGTTTCAAAATTTTTTATAGCACAGAACCAAAAAGTACCTGCATCTATGTTCTTTAGTAAGACTGGCCTGTAATTTAACTTTCTGATCCTCTTCCTGTCTTATTTTGCTATCAAATTGGCTAGCTTCAAAAACTGGGTGGAGAAACCCAGTTCCCTTTCTATTCCCTGGAAAAGTTCATGTATTATTAGAACTAACCCATTCCTTGAATGTTGGTATAACTTGTTTCTAAAGCTGTATGGGGCCACTAATTTTTTTTTCTTAATGGAAAGATTTTAACTACTGATTCAATTTCTTTAAAGATGATAGGACTACTTAGGTCCTCAATTTCTCCTTGAACCAATTTTTTTAAAGGTTGTATTATTTCCTAGGGATTTATCTATTTTATCTAAGTTTTCAAATTTACTGGCCTAAAGGTGCCTTACTATCTTCCTTAATTTCTTTAATATTTGCAACATCTATGGTTATATGCTTTTTTCCCCCATTCTTATTTGTATTTATTTGTTTTTACCTATTCTAGAATTTTCAATTGCTTTTGCCAGGAGCTCTTCGATTTCTTTAGTCTTTTCAGAGTCCTGGTGTTTTTCACTTTATTAATTCACTATATTACATTTGCTTTTTATCACATCAGTACTTACTGCTTTTATGCTTATTTTTCCTCCTTTCTACTTTTTTGAATTTAATCTGCTCTTCTTTTCCAAACTACCTAAGTTGGAGAATTAGAACATTAAATTTAGGCTTTCTGTTTTTTGATGTAAGTCATTGACACTATAAATATCCTTCTATGCACTGTTTTGGCTGTATCTCACAAGTCTTCATGTATAGAATTTTCATAATTTTTCAGTCCACACTAATCTTTATTTCCATATGGTAGGCGTCTGTACAGAAAATTTCAATTTGAGACTAAGAAAGATTAAGTATATTGAAGCAGACATCCTACTGCTATGTCCATTATTTTCAAAGTGACTTATATTTGCAAGAAAATGTATATCAAGTAGAAAAAGTTACATGTTTTTCTCTTTCCATATTTCTTTCTTCTGCCAGAAATTGGGAACTTCTGCTCTCTTGGAGGCACAAAGATGAAACTTCCACTTTTTTTCTTTGACATCAAAAAAGGAGTGATAATGCCAGAGGTCAAGGCAGTCTCTCTCTTTCTCTCGCCCTCTCTCCCTCTGCCTGCATGCCAGGCCTGCAGCCAAGTGAAGTGGCTACACCTCTGGGCCTCTAGCTGTCCCATCTCTTGTTAGAAGGACAAGTACATTTCAGGGCCACAGGAGTGGGAAATCTCACTTTCTCTTGGGATCCCACTACATTCCCTAATCCAACTTGACCAGTAATAAATTAGATGACATATTTTAATTCTCACATTAATCTTGTGTTTATTTTTCAGGTGCTTCAGAACCTAGAGCGAAAGGAGACTGAGTGGTTAGGCTTCTGGAGTACTCTCAACAAATACTTAAAGAAAAGCAAGTCATGTTTAACCTCATCTTCTTCCGGTGGAAATGAGGAAGGTGGTGCCAGGGGCTAGGGTGTCACAGGTCTGATAAAGACTAGGGCTTCCTTCTGAAGCCGAAACGTGGGAGAGAGAAAAGGAAGCAAGGTGTTCTTTTTGATGATGGAATGTTTTGGGGGGGAAAGTAGAAGCAAAAAAGAAAATGTACTTTGAAAAGCAAAATGTCCTGTATGCCTTTGATTAATAGGCACGGAACACACATGGTGGAGTGACAAATTAGAGAGAACGGAAGTAACACACGGGGCGTTCAAACTCCAAAAGGGTAAACAAACATCCTGGGCGCCCAGTGGTTTTCTCTGTGTGCATAAGCCCTGCACATTTTGGTTTCTAGGCTACCAACCTTCCCAAACTATTGGTATTGCCACAGTAAGTGGAGGCAATGCTTCTGAGAACAACCTGTCCCACGTGAGTCTGCTATGCTCCACGGGGCAGCACGGCCTGGATGTGATCCCCTGGTGTCAGTTCCAGCCTCACCCTGCAAACTGACCTTGGGAAGCTAGCAAATCTATGAAAAGGGTAAACCACAACTAATTTCCTCTGCAGTACTAAAGAAGTTGTTATTGAAAGTACACTGAGAACTACACACCTTGTAGGCAAAGTATTTACTTAGCATTCAGCTATCAAGTGGCTCTACCGTAGGCAATAATCACTCCAGTGCCTGTCAACTCTGAGGGGGAAAGAAGGGATGCTGCTGCTTCAAAACACCCTCTTGGCAGATATTCTGTCTTCGGGTTTCTCCATCATTCAGTTAAAATGTACACTTATTCTCATTTAAACACTGTAGTGTTAGGTACCAGGGGAACACACAAAAACAATGTATACAAAACTAAATTTAGGGAGACAAGAAGCTTGTTCTACATTGTACTGTGAAGCAGTCAGTGTGATGAGACATATAATCAATTGCTAAATGGTGGGATGGGATTTACAGAAGAGCGAAATCAATGGCCTGAGGAAGCAGAGCCATAAAGAAAGAGGATTTTAACAGAGAGGCAGCTGTAATTAGAACATCTGGGTTTATGTTTTAGTCATACTGCTCACAAGGACTCTGGGCAAGTAAACCTCTCCTCATGTAGCCTCAGTTTCCCCATCTGGAAAATGGGCGTAATATTATATCCCTAAAGGAGTTTGTAAATAAGCTAATATGAAGTGCCAGCAGTGTCTGCCTAGCTTATTGTGATCAACCACTTAACTGGGTGAAGTGGAAGTGTGGCCAATGGGCACAGAACAGGGGGAGCTAGAATAGAAGCAGGAAAGCAGAAATTGAACAAAGCAGGGTCAGTTAGATGGAATGAGGGTCCATCCTGGGAAATGACAGGACATGAGAATGATGCCGGATCTGGAAACTGGGCAGAGTATTTCAAGCTTGATGGGAGAGGCAACAGGCACCATTAAAGAGTGGAAAATTAACAGTGGCGATTTACAAACATAAGTCCAGGAAAATAAAAGGAAGAAAAAAAGACAGGCAGGAATCAAGGAAACCAGGTCGAATGGTGCACTGCTTCAGGCAAGAGGTGATGAGGACCAGCTGTTTTCAGCCTCTGTATGTTTTTCTCTTCCTCAGGGTAGCAATAAGTTTACCAGATATTTGCTTATCACTTTAAAGACTCACAAAGTACTTATACAAACTTTACTGCATTTTGAACTGGCAAACTTTGGAATACTGCCACTATGTACAGATAATAAAATGGTAAGTTCAGAGTTAAATGATTTAGCTACTATAACCTAGCTGATAAAGTGGCAGAGAGAGGATTCATACCTTGACTCAGACCCAGGTTCATTAAAGGGGTAGCTGAACCAGTGCTAGGAGAGGAGTCGCTACAATCATCTGCATTGTAACATGAAAATCAAGTCCAATGAGAAGTGTGTGTAGGGAAGACCATAGGCTTAGGGTCAGATGGAGATCTGCACTGTTTCTCTTTCTTTTGACCCTGGGCAAATCATTTGACCCCTTGAAGTCTTAGTTTCTTTGTGGAAGGGCAAACTCCTTTTCCTTGGCTTCATGTTTCTATGGACTGGAACATCCAGGGAAATAAAATTCTGGGTATTCTCCCTTTCTCTCACTTTTTCCCAGTGGAGGAAGAGTGGCTGATCTGACTGGTGAATTTAGAAGAGATGAACATGTGCGGTGGCCCCTCCCACTCTCTTCCTGGAGATCCGCCTATTCAAAGAAAGCCCACCCCTGCTCCTCCAGGCTACAAGTTTCATAGGGGCGGGGCAGGTCCCTGGAGGAGGGCTGTCTGGGTGGTGCCACAGTCATCCAGTCTCATTGGACTCCAAAGCTGTATTGTGTTCACCAACCTAGCAGTGATCAGATATCAAAACTGACCCTTTGATCTCACTGCCTGAAGCTCTGTTGGGGAAAAGTAATGTTTGTCATTGGTATACCAGCAGACAAAATTATTCTGAATATTAAAGATAATGTGTGTGAAATGTCTGGCATAAAGTAGGTAAGAAAAGATGGTCATTATTACTGTGGGCTCATAGATTTTCTTAATCAGTAATTAAACCTGGATTGCTCCTTCATTTCTGGAAACACTGGGCAAGAACTTTCCATTATTGATTAGAGTCAAATATCATGAAAAGAACATCAGAAAGCAATTCAAATTAAGCTTTTTAGAAACTGGTGAGTAGCAAATATTGCTCAGGGGAATTTTGGGGATTTTTTTGGTGTTAGGTACCAAAAACCAGTGTGATTTGACCTTCATGAACAAGTTCACAGGTACAAAAATGTTGAGCACTTTCCTCTTTGGTTGAGAAGAAAGCAGAAGAATCCTTGTTTGAAGTATCTTCAAAATAACTCCAATTCCTCCTCAAAACCATGAAGTAGCACACTGGGACAGCTATTCTAAGCTGGATGACATTTGTCTCATGATGTATGGGAGAAAGGAGGCATAAGAATAAATGGGGAACAGGATCCCTTTTAGCAATCAGAGGTGGGTAAAGCTCTTTTTGGGGTAATGAACAAGCTGAGTATAAAATCATTTTGAAATCCAATTCTGGCAAAAGTGAATAAACATATACATCTGTGGGGGGCACCGGAGTTAGGAGAAAAAGCTACAAAGATAAAGCACACCAGCAATGGTATACTGATGCCCTATAATCAAAGTCTACTTTTTTTTTTTTTTTTGCGGTACATGGGCCTCTCACTGCTGTGGCCTCTCCTGTTGCAGAGCACAGGCTCCAGACGCACAGGCTCAGCGGCCATGGCTCAAGGGCCCAGCCGCTCCACGGCATGTGGGATCTTCCCAGACCGGGGCATGAACCCGCGTCCTCTGCATCGGCAGGTGGACTCTCAACCACTGCACCACCAGGGAAGCCCAAAGACTACATTTTTGTCAGCATTTAAAAAATTTATAAGAATCTATACACTGATTGGTTCAAGATGGCAGAGCAGAAGGACATGCTCTCACTCCCTCTTGCGACAACACTGCAATCACAAATAACTCCCGAACAATCATCGACAGGAAGACACTGGAACACACCAAAAATGATACCCCACATCCAAAAACAAAGGAGAAGCCACAGGGAGACAGTAGGAGGCGTGCAATCACAATAAAATCAAATGCCATAACTGCTGGGTGGGTGACTCACAAACTGGAGAACAATTATACCACAGAAGTCCACCCACTGGAGTGAAAATTCTGAACCCCATGTAAGGCTTCCGAACCTGGGGGTCTGGCAATGGGAGGAGGAATTCCTAGAGAATCAGACTTTGAAGGCTAGCGGGATTTGATTGCAGGACTTTGACAGGACTGGGGGAAACAGAGACTCCACTCTTGGAAGGCACACACAAAGTAGTGTGTGCGTCAGGACCCGGGGAAGGAGTAGTGACCCCAGGGGAGACTGAACCAGACCTACCTGCTAGTGTTGGAGGGTCTCCTGCAGAGGCGGGGGGTGGCTGTGGCTCACCATGGGGACAAGGACATTGGCAGGAGAAGTTCTGGGAAGTACTCCTTGGCGTGAGCCCTCCCAGAGTCCACCATTAGCCCCACCAAAGAGCCCAGGTAAGCTCCAGTGTTGGGTTGCCTCAGGCCAAACAACCAACAGGGAGGGAACCCAGCTCCACCCATCAGCAGTCAAGGGGATTAAACTTTTACTGAGCTCTGCCCACCAGAGCAACAGTCAGCTCTACCCACCACCAGTCCCTCAGGAAACCTACATAAGCCTCTTAGATAGCCTCATCCAACAGAGGGCAGACAGCAGAAGCAACAAGAACTACAATCCTGCAGCCTGTGGAACAAAAACCACATTCACAGAAAGATAGACAAGATGAAAAGACAGAGGGCTATGTACCAGATGAAGGAAAAAGATAAAACCCCAGAAAAACAGCTAAATGAAGTGGAGATAGGCAACCTTCCAGAAAAAGAATTCAGAATAATGATAGTGAAGATGATCCAGGACCTTGGAAAAAGAATGGAGGCAAAGATCGAGAAGATGCAAACATGCTTAACAAAGACCTAAAAGAATTAAAGGACAAACAGAGATGAACAATACAATAACTGAAATGAAAACTACACTAGAAGGAATCAATAGCAGAATAGCTGAGGCAGAAGAACGGATAAGTGACTTGGAAGACAGAATGGTGGAATTCACTGCTGCGGAACACATTAAAGAAAACAGAATGAAAAGAAATAAAGACAGCCTAAGAGACCTCTGGGACAACATGAAATGCACCAACATTCGCATTATAGGGGTCCCAGAAGGAGAAGAGAGAGAGAAAGGACCAGAGAAAATATTTGAAGAGATTATAGTTGAAAACTTCCCTAATATGGGAAAGGAAACAGCTACTCAAGTCCAGGAAGTGCAGAGAATCCCATACAGGATAAACCCAAGGAAAAACACGCTGAGACACATAGTAATCAAATTGGCAAAAATTAAAGACAAAGAAAAATTATTCAAAGCAGCAAGGGAAAAACGACAAATAACATACAAGGGAACTCCCATAAGGGTAACAGCTGATTTCTCAGCAGAAACTCTGCAAGCCAGGAGGGAGTGGCATGATATACTTAAAGTGATGAAAAGGAAGATCCTACAACCAAGATTACTCTACCTGGGAAGGATCTCATTCAGATTCAATGGAGAAATCCAAAGCTTTACAGACAAGCAAAAGCTAAGAGAATTCAGCCCCACCAAACCAACTCTACAACAAATGCTAAAGGAACTTCTCTAAGTGGGAAACACAAGAGAAGAAACGGATCTACAAAAACAAACCCAAAACAATTAAGAAAATGGTAATAGGAACATACATATGGATAATTACTGTAAACGTGAATGGATTAAATGCTCCAACCAAAAGACTCAGGCTTGTTGAATGGATACAAAAACAAGACCCATATATATGCTGTCTACAAGAGACCCACTTCAGACCTAGGGACACATACAGAGTGAAAGTGAGGGGATGGAAAAAGAGATTCCATGAAAATGGAAATCAACAGAAAGCTGGAATAGCAATACTCATATCAGATAAAATAGACTTTAAAATAAAGAATGTTACAAGAGACAAGGCAAGACACTACGTAATGATCAAGGGATCAATCCATGAAGAAGATATAACAATTATAAATATATATGCACCCAACATAGGAGCACCTCAATACATCAGGCAACTGCTAACAGCTATAAAAGAGGAAATCGAGGGCTTCCCTGGTGGCGCAGTGGTTGAGAGTCCGCCTGCCGATGCAGGGGACACGGATTCGTGCCCTGGTCTGGGAAGATCCCACGTGCTGCGGAGCGGCTAGGCCCGTGAGCCATGGCAGCTGAGCCTGCGCATCCAGAGCCTGTGCTCCGCAACAGGAGAGGCCACAACAGTGAGAGGCCTGCGTACCGCAAAAAAAAAAAAAAAAAGAGGAAATCGACAGTAACACAATAGTAGTAGGGGACTTTGACACCTCGCTTACACTAATGAACAGATCTTCCAGACAGAAAATTAATAAGGTAACACAAGCTTTAAATGACACAATAGACCAGGTAGATTTAATTGATATTTATAGGACATTCCATCCAAAAACAGCAGATTAAAGTTTCTTCTCAAGTGCGCACGGAACATTCTCCTGGATGGATCACATCTTGGGTCACAATCAAGCCTCAGTAAATTTAAGAAAATTAAAATCATATCAGGCCTCTTTTCTGACCACAACACTATGCTTTTTTCCACAAGGAAAAAAATGTAAAAAACACAAACACACGGAGGCTAAACAATACATTACTAAATAACCAAGAGATCACTGAAGAAATCAAAGAGGAAATCAAAAAATACCTAGAGACAAATGACAATGAAAACACGATGATCCAAAACCTATGGGATGCAGCATAAAGCAGTTCTAAGAGGGAAGTTTATAGCTATATAAGCCTACCTCAAGAAAAAAGAAAAATCTCAAATAAACAATCTAACGTACACCTAAAGGACTAGAGAAAGAACAAACCCAAAGTTAGGAGAAGGAAAGAAATCATAAAGATCAGAGCAGAAATAAATGAAATACAAACGAAGAAAACAATAGCAAAGATCAATAAAACTAAAAGCTGGTTCTTTGAGAAGATAAACAAAATTGATAAACCATTAGCCAGTCTCATCAAGAAAAAGAGGGAAGGGACTCAATAAAATGAGAAATGAAAATGGAGAAATTACAACACACACCGCAGAAATACAAAGCATCCTAAGAGACTACTACAAGCAACTCTATGCCAATAAAACGGAAAACCTAGAAGAAATGGACAAATTCTTAGAACGGTATAACCTTCCAAGACTGAACCAGGAAGAAATAGAAAATATGAACAGACCAATAACAAGTATGAAATTGAAATTGTGATTAAAAATCTTCCAACAAACAAAAGTCCAGGACCAGATGGCTTCACAGGTGAATTCTATCAAACATTTAGAGAACAGCTAACACCCATCCTTCTCAAACTCTTCCAAAAAATTGCAGAGGAAGGAACACCCCCAAACTCATTCTATGAGGCCACCATCATCCTGATCCTAAAACCAGACAAAGATACTACAAAAAAAGAAAATTACAGACCAGTATCACTGATGAATATAGAGGCAAAAATCCTCAACATAATACTAGCAAACAGAATCCAACAACACATTAAAAGGATCATACACCATGATCAAGTGGGATTTATCCCAGGGATACAAGGATTCTTCAATAAATGCAAATCAATCAATGTGATACACCATATTAACAAACTGAAGAAAAAAAAGCATATGATAATCTCAATAGATGCAGAAACAGCTTTTGACAAAATTCAACACCCATTTCTGATAAAAACTCTCCAGAAAGTGGGCATAGAGGGAACCTACCTCAACATAATAAAGGCCATATATGACAAACCCACAGCAAACATCATTCTCAATGGTGAAAAACTGAAAGCATTTCCTCTAAGATCAGGAAAAAGACAAGGATATCCACTCTCACCACTACTATTCAACATACTTTTGGAAGTCCTAGCCACAGCAATCAGAGAAGAAAAAGAAATAAAAGGAACACAAATTGGAAAAGCAGAAGTAAAACTGTCACTGTTTGCAGATGACATGATACTATACATAGAGAATCCTAAAGATGCCAGTAGAAAACTACTAGAGCTAATCAATGAATTTGGTAAAGTTGTAGGATACAAAATTAATGCACAGAAATCTCTTGCATTCCTATACACTAATGCTGAAAAATCTGAAAGAGAAATTAAAGAAACACTCCCCTTTATCACTGCAACAAAAAGAATAAAATACCTAGGAATAAACCTACCTAGGGAGACAAAAGACCTATATGCAGAAAACTATAAGACACTAATGAAAGAAATGAAAGATGATACAAACGGATGGAGAGATACACCATGTTCTTGGATTGGAAGAATGAATATTCTGAAAATGACTATACTACCCAAAGCAATCTACAGATTCAATGTAATCCCTATCAAATTACCAATGGCATTTTTTTACAGAACCAGAACAAAAAAATCTTAAAATTTGTATGGAGACACAAAAGACCCTAAATAGCCAAAGCAGTCTTGCGGGAAAAAAGCGGAGCTGGAGGAATCAGACTCCCTGACTTCAGACTATACTACAAAGCTACAGTAATCAAGGCAATATGGTACTGGCACAACAACAGAAATATAGATGAATGCAACAGGATAGAAAGTCCAGAGGTAAACCCACACACCTATGGTCAACTAATCTATGACAAAGCAGGCAAGGATATACAATGGAGAAAAGACAGTCTCTTCCATAAGTGGTGCTGGGAAAACTGGACAGCTACATGTAAAAGATTGAAATTAGAACACTCCCTAACACCATACACAAAAATAAACTCAAAATGGATTACAGACCTAAATGGAAGAGCGGACACTATAAAACTCTTAGAGGAAAACATAGGAAGAACACTCTTTCACATAAATCACAGCAAGATCTTTTTTGATCCACTGCCTAGAGTAATGGAAATAAAAGAAAAATAAACAAATGGGACCTAATGAAACTTAAAAGCTTTTGCCCAGCAAAGGAAACCATAAACAAGACGAAAAGACAACCCTCAGAATGGGAGAAAATATTTGCAAACGAATCAACGGAAAAAAGATTAATCTCCAAAATATATAAATAGCTCATGCAGCTCAATATTAAAAAAACATACAATCCAATCCAAAAATGGGCACATGATCTAAATAGACATTTCTCCAAAGAATATATACAGATGGCCAAGGAGTACATGAAAAACTGCTCAACATCACTAATTATTAGAAAAATGCACATCAAAACTACAATGAGGTATTACCTCACACCAGTCAGAATGGGCATCATCAGAAAATCTACAAACAACAAATGCTGGAGAGGGTGTGGAGAAAAGGGAGTCCTCTTGCACTGTTGGTGGGAGTGTAAAGTGATACAGCCACTATGGAGAACAGTATGGATGTTCCTTAAAAAACTAGAAATAGAGTTACCGTATGTCCCAGCAATCCCATTACTGGGCATATACCCAGAGCAAACTGTAATTCAAAAAAACACATGCAGCCCAGTGTTCACTGAAGCACTATTTACAATAGCCAGGTCATGGAAGCAACCTCAATGCCCACCAACAGATGAATGGATAAAGAAGATGTGGTACACAGATACAATGGAATATTACTCAGCCATAAAAAGGAATGAAATTGGGTCAGTTGTAGAGACGTGGATGGAGCCAGAGACTGTCATACAGAGTGAAGTAAGTCAGAAAGAGAAAAACAAATATTGTACATTAACGCATATATGTGGAACCTAGAAAAATGGTACAGATGAACCCGTTTGCAGGGCAGAGACTGAGACACAGATGTAGAGAACAAACGTATGGACACCAAGGGGGGAAAGCGGCGGGGGGTGTGGGTGGTGGTGTGATGAACTGGGCGATTGGGATTGACATGTATACACTGATGTGTACAAAATGGCTAACTAATAAGTACCTGCTGCATAAAAAATAAATAAAATTCAAAAAAACCCAAAAAACACAAAATATGTACATGTGCACAGACAGTACCTGAGGGAGCAAAATGAAAGCTCAGCCTGGGTCCAGTCAGGTACATGTAGTTAAAATTATCAATGGCTTTGCTTCAGTGAGAACTTATCAACACCCCCTTAGCCCAACTCCTAACACATGCACACACAGCCCCAGTGAAGATACTATTTGTTACTGGATACTGTACAGAAGCAATTAAGTTCCAGCAGGCGATTGACAAACATTTTCTAAGTACTTCCTTTGTGCAAGACATGGTGCTCAGCCCCTCTTGGCAGACCTGGTGGCATGCTTCACTGCCTCCTTACCTCTTTCATTATTTTGATGGCTTCCACCCTGTGCTGGGGCGGGGGATAAAGCAGCACGCGGTGATAGAGCGACTGCAGCACGGGCTTCATGGAGTCCACTGACCCCACCAGCCGGACCAGCTCAGCTGCGATGTAATAGATGGTCCGAGCCACAGGCCCACTGAGGGCTGGTGCGGTGGAGGAGCAGCCTGACCCCCGGCCGTGGTCAGAAACCCCTGGAGACGCAGAGTCCGATTCGATGCTGGTACTCGTGTTGCTGCTATGAGCAGAGGTGATGGTTTTGTCATGAATTGGATTCCCCAGGATCACGATGAGAGCAGGGCAAAGATTCTTCCTGAGAAGAGAATGAGAAGAAAGAAAAGTTTCCCTGCGAGCCGAATGATAAAATACGAATACTATCCTGAGGGTAAATACCAGGGGCCTTAACAATGACAAATAAGAGTCGGGCTCTCCACTGCTCCTTCTTCTGGCTACCTTCTGCCCCGGCGTTCCCTGACTCTCCGTCACTCCTGGGGATATCAACAGAATACTTTGCCTCATAATTCAAGCTGGGGTTAACTACGTAAAATACCAAGAGAAGCATTAGAAATCATCATATGTGAGGAAAATGGACTCAAAATGCTAATTGACTTAGTTATGAAGTTTCATTGTACTATAAATAACAAAGTTATTTATACTCCTCATTTGAGAAGTTAACTTAAAATTCTGACACATATCATATACATAGCATTTGACTTTTTCCCTGTCAATAAGCGCAGGAACCCAGAGCAGCTAGCTGGCTGCCTGAGGGTCCTGTCAACTTGCGTGAATCTCTAACTATGATTAAGAGACTAGTATTCAGGTTGAGATGGAGAAAGTACCAGGGTGAGGCTGAGAAAAAGGTCCAATTTTGGCAAAGGTGAATCGCCTCACCTGTGCAACTCTGTGGTGCCTTTATATGATTTAGAATGTAGGCTCTCACGATCCTATGATGGAAACAAAATGCAAGAGGGCCTTGGGAGGCATAGTTTGTTACAATAATTATCGCTTTCTCTCCCCTTTCTCTCTGTAGCTTCGTCTGGTGCATATAAGCAAAGCCATCTCCTTACTTTCCCTCTAATACATTTACACATAGATGAAATGGTCGGTGAGGCATGGATGCCCTGGGAAGGGACCCGCAGACCCAGCTAGAGGGAGCGAGCCCCCCAGGTTGGGGTGGAGCAGGGGTCGGCGTCAGGATGAGCACTCACCAGATGAGGTCCGTGAAGCCTCTGTGCAGCCGCATGGAGGAGGAGGAACTGCTGAGCACGGACAAAACGCACTCCAGGTACAGAAGCTGCAGCTGCTGACCGTCACTGCAGAGGAGCAGAACCAGCATACAAATGCACACAAGGTAAAGGCGAAACTAAAGAGCTGACGTGTGGAAAACACTTGGGAAAATGTTAGGTATCACAGGGTGTTAATGTTGGGGTAGGGGGCATTGGTAGTGTTATGGGTTGACTTGTGTCCCCCCCTTTCATATGCTGAGGTCCTAACCCCTGGCACCTCAGAAATGGTCTTATTTGGAGTTGGGACCTTACACAGGTAACCAAATTAAAGTGAAGTTATTAGGGTAGATCCTAATCCAATACGACTGGTGTCCTTATAAAATAGGGAAATTAGGGCACAGAGATACATATGGAAGGAAGACAGTGTGAAGAGATATGCAGAGAAGACGGTCGTCTACAAGCCAAAGAGCGAGGCCTCCCAGCCCTGAGAATGAACCAACTCTGCTGACATCATGATCTCCAATCTCCAGCCTCCAGAAGCGCGAGACAATACATTTCTGTTGTTAAAGCCGATTGGTTTGTGGTACTTTGTTATGGAGGCCCCAACAAACTAATACAGTTAGGATGATTTTTCTGTAATAAACTTTACTTTTTAGAACAGTTTTAGATTTACAGAAAAACTGAATATGGTATGGAAAGTGACCATATTTTACCCACCCCTGCACGTGGTTTATCCTGGTAAAGATGTTATTAACATCTTACCATTAATGAACAAATTAACAGCTACCATTACTGAACAAATATTGATATATTGACTAAAGTCCACAGTTTATTCCAGAAATATTAATTTTTAATGTTTAATTGTCTAAATATGTTTCAGATGTTTTATTGTACCATGATATCTTTTAGATGATTAATGCTTTACTAACTTGCATTTGGCTTTTCTTCTTTATTTTTTTGAAAGCAGCATGGTTTTTCAACAGACGAATTATTTTTCTCATAATTATTACTATGGGGTTCCTCAATAGAACCAGATTAAAAAAAAAACAGATAAGTTTATGGGATGCACATGTTTATACCTGGATTAAGTTTTCTGCCTAATCCACCAGAAAGTATTAAAATCCAGGTGGGTGGTCTTTCTGACCAATCACTTGACTCATAATTAAGAAAAATAATTATTAAATGCCCTTACTGAAAAATGTCTATCTTTCAAATTGTCAGTCGAACATCACAAAACTAAAATAACTATAAACAGTAGAGAGTCTCAGTTTCTGAAATCACTGGAAATAAACCCAGAGAAAAGCTACAAGCAGTCAAGTTCCCTATGAGTACATATCAGCAAAGCGTGCTGCAGCAATATGGCAACCCCAAGGCAACAGACTTGGTGACAGAGAGAGCTCATTGCCAAGGAAACTGGCCTGGGAGTCTCCTTGGAGACTGAATGCGGCAGCTTTTCTGTGGGCTGCTGCGGTCTGGAAAAATGAGTACTCGTGACCTGGCACGCGTCGTGTCATTAGAGGAGCACCTTCCATGCATGCCCCTCACGATATACACATGTGTGTGTGCACGGTGTGTACATTTCATATTTGTCTGACTATAGACAGATGAATCTGTGAGATGCACAGGGCAGAAAGGAGCCTAGAAACTAGCCAACTCTTTCAACACACACTAGGGAACATCTGCCTACTTAGGAGGGCTGTGAGTCACTTTGTCTGGCCTTTTGTTTGAACAGGTTGAGCATCTACTGGTCTCTCTCTCTGCTCGTCTCTGGATTTCCTCCCAGGCCCATGATCCACAGAGAACAACTCTCGTGGGTAGACCAGTGGTCCATGAAGAAGCAGCAGTGCAGCCCTGGCAGAGTTACCGTGACAGCAACCTGGCAGCACATCCTCGATTTTTGGCGTTCTTAAAATTTTGTTTCGCTTTGAACTATTTTGATTTTGCCTCCCTTAGAAACAGATTCAAATTTAGTTAGAGAAAGGAGAGAGGGAGTTAATTGCTTAAGGAGTGGAATGGAATTAGAATACACAATATGAAGGCTCAGCCTCGCCTCATTGATTCCAAGATGCGTCAGTATAGATTCCTCTCCGACATCCTGTACTGAGAAGAGAGGGAAGTGGGGAGAGGGTGGTGGGAAACCAACGGGCAGAGAATGAAAAAATATCTTTTTAATCCCAATTATCCTTCCAAAAATTCTTGGATTTAAACAGTATCATGTAACTCAACTTGCCTAATATAGAGCTCTATTAATACCGCATCTCCGAGGCATGTGAGTTAACCTGTGTGCCTGAATGCATTTTCTGATTTCTCCTGAGACTGAACATATCATGAGTACATACCCCTACAGAGCTAAAGACCTGTGAGGTATATTGGCACTGATTTGGGGAATGGATATTGGGTGGGAAGTAATGACCGTGGTGTGATTTCAGAGGAAGAACCTACTTAGAAGGTAGGACAGGTGTCAAGTTTAGCCAATGGAAATAAAAGGAGTTAAAGTAGTAAAATCAGAAGAAACTATATAGATGTGAAAACTTAAGGAGAATTAACAGAACCACCAGAGCGAGAGCAGCCAAGGGCATGGTATTACCTGACCAGGGGGTGTTAAACGTCTCCCAGTGAAGCTGCACTAAGCCTGCGGCACCCCAGCTTCTGCAGTAATAGAACCCCCATCTTAGGGCAATGGAACCATGATGGGAAAGGCCATAACCTAACAAGGAGAAGAGTCTCCAGAGGCAGAATTATGATAAGGAAATTGCTTTGAAAAAACAAGCAAGACTATGAGAATCCTATAAAAATCATTAAGCTCTATAACAATATGCCTAAAGCCATCTTTGATCCCATGTCCAATGAGAAATCCTAGAAAACCATATGCACGTCACATGAGTTATTTTTTCTCCATTTAAAGCCTATCCCTGAATCATATGGTTTAGAAATGTTTTCATTTTTTCAGTGACTGATAGAAATGTATGACCTTTAGTTTCTAATACACATATGTGAGCATTTGTAATGTACGTTTGTGCATTGTATTTTCCCAACAACCTTCAAATTTCTAATGTAAGAAACTCAGTGTTCCTAAATGCATCACCAACTAGAATTAGCACTGATAATTCTGAAAGCAAACAAGCTATTTTAGAGCTAATATTTATCAAATATTTATTATGTGCTGTGCAGTAAAAAAAAAAATTCCACTTATACCGGTACTTCCTAGAAGATATCGATATGAGTGTCTTTAATAATAATTATACAATAAGCGTAACTTTGGACTGTTTAAGGTAAGCCAAGTTATATGGTTGCTCTACAGGTAGGGGTCCCTGTAGGTGACATTAGAGCCATCCAGGTTTTAAAGAACCATGAACTGAATGAACCCCAGATGCCAGGCAGGTCCTTACTAGACTTTGTTAAAGGCTCTTTCTGGACCAGTGAACAATGGTATCATTTACAGACCTACAGACTTGTTCTAACTTCTCCTGATGGCTATTTTTAAATTATTAATGGCATAATTACCATGAACTATTATTAGCACTTTTTTTTTTTTTTTTTTTTTTTTTTGCTGTACGTGGGCCTCTCACTGTTGTGGCCTCTCCCATTGCGGAGCACAGGCTCCGGACGCGCAGGCTCAACGGCCATGGCTCACGGGCCCAACCGCTCCGCGGCATGTGGGATCTTCCCAGACCGGGGCACGAACCCGTGTCCCCTGCATCGGCAGGCGGACTCTCAACCACTGCGCCACCAGGGAAGCCCATTATTAGCACTTTTGTAGCACTTAAAAATTTTAGATTTTTCCCTTAGCAAACTACTCAGAAAAAAAGAGTTTATTAGTTTTCCCTTGTCAGCACACTAATGAACATAGCCTTTATGTTTTTCAAAATTTCGGTGGTCTTTGTTTTATTCCCCGACAAGGCTAAGACCTGAAGGGGTGGGCCAAGAAGCAGGATCCTTGACAGCTGGCAAGAGCCAGCTTGCTAGTTGCTACCAGCCAGCTGTGTGTTCCCCTGGGGAACAGAAACAACTGCACAGAATGTTAACATCAGATGAAGAATCTCCACAATGATGATGTAACAGGATGAAAGCCAATCGACAATCGCATCTGAACAGAATTTTTAAAAAATCTGTACAATTACAAAAATGACCAAATATTATCCTCCCCTGTAAGTGACTCCTGCTGCTTCTCCAGTGACAACTCTGGCTCCCATCTGGCCCTCTTGTCAGCTAGATGAAAACTAGGATGCTCAACGCTAGAATTGCCCCTTGTTTCTGACAGTACCCAGTCCTTGAACAGAACCCCCGATTCCTTTAATCCACACCAAATTACCTAACTCAGGTTCAAATCCTATAACAATTCCTAACACCCACCCTTTTACTGGGTGTCCTATCGTTCGCATAGTGTACAGGTTCCCCTACTGCAGCGAGTTAATAAACCTAATTCTGTTCACCTCAGATGTTCCTGGTGATCTTGGGTTGGTGGGCACTGACAGTCTTTTAGGTTAATTTTCTCATTCAATCCTTACAAAAACCCTAACATATTTTATATTACTAATATTATATATATTAATATATTATAATGATTATAATGCAAATTAAAAATATTTTGAATAATCATTAAGCATATCAATATTAAAATTATATTACAAATATAATTAACATTGTTATTTTATTATAAATATTATTATAACATAATAAAATAATATAACATGCTAATAATAATTAATTATAGGATCAATAAGCTTAGGGTGGTTGAGCTCTTTGCCCAAAGTCAAGAGCTAGTAAGGGGCCTAACAGGAGTTTTATCCCAGGTAATCCAACAAAGATAATGCAGTTGAGCCAATAGTAATTAAACTGTGATTGTCTCTCAGGAGAAAACAAGCCAATGAGAAGCATATTCCAGCTCTGATCTAACAGCTGGCTCTGCCAAGATGGACAGGAACTGGGCAGGGGTGGTGAGAAGTTAGCACTGGAAGAGATCTAAACCCCAGGCATGGATGGGTAGAGTGAATATATAACCTATCCCAGCCTGGACACTGTTGAGAGTAAAGGAGGGTGATTGTAGTCATACACAACAGGCATAGCCTGGGACTGTCCCAAGGAAAGCAGGTAGCATGGGGTCCCTATAGATGGGGTCACTGTGGCTGGTGCTAGAGGCTGCAGGTTAGGACGATCATCTGAATCCCAGTCCTACTGCTCCAGCTCTCCATGGTCAGGACAACGGGACCTGAGTGGGGCACGGGAGCAGCCAGGTACATTCCATGTACATTCTCCCCGAGGGAAAAATAATGCCCATACCTGCAGCCTGCCTAGGGTCCTGGGGTGGGAGAAACTTGAGGGTGGGGTGTGGAAGAAGTTAAGCGCTATTTCGTTTTGGTTTGTACTACCTATGTATTAAATAAGTCTCTTCATTTTTTAAGTGCCTGATATAAATCGAGCTTAATTTGGTCAAAATATGCAGGTGACCTGGAGGAATGATAGATAAATTGAAGTAGAGACTATTCGGCAACAACTTTTAAGAGTAGTTTTAAGCCTAGTTTAAAAATAATCCCGAGTTTATGAAGAAACAAAAACAACAACAAGTTTCTGCAATGTTTCCAGCCAAGTGAGAGAGCTCATTCATGTCTGCAACTGGACTGTTTCTCGCAGCTCATTACCATATGTAAAATTCTACAAGCAGAAGTTTTCTGAATTATCAATTACTCTAGTTACCACTAAACAATAGTTTAATGTGTCTTTCCCAACTCAAAGGGCACTTCAGAATCCTACCATGTTGTAGAATGTTGCAGTTAATTATACTATGTAGCTGGTAGAGACGTTCATCTCACCTTGGCAAGTCTGGCCTTTTTATGATTTGGCTTTTCTACAGATGCAGAAGTTATCAACTTACTGCATGGAGAGCTGGAGCAGTGGACGTCACAAATGAACTAATATCACTGATTAAACTGTCATGCAAATAAATGAAAAGTATATAAAAATCAGAATAACACATTCTTTTTAAAGATAGGTGTGTGAGCTCACCGGCTCAGGAGATGTTAGAAGAAACAGAAAAGATCACACAGCCCAACCTGGCCATTTAGCAGAGGAGGAAGGTGCAATAGCTGGATGAGAGGGCTCATTTGGAGCCACAGACCTGGGACATGCCAGGTTAGGACTAGCCCTCATATCAACTAGCTCTTAGCCAACATTTTTTCCACTCACCTCCATGCTCAAGGGATTAACTCTTCTGCAAGGTACTGTTTTCCCTTTTTCTTATCAGAAAATTACATCCTTCAGTAATCGTATTTGGTCATGTGGGCTTGCCCAAGATCACTGAACACATGTCTCAGGAAAGACAGTGAACTGCTCAGTGAATACCAACGGGGTGGTGGGAACCACTGTCCCTATGCTCTGCAACTTTAAGTGATGCTGCAGGCAAAAGTTACTTCAGAAATAGTCCGTTAACGAATCAGAGCACCAGTGTTGAAGGCACTTACTTGATGGCAGCTTGGAGCTTCTCACACAGAACAGTGAGCACAGAGACAAGGTCATCACAGAGGGACTCTACTGTTGACCCTTCAAACAGAGGAGGTGACAGGCATTAGACATCGGCAGGGGGCACTACAGGCTTCCTCAACAGTCCTTCCTATCTTCTGTTTTTGATACTTTCAGGACTGGAAAGATGATTTTCAGATGCTGAGCCTTCCTCAGGTCACCAGAAGGGTCACAGAAAAGAATTAAAGGACTGATTATCCCATCAGTCCTTTCCAAAGTAAAACACTCAAGATAGTCCAGGAAGGAAATAATAGACTATTTATTATAAGTAAAATTCATTCACACTTAAAAAAAAAGATTTGGTTAATTTAAGGAACAACACAATTGATAACAATTTTATCAATATTTAGGCCAGCAGACTATACATGTATCCCTTATTTTGACCTCTTGAATTTCTGGGTCTCCTGAGCAGACTTGAGCTGTATCCCAGAGAGATAAAGTATGGTGGCATGGAAGAAAGATGGGCTTTTCAAACTAGGAAACTAGGGAAAGGAGGCAAAATAAGTTAGTCACCATCTTCACCTATTTTAGCAGCATCCTCAGGGTACATGGTCTTCACTGTTAAAGGAGCAACAGCCAAGGTCAGAAAAAATTTTCCTTTCAAACATGTTTGTGTCCAGAATCTAGCAACAAAACTCCCACAGAAGCACTGAAGTGTATTGGAAAAAGGCTGAAATTTGGAATCTGTTCAAGTACTGGTCCACAGTTTGATGACTGTGTGAGCCTGGGTAAGCTTCAGTTTGGCCTTCGGCAAGATGCGATAAATAATTATGAAGTCCCAGCTCTGTTGGGCCAAGTGAAGTAACAAGTGGAAGCATTTGCTTTTTTTTTTTTTTAAATAAAAACCTGTGGAGAGCTATACAAATGTGCCCAAGTGTTTGATGGATGTATATAATGAATGAATGAATGAATGAATGACCATGAGGTCAGAGAAGACAGAGAAAAAATGGCAAGAGTGTAAGAAGGAAAATAAAAATAAAATTGGAGGAGGGCAAGGGAATGATAAATGGCTGATCCTCAGAATTTAATATTTTAAATGCAGGAACAAATTGAGAAATGATAAAGTACAATGATAAAAGATAGTTTAAAATAAACAAAACCCATAAGTAGTCTTGAAACTCAATTTTAGGTAAATTTCAAATGAGTCCATCAATTTTTTTACTGATTTTAAACATGCATCCTTAACCAAGAGGACTTTGACCTCTTTTTTTAGTTTATAAAATCATCCTACATTAAAGGAAGACATTATGGGAACTGCAATAGCCCAAAGAGGAAGAGACTGGTGGAGAATCTTGTAGCATACCACTGAGAGCTTCAAAAGGTAAAACGATGCTGCAGCCCAAGAATGCAGGAAGATGTGACTAAAACAACATGCTCATGTGATGCTTCAGAAAATGACTTAAAGCAGTCATTTTTCTTTCATTTATTCTTTTTCTCCTAACTGTGACTGTTTAGCTACTTCTTTCTCTCTGTTTCATTCCCTGTCTTTTTCATCTTCTCTTTACCCCGCCCCCCACTTTCCCCATTATTAACTGGCAAAAATATCAAAGAAAAGCAGATTTTTTTCAACATTTTAAAAATTACTGAATAAAATTCAAAATAAAAACTATATTTCAGTATTTCATCAGATAATTTGAATTTTTCATATCTCTTTCAGAAAACAATACCATCAAACATTTTTAAGAAGTCAAAGTGCTTGTCTGTTGTACGTGGACCTTTATTTCTTCCTGTCCTGTGGGTCAGAAGGGAAGTTCCTTACCTTGATTTCATCTGCTACTGAAACTGGGCTGTCTGTCCTTCCCTGTGAGGTGACTCATTTTTCATATCAAAAACTCGGTGCTTCACAAATACCCTTCAGGTGAAATAATGAAGAGTGACGTAACTACAAAAACTAGCTTCCAGCAGGAAGGTGTGTGAAGAGTTAATTTCCTTGACACAGCTGGAGCAGGGACAAGTATGGTTGGCAGAGGATGTAGGAACAGAAGGAAACAGCGGCTGACTAAAGCTAAGCAGAGCCTCCAAGGAGAATGGGGAACCAACCCGAGAGCTTTTACTCAGCGTTACATCCCCACCCCAAGCACATCGTAGGTGGTTCTTACACCGGCTTTTTAAACTGAACGCACAGAAATCAAATCCAGTACCTTGACTCCTGAATTCCTGCGGTACATCCGGGTTTTCAATTATCTAGTAAGGGAGACACACACAGGACAATTAGGAGATTCAGGCAAGAAAAATCCCGACTGTTCAACAACGGAAAGTTCTAGAAAACAAAGTGTCATCTGAGTGCTCTGGGCTCTGCTAACTTACCTAGGCACACCCTCCGGGTCTTGATAGCGTTTCATTACTCAGGGTACTTATGAAAAGGCTATGATGTCTGAACTGAGTTGTCAGTTCCAAAAATAATTCATTCAAGAGTCCACAACCCCCTGGAAGTTTAAGGCCCACAGTGCACTTGATCATTCCAGGATGCTGCAGGGCTATGACCTGAGGCAATATCTACCTAAACAGGTGCGTTCTCTTTGCACAAAAAACAATTTGTCCCAAGGTCACAGACTGCACTCTGACTGGCACCTAATGAATACAGATTCTTAATCGTAAGAAGAATCAGGTTCCTGGACTTCAACATACAGGTCCAAGATGACTGCGGGTCAGAAGCACCAGATTCCTAATTGATGGGGGAGTGTATTAACTCTGTCTGACCAGACCGACCCTCTAGGCCATCTCTAGGTAGATCTAGAACTATCGGGGTAGAGACAGAGCCTGGAGGGAAGGGAGAATAGGAGGGAAAAGACATTTACTGGTAGTAAGATTACTTCCCGTGGTAGGAAGAATTCAGTGACTACTGAGCTGAGAGCAGGAAGGCAACCCTTCAGTCTCCCCACCTCTTAGCACTGGGAGATAAACAGAAGGCATTTCCATGCCAATTAACTACCAGATATAAATCATACCATAGCACTGATCATTTTTAAACTTGTTACAGGCACGTATTTCTACTCTTCTCTGTTCATAAATTTGCAAGCTCAGCAACTTCTACAGTGTTTTGGGAAATGCTATGTTAGTGCCTACAGCTCAGCACATGGATAAATATTAAGTTCAGAACAACATTTTCTGGAGGAAATCCATCTGAATCATTTTTATGGATAGGAGAACCACTACCACCTACCCCCCAAATATTTACATGTGGCATTTTTTTCTTTTTAAAATGAGTAACAACAATTTAACAATGGCTTTTGTCATCGAAATAATTCAAAAATAAAGCTGGATAATAACTCAGGGTTTCTGAGGCTACAAAATCAACCTGAGTAATCTGCCCTGGGAGTAGGGGTTGGGAGGGGCTAGACATTAAGTTGAAGATACATTTCATGCTAAGCTTTTGGCATTCTAGATTTATTTTCTTTCCACTCTATTTAAGTCTTTCCAATTCTGAGATGGCCCATGATGTCTTTCCAGTGATGGGTCAGGCTAAGCACTATACACATCTTCTGCAAGTAATGCTAAGTGTCCCATGGGAGAACATGCAGCCTACTTAGAGTGAGCCTCACCATTCCTAGGGACCACTCTCCTTTAAGAGCTTTTTTAAAAATAACCATTCTTAGGTGGCAAAACTTATGTCTTCCTCTACTAAACATCCTAAGTGCTTCAAATATGAGCATCCTGAGAATCATGTTTTTCTGGGACACAAAAACATCTCCAGGGATCTAATGAGTAATAGAAAGGAAATTAACAGGAAACACTAATTTTCTATCTCGTTTGGGATCTTGCCTCCGGATGGGGTGAGTCCAGATGGTCAGTGATGAGAGGGACCAGAAGGTCGATTAGCCACACAGTACCTAGGACACAGGCAGACACCCTCTAGTTTTATCCAGACCTCTACAACTGTACCTGTCACCATTGTTACAGAAGAGCAAGATAAGCTAAAAAGCTGAGTTGTTTTACTTAAAACCCCAAATTCTCCTACTTAAAAAATTTAAAAATATAACGAAATAAACAATCATAATTGAAATCTCTTTGAAACTACAAAGTTTCATTTAAATGCTTCATCTTAAAACATTAGTGTTACAGTATTTCCCATCATGTTGCCATGTAGCAAGGATGGAACATGATCATATACTAGTATCAGGCTCTCAACATCTTAGCTTTGTTTCCATTAAGAAACTTTTTTCTCTTAATGCTTTCTGCTTACAGATTTGAATTTCTTTTAAACTAATATATCTATACCATCATATGCAAAACCTTAGTATAAGTGAAATAGTTTTTAACAAAGAGTAAGCTAATATAATAAAAATATCACAAGTTTAAACAATTTTTAATAAAAACTTGGGCTTTAGATATAGCAAACAGAAAAGAAAATCAGTATTTGTTTTTTCAGATTAGTGGATTTTAAAAAAAACAAAAAAACAAAAAAAAAAACACTGGCTGCCAGACTGCATATTAATAACCTGGACTGGGAGTCAGTAAGGAGACTAGGGCTTTTGTTCTGGCTCTTTCACTGATGTGCTCATTAATTTTAGATTTCAATTTCATCTCTCTGGGCTTCATCTTCCCCAGCTGTTTTTCTGAGGAATAAAAGAATTTGACCAGATAATCTCTAAGGTTTCACTCAATGCCATGATTTTCTAAAAATTAGAAAATAATTAAAGTTAAAAATTAGAAATGAACTCTTCATTTCTGTAAAATTAATTTCTGAGATATTTTGGATTGCCATTGAGATTTCCTATTCTAAAAAATAACTAATAAAGTGTTCATTTCAGAATACTTCTTGCAGATTTTAAAAGACGTTTAATCTGAATTATTAGAGGCATTTTTTTTAAACAGCAATTTTGAAGAGGAATCATCTCCTCAATTAACATTCCCAGGAGATAACATATACAAGAAGCTGATTACATTTACATTTTTTCCAGGAATGCTCATTTTAGACAATCTGCTGAAGTTTAGAGCAAAAAGCTCGAGTGGGCTTTGATGACAGAGAGAAGACAAATTCAGCTTTTCCCTGATGGCACCACCAGGTGAAGGAAACCTCCTGCCCCAGCCTTTTATTTCATAAACAGAAACATATATACCAAACCTCAAAACATGTAATTAATTAACTGCTAGTAATTTTTCTTAATTCTGAATTTACTTGTTTGTTAATACATCACAATATTTTTAATAAAATTGTTCAATCTGAGATGTTAAAAAAGAAAAGTGAATTTTAAATTAATGACCAAAAAAATGACCGAAACCATAAGGAAAAATAACTCTCCAAGCTTTGGAGTGAAACAGGCAAAGACACATTTAAAGAGTTTAATTTATATAAATAAATGTTCTTCTGAACCAAGCCAGCCCTTCCTAATGTTTCAGTAGGAAGCAGCCCTGGCAGGGGGAGGGGGAAGCATATAGGACGTGGGACACTTAGCATGCGGTTACACAGAGACACTGGCAAGACCGGGATGAACGTGTGGGTACCGAGAGGCTCACCGTATTCTCCTGCCTTTGTCGTAACTGTAAAGTCAAGTCACTCAGCATTTGACTGAGAGTTGCCCGCACAGCAGTGTTTATACTACGCTGGTGACAGCTACATATGTATGTTTCAATGCACACCTGGTAAAGAAATAAGACAGCAACATACACGATCTGTAGATATCAGTTCATTACCAACATGCTTTGGAATTAATTGGAGAGGATGCTAAATCTCTCTTAAATAGAAAGTCAGCCTGATTTAAGACTAGTTGTCAATGAGTACTACTATATATGTATTTTAAATCCCTGGGAATTTGTTTTTAATCATATAGGAAAAGTAATCTTTCCCTAAAGATTATCACTCTTAGAAGCTTATTATTCTGAGCATCACAGAAGAATGCAAATTAGTGACTTAGAGATGTGCCAAATAATTCTACCTAGAACAAACTCAGGTGGCTAGAAATTAATCAGGAAATGTTCTCTCCATGGCAAAACAGGAACAGAATTTAACTCCTGAGTTATGAAGTGTGGGAAAGGGTTAATGAAACCCTTTCTCCTCTATAAACAAGTTTGACCTTGGATTAAGTCTCCAGCTGTGTTCTTTTGGAAACCTGATAAAAGTGGGACAGTTAGCTGTGTTACTAGGCAGCATGGCTTAGGGTAAAAATGTCCCCGATTACTAAGCTGCATCTGAATTCGGAGAACTGTGAACGAACTATAAAAACCTGGTGAGAAGTTATCCTGGGTGACTGCTGTCATTGATCACACCCTCTGGGACCTCTGCCAGCTGAGCTCATGCAGTTGTTACAGATTATTGGTTCCTACATAGTTGAAACCTGGGGATGCTAAGCCAAGGTGACTCTGTACCCACAAAGGTGGCTCTCATCTTTTTGCTCCTAAGCTGACATTTGAGAGCCAGCCTCTGGCCCGCAGCAAGGACTCCTGTGAAAGATAAATGCCTGCTGTTGTCCTACTTCTGTTTCCTGTCCTATATCCTGCTAAGTGAACATAACGCCAGTTGTGGTCTAGTTGGGTCTTGTGAGTCTGAATGTCTAGCTGAACATGAAAAGACTCCCTGATGGCTGCCGCATGGAGAAGTCCCAATTTGAAAAAAAAAAAAAAGAAAATCTCTCATTTGTTGTTGATGTTAAATGGCATGACTTTTCAGATTTTATTGCCTCTAATTCTTTTGGAAGCTATAGGAATGGGCACTGACAATAAATGCATGCTTTAAATTTGCCCACTTTTCCCTCTCCATAAGATATATTATCCTTTCCATTTTCCAAGCATATTTAGTCCCACAAAAAGAAAAAAAGGGGGATTTAATGTACCTAAATTGCTTTTCTAGGAGTAACTCCAAGACTATCTACAATGGAAATACAAGGTTCTCACCCAAATGGCAAATTTAATTTGATGATGGATAACTGAAACAAGAGAGAAACTAAATGTTAACCTTTGTTGCTGCTACTGCTTAAGCTAGACCTTTTTGCCGGTCCTCATTATAATAACCTTATTGGTAAAATTAACTAGGTAAAAGTAAATATTTTCTAACAGTTTAATTTATCTCCTATTGAACGCTTAATATTCCAAACGAGCATTGAAAACTCAACAGTGTATTTTGAAGTTGGCTTAGATTAATTCACTTTAAGTTAAAAAATAAGAGCAAGTTCAAAAATATTTGTTTTTCAAACTACCATTTAGGGTATATCAGTTGTAAATTCATTTTCTTAAACAATCATGGATTATAATGTACCTGAAGGTACAATTTATACATACTTAGAAAAAAACATGTTTTAATCTTGAAAGGCTTTTACTTTTGCATGTGATGAAACAGTTTAAAAACTGTGAAAATACATCTGAGTGAGGAATTTCACTTTGATGAAATCAAATTCTCCACAGTGTAATTAGGCACACTCGTACTATTTATACCTTAGGATTTAACAGTTTTCTTTAAATCTTATACTCTCCCAAGAAATCTTTATAACTGTTGATCTTTAAGATCTCTAAGCTCTGACATTATAAATTTAAAGGGGAATTTTAAGCCTTAGACGCACTAAAGATGAGAGTAGCTATCTGGAGAGCTGAACTATATATACACTTAACATAAACATGATTTTCCTGAATGCTGAGAGCCATCTATATCCTCCCTTAAAAAACTCTATCAGTCCCTTTAGACCCAAGAAAGAAAGCACACATGAAGAACTGGATTTGAAGCAACACAAACAGTGCTGTAAACAGATGAACTTCACAAGTAAATGTATTTCTTTGAGTTTTAATGTTATCACCATTTTTAATGTTTAGGTGCTATTACTACATGTACAACACTGGAAATGACTTATTGCAAGAGGCATTTTATTAAGGGAAAAGATAGGCATGTTTAGTCTGCTTTAAAAAAAAGATTAACCTAAGGAGCTCATTCTACTAAACTTGGGAGTATAAATACTGAATATGACAAAAGGGTATCCTTTTAAATAAAAAAATGATCATGTATCTGATAATATCACTCTCTTTAGGTACTCAGAAAGAAATGCTTTATCAGTTATCCTGACATCTTCTAAAGAAAAGTTCCTTTAACTTGCTATATTAATAATAAATTGGTAAATCCGAAAGGTTTGCAGAACTACGTTTCCCCTTATAAACCTGACCATTTTAATTCAAGACCAGTGATTTTTCCCGTTGTGAACGTTTTTCTTCCTATACCTCAGGGCAGTGCTAAGATGAGCACATTGAATCAGAGAAGCTCAGAGAACACCATGTCCAAAGTCAGGCTGAGTTTCTGGAAAAGGAGCTCATCAGTTTCTTCTTTTCATATACCCTGTTATCAGTTCTGTCTCCCCATGCCCTTTGCTTTCGTGGTACAGAACTGACACTTAAAAAGCCTCAGTCCTGCACCTCTGCCAGAGGCTCAAAGGGCAAGTCAAATCCCTTGTGAAAAGCCACAGGCCCCTGATCGCCAGGGAACGCACGAAGACACAGGGCAGTGAGGAGTTTCGTAAGGGACATTTTGACCATTTCATGCATTTGTGGACATCTAGCTTTATGGCATGCTAGACACAACCGAGGGCAAAAACATACATCATTAATGAAGCAAAACAGACCCCAAAAGCAGAAGGAACAAGAACAAGAAAACACAAGTTTGCAAGCCATACATAAGCAATACAAGTTTTCTACCACCGAGTCAGTAGACTGATAAATAACAGTACTAGGTTACAACCACGGTGTAATCACTATGATTAAATATGAAGCAGCATAGTGGAATGTAGCAGATATTCAATATGCATTAACCAAAGTGCTAATAAATTTTAAAGAAGCTGCCACAGTAGAAGTTTGCTTAGCTTTACAAAGTAAGTATGACCTTCACTTTGTTGAACTGTGCATTTACCTTCTCTTCCCTATCTGAATGGGGTTAGTGGCATAGCTTTGTTAAAACAGTGCATGGTACTGACTAATGAGTTCTATAAAGAGAAGAGCTAGTATGTTTCCAACTGGAAAATCTTTACGGAGATGACAATTTATGGTGATAAAAATAGAAAGGATCAGAGATTAAGTAAGCTACAAGAAAGCAGAAATGTCTCTCATACGAATGCTTGCTGATCACATTAGAACCAAAGGAAATTTTGATGATCATTGTAAGTCTGAACTCTGTTATATCATGACGACAGCTCAGTGGCTCTGCCGTTCCCAGGTAAACAGCAGTAACAAGTGGGTATGTGACAGGAGGCACCTCATCAAACAGCTCCTGTTGATGCAAACACACAGGCACACACACATACATACACACAGACAGAATGAACTGAAGTTGTTTTATTATTCCTAAGAAATACCTGTGTAAGTAAATCTGATCCCATGCTGGGGGAGGGAAATTTGCTGGTTTTCCTTTTGGATCTCAACTTACAGGAAATTCTTAAAGTGCCCAGGCATTTACGGAAAACTGATTGTGACTTCCGTCTTCCTCCTCCATGTTCTTCCTGGCTTCAGCTGGCATGTTAAAATGGCTTAAGACCCCTCAACCCATCAATGCCTGCACCTTCTCCGGCAGAGCCTTCTGCTTTGTCTACACAGGATCTACCAAACTCTAGCCTCTGTCCAGTGAACCAACCCAAAATGAAGTAGAGGGCATCTCTGCATTGCTCAATGTGTCTTCTAACTCCAACTAAATTCTTCAAGAGCCATGCAAGTCAGAGGTTAAAGGAAAGTGGAGAATGTCTTGCAAAGGACTAGTTCGCTCAAAGCCTATCTGGCAGTAAGTAGCCAAAGAACAGACACCTTAGAGGAGTCAAACCAGAGTCAGTAAAGAGACTGGCCCACAAGGAAGGAAAGAAAGATTTTCTGGAAGGAAAAGTGGAGAAGCTCCTTAGAATGGGGTTTCCTCAATCCAGTAGCCTCACCTGGTTTAATGGGCCAGCTTCCTTGGTTGGTTTTCTTGCCAGGAGGTGGGGCTACCCCTCCCAGTCTTAAAGAGAACAAGACAAATAAGATGCTTCCAGGATAAATGGACCAAGTAAGTCATCTGTATACTTTTTTTCCGGGTTATATCTGGAGACTACCTGTTCCTTAATTGTAAAATATTTTATTTGAGGTATGGCTCAGAAATAATGCTTCCACATTAGAGTAAAAAAAAAAAAAGATCACTGAATATTTAAAGAGAAGTCAGCCCAATTAAAATAATACTTTAGTGACAACTAGAACCGTTACATCAGAATCTTTGGCAGCAGGTCTTGAGCTTCAGTGTTTTTTAAGTTCCCTGGCGTAACAAGTGGAACTATTGCTAAACTCCATATACTCTGAGGATAACGTAATGTTCAGAAAAGATAAACTGAGTATCAATATGTAAAGATACCCAAGAAAGTGGCATATGCCTGATGGCCACTTGAATCTACAGTCACAAAAAAAGTAAAATGCATCAATACTTCTGCTTTACATGTAAAACCACCATACAGCCATTCTCTAACTAAATGCCTTGGTAAAGGTCCAAAGTGGATAAGAATCCAAAGAATTTCAGTCAGTTGCTATATTAATATGGCAAGATTTCACTAACATTTTCTAAGACTGAGGGTAGCCAGGAAGCAATAGTATAGCATAGTGGTTAACAGCACATATTTGAAATATAAAAAGCCTAGATCTGAATATCTAAAAAAAAATTCTTCAATATTGTATTTTATTTATAAACAAATCAATATAAAATAAGTCTAGATGGCAGTGGGGGGAGCTTACTTACAAAGGAAGCATGTAGAAAGTGGAGTGGATGCAATCAGACTCCAGCCTGGAGACCCCTCCCTCCCATCCACCTTAGGGCTTTCCTGGCCTAAAATCACTGGGTAAGCAAATTAACCTTCCTTTTCTCTGGGATTCTTTATATAGCTCGGTTATGGTAAAGATTAAAAGAGAATGTGTGGAAAATACAATACTTATTGACATGCCCTAGGAACTCAACCATCAGTAGCTACCATTATTAACCACTGTTTTGGAATTGAGGGATGGAGGATGGATGGAGTAAAAAAGGGACGTTCCTCAAAGTAAAAATCTTAAAGAAAAAAAAAAGGGTCTTTGAGAGAGACTCTGCTTGAACTTGATAACATGCTACAGGATCAAAGACTGGAAGTTTCCCATGACTAAGATCAAACCAGCAAATACACATTTACAAACAAGGCTTTCTCACTTAGAAAAATCCCATAGAGCAGCCTTCAGCAGGCATGAGAATATGCTCCAAATCTTACCAATGAAACAGTATCATTCACCATCTTCAAATCAGCTTCACAGAGCTTCTGGTTATGGCACTACCTCTTCCTTTAACCCCAAGGCCTTGGCGATTTTTACTTCGACAGCTTTTTCCTACGTTAAGGTAACTATCCTTGGAACACTCAACACATCTGCTCTTTTGGGCATAATACTAGGAGAAATACTAAGGGTCCAACTTTCAACCAATGAAGAGAATTTTGTATCCATACAGAGTTTTAGGAATGATAATTCATGAAATTAAACAGAAAACACATGTTGGATATTTCATAACTGTCCAATTCTAAGTTCGGTTGATATTTCTTATTCCTCCTGCATCACAGAAGACCCTATTCTGAAAAACTGTCATTATTGCAGTTTAATTAAGCAAGTTAAAGTTAGACACACAAATGAAGGCTGCCCTCTTATTTACATTTTCAGTGCTTAATGATCCTTTTATAGTTTCAGCAGTACCTTGGGAAAACAGACTCATTTTTCATACTTAAGCACACATCCCGTTTCCTGATCAACAGGTTCCAGGATAAGCACTATTCTCGAGTAACAGTCAATGCAGAGAGTAAGAAAGAAGAGAGTGTGTGGATTCTCTCCCAACATTTCCACAGGGGTTTTAAATGATTTACTTTAAGGTACTTTTATAAATTGTTTCCCTAGCTATATCAAAAGTGACAATAGGAGAAAAGATTTTTTTTCTTGAAGTTAAAGACTTATTTTTATGAGAAATTCCGCTACAACCAAGAAAGCTTCCAGGAGCTAAGTGGTAGTTTTAGGCTGAAATGTCCTGCTTTAAAAATAGAGATGCAGATTTTTCAAAGGCTAAATTAGCAGGCGGAAAGCGCTTGAGAACACGCAAAAACCTGCAAAATCATTGGATTTCACTATGTCTACAGAATACCATTATTTTTGTGGCAGTATAACTTTCTTTTGTAGTTAATGCTTCCTGTTGATGAAAAAGTATTTCTTAAGCAACTTCTCTGGTGAAAAACCAAAAGGTTCTAAGCTATTTTGCAAATTTGAGGAAATATAAAATGTAGGCAATGTAAGAAAAATACCTATCATGTGTATCTGAAGTAAACAATGATTTCAAATAAGTCTACTATCCTTTCTTAAATTATCCATACATAATGCACTTAATAATCTAACAGCTGTAACTACTGATCCATAAGCTTATATTTATAAATTGTTCTTATGCTTTTCATATAAGTAGATCTACTCCATGCTTGTCTTATGCCAGATTACATAAATATGGATTCGGGGAGGAGGTATGTTTTTAAAAGTTGACAGTGGGGCTTATTGGTGGAAACACATACTCAGAAGGAACAGTGGGATAGCTCTGTGGCAGTTTAAACCGTTAAAGCATTTTAAGAAATATGTTTGATATATATCAAGCAATGACAAATGGGAAGGAGAAAACATGGAGATGATTTGGCAGGAGAAGATGATGAAGACAAGGGAAATTAGAAGAATCAAAATCTTGTACTTATTAGGGGCCACCATGGAGAGGATTCTGCTGCTGTGTGGATGTCCCTACTTCGTGGAGGGGGCTCGATTAGCCATGGCAAAGAGGCATGGCAGATCTTGCCTGGGATTTAGGTCTATAAACCCAGCAGAACACTATCTTTAGATCTCATTTTAATGAGATTATACCAATATTCACTTGTGGCAGCGCTCCTCAAACTTTAATATGCTTATGCATCCCACAGGGTATCTCATTACAAGGCAGATTCTTATTCAGAGGTCTGGGTTGGGGCCCAAGGACCTGCATTTCTAACAAGCTCCCAGGTGCTGCCATCCTTCTGCTGAGTGGACCACACTTGAGGCTTTAGAGCATCACGGCTCCCTTCAATATGGTTTTACAACACAGTTTGTTGGAGAGAACAGTAACTATCAGAGCAGTGATTTTCAACATGACTTCTGCAGTAGAATCAACTGGAGGCCTTTACAAAATTTGTTTGCCCGGGTCCCTCCAAGACCAAAAAACTCAGAATTTCTAGGGCAACCCTAGGCATCTTATTTTTGCTAATACTTCCCAGGTGATTCGAATATGCAGCCTTTGAAGAGAACCACCAACATAAAAGTAGGGCCTCTGATGCTTTGGAACTGTAAGTATCCCATACGTAACAGAGTTCGTTTCAGGAGTGTAAAGAGAAGTCAAAGTTTAATAAAGTAACTACTGAAAATAGTCAGCCTTATACAGGAACCTATGCAAACTTGTATAAGCCTGTCTCGGAAAGTTCTGAGAACGGTGCCTGGCAGAGAGCTAAATATATACTAAAGGTAGCCATGTAACATTGTCTTAGCCATGTAATATATACTTATCTCTTGCCACCAAGAGTGATGTTATGGTCTCAAGCCTCCTCAGAATGATCAACTCTGAGAGGGAATGGCCACAGAGAGCCCAGAGCTCTAGCTAATGCCTGGTGGAAGTACTCTGAGTTGCAGCCAAGCCTGATGGATAAAAGATCCACTATTCTCAGCAGGAAAGCACTTTCCAGGGTGTTTTTCTCACTGGCTTTCTGATCGGTGCCACTGGATAGAGTGAGCCCCTGGTGCTGGCATCTGCATGCTTGTCCTGCTCCTGGATCACTCTGCTTCTCTCAGCAGCCTGGCGTGCAGATGTCTTTACCCATGGACTGGCCAGCTGCAAGAGTTGGATTCTTACTCCCTTCAACCTGGTGTCCACGCCAGGTCCAGGCGAGCACAGAGGAGTGATTCTGCACACTGCTATTTATCCAAAGCACTTTGAAGTGGTGACCATTGTGGTCCTTACAAAGCAGTCTCCATCCCCCTGCTATGCTGGAGAATCTGCTGATGTTTCCAGTTACCAGAAAAGAGTGGGGTGTCTAAGTGAGGGCTGGGGGAACCTGCAGCCTCAACTGTCAAGTTCACCACGGACAGGGAGGTGGTAGGACCTTCTTGTGGATCTATAGGAGAGGTGGGGCCTAAAAACATCTTCTGGGAGCCTGCGCACTGTCAAGGGAAGGCCCCCGCTATCAAATACAGGATGAAAAGTTTATTTTTAAGATCTTTGCCAATTCCTTCCTTCAGAGGAATGCAGTCCGAAGCCTCCATCCTGAACAATAAGTCAAAGCTAGCATTGGGGGCTTCCCTGGTGGCGCAGTGGTGGAGAGTCCGCCTGCCGATGCAGGGGACACGGGTTCGTGCCCCGGTCCGGGAAGATCCCACATGCCGCAGAGCGGCTGGGCCCATGAGCCATGGCCGCTGAGCCTGCGCGTCCGGAGCCTGTGCTCTGCAACGGGAGAGGCCACAACAGTGAGAGGCCCGCATACTGCAAAAAAAAAAAAAAAAAAGCTAGCATTGGAAGTAACGCATTTTTCCCGTGATGGTCTGACCTCTGCTTCATGACCTTCATGCTGACATTCTGCTGGGAACTCTTCTAACTAGGGGATCTCAGGAGGCTGCAGGAGGGGCAAGAAGCGTGCTTCTGCTGTCTCAGGAAGCCAGCCCAGGTGATGACCCATCCCTTCAGGGTCCTGGCCGTGTCAACACTACTTAGTGGAAGGCTGGATGTCGTCATCAATCTGCTGCTCCAGGAGAGAAGCAGCTAACCTTGACCCAGCATTCACTATGCGGCTGCCTGCACTGGAAGCTTTTTACATGGATTCTATCTTTCTTGTCTAATCAGCACAACCACACTACGAGATAGCGAGGTAGGTGCTGTTAGCATTGCTTTTACACAGAGAACAAACACAAGCCCAGGGAGGTATCTAAGGCAACCCCACTGGGAGGTGGTAAAGCCAGGATTTACACCCAACCAGTGCAACTCAAGAGCCCACGCTGTCACCACCACGTTCAAACGCCTTTATCTTTATATAACTCTTGGGCTCAGATTTAAAAAATAAATAAAGTGGTTTTTTTTCCTTTATAGGTTCTGGTAGAGACCACTGTGTTTTGATGTTTCATCCTATCTAGACAGGTCTGCCAACTCTCTATTCTGGCTTCCAGATGCCCTCTGAAATCACCCTTGACTTGGGTGGTCCATGGCAGTGTGTATCTGCTGTTCGGGAATTATATCTCGAATCTTTCAGATTCTCATTCAAAAACTCATCCCTGGGCTTCCCTGGTGGCGCAGTGGTTGAGAGTCTGCCTGCCAATGCAGGGGACACGGGTTCGTGCCCCGGTCCGGGAAGATCCCACATGCTGCGGAGCGTCTGGGCCCGTGAGCCATGGCTGCTGAGCCTGCGCGTCCGGAGCCTGTGCTCCGCAACGGGAGAGGCCACAACGGTGAGAGGCCCGCGAACAGCAAAAAAATAAACAAAACAAAACAAAAAAAAACCTCATCCCTGTGAGGATGATAAAGACCTCACCCTCTCAAAGGGAGCTTGGGAATCCCTGGTGGCCTCCCCAGTCCTGAGGGTCCTACAACAACCCATCCCCTTCCCCATACCCCTCCTGGGCAGGGGTCAAGCTAGGCAGTGGCTGGGCAGTAACACGCTGCATTTCCTTTCTTGTCCCTTCACATGGCAAAGAAATAACAAGCCTCTTACACTCCAATCCTGTTTCTTGCTCTGATCAAAACTACATTTGTCACTTTGAAAGTAAACTGGCATGAGGTATCTAAAATAGTCAAACTGATAGAAACAGAGAGTAGAATGGTGGTCGCACGGTGTGGGGAGGAGGAGGGGGAAATGGAGAGTTACTATTCAATGGATATAAAGTTTCAGTTATGCAAGATGAATAAGTTCTAGAGATCTGCTATACACTGCACTACGGTTAACACTACTGAATTGTATACTTAAAAAGTCTGTTAAGGGGCTTCCCTGTGGCGCAGTGGTTGAGGGTCCGCCTGCCAATGCAGGGGACACGGGTTCGCGCCCCGGTCCGGGAAGATCCCACATGCCGCGGAGTGGCTGGGCCCGTGAGCCATGGCCGCTGAGCCTGCGCGTCTGGAGCCTGTGCTCCGCAACGGGAGAGGCCACAACAGTGAGAGGCCCGCGTACCACAAAAAAAAAAAAAAAGGTTTAAGATCTCACGTTGTGTTCTTACCACAGTTAATAAAAAAAAAAAAGCAAACCTACAAATGACAAGATCACTCACAAGTATCTCTTAAAATTCAACTAAAAATACTGATAGCTATTCTATTTCTTTACTTATATAGAGTGAAACATACAAATGTGGTAAAGAAAAGTGTTCTTTCTACCTACATAAATACGCATTTGAGAACTGATTTATGTTGTAGTGAGGGGTCAGCTGTCTGTTTTTCTTTTGACTGACACATAAAAATGTTCTATGAGCTCAAAAATAATTTTCTCTCAATTTTCACTCTTCAATGCCACATAATACCATAAAAGCACATGTATCAGCCAATATAAATACTACTCATGATATTGTTAATTTGTATGATGATGGATATGTTAATTTGCTTGACTCTGGTGACTATTTCACAATGTATATGCATAACGAAACATCGAACATTTTATTTGTTGGTTATATCTCAATAATGATGAGAAAAGAAAAAAGAAAACATGCCCGAAGTGCTAAGCGTCTACCTGGTATACTCAATAAATGGTAATCATTAGTGTTAAAAAAAAAACAAAAAAAAAACCCCATGACTGCTGATAGTTAGGCTTTCTTTTTCTCTATAATTTCAGAATTCAGAATATATCATTAGCTCCTTGAGGTCTGCATGTGTAGTCTTGTCAAAACATGCAAATCCTGAAGATACTCTTTTCAAGAAGTGGCAGGAACTTCACTCTAAGCATAGGAGAGTACAGCTTTGGAATGATGCTGTTTCCAAAAGCCAAAGGCATACACCAGACATTCAAGAAAGCAAGTTTTCTGTTGGACATACTGCTGGGAGTGCTGAAGGTACATATTACTCTAGGCTGCAATACAGATGGAAAAGAGAAGGCTTGCCAATGATCGTTACAAAATGCATTCATCAGGGTTTAGGAGACGGGGATGCAATTTAATCAATAAACATCTCCTCTAAATCTCACACTTGGTTTCTTAAAAATCAAATTCTCTTCAATCAATCTTAGGAAAAACAGTAAGTGCAATACCTAGGTGTAGCAGCGTCGGGAGAACCAGTACTGTTATTTCCATGGCTAAAGCCTCAAGTCAAGCAAACCAAAGCATGCAGAGCACCGACTAAGGATGGTGGCCCACATAGCCTGCTTCCCACAGATCAACGCCATAGTGGAAATTCCCCACAATAATGATCAGAGAAGGGCTCACCCCACTGCTGCGGCTTGGCTCCACCCCAGCATTTATCCCAGGTCGGGGTAAAGCAGCTGTGAGCAGACAGCACAAACAAGCAGCACTTGAGTGTCTGGGGAAAACGGATACTCACCTCCGCGATCTTCAGCACTGCGCTCCCATTCAGGTCAAAGGTTGGGGTGTAGGTTATGCAGAGTAAAACCTTTAACAGCCAGGAGGCAGAGGAGGAAGGAAGAGAGAAGGAAGTAAAAATTTAGAAATAAATTTCCATTTTGCATGTTATTAGTGCAGTCCTGTTTTTTATGACTCTTTCGCTCTTTGTTTTTCATGTTTCTTTCCATCCCACCCGTCTCTAATTAGTGACCCCACATTGCCCAAAAAAATAGAGACTAATACTTGTAAAAGGAAGAAGCATTGTAAGCCTGGCCAGAGATGGCTTTCTTCAACAACTCCAGGTCTGTCCAGTAATAAAAAAACCAAATGGCCAGGCTCACTGCTAGGTCCTGTACATGAATTACCTAGATTGATATTTTTAGTAAGTGTCATTATTACTGTCCTCATTTTACTGATAAGGAAACTGAAGCTCCGAACGATTAAATAAGCTGCCAAAGTCACACAGGTACCAGCTGTGGAGCTGAGATCTGAACCCAAGTAATCTGACTCCATGCCCTAACTGACCATGCAATACTGTCTCTACATCTTCCTAGACCCAAGCGTCACTGTATTTTTCTCTTCCTGTCGCCTTCCCAGATCCACATGGGATTAGACATTCTTTTATGGGCACTTTCTTCTTTCCTTCTTTATTTTCCCCAGAACACTGCCTGGGGCTTATTTATTGGTGCCAGGTTCCTCTTATTCTCCAAGTTACATAGACAGTGAGTCAATGACATTTACAAGATCTTTAAAGACCACCAAAAATTCCACTTTCTACTTGTAGAGCTATTAGGGAATAGATCAATAAAAGCCCAGGGCCTTTTAAGAATTGCTTCTAATTTTATAGCTAAAAGGCTAGATGCTCCCCTGTCCATTTGGCTTCTGATGCTGCAAATTATCTCGCCAGTGGTCCCAGACATGAAATTGCTGATGTCTGCTCCTTGATCCCCAAACCCAACAGCCACGTCCTGCCTGCAGCTTGGCCTGTCAGCGGCAGCCTCAGAGGATGTTTCTCACCTGGTTCTGCCTAACTCGTGAAAGAGCGCTGAAGCCTAGCAAATTTACCTAATACAGGATATACACCTGCTCAGCACGTCAAAAAGTGTAACTGTCCCATGGAACAAGGAACCTCTCCTAAATCGCTCAGTCTTAGTTACCAGCCAGGCCAGCCCTAGGAACAGTCACGCCTTTAGAGAAAGCAAACAGGTAGGTAATTAAAGAAGGAAAAAAGGATTCTTGCCAATTTTAGTCACAAGGTTAGAATAAATTCACAATTTTTTGATCCTTAAGGCACCTGAGAGCCAAGAACTGACTCCAGATAAAAATCGTCTGAATGCCACGCTGGCCGAGAGAGGGGGACTGTGGGAACTACTGCCCCATGGCTTCATGGGAAAAGGCTTTCTTTTGTTGGATGACTATCTTTGGGGGTCAGAGTCTGGTATGCAAGGAGGGATGAGAGCTGAGGACAACAGTGTCACCAGGTCCTAATTTCGCCTGGGGAGAGGCCATGTCTTCTAATGCCTCTGTACTTGATGGCACCTCTGCCTGACACCCTCCTATCCTGGGACCCTCCTAGGCTTGTTCCTCATGTGGCTCCTCTCTTGGCTTCTTGGGGGTCTCAACTCAAATGTCGCCCCTCAGAGAGGCCTGCGGCCCTCCCTGAACACTCTCTCTGAAATGGCCTCTCTCACAGCTCCTTGTTTCACTTGCTTCAGAGCAAGCACCAGTCTCATAAATTACTGGTTTGTTTATTTACTTATTTATAATCTTCTCATTAGACTATAACATCCACTGAGCATCTGAAAGGCCCTCAGGCTTTCTCATATGAGGCTTTCTTACTTTGATTTCTTGCTACCTTGCACAGCTTCTCTTTCTTATTTATTTTTTCTACATCGTGTTTCACGGGAGGTGGGTGGAGGGTATGAGACAGTGGCTAGTGTAGGTGGTGGTCTGGGGAGGTGAGGTGGCCCATCTTGGCTCTTGGTTTTTTGTTGTTGTTGTTGTTGTTGGGGGTAGGAGTTTATTAATTAATTAATTAATTTTTGCTGTGTTGGGTCTTCGTTTCTGTGCGAGGGCTTTCTCTAGCTGCGGCAAGCGGGGGCTACTCTTCATCGCGGTGCGTGGGCCTCACTATCGCGGCCTCTCTTGTTGCGGAGCACAGGCTCCAGACGTGCAGGCTCAGTAGTTGTGGCTCACGGGCCTAGTTGCTCCGCGGAATGTGGGGTCCTCCCAGACCAGGGCTCGAACCCGTGTCCCCTGCATTAGCAGGCAGATTCTCAACCACTGCGCCACCAGGGAAGCCCCGGCTCTTAGTTTTTTAAGTCATTACAATAAAGGCTGGCAACTGGCAAGACCTTACAATATGAAACTAATCATGGCAAATTTTTGCCTGAACTGGCTAATTAGTAATGTTACTTATAGGACCAATGATCGACTTCCTGCCTTCCATCGCTCCGTGCATTCATACAAGGTGTGCAAGGGTAAGAAAGAAGTTTTCAAAAGCCAACCCAGTTTTCTGTGAGCAAGAGCTGCTTTATGCAACAGAGGCTGGAGGAAGTGGGAGCCGTGTCTATGGTGAGGTCTTCGGGAAGGGCACTGAGTTGGCATATTTGCTAATCAAGCTTCTCAGGGGAACAGAGGAGGCTGGACTCTCTCTGCCACAGGGAAGCCAGCCAAGTGTAGAGAGAGGCCTCTTAGCAACAGTCTGAAGGAAGCTGAAGATCCCTGCACCCAACTGATGCTGATCCTGTTCAAAAGCTCATTGAAAAAAAGGCTCTCCACACCTAATGTCTGGCCACTAACATCCAAAGACTCACTGAGCTCTATGCAAAAACAAAAAACAAGAAAAATAGTGAAAGTGAAGCATAATAATGAAGCCGGTTCCTTAAGCTCACACAGCTTGTTTTTCTGGAAGCAGAGCAGGTTTTAACTCCAGAGCTGACGGTGCCCATGGCCCCCCCATGGCTCCCAAGACATATAAAGGGCCCCCAGTTTCTAGCAAGGATGGTGAAGCAGACAGAAGTGACTTACATGGAATGATACATGGAAAAACGGAACCCAAAGCCTGGCAAGCACTAATTCACTGGATTCAAACACAGACCGGTGTAGGAGATTTAGGGTGACAGCAAATTAATTTCAAGTGCCTGACTTCCACTGCATAATGAAGAGTAAGAAGTTTAGACTGGTATTCTGAGCACGTTGGCCTCAAGGAAAACAGGAGCACCTAAATACTGAGGACAATTCCATTAAAAATACATCCCTCACAGGGTCATTAAAGCATACTGACTACATTATCACTGAACAGCAAGAACTTGAGTGACAGGCAGTGTATTGCAATCTAGATGGTTGGTGCTTCCTCCATAAATAAGCCAAGAGGATGGGGAAAGTAGGTGCAAAACCTTCCACAAAAAGGGCACGATCATTACAGAGGCTAATAAAAATCGCAATTATGAAAAAACAATAACTGAATAGCTACTATATACAAGAAACAACCCTGCAATTAAAAATGTGTATAGAAACCCTGGATAAAACAGATTAGACTGGAAAGGAGAAAGAGAAGCTGATGTACTGCAAGCACTGGGCCCAAGTGATAAGAATCTGAAAAATGTAGCCACATTAGGAACACAGAGAGACAGATGTGGATAGATAATGATGACAAGTGCAAGATCACAGGTATGCACTTCTGATCAGGAAAACCACGGATGAATCCTCTCCTAAGGCAAGGGCATCTTATCGTCATGATTGGGGTTTCTCCATCAGGCTCATTCTGCCCTGTGATCGCAATCACGACAGAGCAGGGGCTGTGATGTCAGGGCTAAAACACAAGTGTTTCAGTAACGTGACTGTGGCATGTGATTTAGTATTTAATTGCTGTGACTTTGCCTACATCCTCTAAGCCCCTTATCTTTAAAATTCCCATCCCACCTCACAAGGATATTTAGAGGAAAAATTAATTAAATGATTTAAAAAAAAAAAAAGAGGGGCTTCCCTGGTGGCTCAGTGGCTAAGAATCCGCCTGTCAATGCACGGGACACGGGTTTGAGCCCTGGTCTGGGAAGATCCCACATGCTGCGGAGCAACTAAGCCCGTGCACCACAACTACTGAGCCTGAGCTCTAGAACCCATGAGCCACAACTACTGAGCCCACGTGCCACAACTACTGAAGCCCGTGTGCCTAGAGCCCGTGCCCCACAACAAGAGAAGCCACCGCAATGAGAAGCCCACACACCGCAACAAAGAGTAGCCCTCACTCGTCACAACTAGAGAAAGCCCGCGCACAGCAACAAAGACCCAGTGCAGCCAAAAATAAATAAATAAATTAACTAAAAAAAAAGAGTACACACAGTACATATATCTCTAGGTTATCTTCTCATAGAGATTAAACAAGTCTCCATCTGATGTAACTCATGGCAGCCATTCCAGTGTAAATAATTAGATGCATTTTAAGTAAAAAAAAAAAAAAAAAAAAAAAAAGAATAAAAAAATCAATCAGATCATCCGCATTCAAAAGCATAAATCTTTCCAAGTCTTCATCCTACTATGTATCACTGCCCCCAATTCCTACTGTCTAAAGCCCTGGTCGTTCTGACCCAGCTCCACTTCCTCTCTCCTTGGTGTTCTCCCTTTCAGGCCCCAAATCAATTCAAGGCATTATTCGCCAAGGTTCTAATTGCTGTGGGGTCACAAATACAAAGCAAGCACCATCTTTACCATTACAAACTCACCATCTATTGGAGAAATGAATACTTATACAACTATACTTCATGGCTGACTATAGTGAGTGCTACTGCAACCGTGAGGTATATAATAATTTTTAAGGTCAGAAGACATCTCAACTTCGGAGAGCAGAGAATTCACAGATTAGATAATGTGTGAGCAAAGCACTGATACAGGAGAGAAAAGGGAGGGACAGATGTACCAAGCAAAGGAAATGTTGTGAGTAAAGGTATGAAGTGTGAAGGCAGAGGCTGGAGATGATGCTACAAAGGTTGGCTGGAACCTTATTACACATCAACTTAAATGCCCCATGTTAAGTCTTTTGCACAGATTATTTTAGGGCTGGTTAGGGAAACAAATCACACCTAAAACTAGATGTAGAGACTTCCCTGGTGGTCCAGTGGGTAAGACTCCAAGCTCCCAAAGCAAGGGGCACGGGTTTGATCCCTGGTCAGGGAACTAAGACCTTGCATTCCACATGGCACAGCCTAAACAAACAGACAAACAAATAAAAACTAGATGTACTGAGGCAAACTGGAAATCAGAGCAATAAAGCAGACAATATGTTGTAGATGAATTAAAGACAGAGCCTAGTCATTCCAGTGGCAATGAACTGACTGGGGTGCATTGGTGAAGGGATGAAGGGAATTCACAAATAGAAGGCAATGGTCATCCATGTATGAAATCTGGGTGTCATCCAACCACTGTTCTCTCCCCACTTACTCCCTACCATTCTAGTCAACCTGGTTGAAATCTCTCATAGACCCCTATTCCCATATATTTCATAAAGCTTTATATTAGGTAATAAAGTAACATGTTTTAGAGAACAAAGATATAACTTGTTCAAAATCCGTCACATAAAATATTACTCTACAGATGTGAATTAATCCCAGAATGGGCAGAAAACGCAAAAGGCTTATTCCACAGTATTTATCTGGAGCAGTTTAGATATACTACTTAAATCTGGGTGCCCTCTCCACCGCACACTAGATTTATGAGCTCCTTGGTAGTAAGGTTTAACTTTTTTTTTTTAATTAATTAATTAATTTATTTTTGGCTGTGTTGGGTCTTCGTTTCTGTGTGAGGGCTTTCTCTAGTTGTGGCAAGCGGGGGCCACTCTTCATCACAGTGTGCGGGCCTCTCACTATCATGGCCTCTCTTGTTGTGGAGCACAGGCTCCAGACGCGCAGGTTCAGTAATTGTGGCTCACGGACCCAGTTGCTCCACGGCATGTGGGATCTTCCCGGACCGGGGCACGAAGCCGTGTCCCCTGCATTGGCAGGCAGATTCTCTGCGCCACCAGGGAAGCCCTAGGTCTAACTTTTTGATGCCCACCATGTTTATAGTGCCTGGCCAGGCTCTGGGAGGTGTGGTGAGTCCCGGCCCAAGCTCAACCCCTCCTATGCATTGTCCACATGAGTAATCAACTACACAGAGTTTCAGTGGGACTGTGCATCTGTGTGTCTAGTCATTACTGTAAAATGTGTAGGCAATGTGATAAGACAGGCTGGTGACACAGAAGGAAACTGTCCTGGGAATCTGAATGTGAGATCCAGGTGGTGTGACTAGCTAAAGGCAGTTTTTGCATCCTTATGGGTAATAATACTAGAGTTTCAGATGACCTGGTTAGGGTAATCAGAATTTAGTGAGCCCCCATTCAGGATGTCCAGCTATTTGGCAGGACCTCAGGCAGGACAGGGAGAAAAACATCTCTACCAATCAGAGGGCATCTCCCATGAGACTTACAGAACATCTGTTATTCTCTGCTGAGATCCTTTTTTTTTTTTTTTTTTTTTTTTTTTTTTTTTTGCGGTACACGGGCCTCTCACCGCTGCGGCCTCTCCCGCCACAGGCTCCGGATGCGCAGGCCCAGCGGCCATGGCTCACGGGCCCAGCTGCTCCACGGCACGTGGGATCCTCCCGGACCGGGGCACGAACCCACATCCCCCACATCGGCAGGCGGACTCCCAACCACTACGCCACCAGGGAAGCCCTGAGAACCTATTTTTTTTTTTTGCATTCAACACAGTAACTGGTAACTTATATAAGATTTCTGAGTCAAAGAGCTCATTTCTGCTAAAGTTCCAAATGAGTCCTCTACAGGACCATTTGCAGGGGATGGAGGAGTAAAGAAATGATTCCTAAGCCTACTGGATAGCAGCTGTGCTCCCACTTGACCTCCCCCTTGTGCTGCATTACTCCGGCTGCCATTCATTCATTCATTCCACAAATACTTATTGAGGTGTGACGAGTGGTCAGGCCTAGTGCTAGGTGCTGGGCATACAGGAGGAACTAAAAAAGATACCCTGACCCCTGCGCTCTGTACAGCTAACATCTGGTTTCGAAGACAGTGAAAACACAAGGGATTACAATAAGTTGTGATGAGCATCATGACTGGGAAACTGCACTGGACTCTGAAAAGCATATCAGGGTCTAACACACAGTACACTTGTAATGTTATATGCATCCTTTTTTTTTTTTTTTTTTTTGGCTGCACCTCATGGTCTATAGGATCTCAGTTCCCCAACCAGGGAGTGAACCTGTGCCCCCTGCATTGGAAGGTGGAGTCTTAACCACTGGACCACTGGGGAAGTCCCTATACTCATCTTTAATGGAACTCTAAATTTATGCTGTAACACATATAATTAAGGAGTGAAAAACCCAGGGAGGAAGACGAGGAGACCATAAAGAAGTGAGTTAATCTGTGGAAGTCAACCTACCCTAAGGCACACTGGGGACAAGGAGGCATGTTGAATGAACAGGAATCTTCTTTTCCTTAAACTATTAAAATATACATTAGTGCTTAGTTTACACATAAGTGTTTCCTGAGGTCACTGTAGTTTCATTTCTCCAAATATAAGATGCTATTTATAAATCAAGCCAAATAATCTACTATAGCTCAAAAAAGTAACTCAAAATTTGAGTACAGCCCACAGGGGCTTTGTCTTTCCCTTATTTGAAGAGGAGCAAACTCTCTGGAAATCCTTGATGCCAGGCGCCATTTCAAACCCCAGCTCTGGTTCTGGCTGAAATTTTCGCTTTGTTACTTAATGCACATTCCCTTCTGGCCTCTCATGTATATTGGCTTGAAGATTCATAAACTAAAATGTATTTGCATAATTCCTTTTCTTGAGAAAAAGCCCAGTTCTTTTATTTTTTTTACTCCGTTAAATTTGGCAAAAACAAAGATGGGAAATTCAGTGACAAGGACGGGAACACGGAGACACCAAGTGCCTTTCTCTTGCGTGCAGGGCTTGCCCTCCTCCTGGGAGTGCAGCCTTATGATTACATACTGCTGAAAGTGTACCTCGGCCATGAAGTAGAAATAGATGCTTCCCCTCAGGGTCCACCTATAAACAACAAAGCAGGCTCAGTTTCCTGCAGACAGCAGGAGGGCAGAATACACATCTTTAGAGTCTGGGGGGTGCAGTACCACAAAGTCAACAGAAAATTTCAGAGGCCATCTTCCTATGGTCTAAATTTAAAATGTGGATGGCCAAAGATAACCATTTTTTTCTTGTCTTGATCAAAGTTGCTCAACCTCAGAAATACTGACATTTTGGGGCCAAATAATTCTCTTCGTGGGAGATTGCCCTGTGTATTATAGGATGTTTAGCAGCGTCCCTGGCCCCTATAACCTCTAGATGGCAGTGGCTCTCCCTTCCCCAGTTGTGACAACCAAAAACGTCTCTAGACATTGTCAAATATTCCCTGGGGGACAAAATGCTCACCTGTTGAGAACCACTCTTAGGTCATTTATACCCCATGCCTTGTGGATATAACTGAGAATCTCTACATCACCCTGCTTCCAAAAGCCTCAGAGCTAGAATACAGGACTTCCAGAGGGGACCTGGGGTGAGCCACTGACCCTTCACCTTCAGAGGGCCTGAATTGAAGGTAACAACAAGGCTGCTGTTGAGCCACACCCCAATCTTTATTTTGATCCAAAGAAAATGAATCAAATTATTTCAGTGCATGAAACGTCTACCACTTGTGACTTAAATTGATTTACATTAGGCTGAGGTGACAGGTAATTACAGAAATCACTTTCTGGCTCAACTTGCCCAAATTCTGGCAAATAGCTATTCTGAGAGGTTTTTTTAGTCAGTAGAAGATTTTTCTAGAGCTCATGAGTCCCCAGTTTGGAAAACATTGCAAATTACTTATTGGTTTATTGTCATGTCTCAGGTTCTTTCCTGGCCTTTATTTGTTGCCACTAGTAATAAGTTTAATATTCAACATATACATCAGATGTGCCCTTAGCACCTAATTCTAGGAAATATTACACCAGTGATATCCGTAGAAAAAATATGTAAATATTAAATTATAATGAACTTGAACTTAGCTAATTCGCTTGAACAAATAATCCAATCGTTCTTATTCTTATCTTCTCCCTCTAAACCCTCTTCCTTGGCAAACTCTCATAACTCTTACCTCTAACTAGAAGCCTCACAAATGCATTTCTAGAGCCAATATTTCTCCCAAGTTTCAAATCTTAATTTCAGCTTATAAACATCAGAAATGATATATGCAATTTCATGAAAATCACATAAACCACACTAAGTCTCCAACATGGTAAACAGCTAACACTTCTTCCTGCTCTAAAATTCTTAATTATGCAACCATTAAAATTATCTGTGAGGGGATAAATATAGCCGTGTGGGAAATGCTTATAAGCTAAATGAAAAGCAAAAAATATAATCATATATACACAGTGAATATAACTGTAAACACATAAATCGATATGATTAGAAACGCATATACAGAAGTCAGTCACAGTGATGAAATCTACAATGAATGTTTTCTATTTGGAAAGCCTGTAATGTGAAACTCCTTGTATTTATTCTTTTAAAATATTGTAATTCTTTGATATCTGACAATATGAACTCACCATCTCTCTCCTAAGTTAGCCCCTTAAAATCCATCATTCAGCCAGAAACTCCAGCTCCAAGTCTTGAAATCATCTTGGATTTTCCCCTTCTCACCTACTCACCACCTATGCCACCGCCAATCACCAGCTACTGCAAATCCCCTCAGCGTGCTCAGCTGCACTTTTCTGCACTCAGCTGCAGGGCACCCCTCCTGTCCCCTCCAACCTCACAATAAGCCATCTCGCCAGTGCCTCTGACTTGGCTCTGCTGATCCTCCAAGCATCCTGCAAAACCCTTTCCCCCTCCCCCCACCTTCAACATCTAACACCCAGCTCTGAACATGTCACTTTCTTGCTACTCTGAAGACCCCCCAATCTCTACAGACTCCCGGTTACTTACTTACTCTAACCAGGCCCTCGAGAATCTGCTTCAACATCCCCTTCAGGCTCATCGACCATTATCCCTCACTAATCCGGGTTTCCACCCTGTGCTTCTCCATCTCCAAGACTTTTCCTCTACCAAGAATGCCCAGCCTCTCTCCCAATATAAAAAGAACGGAATTCCAAACACCTTTCAAAGTCCAACTCAAACAGTATCCCCTCCTTAAAATGCTGATCTGCCCAGTTGAATGTGGGTTTTCCTTCTGAATTTTCCCATTGAACTTTTCTTCTGCTACAACATATACAACTATCTTGAATTATGGTAATTGTGCACATCTTTATCTTTTTCCTATTAGATTATAAATCCTTGTCTTGGTTTTGCTTTTAATACTATAAAGTTTTATGTATTGTTGGTAATGTAGATATATTCACAGACAATGAAATAAAGTAAAAAAAAAATTAAAAAGTCCAATGAATTATCTTTTCTAGTTTAACTGTAACAAATTTATTTTGACCTAATCTCACAGTTAGATTTTTAATAAGTTAATTTCATCAGTGTGTTCTGGATAACACCCTTACACCTCCTTCTCTCTTCCCCTCTGAGAGTCTCCACAGAATGGGTGCCTCATCTCAGATTGTCTGCCTATATACACATGAGGCTTTTGATAGTTTTATACTCAATGCTTAGAGAAATGACCAACAAAGCCTCTTGAGACAGTTTATAAAGGGCTAAAGACAACTTGATTCTCTATATGTTAAACATTTAATAATTATAAAACTCTTGTAGAATATCCAAATCATATGAACTCTGCCTAGTAGGACAAAATAGGAACTTATTTGCACAGATAAATGGTGGGATGTTTTCTGTAGACCATGGGATCATGGCTATTGGTTAGGACCCTAAATATATCTAGGTGGATAACAGATATATAATTTACAAAATTCTTCTTTTAAGCAAGGAAGCTACAATTCAACAATAGTAAATATGATGAGGTCCCTTTTCAGGAATCAGAAATATATATGGTTTCTTTTCTTTACTCCCTTCCTTTACTATAGAAGAAAATTACCCTGTTATAGGCTGTATAGGAAGGGGCTATAGAGGAAGAAAAGAGACAAGAAGAAACACATAAAGCAACGGTACTTCTATGTTCTGGTTCATAATTTGAGTGAGAGGTGTTCATTTTATTATCATGCTATACATATTCTTTTCTAATAACTAAAAAATGAAAGCTAACACCAACCCTATGCCATGTACTGTTCTAGACACTTCTTTTATATTAACTCATTTAAGAGTCACTATAACAATAATATTAATATTATTTGCTTTTTACAGATCAGAAAATTGAGGCAGATAAATAGCTTTCCCAAGGTCACCAGGCATTCTAGCTTGAGAAGCTGTGCTCTTACCACTCTACTACTAGGTATTTTGAAAAGAAGAAAAGTAATAAGAAGTTTAAAAACAATAGAGTCCAAAGACTGTTTCACAGGACAGTTACACAAAGCCATTCTTTCTCCTAGACACACTTGGCCACTTATAAGTTTCCTCAATGAATTCCTATCTACTCTAAGAGATTTCTAGTCTCTCATTATGTTTCACTCTTTTTCAGAAGCCATATTACTCATATTTGCCTTGCAGTTAAACGAGGATGCACAGTTTTCTTCTAAAACCACACAGCCAAAAAGCAGATCAACTCCCAGCCTTGTTACAATGCCTTTCCAGAAAAACACAAATGACTGAAAAAGCAACTTTGCTACCAACAACTGTGTAAGCCCAGAAAGTAACTGAACCACTCCAGCTTCAATTTACCTATAAAAAGAAGGATCTGATTATGTATGAGGTTACTTTAATTCTAAAGTGTGAATACATGTTGATCTTTCTCATCTTTGAACTCAGATTATTGAGTTTGGCTTCTTTTGTCAATTATCCTGGTGGGCCACTGGAAACCACCACATGTGTTTCCCTCTCTCCATTAGTCAGTAACTAAATTAGCAAGCAATTAGTAAGCCATATGCCAGATGCTCTGTTAGGCACCAAAGGGATAAAAACAATACTAACAATATATAATTAGTTTTCACTTACTAACTAGTGAAATTTTCCACTATGCCTGAGTTGAGTTTAGGACTAACTAGTTGGAGAAATTATGATATGCAGTTTCCCTGAATAAGCCACAGCATATGCAGTTACCCTGAATAAGCCACGGCCTTAGCTAACCTCATACCTCTCTGAATGCATCATCATCCCTTTCCTCTGAGGAAAGTGCAGTTAAAAAAAAAAAAAAAAAAAAAAGCAGCAGGTGGTGGAGGGGATGATGCACCAGCTGCCTCTAACTGAGGGAAAGAAACCAGACTATGATTCTCACGTGAAAAGTGATGGTGGCTGACTGCCAGCTCTCTCTGAGCACTACCCCCGTCTTTTTCAAGAATAGAATTCTGGGCACATGGCTGCCCAAAATAAAGACTACACTTTCCAGCCTTCCTTACAACTGCTGCCATATGACTGGGTCCTGGTCAATGGGAGAGAAGCAGAAGTGTCCTGCACCACTTTCCTCCTGACAGTTGGCTGGAATGTAGACGTTTTGGCAGGAAACGGGGAGCCCTTGTGTTTCACAAGCTGGAGAAACATAATCCAAGATACAAGAGTCTCTGATAATGGGGTTCAGCCAATACTGGCCTAAGGCAGTGCAAAAGAAAAACAAATTTCTGCCTTGTTTCAGCTGAAATGAGTCCTAACTAACACAGCCTTCCTTTCTTCCCTTTCTCCAACCCTATCCTTGCCTACCTGATTCTTCCTTATGCTTTCGATCTTATTTGTTTTAAAAATGTCACTTCTTGGGCTTCCCTGGTGGCGCAGTGGTTGAGAGTCCGCCTGCCGATGCAGGGGACACGGGTTCGTGCCCCGGTCCGGGAGAATCCCACGTGCCGCGGAGCGGCTGGGCCCATGAGTCATGGCCACTGAGCCTGCGTGTCCGGAGCCTGTGCTCCGCAACGGGAGAGGCCACAGCAGTGAGAGGCCCGCGTACCGCAAAAAAAAACAAACAAAACAAAAATGTCACTTGTTAAGAATAGCCTTCTCTGTCCTCTTCATCTGCCCTCCAGCAGGGTCTATTATAAATACACTTTTCTAAATTTTTCTTTCCTTATATTTATCACAGTTCACGTGTATTTATCTATTTCATTGACTTCTATCTCCATCACTAGCCTCCAAACAACGATTCTTTTTTTGTCTGTTTTTGTTTTCTTCACCATAGGATCTTCTGTGCCTAGCACAGTGCCTGACAGGAAGAGATCAAGTATTTGCGGAGTAAATGAGTGAAAAAATTGGAGGATCTCCCCACTCTAGGAATTCTAGAACATCCACAGTAAATACCGCAGGGCTCTGCATTTATACTTGCTTTAACAAAAATCGTGGGGAAAAGTTTAAAAATACTTAGCAGAGTTGCTCTCAAATGTATTCAATGGGCATGGCATTGAAAATGGTGGTGCTTGCTTTAAAAAAAGGGAAATTAATAGATAAGATGAAAATAGCTTCATGTAAACAAATAATGCATAAAGTATTTAATGGAAAATCACTTTTCTCAGTTTTCAATTGTTTGCTTCTGACTTTTTCATATATTTTTATTGTCTGTCTAATGCAGTCATACCAAAGGGTAAAGAAGCCTGGGAGGAAAACTGAGAATTTTCTCTATATGTGTACAAAGGAAAAAGATGATCAACATTTGATCTTAGCAGCAGGAAGAGGGAGGGCTATTTGAGAACCATTTAGTTCACAGAACCACGATTTAGATACTTCCCTGCATTAAGTATTGAAATAATATGTAAGCATGTAGCTAACCTCCAATAATGGTACATTCTAAATTAAACATTTTTCATCAAACACCAGATTTTTTGTTCATACCAGAGATTGCTGCAAATCTTCTAAGTTGGTAGCTTTAGACTAAGAAGGGATTTCTCCTTGCTTATGAGAAGGCAGGACAATTCAACCATTTCCCCTTCAAATTTTACTAATGATCATTCCTTCCATAAGGCACTCTTCAAATGCCCAGAATTAGGGATATAAAAACTAACCATTTGAGTAAATGGTCCAAATATAAGACTCTGCTATTAGGGCTTCCCTGGTGGAGCAGTGGTTGAGAGTCCGCCTGCTGATGCAGGGGACACGGGTTCGTGCCCCGGTCTGGGAAGATCCCACATGCCGTGAAGCAGCTGGGCCCGTGAGCCATGGCCATTGAGCCTGCGCGTCTGGAGTCTGTGCTCCGCAACGGGAGAGGCCGCAGCAGTGGGAGGCCCGCGTACCGCAAAAAAAAAAAAAAAAAAAAGACTCTGCTATTAAAACATTACTGAGAGGATATTTAGAAATGGTCCTTCCATTTGGCCTGTTTCTTACTCTCAGACCAAGGCGGTGACTGCCATGCTGGTACCGTGTAGGACCAGGTTCTAAATGGAAATCCCGAAGCTTAGGTCTAGCAGCCCTATAGTCAGTAAGCTCTTTCTCCACTAGTCTCTCCCCTTTACATTTTCTATAGATGCTTGGTTGGCTTTTGTTATAAAATATAAAAATACCTCAATGATATTCTCTTCCTTCCCCTAACTCTATCTCTCTCTCTCACACACACACACACACACACACCCAGAGCCATGAGCTAATTTGACGGGAAAGAGACTTGGATTCTTTCTTTATATTTGAATCTAGCTCACAGAACTAGTGAGCAAATACACTGTCATGGAAGGATACAGAAAACACACAGGACTTTGAGCCACTCCTAGCTTTGCCCCTTATTAGCCTGTAACTGATCTTTTCTATTCAATCATCTGTAAAATGCAGATAGTAATGACAACCATCTACGTCTTTCAGGATAGACTTAGAAGACAAGGTAACCTACTGTTTAAGAAAACAGGTTTGAGCCTAGGCTGAATTACAGTTCAAATACTGGTCCTGCCATTTCACTAGCTGTGTGATCTTAGTGTGAATGTATTTAACAGAGTGTCTAATGCATAATAAATGTTAAGTAATTGGCCCCTGTCATTTCTCCTTTGAAAATGTAAAGCATTCCACCATATTCAATTATATTATCTAAAGACTCACATAAAATAGGATGTCCAATAACAGAACGCTCATCAAATGCTTGCTCAGTATCCAGCGTCATATCCTTTCTTACCAACAAAGCCGGCTGCCCCACCCCCCCCCAGACAGGATGCTCACATCTCTAACACGCTTACAGAGGCCGAAGTCCAGCCGCAATTCCCTCCTTTCTTTGAAGAGTCAGCCAGCTGTACCAGTTAATAACATCACTAAAGATTATCCATCCGAAAGAAGGAGAAAAAAACTCCTAATTGCTCTAGTCAGAGGTATCATTAGTTATGTACCTGGCTCCTATGAAGTCTGCATGGCATTTACGGAAATGGTACACACCACGGGAAAAATGTTACCAAAGCGAACAAGTATTTAACCTAAATATTAAGTGGCTCCCTGCCATCTACTAATCCATTTCAAAGGTAATGCATCTTCAGAGAAACCTTCTTCCTCATTATCTACAGTCCTGACACTCTACTTGCTCAGCGGTAAAATTTTTATTTGGGTTCCACAGCCATTTCAATAAATCAAAGTTGCCTTTTCTCTCCGTCCTGTTAGACAGCATAACTAAGTGATCTAACCTCATCCCTATTTAATTTGTCAGAAGCAAGTATCATTGACATTTTTTAACCCTCCAACTGAAATTCTAGGGCCTTCTTTCTTAAAGAGAACACTACCATCAGAATCTTGGGTTTCATCATTAGCTACTTTCTGTTTAATCTCAGGGAAATCTCTAAAAGAGGGAACCATGTTATTTTCTCCCCAGGAATTTAATACAATTGCTACAACACTTCTAAGAATGTGACATGGCTCAATTTCTCATGTTTATAAACACTAGCAGATAGCAATATGTGAGTAAAATGTATGATACAGCTTTTTGAAAAACAGCACTTAGGATTTGTCATAAAAATGTACTATGCCATGGTTGGAGAGACATAAATAAAAACTGCAGGGTGTGGCTTTATCTCTCCTGAATAGTATACTCAGACCAACATTTGAAAATGCCTACCATATAACATTTTAAAAGATTCTCCTACAATACATTTCTATAAAATGACTAGAGAATTTTTACAAGAAATATCTAGTTTAGATAATTTATTATCAGAATGAGTTACAAAGAAGCACCAAGAATAAATTAATATACCCTTCATATATAATAGGAATCCAGTCTTTCCCTCTGAGGACTCCTCCAATTCATATGCTCTCTGTCTCTCTCTGTCTCTCTCTCTATATATTATGCATGTGTATGTGTATGTGTGTGTGTAATTTCTGGGAGGAAGAGTGGTAAAAGCATTTTAATGTGGTAATGATATTATTAGCAAAACAAGGACTTATTTTAAAGTTTTTACTTGGGTCATGACAAGCATTACAAAATTATAAGAGAACAGGGTGCACACATCTGAAGATGACTAAAGTTGGTATACAAATTCCTCATGCATGGAGAAAGGGTATAAAACTTATTTCTAAGCCCCATATGCTATAAGTTGTGTATATCTTTATGCCCAAATGAGTAATTTAAATCTCAGAAATCGGAAATAATCATGGAGCCCTTACTTGTGGGCTATCACAGTCAGGCCACCAACTCCAAAGTTTCATCTGATGTTAATAATATTACTGGAGAGAGAGCTTCAAGATGGCGGAAGAGTAAGACGCGGAGATCACCCTCCTCCCCACAGATACATCAGAAATACATCTACACGTGGAACAACTCCTACAGAACACCTACTGAACGCTGGCAGAAGACCTCAGACCTCCCAAAACGCCAGAAAGTCCCCACGTACCTGGGTAGGGCAAAAGAAAAAACAGAGACAAAAGAGAAGGAACGGGACCTGCACCAGTGGGAGGGAGCCGTGAAGGAGGAAAGGTTTCCACACACTAGGAGCCCCTTCACGGGCGGAGACTGCGGGTGGCGAAGGGGGGAAGCTTCAGAGCCGCGGAGGAGAGCGCAGCAACAGGGGTTCGGAGGGCAAAGCGGAGAGATTCCCGCACAGAGGATCGGTGCCGACCAGCACTCACCAGCCCAAGTGGCTTGTCTGCTCGGCCGCCGGGGCGGGCGGGGCTGGGAGCTGAGGCTCGGGTATCGGGTTTCAGTCGGAGCGCGGGGAGAGGACTGGGGCTGGCGGCGGGAAGAGAGCCTGAAGGGGTTAGTGCACCACGGCTGGCCGGGAGGGAGTCCGGGAAAAAGTCTGGACCTGCCAAAGAGGCAAGAGACTTTTTCTTCCCTCTTTGTTTCCTGGTGCACGAGGAGAGGGGATTAAGAGCGCTGCTTAAAGGAGCTCCAGAGACGGGCGCGAGCCGCGGCTTTCCGCGGCCCCCAGAGACGGGCATGGGACGCTGGGGCTGCTGCTGCCGCCGCCAAGAAGCCTGTGTGCGAGCCCAGGTCACTATCCACACCGCCCCTCCCGGGAGCCTATGCAGCCCGCCGCTGCCAGGGTCCCGTGATCCAGGGACAACTTCCCCGGGAGAACGCACGGCACGCCTCGGGCTGGTGCAACGTCACGCCGGCCTCTGCCGCCGCAGGCTCACCCCGCACTCCGTACCCCTCCCTCCCCCAGGGCCTGAGTGAGCCAGAGCCCCCGAATCAGCTGCTCCTTTATCCCCGTCCTGTCTGAGCGAAGAACAGACGCCCTCAGGCGACCTACACGCAGAGGCGGGGCCAAATCCAAAGCTGAACCCCGGGAGCTGTGCGAACAAACACGAAAAAGGGAAATCTCTCCCAGCAGCCGCAGGAGCAGTGGATTAAATCTCCAAAATCAACCTGATGTACCCTGCATCTGTGGAATACCTGAATAGACAACGAATCATCCCAAATTGAGGCGGGGGACTTTGGGAGCAAAGATATATATATATATTTCCCTTTTTCTCTTTTTGTGCATGTGTATGTGTATGCTTCTGTGTGTGATTTTGTCTGTATAGCTTTGTTTTCACCATTTGTCCTCGGGATCTATCCGTTTTTATTTTTTTATTACTTAAAATTTTTTTTCTTAATGATTATTTTTTATTTTAATAACTTTATATTATTTTATTTTACTTTATTTTACTTTATTTTATTTTATCTTCTTCTTTCTTTTTTTCTTTTTTCCCTCCCTTTTATTCTGAGCCGTGTGGAGGACAGGCTCTTGGTGCTACAGCCAGGCATCAGGGCTGTGCCACTGAGGTGGGAGAGCCAAGTTCATGACACTGGTCCACAAGAGACCTCCCGGCTCCACATAATATCAAACGGTGAAAATCTCGCAGAGATCTCCATCTCAATGCCAAGACCCAGCTCCACTAAACGACCAGCAAGCTACAGTGCTGGACACCCTATAACAAACAACTAGCAAGAAAAGAACACAACCCCATCCATTAGCACAGAGACTGCCTAAAATCATAATAAGGCCACAGACACCCCAAAATACACCACCAGATGTGGACCTGCCCACCAGAAAGGCAAGATCCAGCCTCATCCACCAGAACACAGGCACTAATCCACTCCACCAGGAAGCCTACACAACCCACTGAACCAACCTTAGCCACTGGGGACAGACACCAAAAACAACAGGAACTACAAACCTGCAGCCTGCGAAAAAGAGACCCCAAACACAGTAAGTTAAGCAAAATGAGAAGACAGAGAAACACACAGCAGATGAAGGAGCAAGGCAAAAACCCACCAGACATAACAAATGAGGAGGAAATAGGCAGTGTACCTGAAAAAGAATTCAGAATAATGATAGTAAAGATGATCCAAAATCTTGGAAATAGAATGGAGAAAATACAAGAAACATTTAACAAGGACCTAGAAGAACTAAAGAGCAAAGAAACAGTGATGAACAACAAAACAAATGAAATTAAAAATTCTCTAGAAGGGATCAATAGCAGAATAACTGAGGCAGAAGAACAGATAAGTGACCTGGAAGATAAAATAGTGGAAATAACTACTGCAGAGCAGAATAAAGAAAAAAGAATGAAAAGAATTGAGGACAGTCTCAGAGACCTCTGGGACAACATTAAACACACCAACATTCGAAGTATAGGGGTCCCAGAAGAAGAAGAGAAAAAGGGACTGAGAAAATATTTGAAGAGATTATAGTTGAAAACTTCCCTAATATGGGAAAGGAAATAGTTAATCAAGTCCAGGAAGCACAGAGAGTCCCATACAGGATAAATCCAAGGAGAAACATGCCAAGACACATATCATCAAACTATCAAAAATTAAATACAAAGAAAAAATATTAAAAGCAGCAAGGGCAAAATAACACAAAAGGAAATCCCCATAAGGTTAACAGCTGATCTTTCAGCAGAAACTCTGCAAGCCAGAAGGGAGTGGCAGGACATAATTAAAGTGATGAAGGAGAAAATCCTGCAACCAAGATTACTCTACCCAGTAAGGATCTCATTCAGATTTGATGGAGAAATCAAAACCTTTACAGACAAGCAAAAGCTAAGAGAGTCCAGCACCACCAAACCAGCTTTACAACAAATGCTAAAGGAACTTCTCTAGGCAGGGAACACAAGAGAAGGAAAAGACCTACAATAACAAACCCAAAACAATTAAGAAAATGGGAATAGGAACATACATATCAATAATTACCCTAAATATAAATGGATTAAATGCTGCAACCAAAAGACACAGATTGGATGAATGGATACAAAAACAAGAACTGTATATATGCTGTCTACAAGAGACCCACTTCAGACCTAGGGACACATACAGACTGAAAGTGAGGGGATGGACAAAGATATTCCATGCAAATGGAAATCAAAAGAAAGCTGGAATAGCAATTCTCATATCAGACAAAATAGACTTTAAAACAAAGACTATTACAGGAGACAAAGAAGCACACTACATAATGGTCAAGGGATCAATCCAAGAAGAAGATATAACAATTGTAAATATTTATGCACCCAACATAGGAGCAACTCAATACATAAGGCAAATACTAATAGCCATAAAAGGGGAAATCGACAGTAACACAATCATAGTAGGGGACTTTAACACCCCACTTTCACCAATGGACAGATCATCCAAAATGAAAATAAATAAGAAAACAGAAGCTTTAAATGACACAATAGACCAGATAGATTTAATTGATATTTATAGGACATTCCATCCAAAAACAGCAGACTACACTTTCTTCTCAAGTGTGCATGGAACATTCTACAGGATAGATCACATCTTGGGTCACAAATCAAGCCTCAGTAAATTTAAGAAAATTGAAATCATATCAAGCATCTCTTCTGACCAAAATGCTATGAGATTAGAAATGAATTACAGGGAAAAAAACCATAAAACACACAAACACATGGAGGCTAAACAATATGTTACTAAATAACGAAGAGATCACTGAAGAAATCAAAGAGGAAATAAAAAAATACCTAGAGACAAATGACAATGAAAATACGACGATCCAAAACATATGGGATGCAGCAAAAGCAGTTCTAAGAGGGAAGTTTATAGCAATACAATCCTACCTTAAGAAAGAAGAAACATCTCAAATAAACAACCTAACCTTACACCTAAAGCAATTAGAGAAAGAAGAACAAAAAAAAAAAAAACCCAAGTTAGCAGAAGGAAAGAAATCATAAAGATCAGAAATAAATGAAAAAGAAATGAAGGAAATGATAGCAAAGATCAATAAAACTAAAAGCTGGTTCTTTGAGAAGATAAACAAAATTGATAAACCATTAGCCAGACTTATCAAGAAAAAAAGGGAGAAGATTCAAATCAATAGAATTAGTAATGAAAAAGGAGAAGTAAGAACTGACACTGCAGAAAATACAAAGGATCAGGAGAGATTACTACAAGCAACTATAAGCCAATAAAATGGGCAACCATGAAGAAATGGACAAATTCTTAGAAATGCACAACCCTCCGAGACTGAACCAGACAGAAATAGAAAATATGAACAGACCAATCACAAGCACTGAAATTGAAACTGATTAAAAATCTTCCAACAAACAAAAGCCCAGGACCAGATGGCTTCACAGGCAAATTCTATCAAACATTTAGAGAAGAGCTAACACCTACCCTTCTCAAACTCTTCCAAAATATAGCAGAGGGCAGGTCACTCCCAAACTCATTCTATGAGGGCACCATCACTCTGATACCAAAACCACATAAAGATGTCACAAAGAAAGAAAACTACAGGCCAATATCACTGATGAACATAGATGCAAAAATCCTCAACAAAATACTAGCAAACAGAATCCAACAGCACATTAAAAGGATCATACACTAGGATCAAGTGGGGTTTATCCCAGGAATGCAAGGATTCTTCAATATATGCAAATCAATCAATGTGATACACCATATTAACAAATTGAAGGAGGAAAACCATATGATCATCTCAATAGATGCAGAGAAAGCTTTTGACAAAATTCAACACCCATTTATGATGAAAACCCTCCAGAAAGTAGGCATAGAGGGAACTTTCCTCAACATAATAAAGGCCATATATGACAAATCCACAGCTGACATTGTCCTCAATGGTGAAAAACCAAAACCATTTCCACTAAGATCAGGAGCAGGACAAGGTTGCCCACCTCACCATTATTCAACGTAGTTTTGGAAGTTTTAGCCACAGCAATCAGAGAAGAAAAAGAAATAAAAGGAATCCAAATTGGGAAAGAAGAAATAAAGTTGTCCCTGTTTGCAGATGACATGATACTATACATAGAGAATCCTAATGATGCTACCAGAAAACTACTAGAGCTAATCAATGAATTTGGGAAAGTTGCAGGATACAAAATTAATGCACAGAAATCTCTTGCATTCCTATACACTAATGATGAAAAATCTGAAAGTGAAATTAAGAAAACATTCCCATTTACCACTGCCACACAAAGAATAAAATATCTAGGAATAAACTTACCTAAGGAGACAAAGGACCTATATGCAGAAAATTATAAGACACTGATGAAAGAAATTAAAGATGATACAAATAGATGGGGAGATATACCATGTTCTTGGATTGGAAGAATCAACATTGTGAAAATGACTATACTACCCAAAGCAATCTACAGATTCAGTGCAATTCCTATCAAACTACCACTGGCATTTTTCACAGAGCTACAACAAAAAATTTCACAATTTGTATGGAAACATAAAAGACCCCGTATAGCCAAAGCAATCTTGAGAAAGAAAAACGGAGCTGGAGGAATCAGACTCCCTGACTTCAGACTATACTACAAAGCTATAGTAATCAAGACAGTATGGTACTGGCACAAAAACAGAAATATAGATCAATGGAACAGGATAGAAAGCCCAGAGATAAACCCACGCACATGTGGTCACCTTATCTTTGATAAAGGAGGGAAGAATATACAGTGGAGAAAAGACAGCCTCTTCACTAAGTGGTGCTGGGAAAACTGGACAGCTACTTGTAAAAGAATGAAATTAAAACACTCCCTAACACCATACACAAAAATAAACTCAAAATGGATTTAAGACCTGAATGTAAGGCCAGACACTATAAAACTTAGAGGAAAACATAGGCAGAACACTCTATGACATAAATCACAGCAAGATCCTTTTTGACCCACCTCCTAGAGAAATGGAAATAAAAACAAAAATAAACAAATGGGACCTAATGAAAATTAAAAGCTTTTGCACAGCAAAGGAAACCATAAATAAGACAAAAAGACAAACCTCAGAATGGGAGAAAATATTTGCAAATGAAGCAACTGACAAAGGATTTATCTCCAAAATTTACAAGCAGCTCATGCAGCTCAATATCAAGAAAACAAACAACTGAATGCAAAAATGGGCAGAAGACCTAAATAGACATTTCTCCAAAGAAGATATGCAGATTGCCAACAGACACATGAAAGAATGCTCAACATCATTAATCATTAGAGAAATGCAAATCAAAACTACAATGAGATATCATCTCACAGCGGTCACAGTGGCTATCATCAAAAAATCTACAAACAGTAAATGCTGGAGAGGGTGTGGAGAAAAGGGAACCCTCTTGCACTGTTGGTGGGAATGTAAAGTGATACAGCCACTATGGAGAACAGTATGGAGGTTCCTTAAAAAACTAAAAATAGAACTACCATATGACCCAGCAATCCCACTACTGGGCATATACCCTGAGAAAACCATAATTCAAGAAGAGTCATGTACCAAAATGTTTAATGCAGCTCTATTTATAATAGCCAGGACATGGAAGCAACTTAAGTGTCCATCATCGGATGAATGGATAAAGAAGATGTGGCACATATATACAATGGAATATTACTCAGCCATAAAAAGGAACGAAACTGAGTTATATGTAGTGAAGTGGATGGACACAGATACTGTCATACAGAGTGAAGTAAGTCAGAAAGAGAAAAACAAATACTGTATGCTATCACATATATATGGAATCTAAAAAAAAAAAATGGTCATGAAGAACCTAGGGGCAAGACAGGAATAAAGATGCAGACCTACTAGAGAATGGACTTGAGGATACGGGGAGGGGGAAGGGTAAGCTGGGACAAAGTGAGAGTGGCATGGACATACATACACACCAAACGTAAAATAGATAGCTGGTGGGAAGCAGCCACATAGCACAGGGAGATCAGCTCAGTGCTTTGTGACCACCTAGAGAGGTGGGATAGGGAGGGTGGGAGCGACGGAGATGCAAGAGGGAAGAGATATGGGGACATATGTATATGTATAACTGATTCACTTTGTTATAAAGCAGAAACAAACACCCCACTGTAAAGCAATTATACTCCAATAAAGATGTTAAAAAAATAATAATATTACTGTAAAGTACAGTTATCTCATCAATTTCCTAGCTGCTTGGCCAAAAATGTTTGTCTAAAATAAAAGTATACTACAAAAGAACTATGTTAAGGCTAGGTTTATTGTCAATTGAAATATTTTTTCCCAATACCAACAATGTTTAAAATTTTAAAAACAGTAGCATGTACCAAAGGCCCTTATGGTTAAAAAATTTTTTGGATATCTAATTATGAAGAATGGCAGCCCAGATTATTGTTTTTCTTTTTTTCTGACAATGTCTGATCTATTCCCAGACATTAACTACAAGTACCACGGTCTACTATGGTATCATTAGAAAGTCCATTAAGACAGGCTTTCCAGGATTTCCAGCAGAGCTAACATGTGTCAACTCCTGTCCTCAGCAAGGCTAGCAGAAGGCACCACTGGGCTGGAATTAGAAAGCAAGTTTAAGTTTTTAAAACAGGTGTTTCTGTTGACATAACCATTAAACATCCTGCTGTCCTCCATAGCTCCTAGAAGAATAGGTACTTTCTCATTTTAATTTTTAATACAAATTCCTGTTTTCCATGAAAAGCTGTATTCCTGGGAGAATTTCCAGAATAATATGAAATCTGTAAGGTGTGTCTGTTATGACATCAACACTCACCCTCCAGTATCTGGAGACCTATTAGTGGAAGAAGGATCAACAGGCTAGACTTGAAAGTCATAAAAGCGATGAATACGGCAGTTGGCCTTGCCTCTCTCAATGGCGGCACAGAGGTAGCAGAAAAGTAAAACAAATCTAAGAGGCAGTTACTCTTTGGTTCCTAGGAATGCAGCTGCCCAATGTATGTCAAAGGATAAGGCAAAACTGGACGTTCCAGAATCAAAGAGAGTTAAAGTCAATGAGAGCTTAAAGGTCAGCTAGCTCAGAGATTCTCAGTGTTTACTGTGTATAACAATATTCCTAGACCCACCCACTGAGATTATGACTCAGCAGCAGTACATAGTGGTAGCAGAAGTAGTAGGAATAGAAATAGTAACGTACAATACTTCTAAAGTACTTGCTTTGGGCCAGATACTGTGCTAAATTCCTTACAACTATCACCTTACTTAATCCTCACAATAGTCCTATTGGGTAGGTGCTTCTATTTCCCCCATTCTCCAGATGAGGAGACCAAAGCACAGAGTGGTTCAGGAATCTGTCCAAGGAAATCCAACTACGAAGTGAATAAGTATTCAAACCCAGACAGGCTGGCTTCAAAGTCTGAGCTCTTAATCACTACACTAAATTACCTACCAACAGGGCTAGGGGGAGACGCAGGGCATTAAGACAATGTCATGATTGAAGTTGATCTTTTCTCTTCTCAGTGGAGCAACTGAAAGCTGGAAAAGTGACATCTCTTATCGAAGATAAAAATCCTTCAGTGCATTTCCAGGAAGAAATCAACCATTATATGACAGCAACTACTCTTACACATTTCTCTACACACACTCCTCTAGGGAGGAAATGGATAGATGACGTGATCAAAAGCCACCTCATGGGTTCCAGCTGTGTTCCTCTGACCAAGGTGCTGTTCTGGGATAGAGATTTCCAGCCTTTTCTGCCCAACTCACTGTTCACTCACAGGAGGGGAAAACGGGGGAAAAGGGATGGGAGAGATGCTATCCCATGTGGGAGATAAGGTTCACATAATTTGAGGATGGAAATAAAGCTGTGATTCTGATATGGCTCCCAAGGATGGTTTTCCTTCCCTTAAACTGACTATTCTAAAACCTTAGTATATGTCAAAACATCATTAGGTCTTTGCTTTGTTTTACCATATACAGGGAAGCAGAACGCCTAGAATGATCAGATCTACCCCAAGCTGCAACTACTCACATACGTTCTCCCTAACGATCACAAAAACATTTCCTAACAACATTTGATATGCAAGATCAGGCCAAAAATCTTACGGATTTATTGAAATCGTACCTTTTTACTTACGTTGAACAGGAATGATCGTTGTCATTTCTGTTCAATGATCAAGGTTATTCCAGGGCACCCTAAGCAAGGATAATAACCATATATTCCAAACGACCAGCACGCAGAGGCATTTTCAGGATAACAATGAGGACGGGAGCATCAGCGTTTGTTCCCGTCCCAGTGACGCAAACTGGGAGCCGCGTCCAACCCACCTTCATCACTTCCACCTGCAGGTCTTCGTGGAGGGAAGGCGTCACTTTCACGGTGTTCAGGATCTGATTGAGCAGCTGCTTCTCATCAGAGTCCGTTTCCATGGATACAAACCTCTCTTCCGCCAGAAGCTTCTGTAAAGAGGCACAAGGCAGTGATCAGATAGGGTTTCCCCTGCTGCCTTATTCTGTTGTAGCTTAGCATGCACTGAGGATAATGTTTCTTACTCAGGAGGCATATAGCTGGAGGCCATGAGGAGGAGCTGCTGCTATGTGCCATTAAAAAGAAAAATGCACCAAGCCTTTGGTAAACGGTTTTTGGCAAAGGCTTTTTCTTGCTATTAGATAATTCACTCTAAATTTTATGAAGTGCAGTTCTAACGTGGTGGCCAAATAGGTCATTTGGTTGGTGGGGACGGAGGACGAATGTGCCAAGGGGAATGTAGCCCCTCACAATGTTCACACTTGCCTTTTTTTTTTTTTAATTTTTTAATCTGTTGACTTTTGGCTGTGTTGGGTCTTCGTTGCTGTGCGCGGGCTTTCTCTAGTTGCAGTGAGCGGGGGCTACTCTTCACTGCAGTGCTCGGGCTTCTCATTGCGGTGGCTTCTCCTGTTGCAGAGCACGGGCTCTAGGCATGTGGGCTCAGTAGTTGTGGCACAAGGGCTTAGTTGCTCTGCGGATGTGGGACCTTCCCAGACCACGGCTTGAACCCATGTCCCCTGCAATGGCAGGCAGATTCTTAACCACTGCACCACCAGGGAAGCCCTACACTTGCCTGTTCTGAATGCAGCTTTGTCACAGGAAAGGAGAAGGTCCTGGAGATGAGTTAATTTTTCAAATATTTACCTTTGTACTTCCTAATGTGAGCTGTCATTTACCCAGGAATTATTCATGAATCTACAAATCTTAATACCATTCCATCAGAAAATCAATCCCACAAAAACCTACACAAGAAGACAGTCACTTTCATGAGCTTTCCCAGAAGTCACTACATCTTGCAGGATAGCTCTCCTCTATTTGAGAACAAATCTTACTTTTCGTAAAATTCTTCCTGAGATTGTACCAAAACCCCACTGCCTACCACCTCTATGCCCTCATCTGTCCCTGGAGTCACGCAGATTAAGCTTCTAAAAGATCTCAAGTCAGCTATGAAGTCCACCTAAATCTCTTCTTCTCCACACTAAACCTCCTCGGGAGCCATCGGATGTTCTCTGCGTGATATGGTTTCACAGCCACTCTCCTCCTTAACATGTGGCCTCCAGTGTGCATGTGACACTTCAGGGGTGGTCTGCTGGTACAGAGTGGGAGAACCCGAGAGTGCATATGAAGGTAAATGTATGGACTTTGGGTGATTATGATGTGTCAGTGAAGGTTCATCCTTGGTTAAAAAAAAAAACTACCATTCTGGGAGTGATGTTGATGCTGTGGGAGGCTATGCATGTGTGGGGGGAGGGAGTATATGGGAAATTTCTGCACTTTCCTCTCAATTTTACTCTAAACCTAAAACTGCTCTAAAATAAGTCTTTTAAGAAGAATAATAATAAAAGGATGGCAGAGGGGAAAGAAAGAAATGCAGTCTTTGGTGGCACCATTGCTCTCCTATTCCAAACCTGGAATTGCTTACCTCTGTAATTCTAGTTGTGTTAGATAATTAAATCTGTTTATTGCCTAAAACCAAACAAAAAACAGTAATGCAGAAGTTTAATCACATTCTCAGATCAAATTAGCTTAGTTCTAAGTCACAGCACATTCTGTGCTGACTCACCCAGAAACTTCTCATTCACAAGGGCTGCAGTTAAGCTGTTCTCCCCTATTCTGTCCTGGGGCGATTTTTGAGACCCCAGTGTAGGATGGATTTTATATTTATCCCTATTAAATTTGTCCTTGTCCGATGCAGCATAGGGTTGCAGCCATGAAGAATTTTTGGAATTCTGATTCATCCAGGGTAATGACTCCCTCTTCTAGCTGAATGTCACTGCAGATCCGGAAAACAAGTATTTTAAACCTTCTTCTTAGGACTCCCTGAATTTGTCTATACAGCTATACCTCATTTTATTGCACTTAGCTTTACTCCACTTCACAGGTATTGTGTTTTTTATAAATTGAAGGTTTGTGGCAACCGTGTGTCAATCGAGTCTACTGGCCCCATTTTTTTCAATAGCATTTGCCCACATCGTGTCTCTATGTCACTTTTTGGTAATTCTGGTAATATTTTAAACCTTTCCATTATTACTGCATTTGTTACGATGATCTGTGATCAGTGATCTTTGATGTTACTGCTACAGATGACTGAAGGCTCAAATGATGTTGGCATTTTTTATCCATAAGGTATTTTTTAATTAAGATATGTACATTTTTTAGACATAATGCTATTGCACACTTAAGAGACTACAGTACAGTGTAAACATAACTTCTATATGCACTGGAAAATCAAAAACTTCATGTGGCTCACTCTAATATTTGCTTTATTATGGTGGTCTGGAACTGAACCCACAATATCTCTGAGGTATTCTCTCAAAAGAGATTTTTGACTCTCCTGTAATGTATGTAGGGCAGCCCAGAGTTAGTTTATATACAAACCTGTTTTTACTTAAAGTGATAAAGACTAGAAAGCTCTTAAAAAATGCCTTAAGTTAATGGGAGGTCACAAGGGATGCTGAGAGGAAGACTCCCTGCCCCCCAGATCAGTGAAGTTCCCACGATTATTGAAATATGATACTGTAACTTAGAGTGTTTGAGGGTTAAAAAAAAAAAAAGTAACTAAATGGAAAATCTATATACTACTAAAGAAAAGGGAACATAGTGGCAGGTCAAAACAAACTCCCATTCATTTTTTTAAAATTAATTAATTTAGTTTTGGCTGCATTGGGTCTTCATCGCTGTGCAAGGGCATTCTCTAGTTGCAGCGAGCAGGGGCTACTCTTCATTGCCGTGCACAGGCTTCTCACTGCGGTGGCTTCTCTTGTTGCGGAGCACGGGCTCTAGGCATGTGGGCTCCAGTAGTTGTGGCACATGGGCTCAGTAGTTGTGCCTTGCGGGCTCTAAACTCAGTAGTTGTAGCACACAGGCTTAGTTGCTCCGTGGCATGTGGGATCTTCCTGGACCAGGGCTCGAACTCGTGTCCCCTATTGGCAGGTGGATTCTTAACCACTGCACCACCAGGGAAGTCCCCATTCTTTTTTTTTTTTTTGCGTTACACAGGCCTCTCACTGTTGTGGCCTCTCCCGTTGCGGAGCACAGGCTCAGCAGCCATGGCCCACGGGCCCAGCCGCTCCACGGCACACGGGATCCTCCCGGACCGGGGCACGAACCCGCGTCCCCTGCATCGGCAGGCGGACTCCCAACCACTGCGCCACCAGGGAAGCGCCCCCCATTCATTTTTAAAGTTGGTCCAATTACTTTGGAGAAAAAAAGAGTTTTCATTGTTTGTTTATATTTTTTTTTAATGTTTAAGAATTTCTAATGCTATTGCATATTGAGATATACATCCTCTAATTCCAATCTTCTAGGGAAAAAAGGAGTTGTAATTTTCTTACTCTTTCATATTTATTTCTCTAAAGGTATTAGAGACCTCTCTGAACTTAAAGAGCTAATGATGAAACAGTAATGTGAGAAGACATCCAACAAATGCCACCAATCCCCGGTCAGGCTGAAAGAATACCCCGTAGGCTTGAACTCCACAGTGCTTGTCATTCACATACCAAACCACTTAAGAAGTCAATGTATCTATACAGCCAACAACTTTGCACCTTTGGATTAGACCTATTATGTACAATGTAAAACAAAATGAACAAATGCTCAGAGAAGGAAATGCATTTGTGCAATTTGACTTCTCTGACGACACAAAATTTCTTTTTTCTTCCCAATCTTGTTCTGGAAACAAAACACATTAATCCATTCGCCAACCTAACTGTAGAACAGAAAACAAAACAAACTCTTTCCAGCTTACCATCATTGCTCATGACACAGACCCAGAGAACTTGAATGCATGTAAGATTTGAGTTGGTATAGAACTGGAAGCATCTCTCTTGGGAGCCCTTACTCTGTTAAAAGTTTGGTGTCACAAAAAATATTTCATTTCTGTGTGGGCTTAGCTGAGTCTCCATGAGTCAGTGTCCGAGCAACAAATGCTTAGCAAGATAACGCTGTACACAGAGAAATGCTGGTAAATACAAGAAAATCCTGTTATCTTCTCTGGTTATTACCCAGTTCAATCAAATTTTTGTCTGGGTCTTTAAACAGCTAGTATTTAGAATGTTAACTATTTGTTCTTTCAATGCCAAAGTGGTCTGTCAATTTCTGTCATCCTGTTGCACTCAGAGCCATACCTGTATCCCTGCCAAGGCATGCTGGGCCAGCTTCACATTCTTGGATTCCAAAGCCAACTGGAGAGGCAGCAGGCATTTCTCCCTGGGAAACACATAAATAAGGACAACATGTGAGCTCAGCAACGCTGGCAGTCAAGTGATCCAAGCCTTATGTACACCCACCCCCAAATGTCGCCACACACGTACACAAAACTATGACCAATAATGAAACTGCACATGGATTTTTAAAAACACAGCAAAAAAAACCCCAAAAGCTGTGCAGAAATCATAGCATATCATGGGAATTCCCTGGCGGTCCAGTGGTTAGGACTCCACACTTCCACTGCAGGGGGTTCAATCCCTGGTTAGGGAACTAAGATTCCTCAAGCCACGCTGTGCAACCAAAAAAAACAAAAAACAAAATCATAGCATATCAGCAGCTCACCTTCTTAGGATGGCTACAGAGAACACATACACAAGGACTCTCAAACAGTTGTTTTGGTGAACTAATCATCACATGGTAAGTCCCTTACCAGTCCATGAACACGCCTTGCTCTTTCTAGAAGTAATATAATTTCCTGTATTCAGTACGGTATATACGTCCATGCCACTCTCTCACTTCATCCCAGCTTACCCTTCCCCCTCCCCGTGCCTCAAGTCCATTCTCTATGTCTGCGTCTTTATTCCTGTCCTGCCCCCACGTTCTTCAGCACCTTTTTGTTTTTAGATTCCATATAAACATGTTTCCAAGACAGAAATACAAACAAACCATCAACAGCTTTGATCCACGAGAAGTACCTGGCGTCAAGTGAAAGAGGAAAAAAATGGCTTGAGAACTATTTGTATATTTTGAAGCTTAAGAAAAAAATAACTGGGCCCTAAAATATGTTAGGAATAAACCAAAAGGGCTACAAAGAGAAATCTATTTTTCTGTAAGAAGCATTCACTCTAAATAATTAAACAATAGATAAAGAATTTTAATCAACCCACTATTTCCCCACAGAGTTACACTGGCAAAACAAATGAAATGTTACTTAGTTTTACCAGGTTCCTCCACCCTCACTTAAACCAGAGCAGCCCCATTTTTATCTGTTTTATATTTTCAGCATAAACTGAAAGATTCATTGACTTTAGATAGTATGAAAGCCACAGGGTAAGACTACGGGATTTCGTCATTGGAGGAATAAGGGTCACTGTTGCAGAACAAAGTGAAACAGAAAGTTAATTATAGCTCTGATTCCTTCCTGTCCACCCTGCAGCTTTTCCATGGAATCCTCCATCAGCAGCTCCGTGACAGATTGAGAGAGAGAGTACCAGACACTCCCCCTAACGCTGGCCACAAAGAACAAAACCAGACTATCGGGAAGAGCATTAAGCCCTCCTAATTCTTCTATCCCCAAGTTACAATACCCCACTTTTATATGAAAATTGATTCACACTACAGCCATTTTTCATTAGTACATCCTTTGACAGGTGGATAAATTACCCAACTGTGTTACTTCCAGTTGGGTGGCTATAATTTTGTGGCTGTTACGGTTATCGTCAGTTTCTCTCAGTTTCAAGGCAAACACTGCTATGCAGTCAGTTAAAGCAGGAATAGCTAATTTTCCCAATTTTGTTTCTTTTATTTAATCATAACCAGTTTACAAGTTTGGAAAAATTAACTAGAAGGGTGAAAGTGAGAATTAGCAATAATGGGCTGATGGAGGAATTAACAGAAGAGCCATAGAACTTCATCTGGAAACCCTTGAAACAATCAAATTTCCACCACGCTTAATTCACTGTGAAAGAACTTCCATCTCCAGTTTTTGGAGTCAGATCTGCCAATGAGGGCATGATAGCAGTGAGCAAGTGTGGGTGTCCCAAACTCTTAACAGTCTCATAGCCTGGGCCAGTGAATGTCTCTGTTGAGTGGTTGTGTGCTGAAAATGCACAAGTATTACACATTCCTCATCAAAGGCACCAAACAAGAGTGGATGCCACATTCAACAGCAACAAGGACCTTCCTGGAATGCTGAACCCCCTGACCCTTAGGGAGCAGCATTATGTTTGCAGATAAACAACAGCATGCTCAGATTGCTCTGCCATTGACAGTATCAGTCCTTGAAATCCTCATTCCACTCTCTTACCGACTTCTACATTCACACAATTTCTATTGCAGACCGGAAACAGATTGCTGACAAATGCCAGGACTACCAGGTCCCACCACGATTCCAGGGGACATCACTGAACTGTTCCCCATGCCAGTCATGGTCACCAGGAAGGATTGGAAGATGTAATTGGTTCAGCTAGGTTTTGGTTTAATTGCAAGGTATCACCATTTAGTGAAGGACTATGGGCTGTGGAATCACACAGACCCGGATTCAAACCCTAACAATTATAAATTGTTCAATCTCAGTTAATATACTTAACTCTGTTGAATCTTAGCTTCCTGGACGTCCCTGGAGGCGCAGTGGGGTTAAGAATCTGCCTGCCAATGCAGGGGGCACGGGTTTGATCCCTGGGCTGGGAAGATCCCACATGCCGTGGAGCAACTAAGCCCGTGTGCCACAACTACAGAGCCTGCACTCTAAAGCCCGCAAGCCACAACTACTGAGCCCATGTGCCACAACTACTGAAGCCTGTGCGCCTAGAGCCCGTGCTCCACAACAAGAGAAGCCACCACACCGCAACGAAGAGCAGCCCCAGCTCGCCACAACTAGAGAAAGCCTGCACGCAGCAACGAAGACCCAACACAGCCAAATAAAAAAATAATAATAATAAAAAATCTTAGCTTCCCAATCCATAGCAAGAGCATCTTAAGACCAATCCTGCAGGGTTATAGTAAAGAGTACAGAAAATATGTATCAGGGGTTGGAAAACTTTTTCCATAAAGAGGTAGACAAAAAATATTTTAGGCTTTGAAGACCATACGATCTCTGTACTCAATGCTGCTATAGCACAAAAGCAGTCAGAGACAACATGTAAATCAATGAGGCTGGCTACATTCCAATAAAACTTTATTTACAGGACTTCACTGGTGACACAGTGGTTAAGAATCCGCCTGCCAGAGCAGGGGACACGAGTTCAAGCCCTGGTCCAAGAAGATCCCACATGCCGTGGAGCAACTAAGCCCATGTGCCACAACTACTGAGCCAGCGCTCTAGAGCCCATGAGCCACAACTACTGAGCCCACGTGCCACAACTACTGAGCCCACGTGCCACAACTACTGAAGCCCACGTGCCTAGAGCCTGTGCTCCGCAACAGGAGAAGCCACTGCAATGAGAAGCCCGCGCTCAGCAACGAAGACCCAACACAGCCAAAACTAAATAAATGAATAAATTCATTTAAAAAAACAGAAAACTTTATTTACAAAAACAGGCAACATGCCAGATTTGGCCTACAGGCTAGTTGCCCAGCCCTGATATAGACAAAGGCCCAGCAAAGACAATGATTTTCAGTACAGGATAAGAAGGTCTATCTCATCTTGTCATAGTATCCAGAAAGATTTTGCAAAGGACGTAGAGCACATGTCCTGGGAGGGTCTTAGCAAGATAGATTTCTCTTAGAAAATCAGTGCTTTGAGGAAGCAGACTGACAGACTTCATCTGGGTACTAAACCAAGGCACTCCAGCCATCCAACTATCCATCCAACCAACATTTGAGTGCCTGCTGTGTGCAGGGCACCATCATGGATGCTTGGAAAGACCCAACAAGGAACAAGACAGAACAGATACTTGCTTTCATTTTATTCATGAGATGAAAAGGAGAATAAAAATTACTTGTTATTTCGCTATTTAGTCTACCGGTCACTGTAACCTTAAAACAGGCATTCTTACCCTTGTTCTACATTTGAGAAAATGGAGATTCAGAAAGGGTTCACAGCCTGCCCAATGTTACATGGCTAAAATCTATCAGAGACGATTCAAATGGAAATCCATCTCACTCCCAAGACCAAGTTTCTTCCAACACCCTTTGGTGTCAAAAGATCAGAGGAAAGCTAGAATAGTTGTTTCTTAAGCTTTTTTGGATCATGAACACAAAAAGATCCTCTTCCTAGAAGAGCATGCAAGTAATTTCAGGGGATTCACAGGCCCCCTCAAGCCCTAACTCCACACAGATCCCAAGTTAAGAGCCCCTGCTTTCCGGAAAAAGGACCTGCCCAACATGGCAGAAACTTCCACGTCTGTGTAAGAGAAGTGGGCCATGTTCCCTGGCTGGGCTCAGGGTTCCACTAGGATGAAAAGCTTTGAAGTGATGTTACACTGAGCCCTAAAGCAGAGAGGTGGCTGTGAGTGAGTGAGTGAGTGTGTGTAGGAGGTGAGAGGGATGACTAACCCTCCTCAGGATCCAGGGCCTCTCAGCGCCTCAGCCCCAGCAGTCCCCTAGATGAGTGTCATGAGCCTCAGATCACGACTTCGACAGGAAACAAACACACGTGGGGCACAACTGATTTCACTGCTTGCTCTGCGGTACCATAAAAACCCTGCTGCCTTAAGTTTTTAAAGTGATTTTAATAAAAGAGAATAACAGGCCTGTTAATCGAGTCTCAGGATGAAATTTACAATGAAGATGCAACGTGGCACACACTCAGTCCCCTCTGCACAGACCATCTTGGAATAAATCACCTTTCGATCTTGCTAGATGATGCCTAATTGGGGAAAGGGCATAACAAAACCAACATGCAGTTACATCAAGTGATTATTTTTTATGCACGAGCATGTGCAAGATCACTCTTCCCTAATTAAATATGGACAGTGGCCCCAGGTTTCATGCCTTGGCATGTCATTATTTCTTAAAGAAGAATAATAAGCAGCTCTGCACGTGCACAAGGAAGACATTATCCTGTGACAGTGTCTGGTTGTGTCAAGGAGACTGAGTCTCTCTCCTTAACTGTGTTGTCATGGTTCACAGACCAGCTTTATTGGGCTGGAAGATAACAATGGGCAAAGGGATATTAAAATGGGTGAACAGGGGAACAGATAGGATTTACCAAAAATTGCGTTTCAATAATGAGCACAAAAATGAACTTCATGTAAAACCAAACCTGTTTCTGAAGTTTAGGTTGCTTCCTCTTTGATGCACTACATGGGACGGAGCACAAAGATACCTTAGATTTCTGAGGTCTGCTTATACTGTATACTTCTAGGATTCTATGATCTAAGCCATTTTTTCAGTAACCGTCTGGATTCCTTCACATAATAATCATGGCTCTGACTGAATATCAGTGGCCTGTATGTCCCAAGTACCATGTTCACACCGTCATATTTACTATTTTATTATGTAGAGATTTAACTGTTGACAAAACAAACTAAGAGAGACTAGATTACCTGTCCAAGGCCACATGTTTGTAAATGACAGAGCTGTGATTTAAATTTAGACCATGTCTTCAAAACTCCTGTTCTTTGGCCTCCACCAGCCGACAGCTCCCCACCAACTGTGGCATATGGCACCCTGCTTTACAAACAGCAATTCAGATGTCCACCCGTTTAAAAGAATGGGGACAGACATCAAATAAGTAATGTAAATTATCTTACTGTGAGGGGTCGTTCATGAAGAAATGTGTTACATTTGACAGTTGGAATGTAGTTATGAACGTAGTTATGGAAAGGTATATACAGTTCGGATGAGTGGGATAAATGCGGCTTTGGATCTAGCTGCTGGGTTCAAGGACAGCCATCACTTTTCCTAGTACTCATGACCTTTCCTAGTTTGAGTACAGAAGGTTTTTCAGCCCCTTGTTGTGACACTTGGGATATTATTTGTGTTTATGAACACTGATGCTTTAAACAGTTTGCATCAACACTGATGAATTTTCATTGACTAAGCTTTCGCCAGAGCCAATTCACTGAGCCAACTGGAACTGAATTGTTTCCTTAATTGATTTTCTCTGCAGTGCAGTTAAAATGTTTCCATTTTATTTCTATTTTCACTCCTATTTTTATGAAATTATCTTCATCAGTAACCTCTATATTTCGCAACAAAGATTAGGTTCATCCTTCAGGAACTGTTCTAGGTCCTAGGGATACAACTGTGAACAACATAAAATCCCATTTCTCCTGCAGGATTTCGAGATGCCTTAGCAAGCCTATTGCGATTATTAAGTAGAACATATGAAACTGCCATTTTCTGTACATCGGAAAGGGTTGAATATTCCTAATTTTACATGATTCACTCTGTTAAAAAGAATCCTAAATAGATAACCAACAAGGTCCTACTGTACAGCACAGGGAACTATACTCCATATCTTGTAATAACCTATAATGAAAAAGAATCTGAAAAAGGATATACATATATATGTATAACTGAATCCCTTTGCTGTGTACCTGAAACTAACACGACATTGTAAATCAACTATATTTCAATAAAAATTTTTTAGAAAAGAATCCTAAATAATATAATATGGTTATGCTCATATTTTCCCTCAAAATATACTTTTATTATATTTCATTTAAAAGGCATACATGTACATTACAAAATCCAAACAATACAGAGAGACACGCAACAATGAAAATCAATTAGGGCACTACCTAAGAAAAGAGCTGGGCTGAATGCTGACCATGGGTATGTCCAGAGAGTGGCATGGGGGATCTTTCATTTTCTTTCTATTTATACTTTCTATTTGTATTAATTTTTATATAATAACTCTAGAACATACTGATATAATCTGAAGAAAATATTGATAAAGCCACAAAGTCACTGGCCCCTCACAAGTTAACATCACAGCATTTTCTTCTCCTGTTCAGCTCAAAAAGGTGAGTGAATCTGCACATACAGAGAAAATATTAAATATGGAACTATTTTCTTCCTGGCACTTACATCAACAGTCCAAGTGTCCTTTTTAGCAATTATATGTACACTTCTTGTTTATAAAGTAAACCTCCATTTACCTGATGGGCCTCACTATGCTAATAGGTTTTTGTAATGAGAGGACAACTGCAGACAATTTAGTAGGTTATCAATCACCTGAAAATTTTTAAGTACTATCTAGATTTTTATCTTTGCTATTTGACACGTCTAATTAAAAAATAAGCTGTAAAAGAATAGAAAGCAACATAAATATGAAAACATTTTGGTATACTACTGTAATAGGGAAATGGGTTTATCGTTTTCATTTTAATATTCTTGCAATATTTAAAATATAAAACACAATAGGTCAAGAAGATAATTTATAAGAGTAAATTTTTATTCATTTTGAAAAAAAATTTTTTCCAATGACTTATTGAGAAATGTAAGTTACATATAACATTGTAGAAGTTTAAAGTGTACAACAAAATGATTTGATATATGTATATATTGCAAAATAATGACCCCAATACATTTAGTTAACAAGAATCACCTCACATAGCTACAATTTTTTTTCTTGTGATGAGAACTTTGAAGATCTATTGTCTTAGCAACTTTCAAATATATAATGTAGTATTGTTATAGTCACCATGCTGTATATTATATCCCCATAGCTTATTTATCTTTGAAAAAAATTAAAGGTGGCTTGGTATTTTCACCTGCAATCTAGAATTATCAATACTACTACTTCTACCAAAAGATATAAATTCTATGTAATCGGGGGAAAAACACTAAAGGTTTTCTTTTTTTTCCCCCAGAGGACAAAAAAAGAGAAAATAAAGTCCATATTAATCATAAGGAGGTTGTTCCTGATTTTTTTTTAAACAACTACTGAGCATCTATTAGGTCTGGGGCACTGCACATGGCACTGAGTAAAGAACAGAGGAAAACAGGTATCATTCCTTTTCAAGATGGGGCAAGTGTAAATGTGTACATTCACCTTCTGAATGGATGAATGAGTAAACAGACGAACAAATAAATAAGTGGAAAATGCCTAAGAAGTGTTAACATAAAGGCCATTTAAAGATTGGTTGAGGGCTTCCCTCGTGGCACAGTGGTTGAGAATCTGCCTGCCAATGCAGGGGACACGGTTCGAGCCCTGGTCTGGGAAGATCCCACATGCCGCGGAACAACTGGGCCCGTGAGCCACAACTACTGAGCCTGCGCATCTGGAGCCTGTGCTCTGCAACAGGAGAGGCCGTGACAGTGAGAGGTCCGCGCACCACGATGAAGAGTGGCCCCTGCTCGCCGCAACTAGAGAAAGCCTTCGCACAGAAATGAAGACCCAATGCAGCCAAATTAAAAAAAAAAAAAAAAAAAAAAAAAAAAAAAAAAAAAAAAGGGCTTCCCTGGTGGCGCAGTGGTTGAGAATCTGCCTGCCAATGCAGGGGACATGGGTTCGAGCCCTGGTCTGGGAAGATCCCACATGCCGCCGAGCAACTAGGCCCGTGAGCCACAACTACTGAGCCTGCGCGTCTGGAGCCTGTGCTCCGCAACAAGAGAAGCCGCGATAGTGAGAGGCCCGCGCACCGCGATGAAGAGTGGTCCCTGCTCGCCGCCACAACTAAAGAAAGCCCTCACACAGAAACGAAAGACGCAACACAGCAAAAATAAATTAATTAATTAATAAACTCCTACCCCCAACATCTTCTTAAAAAAAAAAAAAAAAAAGACTGGTTGAGCTTATAAAAATAAACAAGTCCGGTAAAAAAAAAAAAAAAAAAAAAAAGACCAAACCAAGTGGCATTCCCATTCCATTGGATACAACACCCTGTGTTGGACACAACATACTGGCTTTTCTCTTTGGATGGAGTGTTCTGTCACTTTCAACCAGAGGATTACTAACTGATACAAGGGAGAGTGACAGTGGATGTCACAGAAGTGCCAACTGTTAAAGCCTTAGGGTGCCACACACCAGGCTAAGGGCCTAGGCACACAATTTCATCTAAGCTGCGCACCAACCCAACGAGGAAGGACGAATGTTATCGACATTTACCGATGAGGGAAGTGAAAGGGAGAGCGGGCCAGTCACTCCTGGACAAGGGCTGGAGCAGCGCTGGACCCCTGAACTCAAGCTCCTTAACAGCATGTGACGTGAATGGTTACCATTTGTCACTCTCACACCTGTTCCAAGACCTGGTTAAGCATTTCACACACAGCAAGATTGTGAAGCACCCTTCACAAAGAAACTCCTTTCTGTCCATGGTCAATCCATCCTTATACTTCCTCAGTTTATCTCCCACATCAATCATTCACGCATGAACTTTTACATTTTTCCACTTATAAACCCCTCCTCACCTCCGTCAACACACTTATCAGTTCCTCATATAACCACTTCCTGTGGCACCATGGAAAGATTTTACTCTTTAATTCTGTCTTCAAAAACAATTTGTTAATGTATCTCAAGAGCTTAAAGATATTAGTATGCTTTGACCTAGGATTTTCTATTGTATGAACCTTTTCTAAAGAAATCATCAGAGATACAGCAAAGTTTCACATGCAGAGATTTATCTGTAGTTTTATTTATAATGTAAATAAGGTTAAATAAATTCTGGTACATCTCTGAAATGGAATAACATACAATAATTTAAAGTATCTTGAAAAGTTTTTATTAACACAGGAAAACGCTTTGAAAATGTTATGTCGAAGAAATTTAAAATGAGAATACAATGTAGAAAATATACCATACCATGGTCCTACACTTGAATTAAAAAGTTATATACACACACAAGTGAGTGGAGGAGAAAGGGACTGAGGCTGGAAAGAAATTCCTCAAAACCCCTCTGGAATATATCTCAGTCTTTTGGGAACATGGATGGTTTTGGTTTTATTATTTACATGTTTCAACATTTAAAAATCTTTCAATAATAAAATATATTACCTTTAGAAATAGAGAAGAAGTGACGCTAACCCTCTCCTGTATGTGCATAAACACACACCCCCTTTCCTTCAAAGCTTTGGCCTAGAATCCTCAAAGGCCGTGTTTCCAGTAACGGCTTCAATCTAATCCTTCCTGAATTTCCTCTGTGCTAACTTCATCTCTTCATCAAGTCACTACCCTTCCTACTTTATCAAAAGCTGGGCAATATTCCTGGAATAGTTCCTCTTTCCCCAAAGACATTTCCTTAGCATCTTTCAAACACTTACTGAATTCTTTCTTCTCCCCAAAACCTTTGTGGCTGAAAATAGGTTTGCTTATGACCCTCAAGTATTGATATAATTACCAAAGTCACATGTATCTAAAATCAGTATGCTTAAATTAATTTTGCTTCTTTCTATGGCATGTTTTCTTCCAATCAAGCTTTCAGGTTTACAGTGTGAACATGCTAACAGAATGAAACATGCCTATGGGAATTGCCCTGCCCTGTAACATGGAACCACAGGCATTTTGTTACTTAATGATTTTTTTCATGATGAAAATGCTCTGACAGGCAATCTAGAGGCAAGACTCTGCCCAGAATCTCTGTCGCGGAGGGGCAAGTAGGCAGAAACCACTAGAACAAATAAGATTTCTAACTCTAATACTCAAATCTTAGGGAAGAAGAGAAAATGAGCCATACCACAACGTCATGTTTTTTATGTGCTGATAACTTTATGCAAATGGTAGTTACCTCTTGAAAAACAGTAAGTCTATGCAATAAACATCATTCAGGAACACCTATATAACCAAAAACAGGTAACTTAAAAAACAAAAACTAATCCCTTTGAGACAAAACTGTGATTTCTTTACATTCTATTCAGAACTCACTGGCCTATTAAAGCTCACAAATAGTGTGTATACATTTATTATAATGACTTCTCACCACTTAAATGTCATGACAGCAAAACGGTAGGATTAAATGTAAAGTTACATTTTTCTGTGAGATAGAAATTTCCAGTTATGATGTCAAAAAGCCTGTAAAACCAGTCTAGCAAATCAACACAAATGCCAGAACTAAAATTTGTATTCCTCAATAGCTAATAATCTATCTTTGAGAAGTATGTAAGATGTTCAGTAATAAAAAGATTTTTTATTTTACTATTTATGTAGCCTACTAGACATCCAGGCTCTGTATGAAGTATTAGCCATAATGACGAATGAGACAGAGTTCCTCTCCACAAGGAACCCAGTGTCTAAGGGAGATGACACAGGTACAAAGTAATAAGCACTTGTATTAAGGTATACACAACTACAGAAGTATGTAATAGGGGCAGGAGAGATGTTATCTAGAAAAATTCAAATGTCTTCATGCACAAGGTGACACTCATTTGGCCCTGAAAAAGGAGGGGACAGTATGGGACTTGGTCAGCCAGGTGAGGAAGAGGGAAAGGACATACACAGCTGAGACTGTGAGTGCAAACGCAGAGTGGATTCATGGAACAGCCCAAGTACAATTATGACCCAATAAGCCATGGTGCGAAGACTGGTGAGAAATGAGTTTGACAAAGCAGATTTGAACCAGGTTTTGAAGGGTCTCGCATGCGACGCCAGAGAGACTGGCCTTTAGCCAATTGAAAATGAAGAGCTAATAAAAGATTTTTAATCAAGGGAATAAGGTGATCTCAGACATTTTCTATACAAAATGGAACTCTGGCTACAATGTGGGAAATGGACAAAAAGTACAAATATCATGGAAAAAATTTTGGAGTCAAACTACTCTGGGTCAAATTTAGGCTCTGCCAATTACAACCTGTGCACTAAGTTTTCAATCTCTTCAAGTCTCATTTTATTCATCTCAAAATACAGAAGTAACATCATCGACCTTGAGAAGTATTGCGATGATTGATAAGAAGCTACATTAGAAACATTGCTGATTGCCAGCCTAACCTTCTCAGCACTCCTGAAGACGCCTGGGCCAACCCCCTTCTCTTCCAACCCCTGGCTCTGTCTTACCCCGGGAGAGGTCTCGTGGGCACAGGTATGGACATCCCAGACTGCAGGCAAATCTCAGACCACAACCCATGCAAACAGCTGCCCTGTGGCCAGGCCTCAAGCCTAGAGATGCACATTCCCAAAGACAGAGGTGGGGAAAGGGCCCACATGCTGTTTCTAGAAGGAGGCTCAGCATAATCGAAGCAGGGAACTCTTAAGCCTCAAGTACTCAGAGCATGAGCTGAGGGTGCAGGGTGGGCTCTGGGTGGGAATGCTCCCTTAGCCCCAAGGAGAAGAAGAACGGGGCCTCTACAACATGAGCCCAGGGCACGGTCCCACCTCCCCCAGGGCTTAGGGTGGTATAACAGTGCCTAACATCTTGTACGCCCAACAAATGATTGTTGTCATGGTACTTTTTCTTACTGGTCACACTGTCTTGTTATTATAGTTTTGTTGTTGATATTATTCACTGGCAGCGGAAAGACCTGGAAGAAGGAACTGCCCTCTGCTACAGGGGTGAAGTCCTGAAAGTACAATGTACTTGGGCCTGTATTAAAAAATGAAAAGGAGGAAACAGAACCTAGAGATAGCACAGAAGGAGAGTAGAGAGGACCTACTGGAAGAACGGTTTTGAGGAAGGAAGTGGGAAGGATAATAACTATAGTTTTGTATATTTTGAGTTCAAGATTCCTTTGGGCATCCAAGTACTAACAAACAGAAAACTGGATGTACCCATCTGGAGCTCAGAAAAAATGTAGACAGTAGCCATCTAAAAGTGGTAGTTGGTGGGCTTCCCTGGTGGCGCGGTGGTTGGGAGTCCACCTGCCGATGCAGGGGACGTGGGTTCGTTCCCCAGTCCAGGAGGATCCCACATGCCGTGGAGCGGCTGGGCCCGTGAGCCATGGCCGCTGAGCCTGCACATCCGGAGCCTGTGCTCCGCAATGGGAGAGGCCACAACGGTGAGAGGCCCGTGTACCGCAAAAAAAAAAAAAAAAAAAAAAAAAAAGTGGTAGCTGAAACCTTGGAAGTGGATGAAACTTCCAAGGAAAAGTAAAAGATGTAAAACAGAAGGACAGAGCTTAGAAAAATCCCTCCAGTCAGTGAGTGGAGAGAAAAAATGATGCCAGCAAAGGAAAAGTGGTGCTCAAGAAGATGGAAGAAGGCTGCCTTCAAGATATGTCCATACAGTATTAATATCAATCGGTCATTGAGTGCCCACTCTGTGCCAGGCATTATGACTTGGCATATATACATGATCTCATTTAATTCAGTACTTAGAGCACTATGTAATAGGTAATTATTTCCATGCCATCAATGAGCTAACAGACTCAAAGATAGTAAGTAATTTGTCCCATGTCACATAACTACTGTAAAGCATTAGGTGCCATTATAAGCTGAACCCTACTGTTAAAACTTAGGAATAACTAGGAACACTTTGGTCTCTGTTGTACAGAAGAAGGCATGGAAAGGAAGAGAAGTGATGAGCCCATCCAATGGAAGAGGCTGTGAACTAGCAGCTTTCTCATTATGTTACCTCGTTTAATCCTCATGAGAAATGGGGCAGTGGACATTATCAAGTCCATCTTACAGTTCAAGACATGGAGGCTCCCAGAGCCAAGTAGCCATGGACAGAGCTGGTAAATGGATGAGTCCAGATTCAAATGTAAGGACTGTGTGACACAAAAGCCTACACTCTTTCCATAGCAACATGTTGCCTCTCCGTCATTAGGGAACAGGAACTAAAAGGTGAAGGGAAAGGCATCTACAAGGTGGAAACAAACACAGACCTTCCTGGAAATTAACCAAAGTAATAAAAAATATTAATCATCCAGTTGTCTTATATTCTCCCCTAAAACAACCCAGCAGCACATGAAAGCCAGTGCAATAATCCCCACTTCTCTCAGGACAAGTACCATCAAGAATTGTTTCTGTCTGAATAAAGAGGAGCTTTAGCAAAGATGTGGTTAGTGGGAATATAAATTGGTGCAGCCACTATGGAAAACAGTAGGGAGATTCCTCAAAAAATTAAATATGGAATTACCATATGGTCCAGCAATCCCTTGTCTGGGTAAATACTCAAATGAAATCAGTATCTAAAAGAAATATCCACATTCCAATGTTCATTGCTGCTTTATTCACAATAGCCAAGTTATGGAAACAACTTAACTGTTCATCAACAGATGAATGGATAAAGAAAAGGTGATATCTATCTAGCTACAGACAGAACCACACACAATGGAATATTATTCAGCCATAAAGAGGAAGGAAATCCTGCCATTTGCAACAACACTGGTGAATCTACAAGACATTGTGCTAAATGAAATAAGCCAGAGGCAGAAAGACAAATACTGCATAAACACACACACTTATATGTGAAACCTAAAAAAAGTCAAACTCAGAGAAAGAGGGAGTAGAATGGTGGTTGCCAAAGGCTGGAGGGCGGGGGAATAGGGAGATGCTGGTCACAGGGTACAAACTTTCAGTTATGAGATGGATTAGTTCTGGGGCTCTAATGAATAGCTTAGTGACTATAATCAGTAATACTGTACTGTATACTTGAATCTTGTATACTTGAATTCTGCTAAGAGAGTAGATCTTAAGTGTTCTCACCATACACACACAAACTAACTATGTGAGGCGTTGGATGTGTTGATTAACTTGATTATGGTAATCATTTCACAATGTATACATATATCAAATCAATACACTGTACACCTTAAATATATACAATCTTATTGGTCAATTACACCTCAATAAAGCTGCCGGGGGCAGAATGAAACCTTTTATATTTTGAAGTTACGGTCTCTGTCCCCCGTTTAAAGCGCTGCAGCTCTTTTCTCCACGGGCATTGAAAATCACTTTCAGCCATCCACGTACAGAGATGACTCTCTTTAAGCAATTCATTTTGACAATAAGCATCAGACAGAGAACAGTGGTGTTAGATTTTATTTTCCCATAAGCCGCAACTTCTCCCAGCAATAATATGTTTGTGGTATTTCAACAACTGAATATCCCAATACATTCAGCACTGCAAGCACTTTTTAAAAACTAAGTCTTGGGGGAAAGCCAAAAAAGGTTAGTTTGGTTCCTTATTAGCTGCCTGCTTTAAACACATTATAGACTCTATACTGTCCCTCTCCCAGCCTGTACAGTCGGCTGAATCAGACCTACATTAATCTGCCACTCAACAGGTAGGTCTGGCCTCACCTGATGTGAAGACAAGACTGGGATTAAATTTATTTTTAAAGGTTGGGTTTGTTATTGGCATTATAGTGCCAAATTGAAAGTTGCAGTTTTCAAACTTTGGCAAGTTACCCTTCGGCCTGTTTTAAACTGCCTTAAACATGCTCACCCTGTAGGCAATTTTATTTACCATACATCAGCCATAGGCTACTTTATTCCTCTCAAGGTAATATCGTATCTATTCTATAACTGCATGACCTTCCTAAATGCAACATGCACTGGAAGAAAAACAAATGCCCAGTATTTTTTTATGCACTGAAGGGAAGAAACAGTAGCAGACTGTCCTTAGTGAAATTTTTAAAGACCAGAAGACAGGAAACCAAGACAGTAGGAGCAGCCTGACACCAATCCCAGTCCAGGGCATGACAATGGGACTGCAAAGGACAGAGCTGTGACTAAACAGGAGGGCTGTCCAGATCCTCCTTCTCATGGGCGTTCACATAAGTCTTCCTGGTGTTATTATCCTTGGCACGCTTATCCATCAGAGGTCACAAAGAACAAATGCAACACAGCCATTCACAACAGTCTTGGCTGTAAATGCCCTAAATTCAAATAGAGACTTAGTGAGTTTGCAAAACTACCTATCCCACAAAATCAGTGGAAACAAGCTAAGGTCCTCAAGGCTGATAAAGATGTTCATATGGCAGAAAGGGAAATTTGTCAATGAATTTATCAAGTATTCACATATTTTAAACACTATAACTATGATTCTGCTATAATTACTATTTTTATCGGTAAAAATCCCACTATATACACTTTTCTAGCTAAAGAAAAGAATCTCTCCTTGGGCTTCCCTGGTGGCGCAGTGGTTGAGAGTCTGCCTGCCGATGCAGGGGACACGGGTTGGTGCCCCAGTCCTGGAAGATCCCACATGCCACGGAGCGGCTGGGCCCATGAGCCATGGCCGCTGAGCCTGCGCTCCACAACAGGAGAGGGCGCAACAGTGAGAGGCCCGCGTACCGCAAAAAAAAAAAAGAATCTCTCCTTTTCCAAGGTAATGAAAGGACCCCGATTCAGAAATCGGAGAGTAACTGACTCGACCAGGTAAACACTCTTCCAGCTGCACAAGATGCCCTGTTACTAGGGTGACCTGACCCACTGTCTATATCACAGCAGGAACATGCTGAACAGGATCAGAATGACCAGGAACCCTGCAGCTGAAAGACAGGGTCAAATCAACCCGGGAAATAAACATTCAGAATCAAGTTTATGGGCTCTTACTCATCACCACTCTCACAGCCACAGTGGGTGGCTGTCCTCTCTCCCTGGGGACAAAGAAGGACCCAATGTCCCTAGGCAGGCTGAGCTCTGCCCAGTCATCCCCGGAGACATTTCTGCTGGCATGCCAAGGCAGCCGGACCTGCCCAACTGAAAGCTCAGGGTGTCTGAGCAGGGAGCGCCCCTGCTCTGGTGTAAGTGTGAAGGCCATAGGGAAGATCACAGTATCGTGGCGGGCAATGAAGTCTGTTAACTCTGGCCCAACCTGGAGATTTATGATTTCGTTTTGGCCAACAAACATAGGGTATAATCCTGGGCATGTTGCTGAGCTCTCTCTGGGATGTCGCTTCTACTCACAAGACACTGGGAAGGGTCTGCCCTTCCCAGCCCCTTTCAAAAGGATGAGAAGGATAAACTGAGTAGGAGATATGAAAGGGCTTTGAAAGCAAACACTTTATAGAAGTATCAGGGAGGTATAGTAGGAGAGGTGTACTGGGGAGAGTAAACTCTAAGGAAACCCTCTTTCATCCTGGCTCAGACACCTGCCTTCTTTTTAAGTCTCAGCTGTCTTATCTGCAAGATGGGGATCTCTCTATCACCTCTTCAAATTCTAAAAGCCTCTACTTCTCTGAAATGTGTGGTTGGCAGCCTTCTCCTTGGCAACTAGATTCCAACTTTGTTTTGACTGACAGTATGGTCAGCCTCAACTGGTAGATCAAGATTGGTCTAAGCCTTTCTGGAGAATCCTGTTTCCTACTTTTCAGCCTCTCCCGTGGCTCTGAACAACCTTTTGCTTTCCTGATATAAAGGATTAGAACTGTTTAGCTGGCACTGCCCTCATGCCTTCAGTTTTTTTGCCATCTGTCTTCGATTAGGATGTGATGACTGGAGCTGCAACAGCCTTTTTGTGGTATGAAGAGCCAACTATAATGGAAGGCCAACAGAATCCTGGACATACCAGTGTTGAAGGCCTAACTCCACACTGCATATTATATGAGGGAAATAAGCCCTATCTCATTTAAACTGCTGTTAGACTTTCCACCACTTACCACTGAAGGCATTCATAACCTATACACTGTGATAAAGCCTATTCCTAGAGAAGTGCCAGTATTCAAATAATTGCATATATGCCTTCTCTCTCGATACATTTTTCCAAAGAGGAAAGGGGAAATGAGGGAATAGATAGGGACAACGTTCATTCCTATTCTAACACGTCTAAGTGACAGGTATTCAGCAAACATGCATCAAAGACATAGAACATATTAGTTAAAAGAACAGTTTTCAAGTCAGACCTGTATTTGAACCTCTATCATATATTAGCTGTGTGACTTCAAGCAAATGGTTTTATCACTCCAATCTGTTTTATCATTAAAATATAGGTTATATTAGAACCTATTGTACTTGTTGTAAAATTTAATAAAGACAATGCATAAAGTCATTAGTACAATTCCTGGCATAGATCAATGCTCCATAATTGGTAGCCTTCAGTATTGTGGGGGGCAGGCACATTATATAGACCAGGGTCCCTGAGTATAAAGACGACGGAGTTTGGGGTCTGACTCACGGAGCACACGAGTAAATCAGTTATTTGCGGCAATGGGACAAGGCTGTGATATCCACCTGTGTGCCTAGGGTGTGGGAGAGAAGCTTGGCTCCATCTCCAAGGCCCCAGGCCTTGTAAATGCCACAGGTGTTTCAGCTCTCCTATTCCACCAGTTACCAAATACTCAATTTAGAATTTCAACTTGAGCTGCAGAAGAAATAAAAAGGACAACAAAATGGCCAAACGACAGCCAGAAAAGAGGAAAAAGGTCCCCTCAGTAGATCTTCAGGTTACAGCTGCCACATTCACCTGGGCTATCCTCCTACCCCTGTGTCCCTGAGGGTCACAGGATTCCTTTAGGGAGAGTGTATTGGGGAGGGTGCTTTCAGCTGCAAGTGATAGGAAATCCAACTCCCTAACAGGCTTAAACAAGGAGGCAGGCTGGCTCCAGGCTGAGGTAAGTCCATGCTCGAGGCACAGCCAAGAACCCAGGTTCTTTCCATCTTTCTACTAATCCACCCTTGATTTGTCAGCTTTATCCCCTGGCTGGCTCCCCTCACAGAGACAAAGCAGCTGTAGTTGTTACAAGCATCATTCAAATGTGACAAGTTTCAGAGCAAGAAAGAACTTCACCTTGACAGGACTGAGACAGCATCCCTCTCACACTCCATTCTGATACACGGGATGCAGGGCAAGCCCATGGCCACACCAGAGAGTCCAGCCTGCAATGGCGCAGGCTCCTCTGAAGCACATGGCTGATATTAGAGGCAGTTCCTGATACCCAATCAGGCCTGTTGGGGGTAGGAGGTGGTTAGGCAACCAAAGGTTTCTGTTCCACAGAAAAATGATGGTTCCAGTTCCCTATTTCAGATGGCAGAATTTATTTTAAAGCACATTTACAAGGGCCACAGTGCAGTTTTCCAGACCTTGCCAACTTGGGCTGATTTGTTTATAATTCCCAAGGGCCAATTAGGCCTCTGTATTCTTGGAAATCAGAAACAACACTTAAATCCAGATTCTTATCTGCTCCTTTGTTCCGAGAACTTTGTTTTCCACTCTAAAATCACACTTTGAAACTCAGGACCAGAAAAAATAAAACAAAACAAAAAAACCTTTAATCCTGCTACAAACTGCCAGAACACCGTGAGCCTATTTTATCAGAGGGAAGTTTCTCTTGTGATTTGTTGTATATTCTGCAAAGTACTGTCTTATTTGATATCTTATGTAATCTTCATAAGACCTCAATAAGGAGGACATTGTTTGCAGGGCTATGATAGGGCAATTTCCACGGCTAGTGGTTCTAAAAAGAATCCGGGGGCAGTTCCACAGGACTGTGAGGCAGGAGAACAGACAGCCACCTCCCTCGAAAGCATAACTGCATGCTTGCTGGGCAGGCCTAAAGCTTTGGGGGCCAAGGCAAGGTCCTGAGAAGGTAGGGCTGAGAGCAGCTCCTGTTCTCAGGTACGAGGAAGAGTCAGTGACTCCGAAGAATGAATGATTTGAGATTCTGGCTTCTGAAATGGGGAGAAATGGTTCTCAAAGTATAGCCTAGACACCTGAGATCTTGTCAGAAGGTCCATAAGTTCAAAACTTTTCATTCTCAGTCTCTTAGGAGTATACAGTGGAGTTTATCAAAAAAGAATATTCACAATTATTTGAAAGGTGATTAAAATTACCCTCCTGTTTTAAACCATTTACCTGTTGAAGCTGGATTTGCTTTATCTACTTCAACAAGCAACAGATTGTAACAGACTGAATGGAGACGCAGAGCTGAGGACCCAGCTGTTTTCTATTAAGCCAGATAGTAAAGGTATTGGCAAAATGTAAAATTTGTTTTGAAAGCAGTTACCTTTCAATAAAAAAAAAAAAAGTCTTTACAGGGCTTCCCTGGTGGTACAGTGGTTAAGAATCTGCCTGCCAATGCAGGGGACATGGGTTCGAGCCCTGGTCCGGGAAGATCCCACATGCCACGGAGCAACTAAGCCCGTGCACCACAACTACTGAGCCTGCGCTCAAGAGCCTGCGAGCCACAATTACTGAGCCCATGTGCAGCAACTACCAAAACCCGGGCGCCGAGAGCCCGTGCTCCTCAACTAGAGAAGCCACTGCAATGAGAAGCCCGCACACTACAACAAAGAGTAGCCCCCGCTCACTGCAGCTACAGAAAGCCAGTGCACAGCAATGAAGACCCAATGCAGCCAAAAACAAAATAAATAAAATGAATAAAATGTTTTAAAGTCTTAATATTAATATGTAATGGGCTTATTTTTAATGAATATTTTTAAATTTCTATTTTAATGTCTAATATGGTAAATATAATCCAAAAAATTCTTAAAACGTTCTTTGAGGTCCTCAGTAGTTTTCAAAAGTGTCAAAGGTCTTGAGACCAAAATGTCTGAGAACTGCTGCATTAATGCAACAAATGAATTGAAACCGAGCAGGACCCCGTGGGGCTCCTGGGCATGGAAGCCTTTCTGTCCCCCATTTCTTGTTTGTAGGCAAAAGACTCCAGCTTCCATGTCCTTCCAAGAGTTTCAAAGGGGAGATTCCAACAGTTGCTAATCAGGGAAGGGAGGGGACGCAGAGACAAGGGAGGAGCAGCCAAGAAACAATAGTGCAGCCTTGGGGCAGGGTTCTGGTTCCGCCTCAAGGGATACACATAACAACATCTTTGAATTCTCTACAGAACTAAAACCCTTAACAAATGGAAGGTGTTAGTATTCTTCATTCCAGAGAAGACCACCTGAGGCCAGATTAAAGGAACCAGAGAAGTTTATCAAGAGACCACTTGAGACCAGATTAAAGGAACCACAGAAACTCACTAAGTTTATCAAGAGACCACTTGAGACCAGATTAAAGGAACCAGAGAAGCTCACTAGGAGAGACCACCTGAGGCCAGATTAAAGGAGTGCAGACCCTACACACACCCTAATAGTATCAGCAACCCCGCCCTTGAACCTTTGCTATAAAACTCCTCACCAAATCCAAGTTGGGACATACAGTTTTTGAGGGCCTGAGCCCACTGTGTCCCCCTTTGCCTGGCAAAGCAATAAAGCTATTCTTTTCTACTTCACCCAAAACTCTGTCTCCGAGATTTCGATTCAGCACCAGCACACAGAGGCCGAATTTTCAGCAGAACAGATAAAGAAAATGTGCGATTTTCTGCACCCAGTTCCAACGGGGGAGTCCCCACCACCACCAAGCAACTCTCCAACATCAGTGGGGTGTCCTACAGTTCAACTCAAAACGCTGTCTACCTGGAGACAGCATCAAATTCCACAGTTAAGTCCCACAAGACTCACCCCCCCACCCCTGCTTCAGATGCCAATCACAAGTTTAGGTTGTCACCTGTGCTTCAGACCGACCTGTCGCAGAGTGGACGTTCTCAGCACATCCTCCTTAGGTTGGATTTATTTGCTAGAGCAGCTCAGAGAACTCAGAGAAACATTTTACTTACTAGATTATCGGTTTGTTATATAAGGACATAGCTCAGGAACAGCCAGATGGAAGAGACGCAGAGGGCCAGGTGTGTGGGAAGGAGCTTCCCTGCTCTCTCCAAAGCGCTCCACTCTCTGCAAATCTCCAAGAGGAAGCTCTCTGAATTCTGGAGGCTCCAGGACAGTAGGCACGATTGATTAAATCATTGGCTCGAGGCTCCTGAACTCAACGCCCAGCCCCTCTCCCCTCCGCAGAGGTCCAGGAGTGGGGCTGAAAGCGCCAGCCTTCCAATCCTGTGGTTGGCTCCACCCAACCAGCCCCCACCCTTAGGTGCTTTCCAAAGTCACCTCATTAACCTCGTTAACATAACAAGAAACACCTCTAGTCACTTAAGCAATTCCAAGAGTTTTAGGAGTTCTGGTGCCAGAAATGCGATGAAGACCAAATACCGTTGACCCTTGAACACCTCGGGGGTTAGGGGTGGCGACCACCTGCAGTAGAAAATCCAAGTATAACTTTACAGGCGGCCCTCCTCATCCTTGGTTCTGCATCTGTGGATACAACCAACCTCGGATCATGTGGTACTGTAGTATGCATCAAGTGAAAAAATCTGTGTATAAGAGGACAGGACCCTCACAGTTCAAACGTATGTCGTTCAAGGGCCAACTGTATGTGTATTCAATATTTATTATAAATCACAATATCACAGTGATTTGCACGTGTGTGTATATATATATATACACACACACACACACACATATACATATACACACACAATAGAAAATTACTCAGCTCTAAAAGGAAGGAAATCCTGCCATTTACAATAACATGGATGAGGCTTGAGGGCATTACGCTTAGTGAAATAAGTCAGAAAAAGACAGATACTGTATGATCTTATATGTGGAATGTAAAAAACCAAACACGTAAAAATGGAGTAGACGGATTGGTGGTTGCCACAGACATGGGGTGGGGGGATGGGTGAAAGAGGTCAAAGGGTACAAACTTCCAGTTATAAGATGAATAAATTTGGCCATCTAATGTACAGAATGGTGACTCTAGTTAATAATAATGTTATTGTATACCTGAAAATTGCTAAGAGAGTAAATCTTAAAAGTTCTCACCACACACACAAACTATGTGAGGTAATGGATGCGTTAACTAACCTTATTATGGTGATCATTTCACAATATATACTTAAATCATCACATTTTATACCTTAAATTTACACATTATATGTCAATTACATCTCCATAAAGCTGAAAAAAATGTATATTATATATGCCAGCGACACAGAGGGTCCTGAGACAAACCCTGGGGGCTAGAAGCTGCTTTCTCACTAGGATGCTGAGGAAATATGAAGATGCAGGAGGGAAAACAGGCTCTTCCCCAGCCCAGGAGGCAGCAGGCAGGCATGGCGAGCCCTTGCTAGGGAGAGCTGGTCCGCACCTGTGGCCTGCAATGTGGTCCCTGCAGATCTGTCTCCTTTACATCTACTGCTCGGTCAGTGACCACAGGGGGAAGACAGAGGTACCTACCTTCACCAGTGCCCATCCTTCCGTGTCCATATCGACTCACAGAAGCGACAGGCAAAATGACTAGCTCAGGGTCCCAAATGCCCCTCATGGGAGAACCAGGACTTGCACCCAGGACCGAATGTATTACGATTATGTTTACCTTCCCCTCAACAAGCGGTGGGCTCTCAGAGGAGAGATTTTGTGTTTTGTTTCCCACTGTGTTCCCAGCACACAGAACGTTGCTTGCTTGGCCCTGACTCCAAACCCAGGACACCTGCTCACCCCAGCCACTGCCTCTTCCCCCAGAGCCCAGAGCCCCCTCGCACTGTCCTCCTACTACCGAGCAGGGCTCCAGATGCTGCCGACAGAGATGTGGACATTCAAGACCCAGAGCTGCAAGGCAATCAGCGCGAACAAATATTTATAAAGGCGTTCACTGTACTGAATGCTTGGGCGCGCACACCTTAAACTAACAATCGCTTTCTTTCTTAATCAAATACCCTGCTGACTTTAAACTACGTCTATATTTTTACTATCTCTGAAACACAGGCATGCTCCCCTCCCCCGCTTCAGCAAATATCATGTTACTGGCCTTATCGTCCGCATCCAGCTTTATTTCAGAGACAGAGATGGAGTGAAAATCCTGTAGGGTCGGCAGCCCTCCGCGGCCCAAGCTGGGCGGTCTCTGTGCTCAGGGCCCTCCCTCTTCCCGCGACTCAGCTCCTGCACAGCTGGACCCAGTTTCCCAGCTTCTCTACCAACCTCTCTGAAATAAGCACACAAAACCCCTTTTGTTTTTGAAGGACTTGCCTCCCAGCTGGTAAATACAGAAGAACAAAATGGGGCTTACAAAACAAAGCCAGCAAGGGGGAGAGGAAAAAAAATCTTTGAAATGCAACAGCTCTCTGGATGTCACTAAATTAAAAATGAGCCTAGGTCTGCCCCCATTCAAAATACCACCTGTTCTAGATATGTTCCTTTAGTTTAGGTCTAAAAATGAGTTCTGCCATAAGTCTTCTCTTGGCAATCCTGCAGGTTTCCTCATCTTAACCATCCCTAAAGAAAGCACCTCAGTTGCTACTTAGATTCTTCCCTCCATCACGTAAGCAGAAACCTGGAGAGGTAAGGGTTCATTTTTGAATCACATAATTACCCAGGCTTCCCAGTGTGTATTCACATCAATCCCAGACTAACATCTCTTTCATCTGAAGTCTCCTTTTGCCTTTCAGACAGGAGAAGTCAATTTAGGTCATTTCCTGGCAAAGTCACATCTACACATTAATCTCGAAAGCTCTAATAATTCGTGGCTCGCCCCTCATCTGCATATAGGACACTCCCTCTTTTAAAAGCTCTAGCTCATCGGAGATTGCACTTAAAGTTGTTTTCAATACAAAGTGGTCTCACTGATATTCCAACATTGGTAAGTTGTACTCATGAATGAGCAGTGGCTAACTATAGTCGATTTCCCAAGAGTTCTTTACAATCATGGTGCTTTGCCAAATAATTTGTTGCATGAAGTTTAGTTTTATACATCTCAGCTTTTCACATAAATTACAAATCAGAAAACAAACTTCTGTGTTAAGTCAATAATGGGAGAGGTAATACTCTGTAATGGGATAAGAAGGTGAACTTTGACTCCAAGTCCTGGCTGTCCCAGATGGTTCAAGGAGTCTTTGCATCTCAGGGCTTCTCCCCACCTCACAGGAAAGCAGGCAGGATGGAGACCAGCATGTGTAACACCTAAGAGTCCCTGGCATATAATAAAGGTTGAAAAATGTTGACTTAGTAGAACATCCCAAATTTAGTTGGGAACATGTGAATCCCAGGCAATTAAGCATGCCAAGAAGCATCATATTAACAGTACTGAACTATAAAACAGATAAAGGGAGAGCTCCTGTGTCAAATTAATTGGACTTAGCTTGAAAAATATATATCAGAGCATTATGTAATTACATAATCCTACTGAGTAATAAACAGTTCAACTACACATAAATATGCAGTAAAATACAAACAAATATGAAATAGTTAATAAACAAAGATGTCCAAAGAAACTAAATACGATTCTAGTCTTTGTACCATCCCCAGGAGAAAGGTTCTAGCAGGTGAAAAAGAGAGATTCAAATACCTCACTGAGCCATTTACATCACTGAATCGATAAGCTCAGGTCCCTACCCATCTCTTGGAATCCATTGTTATAACCCGTCAATGTAAACAATTTCTCAGAGTCATACTTTGAAATTAAAGCAGGAAATCTGGACCTAAATTGCCTGTAAGACACCGTTTAATTATAAAAAGCATGCACAGACTAACCCACACAGCAAAAACCCTACCTTCATTCCACTCAAAAGGAATGAAAACCCAAGAAAGAAAACTCATGATTGGACTGTTAGACTTTCAAAATTGAGTATGTTTCCTTCTAACATTTCCCTTTAGAACTAAGTGCCAAAAAATAAAGGACATCAACTACTTGTTACAAAGGAAGGATGAGTGGTCATGGCTGGTTTTGAACATTAATATGTTGCTCACATCCCAAAATATCACTCAAGCCCAATAACCTCTACATCCCAGCTTGGGTAGGTTATGTACGTCTCTAACTGATTGCATCATTTAAAGTGCTTTTAGGTCCTGGGCTATTAACAAGGAGAAGCTTTATAATTGAGAGTTAGTTGTAAGTCTTCCTTATCAAAGGGGTTAGAACACAAAAACCATTAGAATTGGCTTTACAGACTGGCAGATACACAGAAGCAGCTGTTTGTAAGTTAGGAAACAGTATATAGTATTGTTCCTTATACTATGTTAAAAGGTGACAGGAATACTCTGTTTCCACAGCAATAGGGGGAGGAAAAAGAGAAACTAGATCTTCGGGGCACCTTGATCTCTAACGTGGATTTCAGCAGCCCCACTGCTAAAGGGTGGGCTTACAGGCTATTCCACATGCCACTTTCTCCCTGCAGACTGGTTTTTGTGGCTAACATAGAAATGTCACTCTGCTCACCTGTTTAGGGGAAGCCAGATCTCAGGGAGCTGGAACAGTTCAGGTCGACTTCGTGGCAGGCCCTTGGTCACTTAAATGATTCCCACTGACCCCCGGCAAGATTGACAGCTCCCATTTTTCCTTTCATGGCTCCGTGGGATAAAGACTTCTCTAAGACTGAGCCAGGCTTAGACTAACCAAAGTGTCTAAAGCCATCTATATGTATATATTTTTCTGGTGCAGAACCAGAAAAAGATTAAGAGAGCCAAAACTTACTTACATTTGCACGCCTCTGCAAACAGAAGTCAGCCGTGGTATGGAGGAAAGCCGGAAACCGCCGAGAGGAGACCTCAAGGTGAGTTTAAATCCAAGAGAAACACAGATGTTTGCAATTTACCTGGAATAACATGGACGCCTCATCAGAAGCACCTGTCCTGCATTTATGCTAACATCCTCCCTTCAGTTAGCATAAGCTGAAGGACCTGGGAATTCTACACTGGCACCCTTTGCCTCCTCCTCTTGACAGCAGGAGGTAGCAAGGGGAGCCCAACACCTCTCCATGACATAAGAAAAGTGGAAACAACAAATGATGACATCCAAACTGCCTGCCAAAACCCGCTGCTCCATTTTAAATCACACACAGTCCTTCCCAGTTGATGTGGAGACACTTATTTCTTCAATTAAAAAACAAACAAAAGGACTTCCCTGGTGGGGCAGTCACTTGCCAATACAGGGGACACGGGTTCGAGCCCTGGTCCGGGAAGATCCCACATGCTGCGGAGCAACTAAGCCCGTGCGCCACAACTAAGTGAGCCTGTACTCTAGAGCCCGTGAGCCACAACTACTGAGCCCATGAGTCACAACTACTGAGGCTGCGAGTTACAACTACTGAGCCCACATGCCAAAACTACTGAAGCCCGTGTGCCTAGAGCCCGTGCTCCGCAACGAGAAGCCACCACAATGAGAAGCCTGCCCACTGCAAGGAAGAGTAGCCCCAGCTCACTGCAACTAGAGAAAGTCCACGTGCAGCAACAAAGAGCTAACGCAGCTGAAAGTAAAAAATAAATTAAAAAAAAATTTGCACAACCTGTAGAAGTTGCCCCAGGGTTCAAAGCACAGAACTAAAGCACTAAAATAGATAAAAGCAGCAGAAAAGCAATTAAAACCATACAAAGAATAGGAAGCTATTATGGATGGTTCTCTCCAAGTATAAATGCTACTGAATGTGTTCTCACCCTATATGAAAGCTCAGCAGGTCCCCAGACCAAAATAAGGAGGAACATGTCAACATCTGGGCTGAAAGAAGTGTCTGGACCAGGAAGGCAAAATGAAGCTGGGTAGAGGCTCAGCCAGGGTGGGGATGGGAAGGGGTGGGGGACATATAAGGGCAAATGGGAAGGAGGCTGTTAGAGTCTTTCTGGGAACTGCAACTGGCAGAAGAAAAGTAATTAGGCTGAGGTTGACTCTGAAGAATCATGGAGAAGGCAAGCAAAATGGCAGCTGAGCCATGGCTGGAGTAATATGTGGTATTATTCCCAAAGGGCACTGAGAAATGCCAACAAGAGATTTGCTGCCAATGGCAAAATGGCAGCTGAGCCATGACTGGAATAATGTCTGGGATTGTTCCCAAAGGGCACTGAGAAATGCCAACAAGAGGTTTGCTGCCAATGGCTGTCTTTTAACAAAATTGCTCAAGGATTCCCTTGATGGTTTTATCTCATCTGGACCAGTCCTGTTGTAAGTCACTTGGGCTTAGAGAAAGGGAAAATCCTGGATTGGAGAGGGATGGAGGTGGAGATTCTTGTGTTCTTTAGAACAGAAATACTCCAAGTCAAATTCATGCTGGGGGCGGTGTACGGCAGACTGTGTGCTTCTTCCAGGTGGGCCAAGGACTCTTCATGGGAACCCAATGAGAGCTGAACCTCTTGTATATTCAATGTCCTTTGATACAGAATAGTAATCAGGGTCTTGATAACTATCACCAACCCTCAACCTCAATCTAATAATACACATTAGACTAGTCAGGGCTTCGGTTGAGTAGAGAGTAAGGGGTTTAAGACTATGTTAGCTGAGGTCAATGGATTGGGTGCTGGGTTTCCGGTCTACTCTTTGGGACCTACCATTTCGGCCAGTGAGACATTAGAGGTTCTGTGGCCAAAGCCGAGATTCCCATTCTGGCACAGATTCTCCCAAACAGTATGTTTTCCAAGAATCTAGGTGATGAGGACACAGGTTCCCTGAGATGCACAATGCAGAGTCCGGAGAGGCACTGAACTAGGGGGTGAAAAAATGAATAATTTATATATATGAACTCCTTGAGGATAGGGTCTCAGAACAGACTCCCTAAACAACTGCCAACCTGATTGATAAATGCCATGACAGAATCATGTGAAGAGTACAGTGAGCGTATGAAGGAGAGAAGGATCACTTTCACCAACCGTAGCTCAGTCTTCAAGGATAAGTAGGAAGAGGAAGTGAGAAAGATTGCATGCTATGAGACACACAGTGGACAATTTTGATGAAGAGAGCAGCTCAGAAAACATCCCCCTATTATTTTAGTGTCTCATATAAAGGGGAGTATTGGATTGCTAACTATAGACCTCCAGACCTGCTGTCTTGGTCTTGGCATGCAAAAGGAAGAGGACTTGTAACAAGTATGCTCTACTTCAACGTATGAGATGGTCCCCAAAGAAGGAGGGGCAGAGACTGGGAAATGCCCTCTGTAAAACCCTAGTACATGTGCAAGAGGGTATCCTGGAGTGGGGGCCTTACTAAACGTGTCCTTGGTCATGGGAAAGAGCTTGTTTCTCTGATGATGCATGCCACTGAGGTGCGATTCAAAGCAGGACAGGACCACAGTCTGTAGAACCTGGAGGAGGCAGAATAGAGCTTGACTTGAATGTGGCTGGCCTCAGCAGCTGTGAGAACTTTCTGACAGAATGGGGAGTGCGGGGCCAGAACTAGGGTAAGGGAGTTGGTCTTGGGTACAAAATTTAAGGGAGCACTAAAAACTCAGCCCTCAAGATAAATAACATTTTAAGGTCACATTTGAAAAACAAAATTAATGCAAAAATTCTATGATGAGCAAAACATAAAAATTTTGAGACAGGATCTGGCATGTACTTGTACAACTCAGCCTCACTCACCTCACCATGGTCCCAGTCCTGGGAAAGTGAGCCTCTTGGAAATCTGGCAGGGAAGATGGAGTAATACATACAAAAGCAGGCAGCTCAGCCATGATGTCCAAAGTGGTAGAGGCCGAACGTCTGTGGGCCTTGGCACGAGCTGAAAAGCACCCTCCTTGCACATCTACATAGAGCCATGTGAGGGTATCCAGACCCAATGCTCCAGGATTTTGAGTTTCTTTTTTTTTTTTTAACATCTTTATTGGAGTGTAATTGGTTTACAATGATGTGTTAGTTTCTGCTGTATAACAAAGTGAATCAGCTATACATATATATATATCCTCATATCTCTTCCATCTTGCCTCTCCCTCCCACCCTCCCTATCCCACCCCTCTAGGTGGACACAAAGCACCGAGCTGAGCTCCCTGTGCTATGTGGCTGCTTCCCTCTAGCTATCTATTTTACATTTGGTAGTGTATATATGTCCATGCCACTCTCTCACTTCGTCCCAGCTTACCCTTCCCCCTCCCCATGTCCTCAAGTCCATTCTCTATGTCTGAGTCTTTATTCCTGTCCTGCCCCTAGGTTCTTCAGAACCATTTTTTTTTTTTTTTTTTTTTTTTTTTAGATTCCACATATATGTGTTAGCATACGGTATTTATTTTCCTCTTTCTCACTTACTTCACTCTGTATGACAGTCTCCAGGCAGGATTTCAAGTTTCAAATCCACTAGAGAAGACAGCAGGCAGGGCGTTCTGGCCCAGATGCCAGCAGAGAAGCTGACCACTTCCAGTCAAGACTCACAAGCAGAAGAACACTGCAGGAGTCCATTAGGAAGGGAAGAACATTCCCTGGGAATGCGCCAGCAGGTCAAGAATGACCTAAAAGAGCCAATGACTGCAAACAACAATGGTACTGAACGGTCCACAGAAATGGCATAAGCCCTTTTCCTACTAACATATACGGTTAGATAAAAATATAAGCTTTTCAACACTTCAGAGAGAAACATGATCAGACAGATGTAGGTATCATCATAATCAAGCCATCACAAAGACAGTGGGGCACAGAGGGGGAAGACCAATGCATCAACTTGCATGAAGCTAAACATTACAGAAGTTATGGTACCTCCAGGTGGGCTTAAGCCTGGTGATGGCCTCACAAAACAGACATCAGCCCTAAATAACCATAACAAAAACCAGAGCAGCCCTGAAAATTCCATAAATGATCAGGTTACTTTGGTTATATTACTTGATTCCCAAAACCACAGGGAAAAAGGAAGAGGTGTAGGGGGTGAGAGGAAGTAGAAAAATGGGAAGAGAAAACATTTAATATTGTTAACTACTAATAGTTCTTGATCAGCAGCTTCCAGGACTTATTTCTTACTTGGCTGAAAGACCAGCAGCCAACAACAACAGAGTCAGTAACTATTAGCAATACCTTGACTTGGGCAGAGACATTTTACCAGGTGTGTCACTGTGAGTGATCAACCTAAGCTACCTTTTGCTAGTCACACAAGAAGGCCAAGGAGATGGTAACCCCAACCTGAGTGACAGCCTGAGCTCTGGAAGGCCTCTTTCTTGAGTGTGGGCACACCACGATGGCCCACCAACTCACAGGTTTTATTCAACCCCGTGAAGTAGTGTAAGATCTGAAGTATAAGAAGAGGGGAGAGAGGAGGAAAGACAGTGAGGGTCCAGTCTCCACATGGAGGAAGATAAGGATGCTTAAATCTCACCCCCAAGATCAAAAGCAAGACTATGGGCAGGAAGGTGGCAATGTTTTCATATAACTATCTACTAACAAACTTGGGAAATATTCCACAGGGCGGGTTCCCTAGCCCTTCCTCCGTCCCTGACATTGAATCTCACTGGGCACTCTGCATGAATCCCCATCCTGGTTGCTAAGGCTGCTCACCGTACCACCAACGAGAGTGGGCATTTGCTCAGTGAAAGAACCTGGGGCAGAAATAAGCAATGCCTCTGACCACTCCTTCATTCCAGCTAAAACTTTTTTCTGTGGGTTTCTCCCCTTCAGTGCCTTATGCATGACCAACTCCAGTCACCAGAGTCACTAAAAGCATTCATGTGACATCTAGACTTTTGTTTTCACAAGAAGTCCTCAGAGCAATCAATGGCAAAAAATAAAATAAAAGATAATACAACCACAGTTCTTTCGAGGTTTCAATTTTCTTCTGGTTTGAGCTATCACTACTAACGTACACAATTGATCAGAACAGTATTAGTAATTATCTATCAGAATGTTAACATATTTAACTTGAAAAGCAGTCAATTAATGGCAAAAGAAAAAATAAGAAAATCAGCACAGCAAAAGTATTTGATGCACAGCAAAGGAAACCATAAACAAAACGAAAAGAAAAGCCAGAATGGGAGAAAATATTTGCAAACAAAGCAACCGACAAGGTTCTAAAATATGCAAACAGCTCATGCAGCTCAATATCAAAAAAAAAAAGACAACCCAATCAAAAAATGGGTAGATGATCTAAACAGACATTTCTCCAAAGAAGACACACAGATGGCCAAAGACACATGAAAAGATGCTCAACATCACTAATTATTAGAAAAAGGCAAATCAAAACTATAATGAGGTATCATCACCTCACACCGGTCAGAATGGCCATCATCAAAAAATTTACAAATAGTAAACTCTGCAGAGGGTGCGGAGAAAGGAAACCCTCCTACACTGTTGGTGGGAATGTAAATTGGTACAGCCACTATGGAGAACAGTATGGAGGTTCCTTAAAAAACTAAAAATAGAGCTACCATATGATCCTGTAATCCCATTCCTGGGCATATACCTGGAGAAAAACATAATTCAAAAATATATTATACTTGCACCCCAATGTTCATTGCAGCACTATTTACAATAGCCAGGACATGGAAGCAACCTAAATGTCCATCAACAGATGAATGGATAAAGAAGATGTGGTACATATATACTATGGAATATTATTCAGCCATAAAAAAGAACAAAATGATGCCATTTGCAGTGACATGGATGGACCTAGAGACTGTCATATTGAATGAAGTTAAGTCAGACAGAGAAAGACAAATATCATATGATATTGCTTATGGAGTCTAAAAAAAGGGTATAAATGAACTTATTTACAAATCAGAAACAGAGTCACAGATATAGAGAACAAACTTATGGTTACTAAGGGGGAAGGGGGAAGAGAAGGATAAATTGGGAGATTGGGATTGACATATACACGCTACTATATATAAAATAGAAAACTAATAAGAACCAACTGTATAGCACAGGGAACTCTACTCAATACTCTGTAATGACCTAAATGGGAAAAGAATCTAAAAAAGAGTGGATATATGTATATGTATAACTGATTCACTTTGCTGTACAGCAGAAACTAACACATCATTGTGAATCAAATATACTCCAATAAAAATCAATAAAAAAATTTTTTAACATCTTTATTGGAGTATAATTGCTTTACAATGGTGTGTTAGTTTCTGCTTTATAACAAAGTGAATCAGCTATACATATACATATATCCTCATATCTCTTCCCTCTTGTGTCTCCCTCCCTCCCACTAAAAAAATTTTTTTTTAATTTTTAAAAAGTATTTGAGATTTGATTTAGTCCTCATAGCTCTTTCCAAAACCTGAAACAACAAAAAAATCTGCAAATAATCACTTCTACGTGATTATGTAACAGAAATGGAAACATTCTGAATACGAAATCAGAATGCCAAGAAATAGTTTATGAACCTGGCTTCTTTCTCGTATACTAAATATCATTGAAGAAAAAACTCATTAAAATAGAAATATAACTGAAGAAAAAAATTTAACATATCCAAGTTCTTTCTTATAAGCATATATTTACAGTACCTAAATTTAAAATTTTTTTTTAGATTTATTGTGCTCAAACAATAGAAAGATGCCATGTTAAACATAATACTGGACAGAGTAAGTGCCCTGTGGGTTTAAAAATGCCTAGAAGAGGGCTTCCCTGGTGGCACAGTGGTTGAGAGTCCGCCTGCCGATGCAGGGGACACGGATTCGTGCCCCGGTCTGGGAAAATCCCACATGCCGCAGAGCGGCTGGGCCCGTGAGCCATGGTCGCTGAGCCTGCGCGTCTGGAGCCTGTGCTCCGCAACGGGAGCGGCCACAGCAGTGAGAGGCCCGTGTACCGCAAAAAAAAAGCCTGGAAGATGAATCAAAGGATTAAAGGAAAACTGATTCAAAACAGAGGGGGAAAGTCCACTATGGTGTATGTTCTCATTATATCACTTCCCTGATATCAAATGAAATAGACAATCAGACTTGATTCAATAGCTCGTTTTTGTTCTAATTATGGCTTATTCCTATACCCTAAAAAAGGCTTTGAAGGGCTCCCAACTATTACAAATCACAGTCAGACTGAAACCTTCTGATATGCATAAAATTCTACAATAAATTTATACTTGGTGCCTCTTAACAGTGTTTTCCAGATACATTTGTCTTCATTCTCCTCCCTCAGAATATAAAACTGAGTGCAAGGCTTAAATCTGCTATGTCTCATCCATACATTCAGTTCTCTGTACAAGAATGCCTGACGGACTTTGTCGCACATCTGGAATACAATGACACACATTCCTCCATATACAGAATGACATCACCAGCTTTTTATCATTCGGACAAATACTCTGAATCATATTTCTAATAATGGTGAAGATATGTAAACACACACACACACACACACACACACACATATATATATTCATATTCATCTACGGTTCCTCATCCAGCAACTTTCCCACCAATTTTGTCATTACCTCCTATGGTTGAACAAGATGGCCAGCTGGCTCTGGGGTAAAGCTCAAGACCATGGACAAAAGTAACGCTCAGTGGCTAAATAGGATCAAACACAGCCCATTAACACTGTACTTTCTCCAACTCATTTGGTCACACACACACCTAGAGTTGGAAAATGCCAGTTGTCTTTTGATGAACATTCCCAGGCACTGTACCAGGAGCCTCTACTGGTACCATCATCACCTTCCTGCCCCTAACACTGAAGGCAAACCTTATCAGAGACCCAAAACCATAGAAAGTCTCACTGTAGCTTCAACAACCCTTTGGATAGAGAAACAACCTTTAGAGCAGTGTCATCAAATGTTTTCACTCATACAGACACTAAGAAAATTTTAAAATTCCATTTTTCACACATTTTAAGTTGACATTTAAATTTCTCAACCATAATTTTAATTAACTGCAAAGTCTGTAATTCTGGCATATTGGAATTAGTAAAATTTTAATTAAAACATATCACTCATTTCAAGGTATCTAATGAAATCCAAATACCACACCAATTTGAAAACCACCTTCATCCATCAAAAAATACGTGAACAAACTCTTCTTTTAGAGTAAAAAAGGCTGTATTGTTCTTTTGTCTCCTGGAACTTGTATTTCCACTTTATCCCCACCCCCAACCAGAGAATTTTCTCTTGATATAACATGCTTTAACACTTGATTTTATTAATCTCCCTATTATATTTCTCGGTAACAAAAATGTGTATAAAGTGATTTTTAAAAATTTCCTGTGGGGCTTCCCTGGTGGCGCAGTGGTTGAGAGTCCACCTGCCAATTCAGGGGACGCGTGTTTGTGCCCCGGTCCGGGAGGATCCCACATGCCGCAGAGCGGCTGGGCCCATGAGCCATGGCCACTGAGCCTGCGCATCCGGAGCCTGTGCTCCACAAAGGGAGAGGCCACAGCAGTGAGAGGCCAGCGTACCGCAAAAAAAAAAAAAAAATTTCCTGTGGCTATAAGGCTTAAAAGTATTCCATTTTCTTCTGATGCAAATGACTGGTCCAAACAACATTAATAATTATAAGAATGTTAATACAGTTAACATGGAAATTACAATTTTATTGGAAATGTATTTCTAAAGAAATGGACAGGGCTTGTTTATTTTTCTCAACTAGTTCATATATCTATAGATGAATATTCTCTATTGCTAAAATAAGGTGGGGTTTAACATCAATTCCATACCTTTTTTTCCCATGTTTAAAGACGTAGCAATAAGAAACCTTTTTTATATAAGAAAGGAATGAAGGAGATTTATCATCAAAAAATCTTTTTGTCTATTATCTCATAACTAGATTAGGTCCTCCTTCAATTTTGTTGAAAGCCAAGAAGTGAAAACTAACCTGCAAAAAGATGTGTGCCCTGATCATTGTACATCCCCTTTATCAACAAACACAGACACTAATATTTTCATAGTCCTTTGTTGGTAGGAAGAAGGTTTTGCACCCCAGGAAAACACACCACAGTCAGATGCGGGATGGGATGGGTAACAGCTGTCCTTTGTCAGGAGAAGGTTAAGAAGTGAAATGGAAAAGGAGACGTGGCAAAATCAGTTCTGAAGCAAATAATTTTAAGACAGGGTACCTACAGAAATTGGGAAATCATCTCCTTTAAACCATCCATGCCTTCGTATCAGTTGGAGTGTTTTCACATGGATACCCCAGCTGGAATATACCTCCTCCGGGCAAGAATGTTGCTGCCAGACATTCTACCCATTTAGAAGCTTTATACCCACAAAAGTACACTTGGTTTGATTAACATATGAATTACCTTACAATATATCAGCCTGTAGCAGACACTACAGGAGAAGTAATACATTTTTTAAAAAGACAGAAACATAACTCTTGTTCAATCTACTTGAAAAGAGAGAACATACCTAATAAATCAGGGTCCTGACAATATAGAAACTATATGCAACAAAAGATTGTTTTTAATAATCGCAAAGAAAAATCTGGAAACGATCCAAATGTCTAACAATAAGAAAACTGTGAAATAATTTGTTGCAGCAGCCATACAATGGACATATATGCAATATTTTAATTTGAAGAACATATATTGACATTAGAAAATGTTCTTCATATGGTGCTGACCAAAAAAACAAGCAGGAAACAAACTTGTAAATAAAACTTCATATTAATGTGTATGTGTGCTGGGGGGAAAGTCTATTAAGAAAATCTATTAAGCCGTGTTCAGTGGTTATCCTTAGGTGGTGTAATTATGGGTAACTTTCTTATTTGCTCTTTCCCAAGTTCCACAAAAAGCATGTATTTCTCTCATGATCGTGGAGCGGGGTGGGGAGTGGGAAGTTGAGGAATTGGGGAAATAGATGCACTGTCTCAGGGCTGCTGCTGATGCCTATAGAGTTTGTGAGATGGTGTCCAACCAAGGGGCCAGTGAGAGCTTAAATCCAACCCACATGGTGCAGGGCTGCTCTCCCACTAAGGGGGCGCCATTTCCGAACTCACAGTGGAAGATTCTGTCCACTGTCCACATCCTCACTTAGATTTTGGTCATTTCTCTCCTTGACCAATTTTATCCTTTCATCCCTGACTTCCACAGCTGGTTCCTTTGGATTACTGACTTCACTCACTCCAAGACAGGTAGAAATCAGTGCAATCAGCTTCCCATCATGCTAACCTCATGAAATATCCCAGTTCGGTGATGCAAAAAAAGTCACCAGTCAGCAAGTAAAATGCTATAAACCAGTGAGGTTTTCTGGCCCTTCAGGAAAGCATAGCAGGCAATTTTTACTTCCACTATATTACACAACTCCAGTCTCCTTACCTCAGCAAGTGTGGAGGGATCTTGACAATGGTATCCACACTATCCAGGGTTTCTGCAAAGGGAAAATTACAAAGTTAAAAATAAATATGTAAAGACTGAGAATTTAAATGTATACAAATTTCACTGTTAGTTTCTTTTTTCCCCCTGGAAATTCCTATAATTATAAATAGTCAATTCTCAAATATCTGCATGCAAATCATCCATACTTAAAAATCCTTTTCCTTTGCTCGCCCACAAGACTTCCTCTCAGAGCTTAAAGATTAGGACGCATTTCGCTTAGAGACAGAATAAATAGTTAAATTCCTAACCTGAAACAGAGTGCCAATTTAATCTAGTTACAACTCTTGCAATAACAATAGAGAAAGAAAAGCTATTTCCTTGAAAATACCATTTTAATACCCTTAAATAATAACTTATACTTGTGAGAGACTTTCAAGTTCACAAAGCACTTTATGCAACAGCTCATCTCACACACATTTATGACATGGCAGATGAAACTTTTTAAAAATCATACTATAGTTAGGGATACTGACTGGGAGGCTCACCCCCAAGTCTCATAACTCTGACGTGGGTGTTCAGTACTTTACCATCGTTGTGGTAAAATTCACCCTCTTGCTGCCTCCAGTTGTTGAGATAATGAAACATTCACTATTCTCTTCAAAAATAATAACTGTTCTATTTCAATAGCTCCAACAATCCTGCACCCAATTCCAATATGTGCGTGTGTCTGTGTGTGTGTGTCTGTGTCTGTGTGTGTGCGCGCGCGCATCAGGGTTGGTGGGGGGGATGGTTTTCCCACACCAACAAGCAATTCCCTGACAGCAGCTGGGTGTCCTCCAATTTAACTCAACTCTGACACGAACTGGAGAGAGCATCAGATCCCACAGATTTGGGCTCAATCCTACAAGCCTGTAACACCCCCCGCACCCCATCTTCAGATGCCAATCTCAAGTCCGGTTGTCACCTGGGCTTCTGACACACTGGCTAGAAATTAAAGTTTCCAACAACCCCCTCCTTGGGTTTAATTAATTTGCTAGAATGGCTCACAGACCTCAGAGGAACTTTCACCTAGTAGATTACTGGTATGTTACAGAAGGATATAACTCAGGAACAGCCAGATGCTAGAGATGCATGAGGCAAGGTGTGGAGAAAGGGCAGAGAGAGTCCTTGCTCTCTGGGTGTACCACTCTCGCCAAATGTCCCTGTGTTCATCGGCCCGGGAAGTGCTCCAAACCCCATCCTTTGGGGGTTTTACAGAGGCTTCATTACATAGGCATGATTGATTGGCCACTGGTGTTTGAACTCAATCTTCAGCTCCTCTCCCCTCTGTGGAGGTCAGGGGGGCCCTCTGTGGAGGTCAGGGGGTGGGACTGAAAAGGATGGCTTTCCTGGCAGCCAGCCCCCATCCGTATGTGTGGTCCAACAATCACTTCATTAACCTAACAAATGACTCTATAGCTCCCTTCATTTGGGAAATTCCAAGGGTTTTAGGAGCTCTGAGCCAGAAACAGGGACCAAGACCAAATATATATATTTCTTATTATAAATCACAACATCACACACTCCAACCCATCTCCAGTTTTTCTGTTCAAACTCTTGCCTTCTCTCTTCACTGTTTAGAGTCAACAAGCCCTGTCGACCTGAACTATTTTTATTGGGGAAGGAGAAACATCTCTCCCCACCCTGCCAACAGATCAGAGGGGAACAGTGGACACCAAATGTATCCCTGAGACTCAGGACTAAGAACAGGCCAAAACATGATGATAGTGTCTGGGCCCGCTGTGGTCCATGGGGCAAAACAGTGGGTGTAAGCCAGACAGTTAGCAAAATAGAAAGATGGATCAGCAGGGTCGGTGATGCTGTGGTCACAAGGCCCAGGGAGGAATTAGAAGGACTGAAGTCAGTTCTTAAGATGAGACAGGATAATGAGAAAACAAAACCCTGAGATGCAGATGCAGGGAGTGTCTGCATCTCATGGGTGAGTCCAGGCCAGCAGTCAACAGGGCAGAGCCAGTGCCCAGGACAACTTGACGCTGTTTCCCAAGAAGAGGGTCTGACGCTGAACAACCAAATCGCTGTGGTTTTCCTCATCACACAGAAGGGTTTATATTCAACTCAGGATGTGCAACAGTGCCCAACTCTGCAAGTGCTAACAGAGAGCTAGAGGAAAGGGAAAAGAGAAAGGCAGTCACAGAGCAGCCATAATGAGCCCATCCTGTTCCAGAAGGGACGCCGGGTAGGAAGCTGCATCGGGGGTGGCATGTCAGAGCACAGGTGAAGCCCAGGGATGTAAATGTGGGCATCGCATTCTCAGAAACTGAAGCTGTGGCTCTGAAAGTGTTCAACTCCAGTCGGGCTGCGAGTGAGAGACGAGAGCTCGTGGCTCATTCTTGGGACACGCAAACTTTTAGGCTGGGGAGCTGCAAAGGGGACAGGGCAGCTCAAGAGGTCAGATCGAAACAGACGGGGTGCAGGCATGAGGCCAAGGTCAAGTGGGGGCCCAGTGTGGCTGAGAGGCCTGGTAAGAGGGATGTGAGAATGGTCTGCTAGACGGAGGTCTGGGTACCTTATTCTTCAGTCGGTGGAAGAACAGAGGAGAAAGTCAGATCGCAGTGAGTTGAAAAGTAAGCAGGAAGTGAGGATGTGGACACAATCACTACATTCACTTTTTTTATTATTAATTTTTATTGGCGTAGAGTTGCTTTACAATGTTGTGTTAGTTTCTACTGTACAGCAAAATGAATCAGCTATACATGTACATATGTCCCCTCTTTTTTGGATTTCCTTCCCATTTAGGTCACCACAGTGCATTAAGTAGATTTCCCTGTGCCATACAGTATGTTTAGTTACATTCACTTTTTAAGAAGGTTAGCTGTGAAGGTAACAGATGCTGTGGCTGGAAGGAAAAGCGGGTGGAGAGAGAGACGGAAGGATGGTGGTTAGATAGACCATCCTTCTTCTCTTACTTGGTATTCAGGCTACTAATTTTCTTTCTCTTCTCCATTTTTCAAATCCATTCTACAGGAGCTCCCTGATATACGCAAACACCTAAAGTTTCTAAAAGGGACATGGTCCAGTTCTAATGTTCTGCCTTTCTATTTCATCCTGCCATTCCCAGCTCCCAAACCTCCAGGATTGCCAGTGCTTGAGGGAGAATGCTATTCTTTCAGGCTCTCCACACGCTGACTCAGTCCCTTGTTCTTTTCTATTCCTTAGTCAGACCATTTCCTCACTGACAAAAGTATCTAACCTAGATAGCTTAAAATAGAGAAAAAGTACATACATGTTCCTTGCCCGTTATTATGCAGCCATTAAGAAAACTGATTTTCAGAGACATATTAATAATAAAGTAGAAGAAAAGCTGAAGTTAAAAAACAAGTAACAATCTGCCATATATGTATAACCCTTTGCAGAAGGGAAATACTCCAAAATGTGATTAGTGTTTTCTCTGGGTGGTGACATTATGGGTGATTTTAATTTTTTCTTTATAGCGTTCAAATATTTTTCAATATTCTAAAATGAGCATATATAACTAGAAAACAAGACAAATATCACTTAAAACCCAAATAAGACATTAACACATTGATTTATTTATGTACTGAACACGTGCCTCTCATATTGTAGGTGCAGAAGCCACAGACAAGCATAAGCAACAGTCCCTATGCTCAAGAAGCTCACGTCTACACTGTAGACATTTGTTGCTTTGGTTGACTGGCATCCACTCCACTGCCTCTGAAGCAGCAAACCCTAATTTGTTTTGAGGAAGCCATCTTTCCCTGACTCTGGGATTTCACTGGGCCTTGTAGCCAGCTAGCCCAGAGGACTGGTTCAGGGATACATACTCAACCCATCAGGACAAACAGAGAACTGTGACACAAAGGACTGGGTGGGACTGACTGGAAGAGCCCCACTCTCTTGAGATGATCCCATGATAGGCCAAGTGGGAAATGACCCCTTTCTCCTGTAAAGGCCTAAAGGTGGAGATACTCTCTCTCCCTCTTCTATGACAGTTTTAATGGGAGATGACTCCTCTCTCCTGTGATGGTCTAAATGTCTTTCTCCTATAATAGTCCAAGCGGGAGATGAGCTCTTTCTTCTGAGATGGAATAAGGGTGAAGATGACCCCTCTCTCCAATGGTACGTTTGATAAGAGATGACTCTTTCCTGGGATGGTCTACATGTCATGGTGACCCCTCTTCTCTATAATGGCCCAAGTGTAAGAAGACCCGTCTCTCCCATGATGGTCTAAGTCAAAGACGATCCCTCTCTCCTGAGATGGTCTAAGTGTGCTGATTCATGAACCCAAAGCTGTGGAGTGTTCATCATCCCAAAAGAGCAAAGCGAGGTCCTTGAAACAGTATCTAATTCCTGAACCAAACTCAACCTATAGCTCGCCTTCCAAGGGGTATTTAGTTCATAGAGTGAATACATTCTATTTTGCTTAAGTCTGCTTGAATCCGTTTTTTTGGTCTCCTGAATCCAGTATATTTCTCAATCATCCTGCCCCTCAAAGAGTAGCTTTGTGCATAACCAACTATAAACCCCAGCAGCAGGTGCTATACGAGGGTCCTGAGAGCAGGGCTCAGAGCCCAGAGGAGCAACTGATTCGACTGCAGAGCTCAGGGGAGGCTTCGTATGTGAGCTGGGCCTTGGGATTCTGGAAAGGGAAGCTGTGGCAGAAGGGCGAGCACAAGCCCAGGCAGAGAAGTGGGCAGCACACGGCATGTACAAGAAAGTACACGGCTTACTGGGGACCGACGAACCCTTGCTGTGGGGGCGATGGGAAAGAAGGCTGGGGCTAGATTCCAAAGAGCATTCTAAGGAATTCACACTTTACTCTAAAAAAAAAAAAAAAAAGTATGGGGGTTGAGGAGTGAAAAGCATTTTATAGCAAAAAAAAAAAAAAAGATGGAACAGTGGAAAATGGACTGGAGTGGGAAAGAGAACAGGAAACCATACCTTCATGTCTTTGTTTCTGCCTCTTTCTCCCTCCAACATACCCTTCTAACAAACTAATTATAGGGAGAGAGCATTTTATTCATCTTTCTATCCCCACTGCTCAGTACAGAGGAGGTCTTCATAAATCTTTGCTACATAAGTGAAGAAGAGAAGAAACCCACAGCTTACCCATTCTCCAAGTCCAATTTACTTCAAAAGCCCCACCAGCTCACACCAATCCCCCCAGCACACCCCTGACCCCACATTCATCCCCTCTTCTTTGATCTCTTTTCCTGGTTCACTCATTCCAACCTGCACAAGGAATTCCCCGCGCTGTTATTTAACTGTTTCATGAGCTCCCATCCCTTCTTGCTCACGAAGAACAGCCACTGGGAAAAGAATCACATCTACTCTTCCAGGCAGGCTGGACTCCAGGCTCTGCTCAGATCATCCACCTGCCTCAGCTCTGGGCTTCCCGGTCACCTCAAGGACCTAAACTAGGCAACACTGCACTTTAACTGAACAAGATGTTGAGTATCAACATTAAAATTAAAAATACTAGATTCCTCTCCTCCTCCCTGTTAATTAAATCTGCTTAACTTACGGCAAAAATAATAATGAGTACAAGGAATAGCATGTTTAGAGTGCAGTCGGCCCTGCTTTATTATGTTACCCGGCCATCTGTGACCCTTCATTAGAGGCATTTGAGAATCTACCCTGATCACTCTGCTGAATGACAATGGCAATGCAAAAATAGTACTGTGGCTTTAAGAGTCTTGCTTCTCACTTATGTACCTGGTCCATCTTTTTTTTCCTCTAACAGTAAACAAATGGTCAAGTTCTGATTCTGCCTATGAGATGAACTTCCTAGACAACGTTCTAGGAAATTTTGTGATGATAGGCAGACATAAAAAAAAAATGATGTGGCTGTGATTGTTTGTACATACACGCTCACACATATGTGAATTCAGACCTTCTAAATATTAACCGAGTCACCACCGAAAGCACCATCAGCATTCTCCATTTAGTGAAAAACCTGCTAATAGCCCTTCTCTATCTCTTTTCAGGCTGTACCACAGTACAGTGTCATGACAAGCACTGATGGCTCTTTGGCTGAGAGAGAAAGGGATTCAATTGTATGTTTTAATTAAGTGGCAACTGAGGAATCACACGCAGGCTTGGGCAAGGCCAGAGGCCAAGAGAGCTGCCCTGGTTTCTCCTTCGCCTTTCCTTGTTTTTCTCCTAAAGCATCTCTGTCACCTAAGCATGCTCCTGATCCCTCTGCATTCCCACCCAGACAATTTTGATTTCCCACGGTCTTGCCTAATTGGAATGTCATTCAGTTTTCTCCGAGGTTGAGTTCTACAACCTGAGTCTGATGGGAAACACACATTTGCTACCTGGAACTTCTTTCAATGCTTGCACAGCTCACAAATCTAAAATCCCACCTGTCTGAAAGGCAGACGACAACAGAATTGCAGAGGCAACACCATCCCACCCGTACGTTATTCTTCATGTAGAATAACCATGAAGGCTGATACTTAACAAGCTGGCCTCTATCAGGAAAATCAAATTAAATAAGCTATTCCTTCCCGGTTACACTCGCCAAGGTTTTGAGATCGGGGTTGATGGTTCAACTTCCCTCTTGCCCACAGACGCTTCGGAATCAGGCCCCTGGATTCCCACCGGCTTGCGGTCCTGACTCGGAGATGGGTGACCACCGTCCGCCGTGCTGGGGATCTGAAGAAAGGGGCCGCCCGCAGGGGAGGACGGCGTTTCCCCGTTAAGGTTTGGAAGAAGATAAAGAGACGAGAGGGGAGGCGGATGGATGTCAACGCCCGAACCCAAATTCGCATATCACACATCAGTTTACCGAGGCAACTCTCGCAATTGCGCGAAATGCTTCGGTCACAGATGCTCAGCGAAAGGCCCCCACGCAGAGGGGCCATTGCAGCCAGCCCGCGCGACCCTCCAGCGGCGGCGAGCAGGACCCACCGGCAGGTGCCCTACGCCCCGCGCCCCGCTCGGCGCGCTTACCCAGGGCCCAGGTGCAGCTCTCTTTGATGGCTTTGTACTTGCTCCCGGACGCTTCCTTCTGCAGCTTCCTTAGGATCTCTTCCATCTTGACCTTCGCCGGGGGCCAGCCGCAGACAGCAAGGGGAGCGCACGCGAGGCCCGGAGGGGACGCCGCCACCACCGCAACCCGGCCCTGGGCGCCTAGGCGGCCGCTGCGCTCGCCCCGCTCCGACCCCGCGCGGCGGCTGATGAATCACGCCCGCTCCATGCCGCCGCCACGTCAGGCCCGGAGCCCCGCCCGCCGCCCCGCCCGCCCGGTCAGGTGCGCCCAGCGCGCGGCGACGGCCACGGCCACGGCGGGCTGGGGATCGGAGGCCGCGACTCGGCCCCGGCCCCCGAGGCGGTCCCGGGGGGCACGGAGGCTCGCGGAAAGGTGGAGGTGGACGTCCTGGGCTGGCTCGCAGGCTGGGCGTTGGCCGGGCTCGGCCCGAGGGAGCGTCGGGCAGCGGCCGGCAGCAGGCGGGGAGGGGCCTCGTCGCTGCTCCCGCCACACCCCCATCCGGGGCGGGCGGAGTTGGGGCGGCCCGGCCCCGGCTCGCGGAGATCCCGGCGCCGGGTGGCGTGGCGCCCTCTGCGTCCCGCGGTCCAGGTGCTGCTCCCTCGTTAGTGATGAGCAGCTCTTCTGGGCCACCCTCTGTGCCAGGCTCGGTGCCAGGCTCGGCGCCACCTGTGAAAAGACTGTGATTCTGCCCAACCATGTATTCCACACCATCTCGCGTGTGTGTATGTGTGTGTGATGAACATCCTCATTATACACAGGTTAAGGTACTTCCCAAAGCAACAAGGTTTGGACTCGAAACACTCTTGCATCCAAAACCCCTTTTAAAAATCTCTCTTTCTTCCCTTTCCCTTCCTCTGTTGACCTGAATTGTTTTCCTCTGAAGAAAAATAAAGGCGGGGGCGGGCGGGGGAGTGGCGCACAAGGGCTACGTGACTTGGGTAGGGGTGGGAGAGGTGGACAGAGAAAGCTTCCGCAATGAAGAACCTCCAGGCTGAACTTGGGAGGCGGACGTGGGGGGCCGGATGGGGAAGGCAGTGTGAGGCAGGGCCTCTACTCTTGGGAGAGCACCTGTGTTTCAGGAACTTCAAGTCGGGTTCAGCGATGGGAGCCCTAGGATGGTTGCTGCAGGAAGAAAGGAGAGGAAAGCAGGAGTCTTATTTGCAGTCTCATTTTTTTCCCTGTTGTGAAAGCTGTGGTTGGGAACTAAGAAAGGATTTTAAGCATTTTTGTTTTTCTTTAAAAATGTAACTGTAGTGGTAGTGAGGAAGTTAAATTTCAGAGGAGTAGACTGGCAGCTGTGAAAAGAGTAAGAAGATTCTGCAGTAATCTAGAAATAAGTTAAGCCAATGATAGATGGAAAGGAACAGAGGAAAATATAGCAAGAGATATTTAAGGTGTCGAAGCAGTAGGATTTACCGACTGATTGAGGTAGTAACATATGGGATAACTTCCAGGTTTCTTGTTTGGGAAAATGGGAGGATGGTGGCCCCATCCTCCAAGTTAAAGAAGAGAGGAAGAGAAGGGTTTGGAATCCAGGGGGTATATGAGTTCAGTTTTGAACACGTTTAGGTTGAAGTGGTAATGAGATACCATAAGGTGTTTTGTTTATGGGCAGGAACTCAGGACAGGGCTCCGAGGTAGACATGAGGATTTGAAACCATCAAATATTGAGAATTGTTGATGCCTAGGATTTGGCAAAGTTTGCTGGGAGGCAGTGGATCAAATGGGAAGAGCAGGAGGCCAGAGAGGGAACTGGGGGCCTCTTACCCTCAAATGATGGGCAGAGGAGCAAGTGTGCACAGAGGAGGCTGAGAAGGAGCAGTTAAGAAACCCGCAGCGCGGGAAGGAGGGCAGCCAGGAAAGGCAGTGTCACAGGAGGGTGTCCAACAGATGGGGGGTGTTCAGACTGCTGCTTAAGCCCTCTCGGTAGTGAGGAGGCAAAACTTGCAAAGTCTAGCCCCCTAGGGACCCTTCTACTCACATCCACACACCTTATGAAACCATCATTTGAAGAAGTGTTTCCAGTGCTAAAAAAAAAGTTCAAAAACACTGTAGTCGATAATATAATTATGTTAGACTACATTGTTAACTATGTGGAAATATACACAGAGAGAGAGAGAGAGATCACAAATATATACCATATAGAAAAATAAATTACAAATGTGTTAATGTGTTAAAGAGTTAAGTTTAAGAATTGAACCATAGAAGGTTTAGAAGAAAACGTAAGTGAATATACTTATCTTAATGCATTAAGATTATTTCTACTAAACCAGCTAAGGAAGAAACTGAAAGGCAAACAGATTTGACTATTTCAATATGTAGAAGCTTTATGTCAAAAGTTCCATACAAAAAGTAAAAAGCAAATGACATTCTGACGAGCAGATTGAAACGAGAGTAACTCACCGGCTTCCCTGGTGGCGCAGTGGTTGAGAGTCCACCTGCCGATGCAGGGGACACGGGTTCGTGCCCCAGTCCGGGAAGATCCCACATGCCGCGGAGTGGCTGGGCCTGTGAGCCATGGCTGCTGAGCCTGCGCGTCCGGAGCCTGTGTTCTGCAACAGGAGAGGCCACAACAGTGAGAGGCCCGCATACCACAAAAAAACAAAAACAAACAAACAAACAAAAATCTACAAACAATAAATGCTGGAGAGGGTGTGGAGAAAAGGGAACCCTCTTGCACTTTTGGTGGGAATGTAAATTGATACAGCCACCATGGAGAACAGTATGGAGGCTCCTTAAAAAACTAAAAATAGAACTATCATACAACCCAGCAATCCCACTACTGGGCATATACCCTGAGAAAAGTATAATTCAAAAAGTGTCATGTACCACAATGTTCATTGCAGCTCTATTTACAATAGCCAGGACATGGAAGCAACTTAAGTGTCCATCGACAGATGAATGGGTAAAGATGTGGCACATATATACAATGGAATGTTACTCAGCCATAAAGAGAAACAAAATTGAGTTATTTGTAGAAAGAGAAAAATAAATACTGTATGCTAACACATATATATGGAATCTAAAAAAAAAAAAAAAAAGGTTCTGAAGAACCTAGGGGCAGGACAAGAATAAAGACACAGATGTAGAGAATGAACTTGAGGACATGGGGAGGGGGAAGGGTAAACTGGGATGCAGTGAGAGAGTGGCACTGACATATATACACTACCAAACATAAAATAGATAGCTAGTGGGAAGCAGCCACATAGCACAGGGAGATCAGCTCGGTGCTTTGTGACCACCTAGAGGGATGGGATAGGGAGGGTGGGAGGCAGATGCAAGAGGGAGGAGATATGGGGATATATGTATATGTGTAGCTGATTCACTTTGTTATAAAGCAGAAACTAACACACCATTGTAAAGCAATTATACTCCAATAAAGATGTTTAAAAAAAGTAAACGATTTTTTAATACATTTTAAGTAATTTGTATAATATATAGTGTACCCTTGTATAAGGATAAAAATTAAATACCCAAAATAGATAATATTAATAATTATTAACATTGAAAAATGATTCCTTTATTTGCAAAACAGTTTTCTGTTTTAGTAATAATTAGTATGTACTATAATGTGATACATTTGGACTTTTGCTTCTGGCTATGATAACAGCAGCTTATATTGGAACAAACTTACTGTTGAAAGCAATTGCAAAATTGTATTTAAAATATTAAAAGCATTGTTTGAAGGCATCAAAAGCAACCAAGACTGCCAGGACTTGAAGGGCCAAGATCCTAGAGTGAAGGGGAATGCACAAAAGTGAGCCAGATGTTTACAGTTACTTTTTCCCCTTGGAGCACTTGCTAGTTCACATCATAGCACATAGAGACCAAGCTGAAAATGGAAATCTAGAGATGCGAGAGTTCTCAAGGTATGGGATGACGAAAATTTTAGTTCTGAGTTATTAAGGCAATTAGAACTTGAGGAACCAAGATGGTAGGGAAAGGGGAATCACACAAACTTAAGGCTACATAAAATTATATATAACATTAGAAACAATAAAATAACCCCCAAAAGCTTCACATCTACTCATTAATAAAATTTTAATGAACAGCCTTTCTCATAGTTGTGATAAATCTGTGTGTGTAGATGTGTATATGTATGTGCAAATATTGGTATACTTTTATGCAAATGAGGTAACATTATACATGTTCTTATACATTCTGCCTCTTTTCACTCAATGTTTTGTCACAGACAAGTCTTCCTTTTTAATGGCTGCTTATTATTCCTGTTGTATGACTCAGTCTATATTGTTGCTTCCAGATTTTACTATTATAAAGAAGACTTCAATGAACATTTAGTTATAATATTACTTCCCTACCTCCCTACATACCTTCCTAGAGTAAACTCCTAGAAGTGGAAGTGCTGAGTCAAAAAGCATACACAGGGCTTCCCTGGTGGCGCAGTGGTTGGGAGTCCACCTGCCGATGCAGGGGATGCGGGTTCGTGCCCCGGTCCAGGAAGATCCCACATGCCGTGGAGTGGCTGGGCCCATGAGTCATGGCCGCTGAGCCTGCGTGTCCAGAGCCTGTGATCCGCAATGGGAGAGGCCACAACAGTGAGAGGCCTGTGTACTTCAAAAAAAAAAAAAAAAAAAAGCACACACAGTAAAAGGGTTTGACAACTTACTGCCAGAATATGATCAAGGTACACAGATATCTGCTTTCACAAACAGTGCAGGAAAGAACCAGTATTGCTATTCTTCAGCATCACAGTGTATTGAAAATTCCTCAGAAGGTTAGAGAAAGAGCCCTACAGCATATTATGGAAGCATTTATTATTCCTCAACAATGTGTCTATTTGAGATTCTGATTCCGAAGCAAGTGCCAAAAAGAAGGACGGGACATAGACCCGAGATAAGAATGCTCCAGTCACCACTTCTATTCAACTGTATACTGACTAAAGATCTCAGGCAGCATAATGAAACAAGAAAAAAAGTACAAGAATTAGAAAAGGAATAAATGAAATAGTCATTATTTGTAGGTGATATAATTATTTACAAGGAAAATCTAAAAGAATCTACAGATAAATTTTCAGAAATAATAAGGGTTTAGCAAGATTTCTAGATGTAGTATTAATATAAAAAGACAATTGAATTTCTATTCACGAGCAAAACCAAAAAAAAATTTAGTAGCATAAATAATATAAAGCATCTAGGAATAAATATAAGAAAATGTGTGCAAGTCCTTTGTTCAGAATACTCCAAGTCTTTACTGAAGAATTTTAAGGAGGTCCAAGAAAATGGAGAGATATACCTCATTTGTATAAAGAAGATGAAATATTGGGTAATAAGCAATTCCAGTGAAATTCCCAACAGGTGTTTTCATGGAGCAGAAATGGATGACTTTAAAATTCATTTTGCCCCTTTGTCATAAATTAATTGAGCATATGTGTGTTGGTTTATTTCTGGGCTCTTTATTGTGTTCCATTGACCTATATGTCTGTTTTTATGCCAATACCATACTGTTTTAATTACTATAGCTTTGAATATAGTTAAAGTAATATAGCCAAGAATGTACAATGGGGTAAGTATGGTCTTTTCAATAAATAGGTTGGGAAAACTGAACAATGATATGCAAAAGAACGAAACTTGACCACTATCTTACACCATGCACAAAAATTAACTAAAAATGAATTAGAGATTTGACATCAGACATGAAGCCATAAAACTCCTAGAAGAAAACATAGGCAGTAAGTTCCTTAATGTATGTCTTGGCAATGATTTTTTGAATCTGACACCAAAAGCAAAAATAAACAAGTAGGACTACATCAAACTAAAAAGCTTCTACCCAGCAAAGGAAACTAGCAACAAAGTGAAAAGGCAACCTACTGAATGGGAGAAAATATTTGCAAATTATACATCTGTTAAGGGGTTAACAATAAAAATACACAAAAGCTCATACAACTCAATTGCAAAAAAATTCAATTAAAATGTTGGCAGAAGATCTGAATAAACGTTTTTCCAAAGAAAACACACAGATGACTAACAGGTACATGAAAAGATGCAGAACATCATGGATCATCAGAAAAATGCAGATCAAAACCACAATGAGATATCACTTTACACATTTTAGAATGGCTATTATCAAAAAGACAAGAAATAATAAGTGTTGACGAGGATGTGGAGAAAAGGGAACGCTTATGCACTGTTGGTGGGAATGTAAACTGGTGCAGCCACTGTGGAAAACATTTTGGACATTCCCCCAAAATTAAAAAGTAAAACTACCATGTAATGCAGCAATTCCACTTCTTGGTAGTTGTCTGAAGAAAATAAAAACATTAACTCAAAAAGATATATGAACTGCCATGTTCACTGCAGCATTATTTACAATAGGCAAGATATGGAATAAACTAAGTGTCCACTAGTGGGTGAATGGATAAAGAAGATGTGGTATATATACACAATGGGATATTATTCAGCCATAAAAAAGAATGAAACTTGCCATCTGTGACAACATGGATGGACCTCAAGGACATTACACTAAGTAAAATAAGTCAGACAGAGAAAGACAAATACCATATGATCTCACTCATTTATATGTGCAATCTAAAAAAAAACCCAAAACAAAAACCACCAAGCTCACAGATATAGAAAAGAGATTGGTGGTTGCCAGAGGTGAGGGGTGGGGGTGTGGTGGGAGAAATGTGTGAAAATTTTTAAAAAATAAAAATAAGTTTAAAAAAGAAAGTAAAGGGACTTTGTAAGATCTTATGATCAAATTAAAGGAAAAGGTTTTAAGTTTGATTAGCTGTGCATATTGCTATAAAAACCAATATCAAAAAGAAATCAGTCTTGAGATTAGGAATCAAGATGGCAGAGTAGAAGGATCTGCTCTCACTCCCTCTTGTGAGAACACCAGAATCACAACTAGCTGCTGGACAATCATCGACAGGAAGACACTGGAACTCACCAAAAAAAGACACCCCACATCTAAAGACAAAGGAGAAGCCATAGTGAGACAGTAGGAGGGGCGCAATCACAGTAAAATCAAATCCCATAACTGCTGGGTGGATGACTCACAGACTTGCGAACACTTTTAAAACAGAAGTCCACCCACTGGAGTGAAGGTTCTGAGCCCCACGTCAGGTTCCCAACCTGGGGGCCCAGCAACGGGAGGAGGAATTCTTAGAGCATCAGACTTGAAGGCTAGTGGGATTTGACTGCAGGACTTCGACAGGACTGGGGGAAACAGAGACTCCACCCTTGGAAGGCACACATAAAGTAGTGTGTGCATCAGGACCCAGGGGAAGGAGTAGTGACCCAGGGGAGACTGAACCAGACCTACCTGCTAGTATTGGAGAGTCTCCTGCAGAGGCAGGGGGTGGCTGTGGCTCACCGTGGGGACAAGGACACTGGCAGCAGAAGTTCTGGGTAGTATTCCTTGGCATGAGACCTCCCAGAGCCCGCCATTAGCCCCACCAAAGAGCCTGGGTAGGCTTCAGTGTTGGGTTGCCTCAGGCCAAACAACCAACAGGGAGGGAACCCAGCCCCGCCCATCAGCAGTCAAGTGGGTTTAAGTTTTACTGAGCTCTGCCCACCAGAGCAACAGTCAGCTCTACCCACCACCAGTCCCTCCTATCAGGAAACTTGCACAAGCCTCTTGGATAGCCTCATCCACCAGAGAGCAGACAGCAGAAGCAAGAAGAACTATGATCCTGCAGCCTGTGGGAAAAAAAACCACATTCATAGAAAGGTAGACAAGATGAAAAGGCAGAGGGCTATGTACCAGATGAAGGAACAATATAAAACCCAAGAAAAACAACTAAATGAAGTAGAGATAGGCAACCTTCCAGAAAGAGAATTCAGAATAAGGATAGTGAAGATGATCCAGGACATCAGGAAAAGAATGGAGGCAAAGATTGAGAAGATGCAGGAAATGTTTAACAAAGACCTAGAAGAATTAAAGAACAAACAAACAGAGAGGAACCATACAAAAACTGAAATGAAAAATACACTAGAAGGAATTAATAGCAGAATAACTGAGGCAGAAGAACGGATAAGTGACCTGGAAGACAGAATGGTGGAATTCACTGCTGTGGAACAGAATAAAGAAAAAAGAATGAAAAGAAATGAAGACAGCCTAAGAGACCTCTGGGACAACATTAAATGCAACAACATTCGCATTATAGGGGTCCCAGAAGGAGAAGAGAGAGAGAAAGGACCCGAGAAAATATTTGAAGAGATTATAGTCGAAAACTTCCCTAACATGTGAAAGGAAATAGCCACTCAAGTCCAGGAAGCACAGTGAATCCCATACAGGATAAACCCAAGGAGAAACATGCCGAGACACACAGTAATGAAACTGGCAAAAATTAAAGACAAAGAAAAATTATTGAAAGCAGCAAGGTAAAAACAACAAATAACATAAAAGGGAACTCCCATAAGGGTAACAACTGATTTCTCAGCAGAAACTCTGCAAGCCAGAAGGGAGTGGCATGATATAATTAAAGTGATGAAAGGGAAGAAACTAGAACCAAGATTACTCTACCTGGCAAAGATCTCATTCAGACTTGATGGAGAAATCAAAAGCTTTACAGACAAGCAAAAGCTAAGAGGATTCAGGACCACCAAACCAGCTCTGCAACAAATGCTAAAGGAACTTCTCTAAGTGGGAAACACAAGAGAAGAAAAGGACCTACAAAAACAAACCCAAAACAATTAAGAAAATGGTCATTGGAACATGCATATCGATAATTACCTTAAAAGTGAAGGGATTAAATGCTCCAATGAAAAGACACAGGCTTGGTGAATGGATACAAAAACAAGACCCATATATATATTGTCTACAAGAGACCCACTTCAGACCTTGGGACATATACAGACTGAAAGTGAGGGGATGGAAAAAGATATTCCATGCAAATAGAAATCAAAAGAAAGCTGGAGTAGCTATACTCATATCAGATAAAATAGACTTTAAAATAAAGAATATTACAAGAGACAAGGAAGGATACTACATAATGATCAAGGGATCAATCCAAGAAGAAGATAAAACAATTATAAATATATATGCACCTAACATATGAACACCTCAATATATAAGGCAACTGCTAACAGCTATAAAAGAGGAAATTGACAGTAACACAATAGTAGTGGGGGACTTTAACATCTCACTTATACCAATGGACAGATCATCCAAAATGAAAATAAATAAGGAAACAGATGCTTTAAATGACACAATAGACCAGATAGATTTAATTGATATTTATAGGACATTCCATCCAAAAACAGCAGATTACACTTTCTTCTCAAGTGCGCACGGAACATTCTCCAGGATAGATCACATGTTGGGTCAGAAATCAAGCCTCAGCAAATTTAATAAAATTGAAGCGATATCAAGCATCTCTTCTGACCACAATGCTATGAGACTAGAAATGAATTACAGGGGAAAAAAACGTAAGAAACACAAACACATGGAGGTTAAACAATATGTTACTAAATAACCAAGAGATCACTGAAGACATCAAAGAGGAAATCAAAAAATAACTAGAGACAAATGACAATGAAAACACAACAATCCAAAACCTATGGGATGCAGGAAAAGCAGTTCTAAGAGGGAAGTTAATAGCTATACAAGCCTACCTCAAGAAATAAGAAAAATCTCAAGTAAACAATTAAACCCTACACCTAAAAGAACTAGAGAAAGAAGAACAAACAAAACCCAAAGTTGCAGAACGAAAGAAATCATAAAGATCAGAGCAGAAATAAAGGAAATAGAAACAATGAAAACAACAGTAAACATCAATAAAACTAAAACTGGTTCTTTGAGAAGATAAACAAAATTGATAAACCATTAGCCAGACTTATCAAGAAAAAGAGGGAGAGGACTCAAATCAATAAAATTAGAAATGAAAATGGAGAAGTTACAATAGATACTGCAGAAATACAAAGCATCCTAAGAGACTACTACAAGCAACTCTATGCCAATAAAATGGACAACCGGGAAGAAATGGACAAATTCTTAGAAGGGTATAACCTTCCAAGACTGAACCAGAAGAAATAGAAAATATGAACAGACCAATCACAAGTAATGAAATTGAAACAGTGATTAAAAATCTTCCAACAAACAAAAGTCCAGGACCAGAGGGCTTCACAGGTGAATTCTGTCAAACATTTAGAGAAGAGCTAACACCCATCCTTCTCAAACTCTTCCAAAAAAGTGCAGAGGAAGGAACACTCCCAAACTCATTCTATGAGGCCACCATCACCCTGATACCAAAACCAGACAAAGATATTACAAAAAAAGAAAACTACAGACCAATATCACTGATGAATATAGATGCAAATATCCTCAACAAAATACTAGCAAACAGAATCCAACAACACATTAAAACGATCATACACCATGATCAAGTGGGTTTTATTTGAGGGATGCAGGATTCTTCAATATACGCAAATCAATCAATGTGATAAACCATATTAACAAATTGAAAAAAAAACATATGATTATCTCAATAGAGGCAGAAAAAGCTTTTGACAAAATTCAACACCAATTTATGATAAAAACTCTCCAGAAAGTGGGCACAGAGGGAACCTGCCTCAACAGAATAAAGGCCATATATGACAATCCCATAGCCAACATCATTCTCAATGGTGAAAAACTGAAAGCATTTCCTCTAAGATCAGGAACAAGACAAGGATGTCCACTCTCACCACTAGTATTCAACATAGTTTTGAAGGTCCTGGCCATGACAATCAGAGAAGAAAAAGAAATTAAAGGTATCCAAATCAGAAAAGAAGAAGTAAAACTGTCACTGTTTGCAGATGACATGATACTATACATAGAGAATCCTAAAGATGACACCAGAAAACTCCTAGAGCTAATCAATGAATTTGGTAAAGTTTTAGGATACAAAATTAATGAACAGAAATCTCTTGCATTCCTATACACTAATGATGAAAAATGTGAAAGAGAAATTAAGAAAACACTCCCATTTACCATTGTAACAGGAAGAATAAAATACCTAGGAATAAACCTACCTAGGGAGACAAAAGACCTGTATGCTGAAAACTATAAGACACTGATGAAAGAAATTAAAGATGATACCAACAGATGGAGATGTTCTTGAATTGGAAGAGTCAACATTGTGAAAATGACTCTACTACCCAAAGCAATCTACAGATTCAATGTAATCCCTATCAAATTACCAATGGCGTTTTTTTACGGAAGTAGAACAAAAAATCTTAAAGTTTGTATGGAGACACAAAAGACCCTGAATAGCCAAAGCAGTCTTGAGGGAAAAAAACGGAGCTGGAGGAATCAGACTCCCTGACTTCAGACTATACTACAAAGCTACAGTAATCAAGATAATATAGTACTGGCACAAAAACAGAAACATAGATCAATGGAACAAGAAAGCAAGCCCAGAGATAAACCCACACACCTATGGTCAACTAATATATGACAAAGGAGGCAAGGATATACAATGGAGAAAAGACAGTCTCTTCAATATGTGGTGCTAGGAAAACTGGACAGCTACATGTAAAAGAATGAAATTAGAACACTCCCTAACACCATACACAAAAATAAACTCAAAATGAATTAGAGACCTAAATGTAAGACTGGACACTATAAGACTCTTAGAGGAAAACATAGGAAGAACACTCTTAGACATAAATCATAGCAAGATGTTTTTTGATCCACCTCCTAGAGTAATGGAAATAAAAACAAAAATAAACAAATGGGACCTAGTGAAACTTAAAAGCTTTTGCACAGCAAAGGAAACCATAAAAAGATGAAAAGACAACCCTCAGAATGGGAGGAAATATTTGCAAATGAATCAACAGACAAAGGATTAATCTCCAATATGTATAAACAGCTCATGCAGCTCAATATTAAAAAAACATACAACCCAATCCAAAAATGAGCAGAAGACCTAAATAGACACTTCTCCAAAGAAGACATACTGATGGCCAAGAAGCACATTAAAAGCTGCTCAACATCACTAATTATTAGAGAAATGCAAATCAAAACTACAGTGAGGTATCACCTCACACCAGTCAGAATGGGCATCATCAGAATATCTGCAAACAACAAATGCTGCAGAGGGTGTGGAGAAAAGGGAATCCTCTTGCACTGTTGGTGGGAATGTAAACTGATATAGCCACTATGTGGAACAGTATGGAGGTTCCTTAAAAAACTAAAAATAGAATTACCATATGACCCAGCAATCCCACTACTGGGCATATACCCAGAGAAAACTGTAATTCAAAAAGACACAAGCACCCCAATGTTCATTGAAGCATTCTTTACAATAGCCAGGACATGGAAGCAACCTAAATGCCCAATGACAGATGAATGGATAAAGAAGTTGTGGCACATATATACAATGGAATATTACTCAGCCATAAAAAGGAACGAAATTGGGTCATTTGTAGAGACATGGATGGAGCTAGAGACTGTCATACAGAGTGAAGTAAGTCAGAAAGGGAAAAACAAATATCATATATTAATGCATATATGTGGAACCTAGAAAAATGGTACAGATGAACCGGTTTGCAGGGCAGAAATTGAGGCACAGATATAGAGAACAGACGTATGGACACCAAGGGGGGAAAGCGGCGGGGGTGTGGGCTTGGTGGTGTGATGAATTGGGCGATTGGGATTGACATGTATACACTGATCTGTATAAAATTGACTACTAATAAGGACTTGCTGTATAAAAAAATAAATAAAATAAAATTCAAAAAAATAATAAATCTACACAAAACCGTTCTGGGATTTTTTTTTTTTTCGGTACGCAGGCCTCTCACTGTTGTGGCCTCTCCCGTTGTGGAGCACAGGCTCCAGACGCGCAGGCTCAGCAGCCATGGCTCACGGGCCCAGCCGCTCCATGGCCTTTCGGATCTTCCCAGAACGGGGCACGAACCCGTGTCCCCTGCATCAGCAGGCGGACTCCCAACCACTGCGCCACCAGGGAAGCCCCATTCTGGGATTTTGATAAACATTGTATTAAACCTGTAGATCAGTTTAGAGAGAATTGACATCTTTATTATGTTGAGTCTTTCCATCCATTAATGCAGTGTATCTTTTCATTTATTGATTTCTTTCATCAGCATTTTATATTTTTTTAGGAAATAGATCCTGAACATGTAAATTTTAAAATTTTCTTTGAAGCACTTATAAATTGTATTATGTTTTATTGTCAGTTTTCTCTTGTTCATTGTTAGTATATAGAAATGAGGTTGATTTTTCTGTGTTGATTTTGTCCTGTGCTTTTGCTGACTCATTCATTTGTACTAGGGTTTTTTTTTAGTAGATCTCTTGAATTTTCTATGTAGACAACTATGTTATCTACAAATAGAATTTTATTTTTTTCTTTCTAATATATATGCCTTTTATTTATTTTTCTTGACTTGTTGCAGTGGGTAGAACTCCTAGTATGATGCTAAATAAGAGTGGTAGGAGTAGACTTCCTTGTCTTGGAGTATAATGTGGAATTACCACTTCTGTTTGGGTCACTTTACCTTTCTGCTTTTAAGTATCATTGCCTTGATTATCAGTTGGTGTTATAATCTTTGCTTTAATCATCAAATATAATTTAGAAATTTTATATTAAAAAGGATAGTCTATTGTAATTTCCCATATTTCTGCTCTTTGTATTCTACATTCTTCCTTCTGATGTTCCAAAGTTCCTTCTTCTATCATTTCCTTTCTGTTTGAAGAGCTTCCTTTAGCTAGTCATTAAGATGAGGGCTGTTGGTAACAGATTCTTTTAGTTTTCCTTCTCTGAAAATGTTTTTATTTTCCTTTTTTTCCTAAAGGGTAGTTTTTCTGTATATAGAATTTTCAATTGACAGTTCTTTTAACACTTGAAGAATATTGTGCCACTTCTTTCTGGTCTCCATGGTTTCAGATGATTAATCCAGTTATTCAAATTGTTGCTCTTTCTTAGGTAATGTGTTATTCTGGCTGTTTTCAACATATTTTCCCTTGTCTTTTGTGTTCAAGAGTTTAATTGGGTTGTGTCTTGGAATGGATTTCTTTGGGCTTACTCTATTTGGGGTTAGCTCAGCTTCTTGAACCTGTAGATTCATATCTTCCACCAAATTTGAGAAGTTTTTAGATATTATTTCTTAAAATACTCTTTCAGCTCCACTTTCTTTCTCCCTTTCTTCTAGAATTCTGAGAAATGGTCTTACCTGGGATGCCTTCTGTTTCTAGGTGAAGAGTCAGGAAACACTGGATCTGAGTGTCTTCCTTCTGTTGGTGAAGGAACACAAGATACCCTCCTGCTGCGTTGTTCCTCCAATCCTAGGGTCCCAAACTAGTTTTCTTTCTTTTTTACCACCTTTAAGAGTTCTCCTTTGGTGTCTCATTATTTTCATAGTTTGTAGTTGTGCTTAGCAGAGAGGAGTAGGGAAAAATGGGTCAAAGCCATTTTGTCCAAGCTGGAAGTTCCTTGTATATGTTTATCTTTTATATTTCTTTATACAAAAATTCATTTTGAGCTTTAGTTACCAGAATTTATTTTTAAAGCCTTATATACATGATGAACAACATAAGCTTATGTTATTTTGGTAAGTTTTGATAAATTTAGATATTTTAATATGTGGACACAAGTCCTAGATGAACACTTGTATATTGAGTATACAATGATTATCCAACAAAGCATATTCTTTATCATGTGTTAAAAAAAAAAAACATGAGCTCAAGTTCATTTTTAGGCCCATTTTCTTCTCATATAATGTAAAGATTTCATAGCTACAGTGATAGAATTTAAAACTGCTTTCTTAAGAGCTGAGTAATAACAATTTGACATCCTTTTTGATAATAAGGGAGTATGCAAGTGTCCATACACAAAATGGATAATTGTGTTAAGTTACTATATTTTTCACATTTGTATTTTAAACATGGGTGTCAATGCTCTGAAAAATAAGTTACTAATAGTTGAAATGATTAGTGAGGATTCAGAAGAAAATGTTTCCTGACAAAGCCATACTCTTAAAATTCTGTGTACATGTGAGAAAGGCATTGTACAAAGAAAATTATTTTTTAAAATGGAAACTAATATTTGTACACTAATATAAAAACAAACAGAGAGAGATCTAATTTATAGTTTCTAGTTTCTCTTTCCTTCCCTTATAACACAGTTCATGCTATAAAAATTACAAGCTATTATAGTTTCTGAAAAGAAAGAAATCTAAATGATATTGAAAACACAAATCACTTTTTCCTAATCTCTTCATTTTCGTGATATGGCTGCATTTCATATAAAGGAGAATCATCTTGTTATTAATTATACTGCAGTTAATTAAAGAAACTGGAATATTGGCACTACTGGGAGACATAGCATTCAATTGTTTAAAAAATATTTTTTTAAGCACAAAACTTTCTCTACAAATAAACTCAGATTATAACTCAGAAAGAAGAAAGCAGCCATTTACCCTGCTGCAGACCTCCATACACCTCCTTAGAACTTCTGGGACATCAGGGATTTTCGGAGCCCATTTTTCAGCTGAGGAAAAATGAGACTCAAAACAAGGGACTTTATTGAAATCACATAGCTAACCACAAGGCATCATCGGTTGAAACATAATGTCAATACACATGCTACCTCTAGGTCTTTTTTAGTGATTTCCTTTTGGTGGGATCTTTTTTTTAAACCTTACATCTATCTCCAATAAAAAAGAACAGCCAAAAATTTATGGTAACTCCATGAATATTTAATATAATTCTGTGTTACAAGATTTTATAAATAAATTATCTTCATTCATTCAAAGAAAAAAAAAAAGAAATCAGTCTTAAAACCCATAACACTTTTGATGATTCTTGTTTCCCGTTTATGTTGCTACCATTCTCTTAGCCTGATTCTGTTGTTATTTGTGATGAATGTAGAAAAGACCCCTGGAGTTAAAGGGAGCTTTGGTAAATGTGCAGGCAAAAGAAACTTTAAATGTTCCACTGGAAAGTTATTCTCACCTCATAGCAAAACTTAAAACTCTTATTTTTTAAGTAAGAGTTTTTAAGTAAAATAAGCAAAACTCTTATTTTCTGAGACTCTAAGTTGCTTATTCAAGAATCACAGTTTGGGCTTCCGTGGTGGCACAGTGGTTGAGAGTCCGCCTGCCGATGCAGGTGACACGGGTTCGTGCCCCAGTCCGGGAAGATCCCACATGCTGTGGAGCGGCTGGGCCCGTGAGCCATGGCTGCTGAGCCTGTGCGTCTGGGGCCTGTGCTCCACAATGGGAGAGGCCACAGCAGTGAGAGGCCCACGTACCGCAAAAAAAAAAAAAAAAAAAAAAAGAATCACAGTTTAACTTTAGTGGGAGATGAGAGAAGAAAGACCAAAAATGTATTGAGCAACTCCTAGGTATTAGGAATTTTTACAAATATTTCTTTTAAAAAATTGGTTGTGCATAAAAGATAATAAAGTAAAATAAAATTCATTTGAAAAAGTAAAGGTCAAGAAGAGCTAAACCATTGTTGAGGAAGAAATAAGGAGGGGACATGACTTACCAGAAATCAAGACTTATCCAGCTATAAGAATTGGCGGGTGGGGGGGTTTCCCTGGCGGCACAGTGGTTAAGAATCCACCTGCCAATGCAGGGGACATGGGTTAGAGCCCTGGTCTGGGAAGATCCCACATGCCGCAGAGCAACTAAGCCCGTGCACCACAACTACTGAGCCTACACTCTAGAGTCCACGAGCAACAATTACTGAGCCCACGGGCCCCAATTGCTGAACCCCGGGGGCCACAATTACTGAAGCCTGCATGCCTAGAGCTGGTGCTCCACAACAAGAGAAGCCACCGCAATGAGAAGCCTGACCACTGCAATGAAGAGTAGCCCACGCTTGCTGCAATTAGAGAAAGCCCACATGCAGCAACAAAGACCCAATGCATCCAAAAACAAACAAATGAATAAATAAATTTTATAAAAAAGAAAAAATAATGAGGGGGAAATCTCAGAAGAGTGCTCAAGAGGCTTCAAAATCGTGACTCAGTAGTAGCTACAGAAGTGTTCACGCTATTAGTCTTTGAACTGTACATGTTATATTCCCTCTTTTATATGTAAGTTCCCCCTCTTAATAAATTGAAGGCGCAGGGAACAGTTTGGAATTCATTCCTGCAGTGATATGATGACAGTGGCACCCAGCATCTGGTGGCAATAGTGGTGATGGAACCAGGTAGGGGGTGGCTGGCTAACCTATCCCCCACCTGGAGACTTGACCTTGCCACTGTATCCCACATTGCTTGGTCTCCTTTAGAGTTGTCCTGTTTTCTAAGCTTCATTCTGCAGCCTTTCCCTGAAAATTCTGTGAACTACCAAATATCCTTTCAAAAAACTGTCTTTCTGCTTAAGTTTATCAGAGTTGTTCGTTGCTGTTGACAGTCAAGGAAGAAATATGGTCATTGCCATATGGGAAGTAAACAGTGCTTATAGAAGCATATGACAGGAACACCTAATCAGGACTTGGGGTTGGGAGCCTTCCCACAAGTAGCGCCATCTAAGCTTTGACCTGAACATGAGTAGAAGAGAACCAGGTGGCCAGAGGGGAGATCAAGGGTTCCAGGTTCCTCATGTTCTGTCTCTCCCAACGCCTCCTCTTCCAAGTGGTTTGTTTTAGTGATGGCTCCTGCCTCACCGCTCCTGCCAGGTCCCTTCCTTAAATACTTCAGGCAAGCTCCATTTTATTGTATCTCTTTATTTGATATCATTGATTACTTTGTCCTTGAACACACTCCTTTGCTGGATTCTGTGAAACCACATTTCCCTTGTTGTCTTTTTATTATTCTAATTGCACTTTCTAACTGTACCTCTGTTTTCTCTACTGATTCTCATTAGAGAGAACCAGTTCTCAATCCTAGCTCTCTTTTTCTCATGGTTCTTTCTCTCTGTCTCTCTCTCTCTCTCCCTCCCTCTTTTCTGCCTCTCCTCTCTCTCCCTCCCACCCTCCACAGGCTCTCACACCCACTCTTGGAGCTTTTAACACTATCACTGTGCTGGTTACGCTCCAGCTCAGCCATCTCTTCCAAGTGCGAGTAGTTTAAGAGCCAAGAAGGAAGTAACCATGCCTGTTTTGCTCACTGTTGAATGCCAATGCCTAACTTGGTGCCTGGCACACAGCTGTTATTCAATGACAGTACATGAATGTTTGAGTGAACAATTTTACTTACATTACTCCAGGTGTCTGGAAACACCTACCTTTATGTTTCTATTTGACCTTCTGTCTTACATTTAAACCTTAACTGTCCATTTACTAAGGGAACAAATAAACTATTTCAAATCTTTTTGGAAGTAGGTATACTTTTAGATAAAGGATTGCATTTTGTTAGCAAGCTCTGAGAGACTCACCAAGTCAATAATTTAGTGGTTGGAAGAGAAGTAATTTTCTCTTGGGACTTAGGAGTGGATTCAAGAACCAAACAAAATGGACTTCACCGCTCTAATCTCAAATAGTCTCATCTATGGCTGGGTATAGAAGTCAGGGGAACTGGGAAAGAGAATTAGAATCAACCAGATATATCTGACCTGTGGGAGCTTGGGTAGCAGTGTTCTACTCCTTGACTACAACTCTGTGGGGTGTGGTTTAGAGTCTAGGAGTCCAGGACACACAGGGAGATGGTGGCTGGTGGAGCTGTCTGGCTGGTGGGATAGGATAGATGCTGAAAGTGAAGAACACTCCTCCTGGGCCTGCTTTTTTGGAGAAGAAACTTTTGGTCCCAGAAGTAGAAAGACATGAAAATTGCCTTTTGGGCAGTAAAACTACACAGGGATCTTCTCTAGAGCTCTACTGTGATCTGCCTTTGTCACAGCTGGAAGTTTATACTGCAAAAATGTTCTTTTTTTTTTTTTTTCTTTTGTGGCTGCCCCACACGGCTTGCGGGATCTTAGTTCCTGGACCAGGGATGGAACCTGGGCCACAGTAGTGAAAGCGCCGAGTCCTAACCATTAGACCACTAGGGAATTCCCCAAAATGTTCTGTTTTAACAAACCCTGAAGAGATTTTTGAAGAAATTCAGAAGTGAGGAAGGCTGAATATTTCTTCTCCGCAATTCAGGTTATTTATTTATTTTTGATTTAGGGGGAACAATATGTATATGTTTTACAAGCACAGATCATGCCCCCCTCAGAAGCTTAGGGGTTTTGACACACAAACAAATGTAGAAGGGAATTGACAAGCCATGTATTTGAAGGGGAAAGAAATTCTGCTTGCCTTCATGGCTGGTAGATCCTTTCAGTTAGCTGCAGACATGCCCAGAAAGGAGCACTTCCCTTTTTATCTTTACAGTTGGACTGGGCTTTAATATTAAAGATAAAATGTGCATTTGATTTAATATTTTATCATTTAAATAATATTTTATCATTTTAAAACATGAACTTTTAATGTTCATCTTACAGGTAATCCCAACTTATGAAAGGTATATAACCTGAAAATTATTTTGTTAAGTCTATGATTATAAATGGTGGCTACATTCTTAGCCATAAATGGTGGCTACATTCTTAGCCAAACTCACAAAATCTTATTTAATCCATCATAGGGATCACATATTCCTGGGCGTAGTTCTTAGTATTCCCAGAAAAAGAGACTGGACCACCACCTCACACTCTAAATTCTAAACACTAACACTGTTGAGTCTTGAGACCCTGAAGCCCTGATGATTTTGTCAATGGGAAGAATGGGTGGAGGTGCCACTGGCCGGAGAGGCCCCAAACAAGGGCTCCTACTGGTCTCCACAGAAACGGGATGAAAGGGCTCCATGAATCAAGTGTCACCAACACAGGAAGGTTCTTGGAGAAGAGGATATCAGTGATAGAAGAGGAACTGTGGGCACATGGAAGTGGTCATTCAGTTGTATTATTGAGTCAAGTGTTTATAAGTCAGGAGATACTTGTACATATAATAGTTTCTAGACATTTCATTCTAGTTATTCTAATTGGAAATGTTAATTCATTCAACAAGTGCTATGTTAAGTCTACAGATGCAAAGATAAAAAGGCATGGGTGATCTTCAAAACCACCTGTGGTATATATACCACTTCCCTCAAATATTAGCATTTGGGAGCTGGGGGAAGATGGCGGAAGAGTAAGATGCAGAGATCACCTTCCTCCCCACAGATACATCAGAAATTCATCTACACGTGGAACAACTCCTACAGAACACCTACTGAACGCTGACAGAAGACCTCAGACCCCCCCAAAAGGCAAGAAACTCCCCACGTACCTGGGTAGGGCAAAAGAAACAAGAATAAACAGAGACAAAAGGATAGGGACGGGACCTGCACCAGTGGGAGGGAACCGTGAAGGAGGAAAGGTTTCCACACACTAGGAGCCCCTTCGCGGGCGGAGACTGCGGGTGGCGGAGGGGGGAAGCTTCGGGGCCACAGAGGAGAGCGCAGCAACAGGGGTGCGGAGGGCAAAGTGGAGAGATTCCCGCACAGAGGATCGGTGCCGACCAGCACTCACCAGCCCGAGAGGCTCATCTGCTCACCCGCCGGGGAGGGCGGGGCTGGGAGCTGAGGCTCGGGTTTCGGGTTTCAGTCGGAGCGCAGGGAGAGGACTGGGGTTGGCGGCGGGAGGAGAGGCTGAAGGGGTTAGTGCACCACGGCTAGCCGGGAGGGAGTCCGGGAAAAAGTCTGGACCTACCGAAGAGGCAAGAGACTTTTTCTTCCCTCTTTGTTTCCTGGTGAGCGAGGAGAGGGGATTAAGAGCGCTGCTTAAAGGAGCTCCAGAGGCGGGCGCGGGGCGCGGCTAAAGGCGCAGACCCCGGAGACGGGCGTGGGACGCTGGGGCTGCTGCCGCCGCCAGCAAGAAACCTGTGTGCGAGCGCAGGTCACTCTCCACACCTCCCCTCCCGGGAGCCTGTGCAGCCCGCCACTGCCGGGGTCCCGGGATCCAGGGACGGCTTCCCCGGGAGAGCGCACGGCACGCCTCGGGCTGGTGCAATGTCACGCTGGCCTCTGCCGCTGAGGGCTCCACCCGCATCCGTACCCCTCCTCCCCACGGCCTGAGTGAGCCAGAGTCCCTGAAGCGGCTGCTCCTTTACCCCCGTCCCGTCTGAACAAAGAACAGACGCCCTCCGGCGACCTACACGCAGAGGCGGGGCCAAATCCAAAGCTGAGACCCGGGAGCTGTGAGAATAAAGAAAAGAAAGGGAAATCTCTCCCAGCAGCCTCAGAAGCAGCGGATTAAAGTTCCACAATCAACTTGATGTACCCTGCATCTGTGGAATACATGAATAGACAATGAATCATCCCAAACTGAGGAGGTGGACTTTGAGAACAAGATCTATGATTTTTTCCCCTTTTCCTCTTTTTACAACGAATTATCCCAAATTGAGGAGGTGGACTTTGAGAGCAAGATTTACGATTCTTTTCCTTTGTTCTCTTTTTGTGAAAGTGTATGTGTATGCTTCTGTGTGAGATTTTGTCTGTATAGCTTTGCTTCCACCATTTGTCCCAGGGTTCTATCCATCCTTTTTTTGTTTGTTTTGTTTTGTTTTTAATTTTTTTTAATAATTACTTTTTTATTTTAATAACACTATTATATTTTATCACACTTTATTCTATTTTACTTTATCTTCTCTCTTTCTCTTTTTCCTACCTTCCCTCCTTCCTCCCTCCCTTCTTTCTTTCTTTCTTTCCTTCCTCCCTCCCTCCCTCCCTGCTTTCTTTCTTTCTTTCTTTCTTTCTTTCTTTCTTTCTTTCTTTCTTTCTTTCTTTCTTTCTTTCTTCTACTAATTCTTTCTTTCTACTTTTTCTCCCTTTTATTCTGAGCCGGGTGGATGAAAGGCTCTTGGTGCTGCAGCCAGGAGTCAGTGCTGTGCCTCTGAGGTGGGAGAGCCAACTTCAGGGCAGTGGTCCACAAGAGACCTCCCAGCTCGACATAATATCAAACGGCGAAAATCTCCCAGAGATCTCCATCTGAACACCAGCACCCAGCTTCACTCAATGTCCAGCAAGCTACAGTGCTGGTCACCCTATGCCAAGCAACTAGCAAGACAGGAACACAACCCCACCCATTAGCAGAGAGGCTGCCTAAAAACATAATAAGGCCACTGACACCACAAAACACACCAACAGAGGTGGACCTGTCCACCAGAAAGACAAGATCGAGCCTCATCCAGAAGAACACAGGCACCAGTCCCCTCCAACAGGAAGCCTACACAACCCACTGAAACAACCTTAGCCACTGGGGACAGACACCAAAAACAACGGGAACTACGAACCTGCAGCCTGCAAAAAGGAGACCCCAAACACAGTAACATAAGCAAAATGAGAAGACAGAAAAACACACAGCAGGTGAAGGAGCAAGATAAAAGCTCACCAGACCTAACAAATGAAGGGGAAATAGGCAGTCTATCTGAAAAAGAATTCAGAATAATGATAGTAAAGATGATCCAAAATCTTGGAAATAGAATAGACAAAATGCAAGAAACAGTTAACAAGGACCTAGAAGAACTAAAGATGAATCAAGCAACAATTAAAAACACAATAAATGAAATGAAAAATACTCTAGATGGGATCAATAGCAGAATAACTGAGGCAGAAGAACGGATAAGTGAGGTGGAAGATAAAATAGTGGAAATAACTGATGCAGAGCAAAATAAAGAAAAAAGAATGAAAAGAACTGAGAACAGTCTCAGAGACCTCTGGGACAACATTAAACGCACCAACATTCGAATTATAGGGGTTCCAGAAGAAGAAGAGAAAAAGAAAGGGACTGAGAAAATATTTGAAGAGATTATAGTTGAAAACTTCCCTAATATGGGAAAGGAAATAGTTAATCAAGTCCAGGAGGCACAGAGAGTCCCATACAGAATAAATCCAAGGAGAAATATGCCAAGACACATATTAATCAAACTGTCAAAAATTAAACACAAAGAAACATATTAAAAGCAGCAAGGGAAAAAAAACAAATAACACACAAGGGAATCCCCATCAGGTTAACAGCTGATCTCTCAGCAGAAACTCTACAAGCCAGAAGGGAGTGGCAGGACATATTTAAAGTGATGAAGGAGAAAAACCTGCAACCAAGATTACTCTACCCAGCAAGGATCTCATTCAGATTTGATGGAGAAATTAAAACCTTTACAGACAAGCAAAAGCTGAGAGAGTTCAGCACCACCAAATCAGCTTTACAACAAATACTAAAGGAACTTCTCTAGGCAAGAAACACAACAGAAGGAAAAGACCTACAATAACGAACCCAAAACAATTAAGGAAATGGGAATAGGAACATACATATCAATAATTACCTTAAATGTAAATGGACTAAATACTCCCACCAAAAGACACAGATTGGCTGAATGGATACAAAAACAAGACCCATATATATGCTGTCTACAAGAGACCCACTTCAGACCTAGAGACACATACAGATTGAAAGTAAGGGGATGGAAAAAGATATTCCATGCAAATGGAAATCAAAAGAAAGCTGGAGTAGCAATTCTTATATCAGACAAAGTAGACTTTAAAATAAAGACTACTACAAGAGACAAAGAAGGACACTACATAATGATCAAGGGATCGATCCAAGAAGAAGATATAACAACTGTAACTATTTATGCACCCAACATAGGAGCACCACAATACATAAGGCAAATACTAACAGCCATAAAAGGGGAAACCGACAGTAACACACTCATAGTAGGGGACTACAACACCCCACTTTCACCAAAGGACAGATCATCCAAAATGAAAATAAATAAGGAAACACAAGCTTTAAATGATACATTAAACAAGATGGACCTAATTGATATTTATAGGACATTCCATCCAAAAACAACAGAATACACATTTTTCTCAAGTGCTCATGGAACATTCTCCAGGATAGATCATATCTTGGGTCACAAATCAAGCCTTGGTAAATTTAAGAAAATTGAAATTGTATCAAGTATCTTTTCTGACCAAAATGCTATGAGATTAGACATCAATTACAGGAAAAGATCCGGAAAAAATACAAACACATGGAGGCTAAACAATACACTACTTAATAACGAAGTGATCACTGAAGAAATCAAAGAGGAAATAAAAAAATACCTAGAAACAAATGACAATGGAGACATGACGACCCAAAACCTATGGGACGCAGCAAAAGCAGTTCTAAGGGGGAAGTTTATAGCAATACAATCCCACCTTAAGAAACAGGAAACATCTCGAGTAAACAACCTGACCCTGCATCTAAAGCAATTAGAGAAAGAAGAACAAAAATCCCCCAAAGTTAGCAGAAGGAAAGAAATCATAAAGATCAGATCAGAAATACATGAAAAAGAAATGAAGGAAACGATAGCAAAGATCAATAGAACTAAAAGGTGGTTCTTTGAGAAGATAAACAAAATTGATAAACCATTAGCCAGACTCATCAAGAAAAAAAGGGAGAAGACTCAAATCAATAGAATTAGAAATGAAAAAGGAGAAGTAACAACTGACACTGCAGAAATACAAAAGATCATGAGAGATTACTACAAGCAACTCTATGCCAATAAAATGGACAACCTGGAAGAAATGGACAAATTCTTAGAAATGCACAACCTGCCAAGACTGAATCAGGAAGAAATAGAAAATATGAATAGACCAATCACAAGCAGTGAAATTGAAACTGTGATTAAAATTTTTCCAACAAACAAAAGCCCAGGACGAGATGGCTTCACAGGCGAATTCTATCAAACATTTAGAGAAGAGCTAACACCTATCCTTCTCAAACTCTTCCAAAATATAACAGAGGGAGGAGCACTCCCAAACTCATTCTACGAAGCCACCATCACCTTGATACCAAAAGCAGGCAAGGATGTCACAAAGAAAGAAAACTACAGGCCAATATCACTGATGAACATAGATGCAAAAATCCTCAACAAAATACTAGCAAACAGAATCCAACAGCACATTAAAAGGATCATACACTAGGATCAAGTGGGGTTTATCCCAGGAATGCAAGGATTCTTCAATATATACAAATCAATCAATGTGATACACCATATTAACAAATTGAAGGAGGAAAACCATATGATCATCTCAATAGATGCAGAGAAAGCTTTCGACAAAATTCAACACCGATTTATGATAAAAACCCTCCAGAAAGTAGGCATAGAGGGAACTTTCCTCGACATAATAAAAGCCATATATGACAAACCCACAGCCAATATTGTCCTCAATGGTGAAAAACTGAAACCATTTCCACTAAGATCAGGAACAAGACAAGGCTGCCCACTCTCACCACTCTTATTCAACTTAGTTTTGGAAGTTTTAGCCACAGCAATCAGAGAAGAAAAGGAAATAAAAGGAATCCAAATTGGAAAAGAAGAAGTAAAGCTGTCACTGTTTGTAGATGACATGATACTATACATAGAGAATCCTAAAGATGCTACCAGAAATCTACTAGAGCTAATCAATGAATTTGGTAAAGTAGCAGGATACAAAATTAATGCACAGAAATCTCTGGCATTCCTGTACACTAATGATGAAAAATCTGAAAGTGAAATCAAGGAAACACTCCCATTTACCATTGCAACAAAAAGAATAAAATATCTAGGAATAAACCTACCTAAGGAGGCAAAAGACCTGTATGCAGAAAATTATAAGACACTAATGAAAGAAATTAAAGATGATACAAATAGATGGAGAGATATACCATGTTCCTGGATTGGAAGAATCAATATTGTGGAAATGACTCTACTACCCAAAGCAATCTACAGATTCAATGCAATCCCTATCAAAGTACCACTGGCATTTTTCACAGAACTAGAACAAAAAATTTCAAAATTTGTTTGGAAAAACAAAAGACCCCGAATAGCCAAAGCAATCTTGAGAACGAAAAACAGAGCTGGAGGAATCAGACTCCCTGACTTCAGACTATACTACAAAGATACAGTAATCAAGACAGTGTGGTACTGGCACAAAAACAGAAAGATAGATCAATGGAACAGGATAGAAAGCCCAGAGATAAACCCACGCACATATGGTCAACTTATCTTTGATAAAGGAGGCAGGAATGTACAGTGGAGAAAGGACAGCCTCTTCAATAAGTGGTGCTGGGAAAACTGGACAGGGACATGTAAAAGTATGAGATTAGATCACTCCCTAACACCATACACAAAAATAAGCTCAAAATGGATTAAAGACCTAAATGTAAGGCCAGAAACTATCAAACTCTTAGAAGAAAACATAGGGAGAACACTCTATGACATAAATCACAGCAAGATCCTTTTGGACCCACCTCCTAGAGAAATGGAAATAAAACCAAAAATAAACAAATAGGACCTAATGAAACTTCAAAACTTTTGCACAGCAAAGGAAACCATAAACAAGACCAAAAGACAACCCTCAGAATGGGAGAAAATATTTGCAAATGAAGCAACTGACAAAGGATTAATCTCCAAAATTTATAAGCAGCTCATGCAGCTCAATAGCAAAAAAACAAACAACCCAATCCAAAAATGGGCAGAAGACCTAAATAGACATTTCTCCAAAGAAGATATACAGACTGCCAACAAACACATGAAAGAATGCTCAACATCATTAATCATTAGAGAAATGCAAATCAAAACTACGATGAGATATCATCTCACACCAGTCAGAATGGCTAACATCAAAAAATCTAGAAACAATAAATGCTGGAGAGGGTGTGGAGAAACGGGAACACTCTTGCACTGCTGGTGGGAATGTGAATTGGTAAAGCGTCTATGGAGAAGAGTATGGAGGTTCCTTAAAAAAGTACAAATAGGACTACCATATGACCCAGCAATCCCACTACTAGGCATATACCCTGAGAAAACCATAATTCAAAAAGAGACATGTACCAAAATGTTCATTGCAGCTCTATTCACAATAGCCCGGAGCTGGAAACAACCTAAGTGTCCATCATCGGATGAATGGATAAAGAAGATGTGGCACAAATATACAATGGAATATTACTTAGCCATATAAAGAAACGAAATTGAGCTATTTGTGATGAGGTGGATAGACCTAGAGTCTGTCATACAGAGTGAAGTAAGTCAGAAAGAGAAAGACAAATACCGTATGCTAACACATATATATGGAATTTAAGGGAAAAAATGTCATGAAGAACCTAGGGGTAAAACAGGAATAAAGACACAGACCTAGTTGAGAATGGACTTGAGGATATGGGGAAGGGGAAGGGGAAGCTGTGACAAAGCGAAAGAGAGGCATGGACATATATACATTACCAAACGTAAGGTAGATATATAGTGGGAAGCAGCCGCAGAGCACAGGGAGATCAGCTCGCTGCTTTGTGACCACCTGGAGTGGTGGGATAGGGAGGGTGGGAGGGAGGGAGACGCAAGAGGGAAGGGATATGGGAACAGATGTATATGTATGACTGATTCACTTTGTTATAAAGCAGAAACTAATAAAAAAAATTAGCATTTGATAGGTGTTGTAGAGCACGTAATTTGACTGTAAGGACTTTGGTAAATACTTGATCTGGAAAAATGGGAGAGCCCTGGATTGTTCATTGGAAAGTGATCCATGTGTATTGACTACATGAAAAAAACAACAAAGTTGACATTTGTCATGAAAATTCAATTTCTTGACCTTCTTATACAAAGTTATCCATATCTTCACTGAAGTCAACTCTTTTTTTCCACCTTTACAGAGAAGATTTAAAAAATATGGATTCCTGAGATGAAGATCTGATTGACTGGTAATTACAATGAAATCTTCTGTGATGTCCATAGCTTAATTTCAAAAATTAAAAGACAATAAACAGATTGATAATGTTTAGACTTCATTAAAATATTAATTTCTATAGAAAATAATAAACAAAATTAAAATATAAATGACCAAAAATAGTATGATGAATTGAGAAAAATATTTGCAGTGTATATGAGAAAGATTTAATACCCCTAGTAAGGGGGTGTTATATGGTAAGAGTAACATTAGAGAAAATTGGGCAATAGGAGGTCATATAAGATGAAATACAAATGACCAATAAACCTATGAAAAGGTATTCAAAGTACATACATATTCATAAATGAACACATAAAATGGTAAGACCTGATATCCTTGCCTTATTCTTCCTCTTAGGGGTAATACATTCAGTCTTTCACCATTACTTATGATGTTAGGGGAAGGGTTTTTGTAGATGCCCTTTGTTGAGTTGAGGAAGTTCCCTTCTGTTCTTAATATTCTTAAAGGTTTTATCATAAATGGTGATTCTATTTTTTTCCAATTCTTTTTTCATTAAATGAAATAATCATATATATATTTTTCTTTTTAGCTTTTAATGGGAAATTACATTGACTGCTCTTCAAATGTTAATCCAAACTTGCATTCTTGGGATAAACCTGATTTGATTATGATGTATCATCCTATTTATGTATTGTCCAATTCAATTTGCTAATATTTTGTTTAAGGTTTTTGTGTCTCTATACCTAAAGGATATTGGTCTGTAGTTTTCTCTTCTTATAATGTCTTCTCTGGCTTTGGTATCAGAGTAATGCTGGCCCCATAAAATGAGTTGGAAAGCATTCCTTCTTTCTAGAAAAGTGTATATAGAATTGATATTATTTCTTCTTTGGTTGAATTCACCATTAACTTTTTCTGGGCCTGGTCTTCTTTTTGTGGGAGAATTTGTAACTATAATTTCTTTAATAAATATGGGGGCTATTCAGATGATTTCTTCGTGAATGAACTTTAGTAACTTATGTTTTTAATGAATTCCATTTAAATCAATTCATATAAATTGATTATATTCTTTATATCATTGATTTTTTGTAACAGCTTTATCAAGATTCATGTATCATGCACTTCACTCATTTAATGTATAAAATTTATTGATTTTTCATTTATTTAGAGTTATGCAATTGTCAACTACAATCATTTTTAAAATGTTTATTCCACTGTCTAGGAGGCAGAAATATGGGTGGAACTGCTCAGCTCTTCTCTACTTTCTCCCTCCTCCCTGTGGCAAGAGGATGACCTTAGTGGTTGGTACATTTTTAAAAAGGGACTGAATGTTTTGGCTTAGTCTCTTCTGGGCTTCTGTTCCCTTTGGACCCAGTCCCTTTGCAGAACACATACATTCTCAGTGCACCTGTGTGGCAAGGCCTGAGGTGGCCCAGGTGGGCCACTGACTTAAGTGACAGATATACAATGAGGCCCATTGTTACAGCACTTGCAACTTACCTTCACTAGTCCATCTTCTATCAGTAATCAAACCCATATTTTGCTTTCCATCTATCTGATTCCAGCAATGATCACTCACTTACTTCCAAACTCAGAAAGGGATAAAAGTTGTGTTGTTTATTGGTGTTTTGCAATTTCCAGCTAGAATGAGTGAGAAAAGTCAGAAGGAAAATTCAGCTGGGGTTTGGGGGCAAGGAGGCATACTTTGAAAACGACTAACTTTGTTGAATAAACTTATTTTACAGAAAAGACTTCTAAGGCACAATGATGTTAGAGAAGTTTTCGTTTACATGGTTAGTTACTGGAGAGTCTGAGTGAGAACCCAGGAATCCTGACTTTTTGAATCAAAGCTTTTACCCTGGGAAGCTCTGTTATTGTCATCTCTCAAATATTAATACACTTGGGATTCAAATTTATTTATATAAATTCACCTGTGCGCAGCTGTGTTTCCTTCAAAAAATTTTGGAGAAGAAATTATATCCATACATAATAAAACAGGAAAGGCCTTATGAAATGACATGGTGTCTTTTTTCTCAGGTATCTTTGAAACTGTCTTAACATAATCCTCTACAAACTCAATTCTGAAAACCAGGACTTAGTCCATATATAGAAAAAAATGATTAGAAGTTCCTCAAACTTGATCTGTTTTTCCTGGAGTCACATAAAAATGTATCAGAATAAGCTATTACAATGACCTTACAAGAAGTTAAATCGACTGTGATTTTGTGAACGCTTTCATTCCATACATTAAAGAAAATATCTTTTGCAATCTGGGATAAAATACAGAGAAACCGTTTCAAAGGTTGAAGGAAAGTACACTCTACTTCATTCAGTAAGCTGTGCAAAGTGCAACGTTCTGTAAAGACACACGCTGTTGAGTACAAAATTATTGTACTATTTCAGATGATGACTGCTACTGTTCTTGCCCCTTGGGAGCCAGGCAAGGGTGGAAATCCATCTGAGAGCTGCCACCCCATCTTAGAGCAAAGGAACTCTTACCAGGAGCTGTGCGGCTCCTTGCTCCCCAGCTGTACTTTTGACAGCCCCTTTCTCAGGCGCATGCGCACAGTGCAGACGCCCCCTAGCGCTGGCTCTTTAACTTGCCCTACTGTGGTCCTGCATCTCCCTCTCAATTCTTTCTCCAGTGACCTCTCCGCTCCTTAGCCCCTACACCCCATCTTTGCACCTCTCTGGTCACACACTTGGTCCCTCTGACTTCTCTCTGAATCCCCATCAGTGGTCTGGGTATGTATTTCCCCCAACACGTCCCTGGACCCCGGCCTTCCAGGCGCCCCTATTAAAGAGGCGCTTTTCCCTGCCTCCCTCAATAAGGACTTCCAATTGTATCAGATCCCTTGAACCTCAGACTGTCTTTCTCTTCCGCTCTGTAGTAGGCCGTGAGGGCTTTCTCCTTCTAAGTGAGATAAACGTTCTCCTTCTAAGTGAGATAAAGTGCCCAAGCAGATAGTAACCAATCCCAGCTGACCTCTGAGGAGGTCTTGGGATGAAATCAATTCATGAGAACTGAAGCCCCTCTTCTACTAAAACAACCTTGAGTAGGGAGACCAGCGGGAGGCGGGACCTAATATTTCACACACTTTTCCTTCTATTGGCTTCTCCCATTCCGAAGTCTCTGGAAAAGCTACTTTGCCTGGTTCTCCAGGGTAGGCGATAAGGTCCCCATTTGCCCAGGACTTGGTTTTAGCATTGAAAGTCCCCTTTCCCTGGGGATCCAGGTAAGCCAGGATGTTTGCACCCTCTCCCTGTAAGATGCCCTTCCTTGTGACAGAGCAGATGGTTCCCTCCGGGTAGAAACTCTTCCTAGAAGTGCTCTAGGTCCCCAGAGACGGAGGGAGATGATGAATTCCCTCAGGGGCATTCCCATTCTCTCTCCACAAGAATCACATGGAATTCTTGGTAAGTATACACCCAGACCTACTGTTAGTGACCATATGGTCTGGTTTGCCAAGGCCATTTCCTGTTGGCCCAGCATAACATTTGGAAGATAAATTTGACACACCTCTCCCTTCCTACAGAAACATTTTCTATAGGCATGAAGCCTAGGAAGTTGTGGTTTTAATAAGCACCCAACTGATTCTTATTATTACCAAAGTCTATGGTTAGTATAGAATCTACTCTATCAGTATTTGGCTTACCAGGGCAGAGTAATAATTTTTTGAAAAACAAGGGACACACACTTGCCTAAACAGGAGCAATGTGAATATCATGAGACTGTGGCTTTAGTTAGAGCTTAAATTTATTGTTCGCAGTAGGTTTTATTCTACTGCAGCAGGATTTATTACTATTCTGATTGTGCAAATCTGCAGAGCATATAGATACAGGTATAGATATATCCTCACATCTTGTTTTCTTTTTCTCTAATAATCCCTTTCATCTCAAAACACAGATTCCCACAAAATGAATACAGTTGAAGTTATTTATCTCTGTGTCATCACCCTACCATAAGCATCATCCCTTAAATAATTCACTTTCTGTTGGGCCTTAATGCTTAAGAAGCTATGAACTTTTCATTATAGTCATACTCCAGCATCATATTAGCTTTAGGAAATCATTAGTCCAGGAAACAAATTGTCCTGTCATGTATGACCAGTTCACTCCATGGTTCATGCCTGAATCCTGAATAATCATAAATGTCTTCTTAGCAGCATTTTTAAATGAAAGAAACAGATACAGGGATTTTAAATCATTTTTATCTGTTACATGTTTGTGAGTTCTCCCATCATTTATAATTAGTGGGCAGAGGAGACAGTAAAAACTATGCATCAGGGGATGTAATCATAAAACACCGCTCCCCCTAAAGCAGAAATGTTCTACATTGGAAACTTATTTATTGAAGGATTTTTTTTACTCTGCTGGAATACATTGCAAGAAATTAATACATTAGATAAAAAGATATTTCCACATCAGGAAGTTCAAAAGATTAAGTCGCTACTGAAATGTAATTAAAGGAATTCATAAATGTTTCAGAAAACATTACAGTAGAATTAACTGTAATTTGAGAAAGGCAGGCTCTGCTATAAGGTGAGATTCATTACAAAGCCAAAATTATTTTTTAAACCCCTGACATATTTAGATAGAATTTTCACGCCAAGTCAAATAATTATGAAATTAAAACACTGCTTGAAGGAATGCTTGGAATTTTATGTTAATGAGGACTTAACTTCAAAGGCTTGTTTTTCTTTGTGAAAATGTTATGTTTTATGACTTTCTTCCAAGCTCTCAATGTGTATAAGTGTGACAAAATTCCTATAAGAAGCTGAGGTAAGAGGAACTTGTAAATACTTATTCAAATGTTCAATTTACTCATTTATTTATTCATTCAGCAAGTATCTATTGAGTGTCTGTCTGTGCCAGATGCTGGGCTGTGCATCATAGGACACAGACAAGGTCTTTCTGCCTTCATGGAACCATCTGCTAATGGGGAAGATAGTCAAAAAGCAATGAATAAATGAACAAGGACATTTCAGACTGCACAGTAAGAGGTTAGCTTAACAGGCCCAGGTTGTTCCAACCCTGCATGTTCTAAAGAAAGTCCTATTTTCAGGGGGAGTGGCCTTTGACCATCTCCCGGGAGGTAACCTCTTGCAATGTCCTGCCTGATAAGAGTGTTTTCAGATGCCTGAGGCCTTGGCCATGCTGTGTCAGTTTGACCTCTGCAGAGAGGTGAGCTGGAAACTGAGTAGTAAGTCAGCCACGTGGGCCCTGCAAATCTATGTGACTGACACTCAATAAAAACCCTGGACACGAAGGCTCAGGAGCACTTCCCTAATTGGCAATAGTGCACCCGTGTTGTCACACATTGTTACTGGGAGAATGAAGGGCATCTTCATGTGACTCTGCTGGAAGCGGAGCTGGAAACACACATCCAGTTTCTCCTGGACTTCACCCATGCACCTTTTTCCTTTGCTGATTTTGTTCTGTACCCTTTCACTTTAATAAACCACAACCTTGAGTATAATAGCTATTCTGAGCCCTGTGATTCCTTGTAGTGAATCACTGAGTCTGAGCCTGGTCTCAGGGACCCTCTACACACAAACCATATTAAATGAAATAAACAGGGTGATGTGTTAGATTAATGGGGTGGGCGTGGGGTGCCTAGTTAAGATGGGAAATGAATTAAAGCCTGAGGGATAAGAGAGTGGTGAGCATGGGAAGAGCTTAAGGTGGTGTGCTCCAGGCAGAGGGAAGAGTAAATGCAAAGGCTTTGGGACAATGAAGTGCTGGGCATGTTGGAGAGACAGTAAGGACGCCAAGAGCCTGGGGAGCAGAGGCAACGTGGCAGCAGATGGGGTTGGTAAGCATAGCAAGGGCCAGATCATGCAAGGCTTTTAGGTCTCAGCAAGGGGTCTGGATTTTGCTGGAAGCAAATGAGTCTTGACTGGGTGAGGTTACACCCAGTTCTGTTGCTTTTTTTTTTTTTTTTTTTTTTTAACTACATCAGTAACTTGAGGCAAGTGAAGTCATTTTATGAAGGGGCTCAGTCAGCTTGCAGCCTCACTTACAGCCACCCCTGTGTATCCCTGGGTTCTACATCTGCAGATGCGGAGGGCTGATTTCACTGCACCACTTTACATAAGGGACTTGAGCATCCATGGGTTTTGGCATCTGTGGGGTTCCTGGAACCAAGTCTCTGTGGATAATGAGGGACGACTGTAAATCTTACAAGAAACAACCAGCAAACAACTCTGGAAGGGCAGGGGTCTTCGGGCACTGAATATGAATTCAGATAAGGGAGAGGTTACTCCTTCTCCATATCTTCTGCTCTGAGTAGCAGTTACCCTACTTTCAGTGCTATGCACAATCTCAATTTTAAATCACTAAGAAATACAAATGTCCAATATACATGTTCCAACTCACTTAAAATAAGCTGAAAATCAAATCAAGGAGATGCCTATTTTTTCCCTTATCAGACTGGCAAAAATGATGACATTTATAAAACACGATGTTGGCAAGCATTTGTCAGAACTCCGTGTGCGTTCAGTGGAAATAAAAATGGATGCCACCATTTGGGAGGGCAATTTGTTAATATCAGTCAGTTTGCAATGTCATCTTTGATCCATTATTTCTACTGATAGAGATTTATCCCAAGGAAATATTTGCAGAAATACACAAGGGGATGTTTGTTGTGGCAGAAAGCTGGTAACAACTTAAATACCCATCAATAGGAGAATGGTTGACTTAACTGTGGTTACTTTATACCATGGAATTATGATGCATAATGAAAAGTGAATAAGGTAAAACAGTGTCTGCAAGTATCGAAAAAATTGTTGCACAAGCCAAGCTTTATGACCATGTCACACCATTTCCCATTTTTATCTCTATCCATATGATGATCCAATTTATTTGGTGGTTATATTTCCTGAAATCAAGAGTGATGGAGGGCTCCCCTGGTGGTGTAGTGGTTAAGAAGCCACCTGCGAATGCAAGGGACACGGGTTCAAGCCCTGGTCCGGGAAGATCCCAAACACTGTGGAGCAACTAAGCCCGTGCGCCACAACTACTGAGGCTACATGCCACAACTACGGAAGCCCACGCACCTAGAGCCTGTGCTCTGCAACAAGAGAAGCCACCACAATGAGAAGTCTGCGCAATACAAGGAAGAATATCCCCCACTCGCCGCAACTAGAGAAAGCCCGTGCACAGCAACGAAGGCCCAAAGCAGCCAAAAATTTAAAAAAAAAAAAAAAAAGAGAGAGAGTAATGGAGGCTGGTAGATTAAGTTGTCGTTGTAGAAATACAGAACAGTATAAACCTTCCCTTGGAGGTTTTTAAGGTCAGTTTGGGAGATGACATGGACACCTGTGTAGAGGCAGCAACCAAGACCAAGAGGGCTCTGAAAAGTCGTTATGGGCTGGGCTGAGGTGAGCTCACATAGTGGGTCAAACGTAAGCAGGAAAGAACTCACAGAAAACTCCAAATAAAACAAAATGTCCGTTTCAGAAACAGAGTGAAATGTGGAAATTTTAAGTATAAAAAGTCTTCTAGGGCTTCCCTGGTGGCTCAGTGGTTGAGAGTCTGCCTGCCGATGCAGGGGACACGGGTTCGTGCCCCGGTCCGGGAAGATCCCACATGCCGCGGAGCGGCTGGGCCCGTGAGCCATGGCCGCTGAGCCTGCGCGTCCGGAGCCTGTGCTCCACAACGGGAGAGGCCACAGCAGTGAGAGGCCTGCGTACCGGAAAAAAAAAAAAAAAAAAAAAGTCTTCTAAACATTGATGGTCCCTTCAATTTGTTAAAGTAACAAGTTTGTGTAATTTTTAATACAACTCTGATATGCCTTCAGTTTGCTAAAGAAGCAAGTCTGTGTAATTTTTAATAAAAACTTACTCAGCCTAGGTCTGTGCTTTCTCATCCTCTTCCCTATCTTGCAAGTGTATTTTTTAAAAGTGCATTTTGAGAGCATGTATTACACATTTAGGTCTTAGCTGAATATTTATTGGAAAATTTCCAGGGTGATCTGAATTTTAGTGATCTCCCAGGAGCACAATAATCTCCTTTGTACTGGGGGAGGGGAAGGAGGGGGAGGGGGAGAGAGAGAGAGAGAGAGAGAGAGAGAGCGCATGAGAGCAAGCATACTCTTGAATTGGTTTGGAGAGATAACTAGAGTCTTAAAATATATACTGACAACTGGCTATGCTCTACAGATTTCAAATGTGAGCCAATTAATTTAAGAATATGCACACTAAAACTGTGTTTCAGGAGTTAATTGTGCAGGCTCTGCAGCGAGATGTCTGGGCTTGACGCCCAGCTCTGCCACTTACTGTGTTATCTGGGGAAAGTCATTAACCTCTCTGTGCCTCAGTTTCCTCATCTGTAGAAGAAGTGATAGTTGTACATTGCTCATGGTATTGTGAGGATAAGAGAAATGAATGGGTCTTTAAAACGGGGACTGGCACATAGTAAGTGCTAGAGAAGTGTTAGGTGCTATTATTATTATTTGCACAGTGTTACTGAGGTCTTAGACTAAGAAGGTTGGTCTGGCCTTGTCCTAGCTCTAACAGCAAGCTGCCGAGCAATCTTTTTTCTCTTTAATTTTATTTATTTATTTATTTATTTTTGGCTGCTTTGGGTCTTTGTTGCTGTGTGCGGGCTTTCTCTAGTTGTGGTGAGCGGGGGCTACTCTTTGTTGCGGTGCGCGAGCTTCTCATTGTGGTGGCTTCCCTTGTTGCGGAGCATGGGCTCTAGGCACCCGGGCTTCAGGAGTTTTGTGGCTCGTTGGCTCTGGAGCGCAGGCTCAGTAGTTGTGGTGCACGGGCTTAGATGCTCCGTGGCATGTGGGATCTTCCCAGACCAGGGCTCGAACCCATGTCCCCTGCATTGGCAGGCAAATTCTTAACCACTGCACCACCAAGGAAGCCATGCTGAGCAATCTTAAACAAGTAATTTAAACTATGTGTGTTTCAGCATCTCTGTCTGCAAAGTAGACAATAATTGAGCCTACCTCATAGGAATGCTCTGAGAATAAAGAAATGAATACATATCATATACTAAGAATAGTGTCACATACCTTGAAACACTCAATAAATGTTAACATTTATGATTTTTAATTAAACTTTTGTGTTCCAGATGACAATTTTTGAGCTCAGTATTTCAGTCTCTATTTGTTTCATGGCTTTCAGAGCTTGGAACGGATGTTGAGATTTAACCATTATCTATTCATAGTATCTGCCTACACTAACCCTTCATTAACTCTGTTTCCTCGCTGGTTCCAAATGCTGTACTTACCTAAGAGACCATCTTTAGCTCAACTCAGAGATCATGACATCAGTGTGGTGGCGTGGACATGGCATGGACATTACACAAATAGGTCAGAGTCTGAATCCCCTCATTTACTAAAGTAATTTACTTAATAGCTCAGTTTTAGTTTTCTTCATTTGTAGAATGGGCATAACAGCATTTTTTTAAAGTTTTTTTTTAAATTTATTTTATTTTATTTTTTACTTTTTTGGGGGGCTGTGCTGGGTCTTCATGGCTGCGTGCGGGCTTTTTCTATTTGTGGCGAGTGGGGGCTACTCTTCGTTGCAGTGCACGGGCTTCTCATTGCAGTGGCTTCTCTTGTTGTGGAGCACGGGCTCTAGGTGCATGGGCTTCAGTAGTTGTGGAACACAGGCTCAGTAGTTGTGGCTGATGGGCTTGGTTGCTCCATGGCATGTGAGATCTTCCCGGACCAGGGTTCGAACCCGTGTCCCCTGAATTGGCAGGTGGATTCTTAACCTCTGTGCCACCAGGGAAGTCCCAAATGGGCATAAGAGCTTTTAACTCACAGATCGTTGTGAGAATTTAAAGAGTTATTACTTGTATGATAACTTGGCGGAGCTCTTGGAACGTAGCAATTTTAAGCAAATGTTAGTTGTTTCCACTCAGTGGAAGTCTGTCAACAAGTCCCTTTTGGAATGTTGGTACAGTAGTCCCAGGGAAGGGCTTAGAATTGGAACTGAGTTATAATCAGGCACAGAGAATAAACAGACCTGAAACAAGCCTTATGTCCCACTCTTAATAATTGTGCTGATTGCTCCAGGGCCATCGGTGATACACACTCCACTCTGCTCCTACAGCCCCAGGCACAGTCCTGCACTAGGACAGCACACAGTGCTGGCATCAGCAGCATCATTTGGTGTAATTATCTTCTGCAAAGCCCAAGTACCGAGTGGGTGGCTATGGGGCCATGTCCTCTCCAGATCTCTAGACTATTTCCTGGCACAGTGCAGTGTGTTTGAGTGGAACTCAACAGATATTTCCTGGAGGAATAAATATAATATTCAGTATTATATGGAAATGTAAAGATCCAAACAGAGAAAATAAAGGTAGCGGAGGTAGGACAAATGAGGTATTAAATACTGTTATGGAAAGTGTAAACAGAAAAGCCACTTGGCAAGGTGTATCAAGAACTTCCAAATATTCATATTTTTACCTATCAAATAAAAAAAACAGGATACCAAGTTATATTTAGAGTTTAATCCTAATTTTGTAAAAACCAAAAAATATATAATCCATATAATGTATATGTGTGATATGTGTGTGTCCATACAGAAAAAAAGAAATAGAAAGAAGAGATATATCCACATATTTTGAGGTAAGGGAGGAGCCAGGATATATAAGAGTTTTTGCAAGGAAGCAAGCAAGCAAACAAACAGAAAACCCAAACAATCAGGTAATTAAACATCAAAAGATTACTGCTAATTAAAGAAAAACCAGACATCTCAAGTTAATGAATTTAGTGCTTTTCTGTGTATGGGAAGAGTCCAGGCCTAAGGAAATCATTCCTTTGATGTGCACCTTAACTATCTAGGGCCATTATCCTGTTTTTCTCTATCCTGAATCCTCTCAGGGTGCACTTTGGGTGAGGGTGGCTTCCGTGGCTGATGGGGTCATGGCAGCAACATCCTTTGTTTACAGTTGCGGCTCCTCCCTTACCTCTTTGTAACAGTCCCTCAGAGCTATCTTAGAGGCTGTACCCCAGGCTTATGTCCTCAATAATGCCCCCAAGTAAAACATAATTCTCAACTTTTAGGTTGTGCATTTTTTTTTCAGTCGACACTGGATACCTAAAAACATTTTTAAAATTTGAAGATTAATTATTGATTTTAGGGTTTTCACATTTAATTTTATATGAGCAAAATGATTGATATTGGAATTTTCATTTTCTTATGAGGAAAATTATATACCAAGCAATATAGAGGCATTGAAAAATCGAAAGGGGCTTCCCTGGTGGCGCAGTGGTTGAGACTCCGCCTGCCGATGCAGGGGACACGGGTTCGTGCCCCGGTCCTGGAGGATCCCACATGCCGTGGAGCGGCTGGGTCCGTGAGCCATGGCCGCTGAGCCTGCACAGCCGGAGCCTGTGCTCCGCAACGGGAGAGGCCCCAGCGGTGAGAGGCCTGCGTACCGGAAAAAAAAAAAAAAAAAATCGAAAGTATTTTTGCAACAGTTTCAGATTTACAGAAAAATTGCAACAGTACAGAGTTCCCATAAACCCCTACCGATTTCCTCTGTTATTAACATTTTACATCAGTATGGTATGCATGTTACATTTAACGAATCAATATGGATATAGTGTATTAACTGAAGTTATAGAATCATCCTGAAAATCATACTATGTGACTAATAGTTTCTCTATGGTCATTTAGTCGATTTTGTCTTGCAAATGCTATATTGAGTAACAGTGTTCTACTGCCATCTACTGTTCTGAATAATTGTTTTTCAATTTGATTCTTAGAATTTTTTCATTTATCTATATACTTTCATAGCCTTTTAGAGCTATAAGTTTCCCTACAGTTCATTTTTTTAACCACCTCAATAAATAAGTGAATATATTGAGGCTCAGAGAGACCAAGGCTCACAGGTAGCTATTGACATAGCCATTCATCCATTCAGGTATTCATCAAACAATTACTTTACACCTGTATTAGAAAAGGTGCTGGGGATACAAGGCGAATAGGAGAATGGTCACTTTCCTCAAGAAACTCACCGTCTAATGGGGACAAGAAAAAGATGATTATAAAACAATGTGATTACTACATATGCTTCAAGTCTTCTGGGCGCACAGAGAAAGAACACATAGTTACCTTAGATCGGAGGCAGGAAGGTAGGGAATATGCCAAGATTCAGGGCCATCTTTTTGGAAGACATGTGGTCTGAAGCAGATCTTAAAAGATCAGCAGGAACTAAATGGGTGAATAGGGTGGGGACTGGGAAGAGAGGAATTGCAGAAATAACATCAGAAAGAAAGGCAAAAATAGTACATTGTATGTGAGAAATTTTAAAAAAGAGCAGAAAGTATAAAATAAGCAGAGGTGACAGATGAAGCTGGAGAGGCTCATAGGAGTCAGACCGTGGAGGAATTTGTGTGTCACTTTTGGAAATCTCATTCTTTTTTTTTTTTTTTTTTGCGGTATGCGGGCCTCTCACTGTTGCGGCCTCTCCCGTTGCAGAGCACAGGTTCCGGACGTGCAGGCTCAGCAGCCATGGCTCACGGGCCCAGCCGCTCCGCAGCATGTGGGATCTTCCCGGACTGGGGCACAAACCCGTGTCCCCTGCATCGGTAGGGGGACTCTCAACCACTGTGCCACCAGGGAAGCCCTGGAAATCTCATTCTTGATCACAGGGGTGACGGAGCAGCAGTGAAGGGAGCCTGGAGGAGTGTCAGGGTCAGGTTCACATTTAGCTGCATCATGTTAGTAGTCCTGTGGAGGATGGATTAGGGAGGGTGGACGGTGTCCAGAACTGGAAACAGGGAGGGCAGTGAGGAGGCAGCGTGGCAGTAAAGACAAATGAAGTGGAGCAAGAGGAACAGGGATGGAGCAGAGAGTCTGCATTGTAGAAATACTGGGGAGGTAAAGTAGGTGGCAAAGCTTTCAATGCTGCATATATATTGGATACACAAGAAAGAGTCAAGGATGATCTTGGAGTTTTAATTTTGGTGACCAAAGTGATGGAGCTACTACAGAAAGAAGCTAATGGTTTAGGGAAGAGAGGGCCATTTGAACTCTGCACAGGTTGAGGTTAAATTGTCTGAGGGAGAATCCAGGTGGTGCCATCTTGCTGGAAGTTGGTCTAAAGGTTTGAAGCACAGAGGAAAAGTATGCACTGGAGATATGTATTTTCAAGTCATGAGTATGTATGTAGGGATTGAAATCATGAAAGTGGATGATGTAACTCAAAGCAAATGTATAGAAGGAACAGAAGAGTGGTGCAAGGAAAGAAGCCCAGAGAACCCAACCCTGGATGAAGGCAGGGGGCAGAGGAAGACGAGCACATTAAGGGCACAGGGATGGAAAGATGCAATGCAGAGCTAGCATGAAAGAAAAAACGTCTCTGACAGCTGGTAGTTGGCCTGGCAACCAATAACTAGGCTATGACGATCCAGTGCCGAGCATAACTAATTTCACAGACTATTAACACCAGACAAGGTTACTCTGTAATTGTGGTAGAACAAGACAAAAACAAAACCACTCCATAATTAGATTTGAATGAAGAAAAAACAAAAACACCATGCAATTCTTCCTGACATAATGTAACTCAGAACAAAACACCCACTTCCTTGAATCCTCTTCAAAATCACCCAATAGAAGCCTAAATCTTATTACTAGCCCCCCAACACCCTCTCACTGAGACAGCCTGACGGGGGTACAACCTCCCTAGCTGCAGTGAGTCAGTAAATCTAACTTTATTTGACTATCAGTGTGTTCCTGGTGGTCTTTGGCACTGCAATTTAACATCTTTTTTTTTTTTTGGTGGTACGCGGGCCTCTCACTGTTGTGGCATCTCCCGTTGCGGAACACAGGCTCCGGACGTGCAGGCTCAGCGGCCACGGCTCACGGGCCCAGCCGCTCCGCGGCATGTGGGATCTTCCCGGACCGGGGCACGAACCCATGTCCCCTGCATCGGCAGGTGGACTCTCAACCACTGCGCCACCAGGGAAGCCCCTAACATCTTTATAGAAGCCAAGAGAGTAGAAAGCTTCATGAAGGGAGACATTAAATTATCTATTGCCACGAAGAGGCCAATGATATCCATTGAATTTGGCAAATAGCTTACTGGTGACCTTTGTGAGATCAGTTTTAGTAGGATATTGGGAGTAGATGCAGTGGTGTGCTCTTACTAGCTTGAGACAAATGATTATATATATTCTTCCTAACTCTGTGTTCAATGACATCAAATTGGTAGCTGGAAATCAGCCATGGGAGAGTAGCTACCCATAGAAATCGGCGAATACTATATGTCAAGGATTTCTTTTTTTCTTTAGAGAGTTGGTTGTTAAACTTTGGCCATCACATAACTAGGTAGAAGGAAAATTACAGTTGGCTGAGGAAGGAAAATGGAGAGAGAGAGTAGCGGTAATTAAAAGGTTGCATAAGCCAGGGAGAAGAGATTGGATGAGGATTAGAGGGGAAATACAGGGTCAGCAAGAACCAGAACTCAGACTCCTGATTTTCTGTTCAGTGCTCGTTTTACTATCACCTCTTTACTGCACTGCTCTCAATTTGGTTTACTAGTGAGAACGTGACAACTTACACGGAGGTCATTTCACTACAGCTTGGGAGAGAACTGGCAGTGGTTTGGATGCTTTTGAGGGCAAGGAGAGGAGAGAAAGAAGGAAACTTCTGGAGGAATATCTCCCAAACTCGAATGAGTGGCTGTTATAAACAGTACTGTCTCTGGTGTCAAACTGGGTGGCGTGTGGCTTTGCCACTCAGGGACTGTGTGGTCTTGAGCAAGCTGCTTAACTTCTTTGTGCCCCAGTCTTCTCATATATATGCAGGCGATAGTGGTACACACCTCATAGGGTGGGTGTGAAACACTGGCACATTGCAAACTCCCAGCAAATGTGAGTCAGCTATTATTATTACTGTTCCTTTTTCTGGACAGGAGGGTAAACCAACTAAAAATTTTCACTTTAAAATGATATATTTATGTATTTTTGTTTATAACACTCATTGCTTTTATAACCATAAAACCCCAGATTTATAAAAATAGAAACTTTTTTCAGGAACAATTTACGTTGTTGAGTGTTCTGCAATCCATATATTATCCAGTAGGGGGCGCTATTTAACCGTCTACTATCCACTAGAATCCATCATTTCAGGAATATGGCTGGATGAATGATTGCATTGTCTATGGTAATGATTTATTGTTAATATTCATACATAGAATTTGCCCCTTACAAACATGAAAAGCCCCATTTCCAACCTTATAAAAATGGAAAACCTATGTGAAATTCATCATCATCATCAACACTTCTGTTGCAGCTTACTATGTGTGGGCATTAGACTGAGCATTTTACATATATTAGCTCTTTTGATACTTACTACAATGCTGTGGGGTGGGCACCATCCATTCTATAGATGAGGAGACTGAGGCACAGAGAAGTTAAGTGGCCCAACGTCACACAGCTAGTATGAGAAAGGATCTGAACCTGAGCTATCTGGTTCCACAGTCTGGGTATCATGTGTGAGATATGTTATTGTTGGAACCCAACCAAGGTCAGTTTGGGTCTCTTCCAAAAATTCTGAAGAGTTACTTTCCTTGCTTTCACTTCAGCATTAATGAGCTCTATTCCTCAAATCTACTGAAACAAGACAAACAAATCATATCTAGTCCAAAATTATCTAAAGATGTTAAGACACCAATGAAACTCTCAATTTGTTTGAAATGACTTTGCCCGTGATCAGTACTGTATTTGATTTGTAAGAATATGATTTTTCATCACAAATATATTATACAGCTAATAAAACAAATATTTTCATTACTTTTGGAAACTGAGATCATTTTCTTCACACAGTCTACACCGTATGCAGTTAAGTCTTGGCAGAATACCTCCTCGTGCTACTTAACAACAAAAAAAATTAATTAATTCATTATTTTTTTTGGCTGTGTTTGGTCTTCGTTGCTGCACGTAGGCTTTCTGTAGTTGCGGGCAGCAGGGGCAACTCTTCGTTGTGGTGCGTGGGCTTCTCACTGTGGTGACTTCTCTTGTTGCAGAGAATGGGGTCTAGGCACGCAGGCTTCAGTAGTTGCAGCACGTGAGCTCAGTAGTTGTGGCTCACGGGCTTAATTGCTCCGCGGCATGTGAGATCTTCCCGGACCAGGGACTGAACCCGTGTCCCCTGCATTGGCAGGCGGATTCCTAACCACTGCAGCACCAGGGAAACCCCTTTGTGCTACTTTTGAAAGTGAAAATTTTTGCCTTTAATGAAAATATGTGAAGCTGGTTTATGTAAAATGAAGGCTGGGGAAATTATTTCAGGTGGTTTCGGACACTAACTTTCTCAGTAATTTTATTTTATTTGTCCTCAAAAATTGCCAGAGAACTGCATAACACAAAATATAGTATTTGGTTTCTATTGAGAATACCAAACTGAAATACAGGAGACTAAATTTTAAACACTGCTAAATATTTCCCACTTCTTTCATTTTAAATTAATGGAAAAAGTAAGGGATTCACATCTGAGAAATGCAAATCAAACCCACAGTGAGATATTTCCTCATGCCTGTCAGAATGGCTGTCAACAAAAAGACCACAGATAACAAATGTTTGTGAGGATGTGCAGAAAAGGGAACCCTCCTACACTGTTGGTGGAAAAGTAAATTGGTGTAGCCACTATGGAAAACAGTATGGAGGTTTCTCAAAAAACTAAAAATAGAACTATCATATGAGCCAGCAATTCCACTCCTGGGAATATATCTGAAGAAAAGGAAAACACTAGTTCACAAAGATACATGCACCCCAATGTTCACTGCAGCATTATTTACAATATCCAAGATATGAAAGCAACGTAGTGTCCATCAACAGATGAATAAAAATGTGGTGTGTGTGTATATATATATATATATATAAGAATATTAAAAAAGAATGAAATTTTGCCATTTGTAACAACATGGATGAACTTGGAGGGTATTATGCTTAGTGAAATAGGTCAGAGAAAGACAAAGACTATATAACTTATATGTGGAATCTAGAAAAATAAAACGAATGAATAAAATAAAACAGAAAGACTCACAGGTATAGAGAACCAACTAGTGGTTACCAGTGGGAAGAGGGATGGGGGAGGGGCAAGATAGGGGTAGTGGATTAAGAGGTACAAACTTCTATGTATAAAATAAATAAGCTACAAGGATATATTTTACAGTACAGGGAATATAGCCAATATTTTATAATAATTTTAAATGGAATATAATCTATAAAAATACTGAATCACTATGCTGTACACCTGAAACTGACAGAATATTGTAAATCTTCAATTAAATACAAAGGAAAAGTGATTCAGAATAAACCTTTGGAAGTACAAGGTAAGATATGACCTTCATTGGATATTCTTCATGCTTTGCCCAAGGCCATGGCGGTGCGGACACTGAGAACTTGTTTCTCCTCAGTCCCCCTCCCATCCACACCTGAGGAGTCATGGTGGTGACAAGCAGGGTCAGGACACAGGAGGTGGGGCTTTAGGTGCTGGTTGCACGCTGACATGACATATGGTTTTTATTTGGAGAAACCTCAAAATAGGAAATGAAAAGGGTAGATGCAGCGGGGTCTAAATAGGTAAGAGATTTGTGGTAGGGAGTGTACTGCGGCAAAGAGGACCTGAATTTATCTGGAGAAGCCGGGTGAAGCGCTTCTAGGACGGAAATGAGCATTTGTTAATTTCAGTGTGTTCACGCATAAAATGTTTATTGTGTCCCCCTTAAGACCCAGACACAGTGCTGGGCACCAGGGATACACAGATTAATAAAACATGGTCTTTCTGTCAACGAGTTGGCACCCGAGTGGGGAAGGTGGGGATGGTAAGCAGTGAAGAGTCTGAAGCAGCCATGGTACAAGGTACAAAGGTGGACCCCAGCAGGAATCGTCCAGCCCTGCCGGGGAGGGTCAGGGACCGGCTCCTGGGTTCGGTACACGCGCTAAGAGTGCGGCAATGACCCCTGTCCGATGTGAACACTCCTCTCAAATGGCTCGAAACTTTAATATCGTATTGTTGAAAATCAGACCGTGATCCGACTTCAGGGGTTAAATATTTCATTGGTGATGCGCAGATTAAAATGTGTACACGTTGAAGCACTGAGAAGAAAAGCATTGGATGCGAGAGGACCAAGTGAGAGGGAAACGAGGCAGTGGGTCCCCGCGGCTCCAGGTCTCTCTGGGCAGAGTGAGCTCACACACACCCAGTGTAACCCGAGCCCGGCCCCTCCTACCCCGTGCGCGCCCCGGGCCGGTCGGGCAGGTCAGGGCGGTGCGCTCTGAGTCACCGGAATCTAGGTGGGGCGGGCGCCTCGCCCCCGCGGCCAGCCCCGAGCCGAGTCCTCCAGGAGCCGCCTCCCCGCGGCCTCCTCCCTTTTGTCGCGCTGCCGGCCCTCGAGGGTCACTCTCCGCCGCCGTCCAAGCCCCACGCGCTCCTCTCCTCTCCACCACCACCGTCGAGATGCTGGCCTGCGGCCTGGCCTGCGAGCGCTGCAGGTGGATCCTGCCCATGCTCCTGTTCAGCGCCATCATTTTCGACATCATCGCGTTGGCCGGCCGCGGATGGGTGGAGTTGAGCGATACCGGCCAGCAGTCCTCGCTGTGGTGGCGGTGTCATTCCGTGAGCAACTGCGAAAACCTCATGGACTTTGGTGAGTGCCGTCGCCTCCGTGAAGTCCTCCGGGCGGCTGCTGGGCGAGCGCCGGCGCCCTGGGAGTGCGGAAGTCGCCCTATGAGAATGGACTAAACAGGGTCGAGAAGGGACTGAACAGGGTCGGGGGTAATGGGTGATTCAACAAAAATCTCTTTAGAGCCTAGGTTCATACATCCGACCCGAACAAAATAAAGCAGTAGCAGCTTTCAGTGGCCAAAACCAGGCTCGACACTGGAAGAAAATAGCCCTAGTTCAAACTACGTTTATTCGCAGGGTCTGTCGGTACAGCAGAAGATGATTTCAGCCATTTGAAAAGGGTTTGATGAGTAAATGTAATGAACAAAGTATATTTTCTTGGAGACCTACTGAAATTTCTTCCCATTCCGCCACCTATTTTATAGCTTAAAATATGAAATATGCCTTATATTTTAAAATGTAAGTATTTAAAATGCGTACCTTCCCTCATGTTGCTGTATTATTCGTTTAACTTGAACTAAGTGAAAGCAGCTCTTCTTCCTTTAAAAAAGCCCTTTAAATCAAAGTTTCAGCAGGGAAGATTTCAGTAGATACTGCAGTGTTTAATGCTTCAGGCTAGTTCTTGTTAGAAGGAGTGTCTTTTGGGCTTAGGCCTGGCATTGCTGTTTAGAAAACTTTATTTTAATCTGATTTGAAATCTGAAAAGCAAACACATTTTCTACACCAGCGAAATGAAGCAGAGTTGACAATTTAATATATTGCAGATAGAGTATTTTATTTTTCCAGCATGGAGGAAGCCTCAGGGACTACCTGTTAACTATTACACGGCACTGGAGAGGAGCTTGCTCTGGGCCGGTACCCCCCCCTGCTTTCTCGTAGACGGGAAGAACAGCCGGGGTCTATCGTGATTAGCATTGTGGGAGGGGTCCGGGACAGGAGGGTTTAAGTATGAGAATAATCAGAAGCTTAAAGCCAACTACTACTGAATGGAGCCTTACCAACTGAGTTTAATAGTTTAAAACTGAGAAAGAAGGCTACCCTGCTTTTTTCCCCCCATTCTCTGCTAGGATCTTTGACTTGCCCCGCACCTCCAAAGTGGCCCAGGGCTTCAAACCAAACTCTGTTTATTTCTGGGACCCTGTATCAGGGGCTTGGTGCTTTATCTTATCTACTGTGGAATTATTTGGAAGTTCTCCCCAAAAATTTACCCCCCAAAGGAGGCATGGTTCTCCTTAGCAGGTAATAAAATGTAAAGACTAAATGGAATTCCTACTTTCCTTAAAGTCTGTGTTTTTCCTCTCTTAAAGCACAAACAGCACACCTGCCAGGGTTTGTATTACCCCAAGTCTTTTAGGTTTTTGAAGGGAATTAATTTCTTTGAAATAATATGTCTCTATCTTCTGGTTAAGATGCAACAGAGTTCAGTATCTTGTAGGGGATTTAATAGACTTGCTTAAAACAGGTGTGTTTTTAAACAGACTTTGATAATCGTATCTCACTGCAAAGACTAATACAGACCCAAAGAATATTCAGCGATCCTGGGCACATGAGTTAAGAAGGTTAGTGTGCCTCGGGGAGAAGGGTGCAGGCAGAACCTAGATCAGCACTATTGCTGGGACATGATCTGGCCTGCACAGCTCTGGCTGTGACCACAGCCCTCTTGTGAAAAACGCACAATGCAGTTTTTATTTTTCTTGATTTGCAGGATGAACTCACCTTCCTAGGGTGTGGCTCTTCTAACCTCAGGCTGATAGAGTGCTTTGATATAGAAGGGAGTAAGCAGGTTTTGTTTCTGTTTTCTAATTTTTTAATTAGACAGGAGTCTAAAGCATTAACTTTTTTTAATTGTAGAGAAAAGACAGATCCAGTGTACAGTTGATGTTTCAATTTGATATAGGAATTGGTCTTTAGAAAAGTTCGGTTTTCCAAGTGAGTCTTGAGGAATCTAGTACTGCCTTTGTGATGCAGCAAGACTGATTTTCATAAGTGGTCAGTGGCTTTCACATTCCAATTTGGTTGTTCCGGTGACCTTTGCAAAGATAATCAAGTGCCAAGAATGGGTTAGATGCGGCTTTTGCTCAAGCCCTAGAATCAAATCATGAATCTAGCACCCACTGTCATTAGGTGACCTTGGGAAGAAGAAAATGGCTATGATCTCACCAGGAGAGGTCCATCCCAGGCTATTGAAGTCAAAGATGAGTTGGAGTGATTATTATACTTCCACTCTGTCTCCTGCCATGGACTGTTGTCTAGTTTTGCCTCACAGGTGTAGAAATTGTGTATTCCTATCCCATAGGTTGATTATCTAGGCGTCTCTGAACTTTTGAGACTTTCAGATAGCTGCAGTTGGGCCTTGCCAAAAACAATATGTTCACATGAGGTCATATTTTATCTAAAATACAGTAAGCAGTTTACACATACTCCCACGTATGTACAACCACAACAAGGAATAAGGTTGATAGCTCTAATTAAAATGATATCTCAATATTGAGAATTAAGTGTGTATATCCACTTTTAAAAAAATTCTTGCTATGTGCTAGAAAATAAACCTTGTGATTTACCACTGTAAACTACAGTATTAAGAAAGTATACCTGTTTATTACAAAGTGCTTCACTATCTTTTTTATTTGCTGACATTTGTAACAATATGTTCATTTTGCTGGCAGGTATCAGCAATAATACTAAATAATAGAGACTTTTTATATAAAGGTAAATAGTTCCATAGAATTATGTAAAAAGCAGAATGTTATATTCTTCACTGTCATTAACTTTTTTTAAAAGAATTTCAGAACCATATCACCTCATTTTTCCTCATAAATGAATCAAATTAAACACTGAATATTTTCTTTTACATAATAGTAACAAATAAATAAATACAAATTCTTGTTTGAATTTTTTAAAAAGTCATGGTTTCTAGTCCTCAAAATTGGAAAAGAAAAATCTATATTTAAACATTGAAATGATCATTCAAATTTCATGTATAAAGAAAATGCAAAGTTAGGACTTCCCTGGTGGCACAGTGGTTAAGAATCCGCCTGCCAATGCAGGGCACACGGGTTCGAGCCCTGGTCCGGGAAGATCCCACATGCCGCGGAGCAACTAAGCCCGTGGGCCACAACTACGGAAGCCTGCGTGCCTAGAGCCCATGCTCCACAACAAGAGAAGCCACGGCAATGAGAAGCCCGCGTACTGCAACTAGAGAGAAAGCCTGCGCACAGCAACGAAGACCCAACGCAGCCAAAAATAAATAAATAAATAAAAGAAAATGCTAAATTAAATTTGAATCCATGTTCACAGATAGTATTTTTGCACTCCTGGCACCTTCTTTTACAGTTTTAAGAAAGAGTACATCAGGAGGATATTTTCAGCAGCAGAGATGTAGATTTCAAGTCCTAAGCAAGCTCCGACTTGTCAGGGTAGAGACTAATGAAGATAAGTTTATGCATAAATTACAGGGACAGTTGAGATGAATTTATGCTCCAAGAAGGACGGCGGGGAGTCAGTGTGGCAGCGTTGGAGAGCCTTTGCCTTGGATCTGAACTCAGAAGTGCAGAGCCTCATTTTTACCAAAGATACCACATTGAATGTTTTTTACATGAAATCAGCCTTGGATAAGTCGAAGAATCAGGTTAATATAGGAAATATTTTTAGATCATCTAGCCCTATGGTTCTTAAATGCACGAGAAATGAGAAAAATATCAATAAGTATGAAGTTAATAGTTTTACATTAGCCTAAATTCAACTTAAAAGATTTCATTTTGAGGTTATGTTCTTGTGGCTTTTTTGCAGAGGGGCAGGGTCAGGTATTCAAACGCTCTTATTTTATGAAATTAGGCATTAGTAGATAGACTAATCTTTGCGGGCATGTGTTCACATTCGTACATAGTAAAACAAAAAGTTGGACACTCTCAACTGATTTTCATAAGTAAAAAAATATATATGTTGATTTATAAAATCTAGACGTCTAGGAACCAGTGATCTTGACCAGTTTACTCCACATTTGCTGCACTTAGCACTACCAGAGAGCCTCAATTCCTGATTTGTCTTTTCTCCTTGTAAATGGCCAGAGGCTCCTAGACTATTAGAACTAGGAGAGATGAATAGTGCGCCTACTCAAGCTTTCTCCAAAGCCCACCTATCAGCATCGCCCGTGGCTGATCTGAGCTTCTTCCCGTTGTTCAGCAACTTAACTCAATTTTCTCCACGATGCAATTTGTTTAAAAGTACCCCTCTTACACCGACAAGAGGTGAAATGTGCTTCTCTGTAAATTCTTCTTTCCAGCCTTCTTCCAACGGACAGATTCTCAAACATTTGAGGGTAGATTCCAAATTTGCTGCTAGTTATCTTGTCTGAGTTCACACAGAATTTCCTGTATTTTCCCATCTTCCCGTGTAGGATAGTTTCCCCACTCAGACTTTAAAAGAAGGCCATAAAGGGGTAAAGTTCCATAAAAACCAATGGGAAAGGGTTATCATCTGGCTCAGTGTCAGGGGAAAATGTAGAGCATGTAAAGAATCTCACACCTACTGTGGAATTTCTCCCCAGAGACCCCAGCATCATTCCTCCTTTAAGCCATTCCTTTCCTGCCTTCCAAACCTTCGGCAGAATCATTCTTCCTGTGTCGATTTTTTTGGAGGCGTTTCTGAGTCATCCTCCAGATTTTTGCTACTTGTGTGTTACAGACCAGCAGCATCGGCATTATCTGGGAGGTTACGGGATACTCAGCATCTCAGACCTCACCTACTGAATTGGAATCTGTATTTTAACAAGGTCCCCGGGTGATTCATAAGCACTTTTAAGTTTCAGAAGCACTGGCCTGTATTACTGTCGATCTCCTCATTGACTACGCAACAGTCTTTTTGAATATATCATCCACCCATGTTTATATTTATTTGTAGATAGCATCTTTTTTTTTTGAACCTGGAGGATATATATATATATATATATATATATATATATATATATATATATATATATATATTTATTTATTTATTTATTGGAGTATAATTGCTTTACAATGGTGTGTTAGTTTCTGCTTTATAACAAAGTGAATCAGCTATGCATATACATATAGTCCCATATCTCCTCCCTCTTGCATCTCCCTCCCACCCTCCTTATCCCACCCCTCTAGGTGGTCACAAAATAGCATCTTTTTTATTTTTTCACTTATGGTCTTGTCCAGTTTTCAGTTCTGCTTGTGTATGACATAAAGAACTTTATAGAAACAATAGGAAGGAATCTGACAAAATCTTGTATTCACTGGGTAGGGCTTTCTGTATTGTTCAGAGATGAATCCTTTGTTTTGGAAAGGAACCACCCTCTAGTTGGGTGACAATTTGGAATCTGCAGGGCACTGAGTAAGGGGCTAGGCCACAGACCGTTTTGGTCAATGTTTGGTGCCCACATGTAAAACTACTGAAGAATGCAGCAAATCCATTAAAAGAAATACTAATTTGGGGTGAAAAAGTAGTGACAGTCTCCAAAATATCACCCATGATATAGCAGTAGTGCTCTCCTTGTCTTAAAATAAAAGTTATTTATTTTTTCTTTTCACAAACTTAACTTTGATTTATGGTTTCTAGCTTGATATTCAAGGTATTTATTTATTTTTACTTTTATTGCTCTTTTCTTATCAGTCGATCTTACTGGTCTTTTCCCAGCTGTATTTGCCTTGTAACATCATGTTTTAGTATATAATCTCTGGAAAAACATATAGCATTATCCCTCATACAAAAAACTTAAAAACATTTTTTAGAAAAAATTCAGAATTTCATTAGTAACCAGTGAATGGTTTCCATGTTGTTGACTTAATGTTGAATCTTTGCAAGCAATAGCAAAATCTGATAAGCCATTCATTACCTACGTGGATCTTTAATGAATCTTATCTAAAAGTGGATTTATAATGTTGCTGGTTTCTTTGATAACATAAATTTCTTCAAGTGGTACTTAGAAAATAAACTTAGGACAGAATAAATTATATATATATATGAAACATGTTTCAGGGAAACATATATGTTTCCCTTAAGGAAACAAAACAAACAAACAACATTCCTACACAGAAACTCTGTTTACCTGGAATGCAGCATGCTTTTGTGGTCTCAATTCAGAGAAAGATAATTGACAATGAGAATCCTTCCCCAATCCCCAATCCCCTACACACGCACACACACACACACACACACACATTCTGCTTATTTGAATTTAATGATATTTTTAAATTGAATTTAATGATTGGCAGTAACCATGAAAAAAATCTATAGAAATGAGACTATAATTGACAGCAGGTCACATACTGAAAGTTACATGCTCCTTTCTGGCAGTGCTGCAATCTGTTTTTATAAGGAGATTAATCATCTATCTTAGTTGTTCTCAGATTTTAGTATGGATGTAAGAAATACCAGTAAAATGCAGATTAGGAAAGGCAGAAATTTAGTGTATAAAATATTAATGAAGGACAGACTTGTCTTCAGAATCGATGAAGATGGACTGTCTTCAAAGAACTGAGGACCATCTGTTGATGTTGAATCATGAAAGAAGTAGCTTCAAGATAAGTTTTAAAAATTGATGTTTTTCCACTGAGGCTGGTAAATAGGGTACAATTTAGACCAAGGTATAATATAAAAATATAAATATATAGTTCCCGAAGGGTTGGGTAAATTTATAGATATTGGACTCATTCTGGGTGATTAAGGGAGACCAAAGGCACTTAGCCTACAGATTTATCTTAAGTTTTCAAAATGTATGTGATGGAGAATTGCCATGTTGTTAGTCTACATGGCTGTTGGTTCCCTTCTCAGGCAGAATATTGGGCTGGGAGGACCCTGCTCAGACCTGGTAGGATCCATCTCATCATCTTACAACAAAATAGTCACTGACATGAGACAGCAGATTGCCTTCCTTGTTATCCATCAGTCAGGACCTTCAAAACCATGTCAAGATTTGTACCTTAAATGATAGTTAAGTGAATCAATGTGGGTGTTTCCACTCTCAAGGAGCAGGTTTTACACGTTCTACTTCCAAGGCAGCCTTTCTCCAGACAGACTGTTGCTTAACTTTCCATTTTGATTTTTCTTTAGACTCAGCATTTTAAATAAGACGCTAATTGAGTTGATTTAACATAACATAGGAAAAGTTCTTTAAATGATCTGTTTATATTTACATTCACCTGTTGGTTTTAGGTTAGGTGAATTGGCTTACTATTTCTTTTATTTAATTCCTTTCAAGTACCTGAAACTAAATGTAAATTACACCTTAGCGGTAATGTCAGCGGAAGCAGTAATAGCAATAATCTAACTTTGTATAACTTTTTATTTCCTCAAATAAACAGGTAAAATGATTGATGTTACTCTTTATAGCAACATCATACATAATTTATTTAGCTATACTTTAAAAACCTTAATCTGTGATTATCAAAGTTTGATTACTAAATATGTTCCCTGTTAGGAGGTTTCTCCTGTTTTTATTGAAAACTCACATTCTGCTCTACAATTGATCTTCACTGTTTGCATTCCTCTGTATGGCTTATATAGCTGTGTTGCCTTTGCATTGAACAGTTTCAAACATGTGAACTCACCTTAAAAGGAAAACTCAGTGTCTGCTTATTGGAATTTAATGATTGTATTTAATTGAATTTAATGATTGGCAGTAGCCATGCAAAAATCTACAGACATGAGACTGTATTTGACAGTGGGTCACATACTGAAAGTTACGTGCTCCTTTTTGGCAATGTTGCAACTGTTTTTATAAGAAGATTGATCATCTCTCTTAGTTGTTCTCAAACTTTAGTATAAATGTAAGAAATACCAGTAAAATGCATATTCCTTTACAACTCTGATTCAGTGTGTCTGGAGGGATGCATAGGAATCCATACTTTTTTTTTTTTTTTTTGCGGTACGCAGGCCTCTCACTGCTGTGGCCTCTCCCGTTGCGGAGCACAGGCTCCAGATGCGCAGGCCCAGTGGCCATGGCTCACGGGCCCAGCCACTCTGCGGCATGTGGGATCCTCCCGGACCGGGGCACGAACCCGTGTCCCCTGCATCAGCAGGCGGACTCTCAACCACTGCGCCACCAGGGAAGCCCGGAATCCATACTTTTTATAAGCACCACTGATGATTTGGAGTCAGTGGTTTATGGGCTAGACTTCGAGATGGTCTGATTAATTAATGTTCTTTCCAAAGCACGGTCCCTTTTCTCTGGAAAGTTACCTTACTCGAAGGACAAGGCAAAAGTGAGAAAAGAGACTTACTCAATCTCACATTTTGGCTTTATCCATGTCTATTTTAAAATAAAACATTTCTATTTTACCTTGGTCTTACTGATCTCACAGGAAGAGCAAGACATGGAGGAAAGTAATAAAAATTATAAACATAAAACTAGGCCCACTCAGGTACTGTCATGACGCCATCCTGACCAGTGCCACTAAGGGGTAATTTGTGTGAAAACATGTATTTGAGCATGTAAAAAACATTGAGCATGTGTCGTTTCCTGAATTACCTATTATACCCCAGTCATCCCTGACTCTACTAGATGAAGATTTGTGGGGAGTGTGGAGGCTAGAGAAGGGAACAGGGGAGCTCAGCCCAGGTTTGTCTCTAACAGTTGAAGATGTAAACATGCAGTGGAGAACTGAGGAAGAGTCTTCATGTGACAGTGTAGAACCTTGAGAAGGTCGAATAAAGTGAAAACTTGAGGTACTGGAGAAAGTCATAGGAATACATGAGGACATTTTTGAACAGAGAGGGCTGGAGAATTAATAGCTCCATGACTTTTCACACAAGAGCTCTCATCCTCACAGTGATCTTGAAAGAAGGCATTTTAGCCTTGGTTAACAGATGAGCAGACTGACAGTGGCTAATAGGTAACAGAGGCAGGGGATAAACGAGGGCAAGCTGGCCCCCAAGCCCTTGTTCTTTCTGCTAGTCCTTATCTTTGTCTAATATTGACCAGTCCAATGACCCCAAATTAAGTCAGGATGTTTGCCAGCCAAGCTCGGTTAAAGCTTGAGTAAAACCAGTGCCAAGGTCCACGCATCTCTCCTTTTCAAATGCAATAAAGAGAAATAGGTTAAGGGTGCATGTTCATCCATTAATGAATGAGTGGGTAATCATAATGTGGGCTATCCATACAATAGAATAATTATTGGTCATAAAAAGGAATGCAGTCCTAATCCATGCTGCTCCAACATGGGTGAACCTTGAAGACATTATGCTAAGTGAAAGCGTAAGACAGTCACAAAGGCCACATAGTATATAATTCCATTTATATGAAATGTCCAGAATAAGCAAATTTATAGAGACAGAAAGTAGATCAGAAGCTGAAGGAAGGGAGGAGGAGAAAGGCACTGCTAACGGTCATGGGGTTTCTCTTTGGGGTGATGAAAATTTTGGAATTGTAAGTGGTGATGGTTGCACAACCCTGTGAATAGAGTGAAAACTACAGAACTGTACACTTTAAATGGATGAATTTTCTAGTATGTAAATTATATCTTAAAAAAAAAAAAAAGAGTCCTGTTCTGGATTCAGACAGTCTGGAAATCAAACTTGGCTGCCAGCTGTGTGGCTATGGGCAGGTTATCTGGACTCTCAAAGGCTTAGTATAATCTCACTTCTAAAATAGAAATGATAACAGAGTGGGAACCTTAAAAAGTTATTGTGAGGATTCAGGTTGCTAAGGCATGGCGGGTTCTTAGCCCCGTGCCTGGCACAGAGCGATTACTTCCTACATGTCAGTCACTACCTCTAGAGAGAAGGTTGTGTGGGAAAAGATTTTACAAATCAGTGCAGTTTGAACAATAATTATTGGCTGGAATCCTTAGCTTGGGAGTCATGACTCTTCTCTTCCCACAGGAGCAGAGCAGAATGACCCAGGGCTAGAGCTGCCCATGTAGATCTTCAAACCTAGAACTCAATTTCCACCTCATCCTTATTGTTTTTAGGGCCCATGTCAATAATTGAGAATTATTGTGCAATAAATTCTGAATACTTCACAAGTTAAAATTTAGGCAAAAATTTAGAAATGTTGTTTGCACCTAAACTTGTTATAAAAAGCACAGCTAGCTACTTTACAATTAAATTGTTTTATTTTATATCTCTGTCTAGTCATAAGTACTATGAGTTTTCAATAATTATTTTTGCATGGGACCAAACCTTAATATGGAACCAAGATCCTTTTAAAGGTATTTGAAACAGTTCCTGAAGAGATTGTAATTTGGATTGTTCCATAGTAAAAATGTTGTTTACTGTGGTCATGTTATAGTAGAACTTGAGTGACTCTTTTAAATATACCTGTTTGTATGCCAGTTTATTAAATGAGATACAGTTTAATGTAGTTTACTTTTCATTTCGGAGGTATAAACATTTGCCCCAAAACCGAGGGGATAAGGCATTACTGCATATCAGTATGTTAACGTCCTACCTATGAATTGCCTATTCTTCCCTTAAAATATGGAGATGCTTAAGTATTGTCTAAAGAAAAACTGTTCTTCCACCCAAATACAATTAGTAGAAAGAAAAAAAAAAACCCCATTGATGCTTTGATAAGTAATTTTTAAATTTGGCTTGTCTGTCTCACTAATTGCTGTTTCTTTCTTATAGCGTGGGGAAGAGCAGCTGCCGCCATGCTCTTCTGTGGCTTCACCATCCTGGTGATCTGTTTCATCCTGTCTTTCTTTGCCTTCTGCGGATCCCAAATGCTTGTCTTCCTGAGAATGATTGGAAGCCTCCTGGCCCTGGCTGGTAAGACTGTGCGCCAGCAATCCTTTCTTCCTATCTGCAGGGGACATCAATATAATAATGTCCACGCCGCAAAGATCTCTGGCAATACGGTTCCTGATCTGTTCTCGGAAAATGGGTCGCCAAAGGCAGAAGTAACAGAGGAGAGATGTATTTTAAGAGCTGGATCCCTTTTATCCTCTGCCTGAGACAGCGTTCCATGCCCCCCATCCAAGTGAGGAAGGTCATCACTCTACCTGCTGCTATCTCTTGTAGATGACCCCATGTCCTTGACACCCCTGCCCCGAGGGACCAGGGCTGGAAGTGCAGTGTCTCCATAGTGGTCCCAGGCTGGCCTCCCATGAGCCCCATGCCTGAGGGGACTGGAATGTCCCTGAACCATTGCACTTGTTGAAGGCGTTCTGCAGTCTTAGGATGTGGTGGGTCACAGAAGGGTTTTCTGCAGTGGGGATGGGGGATCTGGGAGGGACCAGATCTGGAATTGCCTCTTTGCAGCTTAGAGCCAGGGTTGGGGGATGGGAAACTTAGTTATGCAGCTGGGTGGGGCTCGGAGAGAACATTTATTAAGGGAATATAAGAACTAGGAATCTAGGAGCAAGAATCTAGAGGCAAGAATTATTTGAAATTTTAGGTGGGCACCTGGCAGTAGGGAAGTCTGCCAAAGGAGCAGGACCCCAGCCACAGAGCTGGATTTAGATGCAAATCTGGATTTCCTGAGGAGGGGAAAGAAGAAGAAGATGCTGATAAGGGCAAAGCGAGGCGGCCATAGTCCATTTCTCAAGCTACCAACTTAGGCTCATGGAACCAAAGCCGAAGTCCAGCCACAGACCTGGGGTATAAATACACAGTGAGCATATGGTTTTGGAAACAAGTCAGAAGCCTTGTAACTAGAGGGGTCCACAGGATCAAGCCTGAGCCTGAGTGGGACCACTGTGCGCAGGGTTCCCTGAGTACAAAGAAGATGATGGCAGGATCTAGGGCGGGGTAAGTGAGGAGCAAAAAGGCCCTGGCTGGGAGGAAGGAGGTAGCCTCCGAGAACCAGCCAGTGCAGCTCTAACCGTCCCCTGTACATTTAAACATGTCTCTTGATTCAAAATAAAGTTTACTCGAGTGTTCCTCACGTTTCAAACTTTGCTTTTGGAATAATATTTTAGAATCAGAAATGGCTAGGAATCACAAAACATATGAAGAATCTTGTTGAATCCCACCTCCACTTTTTTTATTTTTTATTTTTTTTATTTTTTTATTTTTTAATTTTTTTTGCGGTACGCGGGCCTCCCACTGCTGCGGCCTCTCCCGTTGCGGAGCACAGGCTCCGGACGCGCAGGCCCAGCGGCCACGGCCCACGGGCCCAGCCGCTCCGCGGCATGTGGGATCCTCCTGGTCCGGGGCACGAACCCGCGTGCCCTGCATCGGCAGGCGGACTCTCAACCACTGTGCCACCAGGGAAGCCCCCACCTCCACTTTTATTTGGTGTTTTGTAGTTGAAATTTACAAGACCTTATCAAAGAAACAATGTGATGTAGCTTCCTATCACATGTCTTAGAAGACTAGGTAGATGCCTATATAAATCACCATTAGAAATAACACTATGACATTAACGTTCATTGAAAAATCCTTTATGACCCATCAATTCCACTTCTAGGTATATATCCAAAAGAACCAAAAGCAGGGATTTGAATAGGTACTTGTATGTCCATGTTCATAGCAGCATTATTCACAATAGCCAAAAGGTGGAAACAACCCAAGTGTTCAGCAGCAGATAAATATATAAACAAAATGTAGTCTATACATAAAATGGAATATCATTCAGCCATAAAAAGGAATGAAATTTTGATGTGAGCTACAACATGGACGGACCGTGAAAACATTATGCTGAAAGAAATAAGGTAGATACAGGATGAATATTTTATGATTTCACTTGTATGAAATACCTGGAAGAGGCAAATTCACAGAGACGGAAAGTCGATGAGAGCTTACCAGCAGCCGAGGCGAGGGGGTAGTGGGTACACACTGTGGATGTTGAAAATGTTTTAGGTATGGATAGTGGTGATGATTACACAACATTGTGAATGTATTTAATGCCACTGAATCGAACACTTAGCAAATGGTTAAAATGATAAATATTATGTTGAGTGTATTTTACCAAAATTAAAAGAAATTCTAGTAAAATTCTTCTGTCTACCTTAACATTAAAACATTAACATCTAGTAATTGCCATCTCTAGCTAACAGGGTTGCAGGAGTTATTGTAAAAAAAACTCATTCTGGTGAGTTTTGATAGATAAACAGCTGAACTGTCCTGCTTAACCCCGTGTTCTCATTTTACAATTTAATTCTCCTCTTCTTCAAAGTTGGACAAGTGGAATGGGAAATGTTTAATAGAAAAATAAAAAGCCTAGAAATCTCAATACATTTTTAGTGGTAATAATGTTGAATAAGCCCTACTTGATTTTTAAGATATATTTCATAACAATTATTTTTAATTTGATATATATTATTGGGTTAAAATCAGAATAATTGAACACCGATACAATTTAGATTTTGTAAAAATTCATCCAAACCATTACAAGAACTTTATGTGATGAACCAAAATGGGTGAATAACAATGTTTAACATTTATTACTAGGCATATTAGAGAAAAATGCAGAGAAGTGTTCCTTTTGTGTCATACACAATGATTTGCCGAAAATGACAAACTTAACTAGTGAGACTTCGTTATTTAAACTAGACAGAAAGCGGGACTTCCCTCGTGGTCCAGTGGGTAAGACTCTGCACTCCCAGTGCAGGGGGCCCAGGTTTGATCCTTGGTGGGGGAACTAGATCCCACATGCATGCTGCAACTAAGAGTTTGCATGTTGCAACTAAGAAGACCACATGCCACAACTAAGAGTCCGCATGCCACAACTGGAAAAAAAAAATCCTGCATGCCGCAACTAAGACCTGGTGCAGCCAAAATAAATAAATAAATATTTAAAAATAAATAAATAAAGTAGACAGGAACCAGAGAAATATTTAAGATCTGCACTAAGATTGCCCTTCATAAGTTGCCAAAGAAGAACATTTTAAGTTGGGAAATAGAAGCAACAAATCGAGATGTGGAAACATCTACAGCCTTTCTAGTAATTAAAAAAAAAAAAAAGAAAACTAGTTAAGGGTATATCTGTGGAGCTAGTAGAAAAAAATTAAGGTGAAAGAAAAGTGGTGGTGAGGACTATTCACTCCCTGACATACTCCTGGGAGCTCAGCCAGCTGATCGCTCTTTGTGAAGAGTAGCGTCTGAGTGTCACAGAGCTAAAATCTGCTTATACCCAAAGTCATGGCAATGCACATACTAAATACTAGGTAAAAAATGCATAGCATAGCATGTGTATACTCATTACAGCTTTATAGAATTATGCATGTGCATTGAAAAAGACTACAAAGTAGATTTAATAAATTCCTTTTATTTTTAAGCAATGTAAATTGTTAATACATGATTAATAATAATTGTAATAATGTGACTCATATCAAAGAGTTTAGAAAGTTTTTTGACATATGTTTTCCTTCCCGTATCTTCCCTTTCACTTTTTTTTTTTTTTTTTTTCGCGGTACGCGGGCCTCTCACTGCTGTGGCCTCTCCCGTTGCGGAGCACAGGCTCCGGACGCACAGGCTCAGCGGCCATGGCTCACGGGCCCAGCCGCTCCGCGGCATGTGGGATCTTCCCGGACCGGGGCACGAACCCGTGTCCCCTGCATCGGCAGGCGGACTCTCAACCACTGCACCACCAGGGAAGCCCCCCTTTCACTTTTTAAAGCACTGTGGTTATTCCCCTCTTTTACTTCTATTCCCCCAGGCTGGAATGCTCTTCTTCCTGACCTCCATCTCTTCATTTCTATTTCTTCTTCAGATTCCCCCTTCCTCTGCAGGCTTTTCTGCTGATTCTCCCATTGATCATTCGCATCATTGATTCATTGTTTCATTTAGTCATTTATTTATTGAATGAATATTCCTCTATCTGTGTCTGTGTGTGCATACACACATATATATATGTACATATATGTTTTATTTTGCTAACACTGATAATATTAACTTATGTTTGGCACAGGAAAAGCAAAGATGAAAAAGTAGGCTCTCCTCTAACCTCTTGCTTTCTATTGCACACCACAATTCGGCACGTTTTACTTTAGTATATATAATGCTTACATAGGTACATGAATCTCTAATTTTCTGTCTGTATTTCATATACTCAGTATTCTACCTAGTGCCAGGTATCTCTGACACACAATATTCAGTCATCTTTTTTGGCTTATGATTAACTAGACTCCCCCAGCCCCTTTTATCAGCATTATTTAGGTGGATTTAATACTTATTTTAAGGCAAAAATGTTGTGGAAGGGGAAATAATCTGTTGTTACCATGCATTCATTCATTCATACATTCATACTTTGTATTTTTTTTTCCTTCCTTTTAGCTGTGTTCCAGATCATCAGCCTGGTAGTTTACCCTGTGAAGTACAACGAGACCTTTAACAACTCTGGTGGCATTTACATCTATAGCTGGGCCTACGGCTTTGGGTGGGCGGCTACGATTATCCTGATTGGCTGTTCCTTCTTCTTCTGTTGCCTCCCCAACTATGCAGATGACCTGCTGGGCAATGCCAAGCCCAGGTACTTCTACACATCTCCCTAAAGTGGGGAATGAGCAGAAGAACATCACTGCTGCTGAGATGGATTCCAGATAAAGAAACTGTTTCCCCCGGAATACTCTGAACCTATGTTTGGGGCAGTGTTCATATCATTAAACTATAGTCAAAATGCTAAAATACTTCGGGAGAGAATATTTCTTAAATAGTTTTAGAGTTTCATATTCATCTTTTATCTATGATTTATAGACTTAAACAAGACTTAACTTCTTTTAATTAATTACCTAATTACTAATATGCCAGTGTTTCCTTATATCTAGCCATACCATTTATATTGCATTTGTAAAAGAATATGAGACCAAAACTAACCACATAATTTATAAGGTAAAAATGAGAAGGCTTCAAAGATTTGAGTAATCTGGTCAGGTTTCTGTTTTTCCCAGATGGAATGAACTGGGTCTATTAAGGACTAAGGAGAAGAGGAAGATATTGGTAAAAATTGCCAGTGACCAAATATTCTAAAAGAAATGCAAAAAATAAATATTTTTTCAAACCTTCAGCTATTTAAAGAAGCAAAATCATTTCCTAAATGCATATCATTTATGAGAATTTCTAATTAACATCATGAATAATTGATTTGGGGCTAAGCTTCCCGTTAACTTGGTATGGCATCCAGGAAAGTATTCTTTCATAGCCAAAGCCTGTTGCAGTAATAAGACCTCCTTAAGTAGTGAAATCTTAAGATGAAATTTTCTCTTTTAAAGTGGTTTGTAGGGTTGGGGTGTGGTAAAGTGCTACTAATAATTCTGCGCTGTTTGGTGTCTATATGTTCTAGACTAGGGTAGACTGGATTAAAAGATGGACTGGTCTAATTTGTCGTAACCTCTAGGTAGGATTAGTTTGTTCAGTAAACCATGAGGAGGGCCATTCCCGTCACAAAAGTAACATTAAAACAGCCTAAAGAGAAGAAATGGCTTGAATTTTTCACCTTAGGCTTGACCAGGCTCTAATCATGTAGACACAGCTTCTGATAGATTGCAGCTGTAAGCAAAAACTCAAATACGGTTAAAAACCTGGTTTCCCTTGGTAAACAGATTAAAAATATCTGAGGTAAAACATGCAACAGGAGAATTCAGGGATGTGGGATTTCTCTGAATGGCAAATATGATACATCACATGGATCTTTTAAAAAATATTTGTACGTATATAATGAAAACCAATTCATTTTATGTATCAAATTATTATCTTGTAAGTTGTAAAAATAAGCAGTTGCAGTTTTCATTATGAATTTTTCCCAATAAACCAGGTGTTCTAATCTTGTATCTAGTTTGCAGTTTTTTTGGTTTTGCTTCTCAGCCCCCGCTCCCCCCACCCACCGCCAATCTGAGGAAGGGGATTTTTTTTTTTAACATCTTTATTGGAGTATAATTGCTTTACAATGTTCTGTTGGTTTCTGCTGTATAACAAAGTGAATCAGCTATACATATACATATATCTCCATATCCCCTCCCTCTTGCGTCTCCCTCCCTGCCACCCTCCCTATCCCACCCCTCTAGGTGGTCACAAAGCATCGAGCTGATCTCTCTGTGCTATGCGGCTGCTTCCCACTAGCTATCTATTTTACGTTTGGTAGTGTATATATGTCCATGCCACTCTCTCACTTCGTCCCAGCTTACCCTTCCCCCTCCCCGTGTCCTCAAGTCCATTCTCTACATCTGCGTCTTTATTCCTGTCCTACCCCTAGGTTCTTCAGAACCATTTTTTTCCCACTTAGATTCTATATATATGTGTTAGCATATGGTATTTGTTTTTCTCTTTCTGACTTACTTCACTCTGTATGACAGTCTCTAGGTCCATCCACCTCACTACAAATAACTCAATTTTGTTTCCTTTTATGGCTGAGTAACATTCCATTGTATATATGTGCCACATCTTCTTTATCCATTCATCTGTTGATGGACACTTAAGTTGCTTCCATGTCCTGGCTATTGTAAATAGAGGTGCAATGAACATTGTGGTACATGACTCTTTTTGAATTACGGTTTTCTCAGGGTATATGCCCGGTAGTGGGATTGCTGGGTCGTATGATAGTTCTATTTTTAGTTTTTAAAGGAACGTCCATACTGTTCTCCATAGTGGCTGTATCAGTTTACATTCCCACCAATAGTGCAGGAGGGTTCCCTTTTCTCCACACCCTCTCCAGCATTTATTGTTTACAGATTCTTTGATGATGGCCATTCTGACTGGTGTGAGGTGGTACCTCACTGTAGTTTTAATTTGCATTTCTCTAATGATTAGTGATGTTGAGCATCCTTTCATGTGTTTGTTGGCAATCTGTATATCTTCTTTGGAGAAATGTCTGTTTAGGTCTTCTGCCCATTTTTGGACTGGGTTGTTTATTTTTTTGATATTGAGCTGCGTGAGCTGCTTGTAAATTTTGGAGATTAATCCTTTGTCAGTTGCTTCATTTGCAAATATTTTCTCCCATTCTGAGGGTTGTCTTTTGGTCTTGTTTATGGTTTCCTTTGCTGTGCAAAAGCTTTGAAGTTTCATTAGGTCCCATTTGTTTATCTTTGTTTTTATTTCCATTTCTCTAGGAGGTGGGTCAAAAAGGATCTTGCTGTGATTTATGTCATAGAGTGTTCTGACTATGTTTTCCTCTAAGTTTTATAGTGTCTGGCCTTACATTAAGGTCTCTAATCCATTTTGGGTTTATTTTTGTGTATGGTGTTAGTGAGTGTTCTAATTTCATTCTTTTATGTGTAGCTGTCCAGTTTTCCCAGCACCACTTATTGAAGAGGCTGTCTTTTCTCCATTGTATATTCTTGCCTCCTTTATCAAAAATAAGGTGACCATATGTGCGTGGGTTTATCTCTGGGCTTTCTATCCTGTTCCATTGATCTATATTTCTGTTTTTGTGCCAGTGCCATACTGTTTTGAATACTGTAGCTTTGTAGTAGTCTGAAGTCCGGGAGCCTGATTCCTCCACCTCTGTTTTTCTGTCTCAAGATTGCTTTGGCTATTTGGGGTCTTTTATGTTTCCATACAAATTGTGAAATTTTTTGTTCTAGTTCTGTGAAAAATGTCATTGGTAGTTTGATAGGGATTGCATTGAATCTGTAGATTGCTTTGGGTAGTAGAGTCATTTTCACAATGTTGATTCGGGAAGGGGATTTTTAAAAGATGTTTTGAGTGGGGTAGTAAGAACATTGGATAAAATGAAAAGTTGCTTTTATCATTTTCAAGTTTTAAGGGTCCTGCTCATTTTTGGTGAGCATAAAAAAAACAATTTTTGAATGAACTTTAATGGTTTCTAGTAGTCTACTCCCTGAACTTCTTCCTCAATGACCAATACCCAGGACACAGATATCAAACAGTATTTATCCAGTGCTGCCACCAGAGGGAATGGACCAAGAGCTTTCTGGTAGGTCCAGACACCCGGGAACATTAGTGTGGTTTAGTTGGTGGTTCTCCTATCTTCTGTGGCACAGCTTCCTGCTTGAGATGGGATCTTCTTCCATTCAGGTCATGGGACTGCAAGCAGTCTCTTTACTTCTTTTCCTCTTGTCCATCTTCCATTTGCCGGTTGATAGTTTTTTTTTCCACGATGACTCGTAGGTGAATTCTCCTCTGGTGTATATAAATGTGAAGAAAGGTTGCAGAGTAGCATGGTGGGAGAAAGGATATTTCTTCTTAGTGCTTCTGTTGGCCAGTTGGTCCTTGGCAGTGACTTTTTCTTCTGTGCATTTCAAAATTTGAGGTGAACGTTTCTCATCATAAATCCACAAGGATCTGGTCTGGGTGATTGTTTACACCAAAATTAAAACAAAAAAAACAGGGTTTGAAGTGATCATTAACAATGTTTAAAATGCCATCTTTTAAAATAATTCAAGAAGATAATGGATATCTAGAGATTCAGAAACTGGGTCTCCCAATAGACATGAAAATGACTCTCAGATACAGGTCCTCTAAAGCAAGCACTTTTGTCTTTGGATTTTTTTCCCTTCCAACTTTCCTCTTGCCCTCCTAAGCAAATAACACACTAGATCCTAATGATGCACATTTAGGAAAAATATAGCTTCCTGGAATCCATGGTCTGTACTAACAGAAACATTTCTACTGGAATGTTTGTGACAAAGACAGAGGAAGCATCATTACTTCGGTTAAAATATTCCTCTTCCTTCAGCCTTGTTCCAGCATAGAGATCCTCCATTCCTTGTTAGTTCATGTTCATTAGTACAGAAACCTTTCTGTCATAAACAGCAGGAGAATTCCAGGGAATTCTGGAAAATAATGGAGAATTTGACTGAGAAGCCCTCTGAGGACTAACAATGCATTGCATGAGATTTCCCATGATTAAGCCAAGCTGGTTTTTAGCTCTGTAATTATATTGAGTCCCCAACCTTTAAACAAGCAGTTCTAGGTTCCCAAACAATTATCTCACGCTCCCACTGTAAGTAGTCAGATATGCCAAGCTCCATTTACCACTGAATGTAACAAAGAGGTAATGTGTCTAGGACTTTGAGGTCTCACACAAAGTAACTATGGAGTGTAATTACTTTTAGCTTTAAAACCATACATTGCAGGGCTGACATTAAAGTTTGATAGGCTTTCCTTTCTTAAGATAATCAAAACAATGGAAAAATATAGTCATAATAACCTCATTACGTTGATTTTTGATACAAACTCCTGCTGACAGTCCTATTAATATAATAAACAGAAATGCTGAATCGACTTCTTTTGTTTTCCTAGGAAGACCTGAAAAGAGCGTATTTGAGTCTCATGCCATTGTTGGCTCTTGCTAGCCATGCAGTTTATAGCTTGAGCGGTTTACCACCCCATGTGTTTCATAACCTCATCTGTAAAATGATTGCAATGATCCTTTTCCTTCAGAATTATCTGATTCAGTGTATTTGTATGTGTAGCTGCTCATTTATTTATTTACTCAAATATTGTTGGGCAAAGGAAAAATGGTAAAGTGATGCTATTTTTTGGTGTGTTTTTTCAAGTTGATTTTCATAACTAGAGACAATGACTAACATCTTTTTAATACTGTGATGGAATTTTTTTCTTTAATTGAAAATTAAAGAATATTCCTTTCATTGGAAGATCTACTAAATAAGTGTATATAGACTCTATCATGAGCATAAGGAACCCTGAAGCCTAGAAGAAAATCTTTATATTCCACGGAGATTCTGATTCAAGATGGTGGAATGGACTCTATTTAATAATCACTTCTGACCAGGATAGAAAAAAGTGTAGAGTAGTAAACAAGTGCCAGAGGAAATAAATCCATAACCAAAGAGGGATGTATCAGCTGACCATAGATTCTGTCAAATTTCTGGAAGATGAAAAATGAGTGACATTGTCAACATAGCATTGGAGCTGCCACCCAGAATAAACTCAAGCTGGCCGTCAGGCAAGTAACAGCTGTGTTGCTTGATAAGTGCCAAAGAAGAGCCAAGCTTGACGTTGGCAGGGAAAAGTAGGACTGGGAAAGGAGGAGGGTGTAAATCAGGGGGATTAGTTAGAGGTCTGCCCCATGAGGAGTTCACCAGTTGGCCTGGCCTCCCATGCCCCCACCAGGCTGCCACCTGAAACTTACAGAGTGGAAGAACCCGAAGATGATGGTCATGCTTCCTAAATAGCACACTCTAAGTGCTTCCCATGTACCCTGGCCTAGACCCTCTGATATGAACTTAATGATCTTAATTGTTCAGAGAAGAAATGGAAGCACAGGAATGTGAAGTAATTTTCTCAAGGTCAGACAGCTAGTAAATAACAACGGTAATTATATATACAAAACACACCGTGTTGCGGTACATTTTTTTTTTTTTTGCAGTACGCGGGCCTCTCACTGTTGTGGCCTCTCCCGTCGCGGAGCACAGGCTCCAGACGCGCAGGCTCAGCGGCCATGGCTCACGGGCCCAGCCGCTCCGCGGCATGTGGGATCTTCCCGGACCGGGGCACGAACCCGTGTCCCCTGCATCGGCAGGCGGACTCTCAACCACTGCGCCACCAGGGAAACCCAGGGTACTGTTTGATGCAGTAGGGCATAGTCCAGTAGGTGTTGATACCATATGAGGATTCCAGGCTTCCCTCTTCTTCCATCGTGTCTGTACGGGTCTCTCAACCCCTTCTTCTTCTCCATACTCCGGAGAGGGTTCTGCCTCGCCTGTGTGTTCTGGGGGCATTTTATTGTATAATGGAGAAGCATGGAGGGCCAGAGTGTAAAGGACTAGGCCCGAGTGAGGGCTGGTTCTTCAGAGAGAATTGGGGGTGAGAGAGGAAGATGAAGGAAATTAATGGGAAAGAGAAAAAGGGAATTAAAAAAATCTTCTAGGATCTCTGTATCTCACTGCACCATGTGTGAGAAACACAGTTCACACTGTGTTGAGTTTTCATGGTTCGACTATCTTCTTTTGGGCACTTCTCTGTGCTTGGACCCTTACTTCCTGAGTCATGACTTCATGAACATCACAGGTAGGAGCCATTTTCCAAATCATCCCAGGGGTGCGGCTGATATTAGAGGGGCCAGTCTTTTTTTTTAGGAACTTACTATATTAATGATAGTTTTAGGCTCTTAAATTCTCAAGTCCTATGAACAAATTATAAGACGGATATTATCATCATATTTTTAGATACAAAGACAAACATATTAACAAGTAATAGTAAAATTAGCATACAAAAGAGGGCCTATTTTGACTCAAGATAAGGCTTTCCTAGAGGGGCCAGTCTTGATGGAGAGGGCATTGTAAAGAAAAACCCTTTCATCTTCTTTCTGAAGCACTAATTTTTAGACTTTCTAAAATGTGCTGCTTTTTTTTTTTTTTTTTTTTTTGTGGTACGCGGTCCTCTCACTGCTGTGGCCTCTCCCGTTGCGGAGCACAGGCTCCGGACGCGCAGGCTCAGCGGCCATGGCTCACGGGCCTAGCTGCTCTGTGGCATGTGGGATCTTCCCGGACCAGGGGAAGAACCCGCTTCCCCTGCATCGGCAGGCGGACTCTCAACCACTGCGCCACCAGGGAAGCCCAATGTGCTGCTTTTGATATTACAGATTACTGGTCCTAACTGAAGTATAATTTTTTTTTTTTTTTTTTTTTTTTTTGCGGTACGCGGGCCTCTCACTGTTGTGGCCTCTCCCGTTGCGGAGCACAGGCTCCGGACACGCAGGCTCAGCGACCATGGCTCACGGGCCCAGCCGCTCCGCGGCATGTGGGATCTTCCCGGACCGGGGCACGAACCCGTGTCCCCTGCATCAGCAGGCGGACTCTCAACCACTGCGCCACCAGGGAAGCCCTGAAGTATAATTTTTTAAAAACGATAGAGTCATCCATACACTGTATAGAATGCTGTGCATCTTCATTGTTGTATAAAGGATATTCTGAAATACGGATTACAGAAGAAAACACATGATATTCACATAGAACACAGAGTATATCAGTATAGATACACCATATCTCGTTCTTTTGGCTTTTGTTACACTGTGAATATTCCTGATCAGAAAAAGAAATGCATGGAAGAAGGGCTCCTTTTCACTTTCCTACATCATCACCCAAGTACTGTCAGGAGAGGAAAGTGAATACATAACCCCCAGTTTTACCTTAAGTTTTCTGTTTTTTTTTAAATTTATTTTTGTTTGCACTGGGTCTTTGTTGCTGTGCGCAGGCTTTCTCTCGTTGCGGCAAGGGGAGCTACTCTTCGTTGCGGTACGCGGGCTTCTCATTGCAGTGGCTTCTCTTGTTGCAGAGCACGGGCTCTAGGTGCACAGGCTTCAGTAGTTGTGGCTCACGGGCTCTAGAGAACAGGCTTAGTAGTTGTGGTGCATGGGCTTAGTTGCTTTGTGGCATGTGGGATCTTCCTGGACTGGGGCTTGAACCCATGTCCCCTGCATTGGCAGGCAGATTCTTAACCACTGCACCACCAGGGAAGCACTACCTTAAATTTTTGTACAAATGTTTAATCTGAAATATAGATTAAAATATATATAAAAATATATAATTTTTTAACCATAAAAATGTTTTAAATCACAAATCTATTAATTACTTAACCCTCCACCTTCAGCCCACAAACTTTCAAATAAAATAGAATGACATGAGTGAAGCTTGTCCCATTTGGGGAAGACATTGTTTCCTTAGAGGTAATTATGTAAACTCCAACTCCTTGACTTTAATTTAGGTAGAAGATACAAATAAACGTTTTTAATAGGCCTCTAAGACTTCATTCCCTTCCAGCGCACCGCAATGAAGAGTAACCCCCGCTCGCCACAACTAGAGAAAAGCCCGTGCGCAGCAACAAAGACCCAATGCAGCCAAAAATAAAATAAATAAATTTACAAAGTATTACCAGTAAAACCATGATAGGAATTCAAACAATTTTGACATCTAAATTGGTCTGAAAAAGCGATGACTTTGAACGAGAATATTCCTACAATTATGCAGGAAAGATGTAATTGAAACTGTGGCCAATGGTTCTGCCACGGGCAGGAGCAGGTTGGTTAGGAAGCTGGGGTGAAGAGATTCAGCGCCAGCTCTCTCTTTTGAAATCTCTTCACTTTTCCTTGATCTTTCTGCAACAGTTATTTTTGCAACAGAGCTTTAAAAACAGGTTTCTTGGGGGCAAAAGATGGCTTTATCTTATCTCTGTAGAGTGGTTTCAGATCTTAAAATTCCTGAAGACAGACCAGGCTTGGGACCCACTGGTGGATGATCAGAGCCCTTGACTTTTGGAGATTCTTCTTCAGTGAGCTTGGCTTGCCCTGTCATTCTTCCAGTGCATTGTTCCTGGATTCTCAATTTTGGTAAGTATCTGGGTGTGTTTTCGGGGTGTGGCAGAAATGAGTATAACACACCTGAAGTGTGGGAAGAGAAAGCCAAAAAGGGAAATGAAAAGAGGTTCAGATTCTGTCCCACTAATGATGTTCCACTTGTGCTATTCTGTGTTTCACTGTAAATTTTAACAACGTACTCTCTCCAGCTGCAGAAATAAAGGAAAACTCAGAAGTGTGTGTGTGTGTGTGTGTGTGTGTGTGTGTGTGTGTTTAAAGATAGTTCTCTGGTGAAGAAATGGAATCCTGTTGATTTAAATGGCTTAAGATTGTCTTAGTGATAATAAGTCATCAAATAATCATAATAGACAGTTGTATAATGGTTTGCTCAGCTAGTTTTTCCTGTACAAAGATTCAAGGGAACTAACCTGCTAGTATCAACTGTTTTTGAATAAGTTACTTTCAAGAGGGTACTCACTTGGAAACTCTGAATTAAATCATTAAAAGTAAATTGCCGGGCTTCCCTGGTGGAGCAGTGGTTGACAGTCCGCCTGCCAATGCAGGGGACACGGGTTCGTGCCCCGGTCTGCGAATATCCCACATGCCGCTGAGCCTGCGCGTCCGGAGCCTGTGCTCCGCAATGGGAGAGGCCACAACAGTGAGAGGCTTGTGTACCGCAAAAAAAAAAAAGGTAAATTGCCGAGTGAGACTTTGAAACCAAGTTTCATGTGCAAATCCTCTGTTTCCCTGTTCTATGCTTTCTCTTCAGCGGATATTTTTAAATTGAAATGCTTCTGTGAAAATTCATATTTTCAAATTACACCTCACTCAATTCCTGGTCAAGCAACATCTCAATACCTAACCCTTTTTTAGTAACAACAACAAAAAGAAAAACTGGTTTCAGTGCAGATGTAGAAGGTTAATAAACTGAAGCGTGTATAGGAAGCCAGCATTTGCCATGATTAATTTCATGTTAACAGAATTTACCATTGGAATAATTTCCTCTTCTGAAGATGCCTAGCAGGTCAGAAATCGGGTCTCAAGACTAGAGATATCAGTGTGATAAAATGAATTCCCGGCTGACACCAAAGAAACACAAACCGCTTTTGTAAATCAGCTTCCCGGCCCTCACTCTGGAGGGATCGTCCCAGTAGGGCTGTTACAACTTAGGAAAAGAACAGATGCAGCCTCCCACCAGGAGCAACCTGGGCTGGGTGCCCTCGTGCAGGACACAGCTGCACAGCCCCACCAGGGGCAGCCCTGGCTGTGGGATCAGGGCATCCCAACACCACAGTGGACTAGCCCTCACTCCAAAGAGGAGCCCTGGTATGGATGAAAATTACTACCAGAATAGTTTTAAGAAGTCAGCCATGCCTTCTTCCATCCCCTCTGCACACCTCCCTCCCCAGATGTATCAATAACTTCTATAAGGCTCAGAAACACAGAGGCATCAGGGACTTAGTACCAGGTGAACACACTAAAGGGTAAATTCAACATCTGGAAACATCACCAGTTAAGTTGAAACTGAGTCAAATGATTTGTCTTTTTCTATCCACATGTGCTGCAAACACAGGGACCTCAAGGGAAACTATGCCATATTAAAAAAAAAAAACAAAAAGAAAAGAAAAGAAAGAAATGCTGCATTGAAGTTCCTCAGCTCAGAATGCTACTTCTGCACCTCCTGACTGAGCAGATTAACAATAAGCTTCTGGCTCTAACTGGCTAATTCCTAGCCTAATTGTCCTGGTGGGGCTCTCTGAGAATCACTGGAAGAGCCGCGACTTTCACACTTGCGTAGATTGGCACTGTCCTTGTCCCATGGCAAAGGTGAGTTGTTACGGGAAAGCCATTTCAAGCAGACAGCCTGCTTTTAGGCTTCCACCGGAGTTGTCTCAATTCAGCCTGTTTGGTACTAAGGGATTTGTGTACAAAACGTGCCGAGTTGTTCATGTTCTTTTTTTTTTTTTTTGCGGTACACAGGCCTCTCACTGTTGTGGCCTCTCCCGTTGCAGAGCACAGGCTCCGGACGCGCAGGCCCAGCGGCCATGGCTCACGGGCACAGCCGCTCCGTGGCATGTGGGATCTTCCCGGACCAGGGCACGAACCCGTGTCCCCTGCATTGGCAGGCGGACTCTCAACCACTGCACCACCAGGGAAGCCCCTGTTCATGTTCTTTTACTTGACAGTTTTTTGTTCTGAGATTAGAAAACTTTTCAGAATTTATAGCTGTGTAATCTTAGCGCTGCTTTTGGAAATGACGAAGAATGGGGGGGTGTTAAGCACAAGGCAGCCCGTCTTCTGTAGTTTTGCTTTTCACAGGTCATCCATGAGGGAAGCACTGTTTGCGGCCCTATGTTTTGGTAACAGAGCAACCCAATCTTTTCCTCAACCTGGGCGGTGAGTCATCACAGCATGAGTTAGGACTGGCAGACCCGGTGTAGACAACTTCTACATGTTAAAACACAAAACTTTCAAATTAGGAGTTTGGGAATAACATACCCACACTACTATATATAAAATAGATAATCAACAAGGACCTACTGTATAGCACAGGGAAGTATACTCAATATTCTGTAATAGCCTATATGGGAAAAGAATCTGAAAAAGAATGGTTATATGTATGTGTATAACTGAATCACTTTGCTGTACAGCTGAAACTAACACATTGTTAATCAACTATAGTCTAATATAAAATAAAAATTAAATTAAAAAAAAACACAGAGCTTTCTCCTGAAACACCTTTTTCACTGAACAAAGAAGTTTGGAAACATGGACAAAATGAGAATCCTCAAAGAAGCTTCCAAGGCTTATATTCCATGCCAAGCTTACAGGTTCAACACAGGCTTCTCCTTTGCAGGAATTAACTGATACAAATGCTTTATTTCTTTTGAGTTCTACAAATGCCTTTAAAACTTGTAGAAGAAAAGTCACCATATAGAATCATGATTTAATATTCTTAGCACAAGGTGAGAGGTTGATTCTCCCTAGAGAAATACATACAGAAAGCTCCAAAAAATATTTGTGTTCCAGGGGCTTCCCTGGTGGTGCAGTGGTTGAGAGTCCGCCTACCGATGCAGAGGACATGGGTTCATGCCCTGGTCTGGGAGAATCCCACATGCCGTGGAGCAGCTGGGCCCATGAGCCATGGCCGCTGAGCCTGTGTTTCCGGAGCCTGTGCTCCGCAACGGGATAGGCCACAACAGTGAGAGGCCCACGTACCACAAAGAAAAAAAAAAAATTTGTGCTCCAGATGTTAATAGTTGTTACTAAAAAAGATGCTACAGTCACGTAACTGCAGTAACAACTACGTTTTATCACTTTCTTACTATGTATCAGGCATTTATTTGACCTTAACAACAATCCATTTAGGCAGTTACATTATTACCTCAATTTCAGAGTTTGGGATCCAAAGGTTTAGGAGAGATGAGTGACTCCAAAGTAAATAATGGAGCTGTCATTCAAACCCGGTTGGTTTGATTCCAAAGTCCATTCTTTCAACCATACACAAATATGCTGGACAAATACAGTGGTAAATGCAGTGTAAAGAATTTTGTCTTGTTTTTTGTTTTTTATTACAATACAAATTTCAGAACTATTAAGGTGCTAAAATGAATTCTAAGTCATCAAGAGGAGCTTTTTCTTTTCTTTTCTTTTTTTTTTTTGCGGTACGCGGGCCTCTCACCGCTGTGTGGCCTCTCCCGTTGCGGAGCACAGGCTCCGGACGCGCAGGCTCAGCGGCCACGGCTCACGGGCCCAGCCGTTCCGCGGCATGTGGGATCTTCCCAGACCGGGGCACGAACCCGTGTCCCCTGCATCGGCAGGCGGACTCTCAACCACTGCGCCACCAGGGAAGCCCAAGAGGAGATTTTGACAACAGAACCCTTTGTCATAGCACACTGCCTTAGTTTGGATTCCCGAGACAAGGAGTGGGGGTAAGTAGCTTATTTGGGAGGTGATCTCAGAAGTACCGATGAAGGAATGAGCAGAGTAGAAGAGCTTAGGAGAAATGATAGTCAAGCACGTGTTTATAGTCAGATCACCGACTTGGGGCTCAAGATCGCTGAGGAGCTGTGAAGAATGCACCTCAACGTAGTTCTACTGCAGGACAGGGCAGCTGGGCTATTTATCCAATGGCTGCTGTCCTTTACTATTGATATTTGCTCGGGGTTTAAATCCCAGCACGTTTGAGCTCTCCTGTGTGCAGGCTAAGCAAATTCCCATGGTGCCAGGCAAAGCTCTCAGGCCAAGGGGCGGAGAGACAGACATTTGGGCTGGGAAGCTGTCAGTGAGCAAGGCCACTGTCCTGTAGCTGTGGGGCCAGATGAGTGCCAAGGAGACATGGTGGGACATTGCCTGTTACAGTCCCCCCCTCCTGGCTTTGCTCAGAGTACCCCTGCCCCACACTGAGCAGCTCTGATACCGATGCCTCAAGGTAGTTGAAGGTCATGTTCTCTAAGTAGACTTATAAATGGGAAGATGAGTGAAATGAATTACAGTCCCCATAGCTGCAGCCTTTGCTGAGGCTTTAATCGATATTTTGTAACAGCAGCTGTTCCCTTCTGTGATGATCAAGGTCAATTAACACCAGTACAATAACTGATTATTGGCCTGTTGGTCCACCTACATGAGGAGCCCAAAATAACCCTTGGCAGTAGCTTTAGGTTCAGGGGAATGCTTATTATGTCCCCTGGTCGAAGCACAACCCCACAAAGACGTAGACCTCGAATTCTGCCAACCCTAAAATTCCTATTACAGGGGGCATAAATTCCCTCAAATTAAACACTGGGAGTGAACATACAAGGGCCTGACCCCAGCTCTGAAAGGTCTGTGAGCTGCTACCTTAAGTGAGAGTATAAAAGGCCATTTTAATATCTTGTCAATCTGGCAGCTTCTGGGAGATTCAGTAAATCGAAAGACCAGTGGATCTCATGGTCATGTGCCCATTGTCACACCTTGGCTCCCTTAGTTTAAGGAAATATTATACAGGATCTCATGTCAATATCTCGAAAACTCCATAAATCCTTGGATATTGGGCTTGCAAGGGAACTGCTCTCAGGGAAGGGAAACTGAAATAAACATCAACCCTGGTAGGACGAACTACTGCCCCCTTTGGGATGGACGGGGCTGATGTAATCAACTTGCTTCTAAGTGGGTGGTCTATTTTTTTTTTTTGAGGGGTGGTTCATTCCACCAACCAGTCTCTCAATCCAATATCCCCCAAATCCATTCTTATATATGTTCCCTCAGTACCGACTGGGATGCATCAGCCAGGTCCTGCAGCTCTTTTGGTGGATGAGCCACTTCTTCCTGTAGCTTTACTTTCCTTTTCAGGATATTCTAAGACCTTAGCCTAGTCACTGGTGTAGAATCAATGAGGGAAGGAACGATGAGGAGGGCACTAGCATCGTGTGAGGCATCTGCCTCGAGAGAGGCCTTTGTATGGCTCCAGGATGTGGGAGGTTGCTTGCCGCTGCTAAGGGGAAGGGATCCATTCTGCCAGTCTGGAGCTTTCCACCCGATGTCCAAATCCCAGGTCTTAGAGTCCAACTCTTTTCCTATCAAAGTCTGATTTTTAACATGGAAGACCTAGGACTGTGCTTGCAGCTTCCGTTGTAAGTCTGTTATCCTTATAGCAAACCCTAGACCTGATTTTCAACAGTGTTGCCCTACAGATGCAGGAGATAAAGACCTCATTAGATGCTTCCATCGAGGACCTCTGGCTTTCACAATGTGCCACCGAGAATTGATGGTTGGTTGACCTGAGCTTTTTATTCACTTGCTTCAGTTAACAATTCCATGGTCCTTATCAATGCCGTTGCCCCGGTAGGTTATCTTTCAAGTGCTACAGAGATCATATAAGCCAGTGCTTCCTCTTCCATTCCAACCCCTCACAGGTAGCATTTCAGTAATTGTGCTCCTCAGGCAGTCAGGAGTTATCACAGCTGCAAACACCACCAACAATGCTGTTCTCGTTATGGTCTGACTTGAGGGAGCCAGTTGTAGGCTCCATTCTGAGAGCACTTCCCGAACCACTTTTCTTAGTTTGGTTTTCCCAGAAGGTGAGCTTGAAACATTCACCCCATTTACTTCCATTGCTTCTCACAGCCTATAGGATCAAACTGCAACTCAGTAGTATGGCTTAGAAAACCCTGCATGATCTGGCTCTGTCTGCTTTCCTAGGCTCATGTCTTGAAAGTCATTCCTCTCCCAGCCACTGCCTTTCCCCATACACACACACACACACTCACACTCACACACACACACACTATCACTGCAGTCTACGTTTTGGCCATAGCCAATTTCTTGCATTTCCCTGATATTTCATTTCTCTATGAGACCCTCCTCATTTCCTCTGCCAAGAATGACCTTTCACATACTGATTTTGTCTATCAGAGACATTCCAGGATAACGGAGCTGGTTGTAAGACATTGTGAATGCACTTAATGCCACTGGATGAGACACTTAAAATGATTAAAATGGTTAAATTTATAAATAAATTACCACCATAAAAATGTATTTACAAGATACAAAATATGCTGGACCCCTACTCTACCAAAAAATTACCTTGTGCCATTATTTAGCGAAAGTAGCACAGCTCCTAGGAGACCACCTCCCACAACTGAATTGGCTCTTCTTCTTTCCGGATCTTATATTTGAGCCGATATCATCTGGTGCTTTCCTATCTGTGATGGTTAATTTTGTGTATCAGCTTGACTAAGCCATGGGGTGACCAAGTCTTTAGCTAAACGTGATTCTGGCTGTGTGAGCATTCCTGGATGAGATTAACATCTGAATCAGTGGACGAAGTAAACGGGGTTGCGCTCTCCAAAGTGGATGGGCCTCATCCAATGTGCTGAAGGCCTGAATAGAACAAAAAGGCTCAGCTGGAGAAAATTTACTATCTTTGCCTGATTGTCTTTAATCTGGGACACTGATCTTCTCTTGCCTTTGGGCTTGGACTCAGACTAGAACTTATACTGTTGGCTCACCTAATTCTAGGCCTTCAGACTCAGACAGAAACTGTACCATTGGCTCTCCTGGGCCTCCAGTTTGCCAGCTGCAGATCTCAGCCTCCAAAACTATATGGGCCAATTCCTTATAAAAAATTATACACATCTCCTAGTGGTTCTTTTTCTCTGGAGAACCCAAAATAATATACCATCCCTTGCATTCTAGGCAGAATTTTCTTAAAGAAGATACATTCAAAGGCTGGAGAAAGCTCAAAGTAATCCTCCCCCAGGTTTCATCAAACTCCCTTGGACGTAATTCTTTCTATTTCCCCTCCGCCTCCACAGCAACCTGACTCCTATTTTATCCCCACACCCACCTGGGTGCAGAACTAAACAGTTTTTAATGTTTCTACAAAGCCTTGAAGAGCACCAAGAATTTCATTGATGTTCATGACCTTCCGTGATGATTCGGGGGAGAGCTGGGGATGTGGTCACAGCAAAGAGCACTCAGTCATCTTAACCATTTATCCTTCCCTATCCTCTCCCTTTTGGATTCTCCCCAAAGATCCAAATTCTTCTTTCATATTATCCAGAATTGTATCCCCTTTTCCCTGAAGCCCTGACACTAGCTAGCAGCCAAGCCCTGGACCATGTAGGCTCACCACATCACTCTTACTCCATCTCATTGCTTATCTATGAAGCAAAACAGCACAGTGATTGTGAGTAGTGATGTCAGACATCTTTGCTCATTATTTGCTGTGTATCATTCAACAAATATTTAATATCTTTAAGACTCAGTTTATTTATCTGTAAATTGGGGATGATTATAATGTTTGTGACGATTAATTGAAGAATATATGAAAAGAGCCCAGGGCTTCCCTGGTGGCGCACTGGTTAAGAATCCTCCTGCTAGTGCAGGGAACACGGGTTCGAGCCCTGGTCTGGGAAGATCCCACATGCTGCAGAGCAGCTAAGCCCATGTGCCACAACTACTGAGCCTGTGTTCTAGAGCCCACGAGCCACAACTACTGAAGCCTGCATGCTTAGACCCCGTGCTCCGCAATGAGCAGCCCGTGCACCGCAATGAAGCGTAGCCCCTGCTCGCCGCAACTGGAGAGAGCCCACATGCAGCAACAAAGACCCAACTCAGCCATAAACAAACAAACAAACAAACAAATAAATGAGCCAGAACAGTGTCTGACACATACCAAGTGTTCAAGAAATTAGAGCTCCTGCTATTTGTAGATTGTGGGGATCGTGTTTTGACAATTTTTCTTGCATTGTTTTCTCCCATAAACCTTGTTTTACTGGGGCTTTTCCTTGGGCTGAGAATAGGAATCAAGGAGGGGTAGAGATCACAGAGAAATAAAGAGGGCTGTGTATAGCATTCACCTCTTCACAGAGAGGATATAAAACACCAAAATAAAGAGGTGATTGGTCAGCTCTGAATCTCAGAGCTGACTTTCTTGAGTCTCCTGAGTTGTGAAATCAGCCTAACTGGAAGAAAAAAGGAATTTCTATATTCTAAGAATCCCCCTTACATATCAAAGCAAAGCAGGGAGGTCTTATTACAAAGTTCTACTTTAAGCCTTAGACAGAGAGAACTTAGTATGTGATTTATGTTAAGTTCCCACTAAATAGAAAGAACAAGAAAGCCTTTTGCTAGAAAAGAGGAATTGTGGGTGGAAGTAGAGGGTAGACAGAGGCAAGTGGTCAGGTTTAAAAGTCTTACTTACCCTCTTAGGATAAAGATCTGGGTTGAGAAGAGGTATCAGGAGGGATAGAAATTACAGAGAAGTAGAGCGGGAAGCTCAGAGTGAGGACGTGTGTGTGTGTGTGTGTGTGTGTGTGTGTGTGTGTGTGTGTGTGTGTGTGTGTGTGTGTGTGTGTGTGTGTGTGTGTGTGTGTGTGTGTGTGTGTGTGTGTGTGTGTGTGTGTGTGTGTGTGTTATTAATCACGTGCCTCACTTTCCACTGAAAACTTCAGAAGGAAGCCATCTCTCTTAGCTTGCCAGGTGGCATGGAGGGGACCCAAATCCTCTCCACCACACCCCACAAGGTTACCAGGCAGTGCTGAGGGTAGATAAAGGGGCCATCTAATTATCTGGTGTCTTCTGGGGCTAGAAAAATGGCTCACATTTATTAAGCATGTATTATATTGCAGATACTGTTCTCTGTGACTTTACATGCATTATCTCCTTTCATCTTCCTGACCACCCAACAAGATAGACAATGTTTTTTCTTGTCCCTGTTTTATGGATGAAGGAATCAAGGCATACAGAAGTTAAGTAACTTGTCTAGAATCACGGAGCTAGTAAGTGGCAGGGTTGGGACTCAACCTCAGGCTGTCCTATGCTTTCAGCCTCTCTACCACATTGCCATGTAAGGGTACAGGTATTTACAGCACAAACTAAAGACAAGGAGGACCATGTCAGCAGCAACTGATGGCTAAGGTCCCTGAGAAACTGCATCTAAGCCTTGCTAGAGCCAAGAAAACAGACTACTACTCCAAGGATGGGCCTTTGTTAAGGGAGATAGAAGCAAATGGGGATCAATTAGGGAGATTATGATTCAGCAATTATGAAGACCACTCCTCCCCACAAGCAGGTAAATGCTCCCTGCCCCCTGTTGTCTTCCTGGGAAGGCGGAGATGGATGGGAGAGCCTTGAGGAAAGGATGAAACAAAGAAGTGTGAACTTTGGATAACTAAGTATTTGCCTGTAGAGGATTAAGTTCCCCTAAGAGAGACTATTAAACTAGAACAGCCTACTTTACCTTTCACTGTCAAGTTTAATTTCACCTTCCCTCACTCTCCTGCCATTACCAAAATGCAAGCTGAGATCAGTTATGGAAAATACAAGAGCTACATTTGTTTGTAAGGCACGCTTGCCTCACTCACTCACAGTGTGTAAATTGATTTTTCTGCATTACGTGTCTGCTGCACATGATAATCTGCCAACTCCCCAAGGGCTCTGTGATCTTATTTGTTTTTTATTTCCTGGTGCATACAGGTGCAGGTCTGGTGCATACAGGTGTTCATTAGTGCCTCCTGAACAAATGAATGAATGAATCCTTTAGAGCATTTGCCTCTGTGGTCCCACAAAAAGTCACTTTAATCAACTACTGAGTCATTTGTCATCATTGTGGATTGTCTTCATTCACTAAAGAACTGTTTTTTTTGTTACCCAGCAACAGCTATAGCAGGGAATTCCTTGAGAAGTCATGGTTGTTAATTTTTCTGTTGCCTGCATTATCAGGGGTGTCTTAGTTAATTACTCCCTTATGTTGGGGACTTAGGTTTTTATACAACACCTTTGCTACTATCAATACATGCTATAATAAATATTTTTGTGCATTTGCATTTATCCACTAGATTTCTTTCTTTGAGAATGGATTCTTGGGGGGTGGGACTGGTAGGTTATATTTTAATGAGAGCTAGTGTGGTGCTGTAAAAAAGCACAGACTTTGTTATCAAATGCAGGTAACTCTTGAACATCGCAGGGTAGATGGTGGTTAGGGGCACCCACCCTCCTCAGTCAAAAATCTGTATATAATTTATACTCAGCCCTTTGTAACCACGTTCCTCTGTATCTGTAGTTCTGCATCCCGGATTCAACCAATGTCAGATTGTGTAGTACTGTAGTATTTACTATTGAAACAAGTCCCCCTATAAGTGGACCCACACAGTTCAAATCCCTGCTGTTGAAGGGTCCTACCTTTTTCACTGGTTACTGGCATGGCCAAGCAATGGGCTTGACTTCACCGACTTTCAGTTTACTTACACACAAAAGGGAAAAATATGACACTCTCACAGGTTTGCTAAAATGATAAAATGAGGTATTCCAGTACCTTCCATAAAACAGATGCTTGATAAGTGCTTCCCTTCATCCTATAGTTTTGAAATATACTGCAGTATCGCTTCTAAGGTCTTTATGGTGCTAGCAATTCTAGGTGTCATTAAAATTTCCTCTTTGTCATACAGTCATTAAAAAGCATATATATATATATATATATATATATATATATATATATATACACACACACATGCACACGTGTATGTTTGTATAAAGTAATTAGTATGTAATGATTAAAAATTTTCTATAAATGAATTAGAAAAAGAAAATACATAAGAAAAATAGGCAAAGAACATGAATAGGTAATTGAGAATCTGAATGGCAGAAACAGAAAAGATAGTTAACTTCACTAATTTTTAGATAAATGATAACTAAACAATGATATGCTATTTCACACCCGCTAGACTGGCAAAATCAGAAATCTTAAGTTGAAAATACTTAACTTACTCGAGAGGGTTACTTACACTGCTCATAAACTGCTGGTAAGAGTGGGAATTGCCTCAATGATTTGGAAGAACAATGTTGTAATATTAAGAAAGTTGAAGATATGCATATCCTATGACCAGAAAGTCAATTTCTGGGCTTATTCCCCAGAGAAACACTCAGAGATGCACAGTAGGAGACAGGTAAAGACACCTCCTTTGAAAGAATTTTTATAATAGCAAAAAAATGGAAACAACTTAGATAACCATCAACTGGGGAATTAACACATTTTAAATAAATAAATGTGAAATGATGGAATGCTATACAGCAGTTAAAACTAATGAACTAGATCTACTATCACAGAGGTGAATTTAAAGAGTTTTACGTGAAAAATGCAGTTGCAGACTAATTCATGCATTATGAAAATATTTACAAAAGATTAAAAACCCACCAAGCATATACCATATTGTTTATGGATATTTTTGTATGTAACAAAAGCATAAAACATCGACTAGAAATATACTCAACAAATTTATGATATAGCTGCCTTTAGGGAGGGTGAAAGGGAATGAAACTTGAGGAGAATGAAACAGACTTAATTTGTCTATAGTATTCTATTTCTTTTATATCTATCTATCTCTCTCTCTCTCTCTCTCTCTATATATATATATATATAAACCTGAAGCAAAAATGACAGAATGTTAAGTTTTTTTAAAAATTGTGGTTGATGGACACAGAAAGACATGTATTATGTTCTTTGTATGTCTCTACATACTCAAAATGTTTCCAAATAAGATATGTGTTTGTATAATAGACAAAACTGAAATTTTGTTAAGCAGTTTGCAACCATTCTGCAGCTTTCACCATTTAAAAAATTGTGAGAGTCCTTCCAAGACAGCACTGTAAATGCAAGAATATTGGTATCATTTACTTTTTAAACTTAATGTCTATTAACTCATTTCCAGAAACACTGCAAATATTTTCCCAAGTTTTTTTATGTCCTTCTAAAAAAAAAGTCAAAATGATACATATGCCGAGTTAAAAAGTCATGTAACACAGAAAGTTTATCATGAAACCAGTAGGCTCCACCAATTCACTCCTCATTCTTTGGTCCAGGCTTATGAAGCAACCATGGGAAACTGTTTTAGCTGTTTCTTCTGATATTTATCTCCAACTTCAAAGTAATGTGCTTTTTTTCCTTAAGTTTTTAATTTTATATTGACTTCTTACTGTGGAAGATATGGATATAACTCTTTTATATCCATCCTAGTCACCCCTACACACACAGATATACACACATGCACAGGTACGTATGCACACATACAGATAATTTCTCTTCCCAATTTCCCGATGGTCATATGTCACCATTTTGGTTATATCAATATCCATATTTTATATTATTATGACTATGTAAGGGTAGTCCTCAGCTGAGCCTCACAGTAAATGATTTTATTCCCTTCTTGTACAACCTTTTGTTTTTATTGGAATTAATTCTTGCCTCATTTTTCATTTGCTTAGACTTTTAGGTTGGAAATAATTTCCCTCAGAGTTTGAATGTTATTTTTCTCAGAATTTTGGAGGCATTCTTTCTAGATTCCAGATTGTTCTTGAGAAGTCAGATGCCATTTTGGTTTCCAATTCTTTGCTTGTAACTTGTTTTATCACCTCTAGAAGATTTTAGTATTTTCTCTTTATTTCCACGTTCTGAAATTTATGACGTGTCTTAATGTCAATTTTTTAAAAATAAATTTGATTTATTTATGTATTTATTTATTATTTTTGGCTGCGTTGGGTCTTTGTTGCTGTGCGCGGACTTTTCTCTAGTTGCGGTGAGCAGGGGCTACTCTTCATTGTGGTGCACGGGCTTCTCACTTGGTGGCTTCTCTTGTTACACAGCACAGGCTCTAGGCACACCGGCTTCAGTAGTTGTGGCACTTGGACTCAGTAGTTGTGGCTCATGGGCTCTAGAGTGCAGGCTCAGTAGTTGTGGCATACAGGCTTAGTTGCTCCGCAGCATGTGGGATCTTCCCGGACCAGGGTTCGAACCCATGTCCCCTGCATTGGCAGGTGGACTCTTAACCACTGTGCCACCAGGGAAGCCCCTTAGTGTCAATTTTTATCCCCTTGTAGTGCCTCACTTCTTTGTTCTCTCCTTCTGTAACTCCTATTTGCCATATGTTGGATCTCCTAGTTACACCTTCTAATTCTCTGTGTCTTTCTCTCCATTTTCAAATCTCTTTTCTTTTTTTACTTTCTCTTCCATTTTCCATCTCTTTGTCTTTTTATGTTTCCTATGCAGTGATTTTTCTCAATATTAGTCTTTTAATCTTTTTGTTGAATCTAAAAGATTTTCTTCTATCAAATATTTAATTTCCAAGAGCTTTTTCTTATTCTCTAATTATTCCTCTTTTTTAAAAGATTATCATCCTGTCTTATTTTGTGGAAGCAAAATCTCTCATTTTTCCATAAGACATTAATAATAAGTTTTTGATGTTTACTTCCGGTCCTATCCATGTCTCTTTTTTCCTTGAATTCCATTTTTTTGTAGTTTATGTTTGTATTTTGGTCCCTATTTTTAAATTTTGAGGGTTTTCTTGGATGTTTGATGATCCTTGGTTATTCATTTATATTTTAGAGTAAGACACAAAAAATTCTAGTTTGGAAGCTCCATATATGTTGATTGGGTTCAACTATGGTCCTCACCATAGGTTAAGGAGGTAAATCTGGTTGTTGCCTAGGAGGACTCCAACTTGCTAATATACTTAAGTCTTTTCTCTTGGGCTGATCAGTTTTCCTGGAGTAGGATTTTCCTATCTCTTGCCTAGAAGGTAGAGCCTGGTTCCTATTATTCTAGAAGCCAGTCGGGGAATTGGCTGGGACTTTCACCATTGAATATGTAGCCTTTAACATAATCTGCCTGTTTTCAGCATGTGACTTATTTTGCCCTCAGCCATGATTTATCCTCAGTACCTCTGGGCCAAAGCTGAGGAGAAGTCACTTAACTAACTGTAGGAGAGAAGCAAAACTGGGCTTCTATATGCTTCTTGTAAAGACTTTGAACCTATCCTCCTGTGTTCAACCCCACCCTGAGTCCTTGCCTTCAGAAATACAGTTTGTCTTTAATTCCTAAACTTCTCTTAAGCAGGAATCAGCTTGCTTTTTGTTGGCTTACTTCTCTCCCTACCCTGCAGGCATTTTAAAGACTAAAAAGCTCTTAAAAATTTCCTCATGTTCTGATGGGAAAATATCAATATATTCTGAAATTTAAAAAGGCAAGCTTAATTTCTGTGATCTTATTTCCCCATGTATATGTATATATACACATATATAGTAACACATACATATATATATATATATATATATATGATATGTTATATAACATCTTATATATGTGTGTGTGTATATGTGTGTGTGTGTGTGTGTGAGTGTGTGTTTATATAGACAAAGGAAAAGCCATGGAATAATACATATCAATCTTAACAGTAGTTACTTCTGAGAACCAGATTGAGCAGGGTATGACTTTCATTATTTACTTTTTACTCTTTTATTTTTTAAGCAAACATATTTAAACTTTATGATAATTATTAGTGATATAGGTAGATGTTCAATAGTTATTGCCAGGAGATAAAAGCAGGCTATAAAATAGAATGTACATTACATATATTTTATCATACACATTCACACACAGCTAGAGAGATAGAGTGAGATTGAGAGACAGAGAGAGAAAGGAGAGAGGTTAAAAGAACAAATCTGAAAATATATAAAGAGTGGCTACCTGTAGATAATGAGGTTAAACATGATTTTTAATGATCTTCCATGTTTTACAAGTTTTCTGTATTTGCCCATTTTACTATTCATTCTCTCAGCACATATTTATTACGTACTTACTTTGTAACAGGTACTGGAGATGCAGAGGTGAACAAGACAGGCAAATTTCCTACCCTTGTGAAACTGACATTCATGGGTGGAGACATCAGCAAACTAATAAAATAAATGATTGTAGGCAACATACTTCTTACTCATTCATGAATCAAACGGCAGTCATTGCTCCTATTTATGAACTTTGTTATAAAATGGTAATACCTTGGAGGTGGCCAAGATGGTGGAGAAGGAAAACCTTGAGCTCACCTCCTCCCATGGACACACCAAAATTACAACTACTTATAGAGCAAGTATCTCTCTATCTATGAGAACGACATGAAGACCAGCAGAAAAGATTTCCTACAGCTAGAGACATACAACACAAAGTTAATGGAATACAATAGAGAGCCCAGAAATAAGCCCATGCTCATAAGGTCAATTAACCTATGACATTGGAGGCAAGGATATACAACAAGGAAAAGACAGCCTCTTCAATAAGTGGTGCTGGGAAAAATGGACAGCTATATGCAAAAGGATCAATCTGGACTAGTTTCTCACACTGTATAAACAAATAAACTCAAAATGGATTAAGGACTTAAACATAAGACCTGAAACCATAAAACTCTTAGAAGAAAACATAGGCAGTACACTCTTTGACATCAGTGCTAGCAATATGTTTTTGATCTGTCTCCTCAGGCAAGGGAAACAAAATATAAGATAAGCAAACAGGACTACATCAAACTAAAAAGCTTTTGCATAATGAAAAAAACTGTCAACAAAATGAAAAGGCAGACTACTGAATGGGAGAAAATATCTGCAACTGATATGTCCATTAAGAGTTTAATATCCAAAATACATAAACAGCTCATATAATTCAATATTAAAAAAATAAACAACCCAATTTTAAAAATGAGTAAAAGACCTGAATAGATATTTTTCCAGAGAAGATGTACAGATGGCCAAGAGGTACATGAAAAGATGCTCAACATTACTAATAATCAAGGAAATCAAAACCGCAATGAGATACCACCTCACATCTGCCAGAGTGGCTTTCATTGAAAAGATAACAAATAACAAGTGTTGGCGAGGATTTGGAGAAAAGGGGACCCTTGTGCACTGTTGGTGGGATTGTAAATTGGTACCACTATGGAAAAGAGTAAGGAGGTTCCTCAAAAAAATTAAAAATAAAAGTGCATATGATCCAGTAATTTCACTTCTGGGTATTTACCTGAAGGAAATAACACTAATTCAAAGACATATGCACACCAATGTTCACTGCAGCATTATTTACAATACCCAAGATATGGAAGCAGTATAAATGTCAAATGGATAAAGAAGGTGTGGTCTATATACACTGTGGAGTATTACTCAACCATAAAAAAAGAAATCTGACCAATTATAACAACATGGATGGATCTAGAGAGTATTACACTAAGTGAAATAAATCAGACAGAGAAAGACAAATACTGTATGATCTCACTATATGTGGAATCTAAAACACAAAACAAATAAATGAAACAAAACCAGACTCATAGATACAGAGAATAAATGGATGGTTGTAGGGAGGGGAAGAGGAGGGGTTGAAATAGGTGAAGGGGATTAAAATCTACAAACTTCCATTTATAAAATAAATAAGTCACAAGCATGTAATATACAGTATAGGGAATATGGTCAATAATATTTAATAACTTTGTATGTAGACAGATGATTGCTACACATCATAGTGATCATTTCATAATGCATGCAAATGTCAAATCACTACGTGGTACATCTGAAACTAACCTAATATTGTATGTCAACTATATTTTAATTTTAAAAAGACAAAAATAAATACATAATAGTTTATGTTTTCCACAGTAGTCAGAAAATTTAATCTTTCTGATTAAATTCATGTAATTATTCAGCTTAGTAAGGATGGACAAAATATGCTTAGGGTTCCAAGAAATACCTTCCCTGAGAGACTACATTGTAGCATTGCGGTGCTCAACTGGTATGCTGAGGCGCACTGATGGACGACAATTCTGTCATTGGCTTGCCACCAAATTTTGATTAATGTGTAAGTTGCTGTGTGTGTGTGGTTTTTTTTTTTTTTTGCTATAATTAATGACATTAGACATGCCAAAGAGGTAAAGGAATAACAATGCACTTTACATCAGAGAAAGATCTCATTTGCTAAAACATGTGTGAGCTTTAATCCTAAGTTTTGAAGGGAGGCTTGCTGAGGCAGTGAGCAATTTCAACAAGGGTGCCAAGACCACTCCAACAAATGGTACAGAGAAAACTGGATATTCACAGGCAGAAGAATGAAATTGATCCCTTAGCTTATACCATATACAAAAATTAATAAAAACTAGATTAAAAACCTAAATGTAAGACCTAAAACTACACAGCTCCTAGAAGAAAACATAGAGGAAAAGCTTCATGACATTGGATTTGGCAATGATTTCTGGATATGACCCCAAAAGCAAAGGCAAGAAAAACAAAAATAGATAAATGGGACTACATCAAACTTCAAAACTTCTGTGCAGGGCTTCCCTGGTGGTGCAGTGGTTGAGAATCTGCCTGCTAATGCAGGGGACACGGGTTCGAGTCCTGGTCTGGGAGGATCCCACATGCTGCGGAGCAACTAGACCCGTGAGCCACAACTACTGAGCCTGCGCGTCTGGAGCCTGTGCTCCGCAACAAGAGAGGCCGCGATAGTGAGAGGCCCGCACACCGTGATGAAGAATGGCCCCCGCTTGCCACAACTAGAGAAAGCCCTCGCACAGAAATGAAGACCCAACACAGCAAAAATAAATAAATTAATTAATAAACTCCTACCCCCAACATCTTCTTTAAAAAAAACAAAACAAAAAAAACCTTCTGTGCATCAAAGGTCACAGTCAAAGAGTGAAAAGGCAAACCATAGAATGGTAGAAAATATTTGCAAACCGTATATCTGATAAGGTGTTAATATCCAGAATATATAACAGCTACAAATCAACAAAAAACCCAAATAAATCAGTTAAAAAATTGACAAAGGACTTGATACACATTTCTCCTAAGATTATAGGCAAATGACCAAAAAGCTTGTTAAAAGATGCTCAACAACACTTACCATTAAGGAAATGCAAGTTAAACCACAATGAAATGTCATCTCAATGGATAAAGAAGATGGGGCACATATATACAATGGAATATTACTCAGCCATAAAAAGAAATGAAATTGAGTTATTTGTAGTGAGGTGGATGGACATAGAGACTGTCATACAGAGTGAAGTAAGTCAGAAAGAGAAAAACAAATACCGTATGCTAACACATATATATGGAATCTAAAAAAAAAAAAAAAAAGGTTCTGAAGAACCTAGGGGCAGGACAGGAATAAAGATGCAGATGTAGAGAATGGACTTGAGGACACGGGGAGGGGGAAGGGTAAGCTGGGACGAAGTGAGAGAGTGGCATGGACATATATACACTACCAAATGTAAAATAGAAAGCTAGTGGGAAACAGCCACATAGCACAGGGAGATCAGCATGGTGCTTTGTGACCACCTAGAGGGGTGGGATAGGGAGGGTGGGAAGGAGACACAAGAGGGAGGAGATATGGGGATATATGTATACGTATAGCTGATTCACTTTGTTATATGGCAGCAACTAACACAACAATGTAAAGCAATTATACTCGAATAAAGATGTTAAAAAAAAAAAAAGAAATGTCATCTCACACCCATTAGGATGGCAACTATCAAAAAAATGGAACATGGCAAGTGTTGACAAGGATGTAGAGAAACTGGGACTCTTTTGCATTGTTGGTGGGAATTTAAAATAGTATAGCCACTAAGGAAAACAGTTCTTCTGAAAATTCAAAATAGAATTACAATATGGTTTAGCGATTCCACTTATAGGTATATACCGAAAAGAATTTAAAGCAGGATTTTGGAGAGATATTTGCATTTCCACATTAATTGCAGCATTATTCACAATAGCCAAGAGCTGGAAGCAATTCTAGTGTCCATTGACAGATGACTAGATAAACAAAACATAATATATACGCCCACTAGAATATTATTCAGCCTTAAAAAGGAAGGAAATCCTGTCACATGCTACAACAGGGAAGAACCTTAAAGACATCATGCTAAGTGAAATAAGCCATTTAAATAAAGACAAATACTGTACAATTCCACTTGTATGAGGCATCTAATGTAGTCAAATCCATAGAAACAGAAAATAGAATGGGGGTTGCCAGGGGATGGGAGGATGGGAAAATGGGGAGTTATTTAATGAGTATAGAGTTTTAGTTTTGCAAGGTGAAAAATTTTTGGAGATCTGTTGCACAACAATGTGAATATATGAACACTATTGAACTGTATACTTAAAAATGGTTAAGATGGCAATTTTTCATTACCTATTTTACAACAATTTTAAAAAGATTTTAAGAAGTGTGCTATATTCCCCAAAGTTTGGAAATAGATGATGTGAAACACTAAGTGGTATGCTTTTTACAGCACCACTTGCAGCTCTGTTGTTTTGGGCAAAGAAACTCAATGTACCTTGGCCTCAGTTATTTCTTCTGTAAGACGGGGATATTATCTCTGTAGGATATGCAACTTTACTTAATAAGGAGAAAAAATGTTAAACCTCTTAATTGGTTTGTTTCCTTGAAAGAAGCATTTTCTGATGGGGAGGTAGAGTTGGGCCATACTACTTTGTTCTGTATCCTGAAATTTGCTCTCCCCCTCAAGCTTCAAATTACCACAGACCCTGCCTCTAAAGGAGTCCTTCCTCTCTGATCCATCAGGGTAATGTGGACCTATGGCTCTTCCCTCAAGTCTGGGAAGCATTGCTGAGACAGGCTGGAACTTTCAAATAAGGCTTTACCTACACTAGGGGATAACACATGGAAAATAAACACAGATGGGCCTATGGGCCTCCATAACCTGGTTTATAAAGCAAACCTACCTCTGGTTTGAAAACATGCCCTTTCTTGTGGAATGAGGAGGAAAGACTCCAGGATTATACCTTTGCTTTTAAGCTCCTAGTCTGAGTACATATGGCGCTGATGCCATATTATTACCCAAGTTCTTAGGAATTCAATCCTTGATTTTTGATCCAATTAAGAGATGTCCACTGTAGGATTAACTTCACGATGGCGGCTGGAGGGATGATGCAGAAACACTGTTCTAGAAACCTTTTTCTGAATTAAAGTAATCCGAACCAAATATCTTAATAGATATCAGAAACTGGATTAATGAAACACATACTATCACTAAAATTCAATAATCAAATAAACTAATAAAATGCATTTCTTTATTTAGTATCTCCCCATGGAGTAAGGGAAATCACATTTTGGTCAAGTGTTTTTTTTTTTTTTTTTTTTGCGGTACATGGGCCTCTCACTGCTGTGGCCTCTCCGGTTGCGGAGCACAGGCTCTGGACGCGCAGGCTCAGCGGCCATGGCTCACGGGCCCAGCCGCTCCGCGGCATGTGGGATCCTCCCGGACCGGGGCACGAACCCACGTCCCCTGCATCGGCAGGCGGACTCTCAACCACTGCGCCACCAGGGAAGCCCTGGTCAAGTGTTTTTTTGAAGGTATTGAACACTGTCTGTGTCTCCTGAGTCTGGTGAGACCAGCATCACCACTGAGGAAACAGTAGAACAAACAAAGGAGAGGAAATTCTGCACTTGACATTTGCTTGTCTGTGATGTATTCCACCTTGCCATTCCCCACAAAATTTCTGGCTTCTGAGGGAAAGCAGTGAATGGGGGAGCAGTGTATTATGATACTTCTGAGAACGTTTAAGCTACTTTCATCTTGCTTTCTTATTTATGGCACGTGTCAAATTTATCATTCCCTTACCTGTTGGGATATCCAGGAAGGCAATGGCTCTGAGGCTCTGGTCAGTGTGCGGAGTGTCTCCTACGTGGTACTCTTCTGTTTCTTTTGAGAGAAAATATAGGTAGGAAGTAAAAAAGTCAATTTTGCAATCTTAAACTCTCATTAATACATGCTCCATGACAGGTGTTCATCTTTTATAAACATTAATCCTTGGAAAAATTAAATTTTGATAGTAGGTCTAGAACTAATGGAAAATAACTGCAACACAGAGGGCTTTTTGGAATATATTATTTTCACAATAGAGCTCTGGTCTATGCTGGTCATGGAAATTATCTAGAAAACTTTAAAAAAATTTCCCAGGTGCCTGCCTCCCTGACCTGGTGCGGGGAGGGGCGGGAATACTTTTTTTCCATCTTGTAACAAACATTTATTTGGCAAACTATTTTATAGATATAGACCCTAAAATCAAAACCTGGGTGGGGCTTAGGAGTTATTTTTAATTTCTTTAGTTCTTCAGGCGACTCTGAAGTATGGTAATTAACTACTGGTCTAAACTAAAAGGGAGACTGGCCCTTCCCCCTCAATTCCTGAATACATCATTCTTAGTTTCAACTTCCCGTCTGAGGCCCTCTTCTCTACCTGAAGATTGACACCAAATGAGCTTCTCAGAGCAAAAATAGTATGAGTTACACTATTTGTGAGAAGCTTCTAAAACCAGCTTCAAAGATAATGACTAATATGATGCTCAGGAAGAAGACCCAATGTGCTTCTGGCAAAATACCTTTGTCAAATGACATGAGGGACATTGCACAAAGGAAATGGCTTCCGACATGGAAGAACAATTAGTATTGGGCATTTGTGGGCAGATATTTTGCTGTAAGGTTAGGGAAAATACTAATAGAATCTGTATGAAGCAGTTCTTACTAATGTGTGATGGATGTATGGAGAATTGCTTAATGGTGTTTTGGCCAGCAGCTGACTACAAATCTGTGCTGTTTTAATTTAGTTGCTATTATTCTGTGAGCTCTGCCTCGGTGCCTACTGAGCTCAGTGACGTGGGCACAGGAGGGCTCTGGCCCCCCGCAGCAGAAAGAAGGAATTGCTCTGAATGCCAACCTGGCACACGGCTGGTGCTTCTCAGGATGCTTCTTGATGGTGATTCAGTGATGGAAAAATGCTACTAGCTTTGCCCCAGCCAGTCACCTCAACTGAATGGAGTCATATTTTGTTGGGGGTTAGGGTCTAAACTCAACATTTGAAGGAAAAGCCCAGATAATCAAATTACCCTTGAAAATTCTATCCTCACACTGAAACCCCAAAGCAAGTTATTTTGGTTTCCGCTTGTGTTTTAACTGTGGTCTCCAACTCCCCATGAGAGTGAGGTCAGCATCAGATTTAAATGGGAGAACTACAGAGATGACAAAAGATAGTTTTGTTCCTCTGATTTCTTTTTTGTTCTGTTTTTTCCCCTCAGTTCAGATAGTTTAATTCATGTTGGTTTTCTATGCCATTCACATATCATTCTTGCATTTCTCTCAGTTTTTTTTTTTAAATTTTTATTTTGGAGTAACATAGCATTTAGGTACATAGGTCTTGGAGTCAGGCTTCCTGAGTTCAAATCCAGGTCCTACAATTTATTAACAACACCCCTGGGCAAATTACTTAATCTGGACAAGCCTCAGTGTCCTTGTGTGTCAAAGAGGGGTACTAAGTGTGCATACATCATAAGGTTGTGAGGATTAAACCAGTCAACACGTGGAAGACCTAAGGACAGTCCCTGCTAAGAGTAAAGGCTGAAAGGGCAAAGTTATTAATATTTAGTGGTGACTGTGGGGGGATTGGTTGACAAGGTAATGTTCGATCTTGAGAGACCCACCACAGAGCTGTGAGGATCCCAGGTGCTTTATGAACATAGGTGTTCTCTTCAGGCGAGACAGTGCAAATATTCTTATATGACTCCAGTGATTATGTTTTGAATATTACCCCATTGCAGCCTAAATAGCCATGATATTAGCCTCTGGCTAAAGGAAAAACCACCATGAGCGACTGTTCTCTCTTTGAACTCAGTTGATGAGTCCTAGAGCCTCCTTCAGGGCATCTCAAGACCTCCTGTCATTCCTCCTCCTGGGTGATAGACAGGCTGGCACTTTCTCACTAGAGGGAGTAAGTAGCACTTATTGTCATTGTTTCCAGGAAAATAACGTGTTCTAGGACATAACATGTGTAAGTATTGCTTGAGCTTCTTACATGATGGTGACATGGCCTAGAAAGTATATAAATACTCATTTGTGGAAACGGCACACAGAAATCAGCTGGTGAGAGATCAGATCAACTGGCTTTTTAAATAGAGGCTACCTCGTCTTTGGTTAGAAGACAGGGTAAGCAACTAACAACCTCAGCAACAAATGGGTGTCTCATTCAGTTATAAAATCAGGGTCTTGTCTCTCAGAGTCCTTGCTCGTATGGTTCATGGAAATTTTATTACTTGGGACCAACCTACATGGCCTCCCGATTGGCGAGTGAGGTCAACTTCTGAGGGCGTGTCTTTGATGTTGGGAATCTGTTGGCTAGCTAAGTGGGGTCAGGCTGAGGAGGCCCTCAAAAGCCAGGTAAAGGAATGGGATGTATCAAAGCAGGGATGCATCAGAGCAGGGCCAAGTGTAAGCTATTTTTGTTTGTTTGGTTTTGGTTTTTTGGTTTTTTTAAGTGTAAGTTATTGTGTCGGGTTGGTCATCCTGCAACTCTTGTACCTTTAATGTCTCATCTGGACCCCCCTCCATTTCTCAGGGAGGAGATAGCTCTCATGCCCAGCCTCTAGCCTAGAGGAATAATTGTGAGAACTAAATCAGCATGCGCACAGAAGCTGAAATGGCTTCTCCCTTCCCTACCCCACCCAGGTTTTGACAGCGTTCCCACCTCCACCTGGGGCCCTCTACCTGAGCCCCTCCCATGAGCTGACTCAGAAACGCTGGCATCCGCACTCCCTGGAGGCCCGGGAGGATGGCAGCCCCTCTGCCCGGGGCTCCATGCCCTCTGCCCAAACAAGCAAGGCAGCAACACATAATTCCCTGGCTTGGTAACTCTCTTGAGATGATTTCTCACAAGGTGTGAAGAAGATTTTTCAGAAGGTAGTTTCCAATTTCTTAGGGAGACTGGTTTATACAAGGATATCTTGCATAAACCTAGCAAGGTAGAGCTGTTCTCAGGATAGCTGCAGTCATTTACCAATTCACCATATGTTTGCTGAGCACTATCTGTGTGCCAGGCAGGCACTGTGCCAAAGAAAGGCTGAACAAAGATGAATAAAATGGGGTCTTTGTTGTCAAGGAGTCCTATGCTAAATAGCAGAGGCTCATGCTACTCAGATGTCAGCTGCCCACCCTCCTACCCTCCATACATCTCTGACATCTAGATGGGTATGGCTGGACCTCCACTTTATGGCTGGGAAGTTCTAAGCCTCGCCAAGAGATAACTATATCTATTTATCTATCTATCTATCTATCTATATCGACATATAAAAATATAAAAGGATATATCTATATATACAATTAATTCCAAAGGGTGTGCAATCCCACAATTCTTCTGTCTCTGGGTCTGTGTCTACACATGTTGCTTCTGATTCCTTTCAAATAAACCTGGATGCCAAATCCCAAATCATTTCTGCTTTCTAACAACAAGTTATTTATTGTAAGGTTGGTTGGCTTTTCCAGGGAAAATGATTTCATCCTAGAGTGTGAGGTTTTTTGTATCTTGGTGGCTCCACTCTTCCTTTCCCTGACCTTATTTTCCTCCTTCCTTTATTCTCTCCCCTTGTTCTGAGGATCAAGTAGATCGCTCTCCTTGTCTGATGTGATCTTGACCTTTTCTCTGAGGTCTAAGCACCAGATGATATTTCTTGCAGGAACTCACTAAAGCCAAGCAATCTTAAGAAAATTTTCCCAACAAAAATGCTTCCTGCCCTAAGAGAAATCTCATGCCTGCTACAAAGGAAGAGAATATTCTGTACCCTGTTACATATATTACAAATTAAATATTATTATAGTGACAGGTGTCTTCATAGAGACCTATCCAGGGAACTCCAAGTTTACCAAGGAAGATAGCCAACTTGGCCTGGGGAATTTAGGAAAGCCTGCATACAGGATGTGACACAGCTCTATGCGGGGTGGAGGACAAAGGTGCTGTTGTGCTGATCGCAGCATGGGGTCAAGCTTTCATTCTAAGCAGCATCACAGCTGAGGTGTCAGCTCTCAGGAGGTAGTTGCTCCACCTGTCTGGGGACCGGGCATACCCATCCCAGGGGTTCAGGGCAGAGGCTGGGAACAAACACAGCTGCAAGCAGTGGGGAGTCCCGGCAGGTGGAGCATGGTACGTGAAAAGGATGGAACTAATGCCAAGTGGCAGTCCAGGCAGGTGATGGCGTCAGGGAGGTGTAGCCAGACACTCAGAGCTCTGGGAGGGGAGCAGGGTGTGGGGACATAGTAGTTGAATGAAGACAATCTGTGGAGATGTGGTCAGGTGGATGGTCTGACAGAAGCCAACAGGATGTAACTGAAAAAGGGGCTTCAAGATCAAAGCTCTCATCTGGGAGGGAGAGAAGGGAGAGGCAGAAGCTAAGAAGGTTATTAGCTCAGAGGAACTGGGAGGCAGCTTGGGGTTACTTGGAGCACAAAGTCAGGAGAAACTTGACATTAAGGCTGACATCTAAGTGGCTGAGTGGCTCGAGGCAGGGCCCCTCCAGTTCTGTCTGATGAGGTTCAGATGCATAGCTGGATACAGGCAGTGGGCACTGAGCCGGAGGAGACTTTGCTGACAGTTAAGGATGAAGGTGCAGGAAGCTGGGTAGGGAGCCGGGCAAAGCACTGCTGCTGTCTGATCCTAACCTACTCATCTGTCACCTTGCAGCATCAAACACTCCTCTAGGTCTTCCAGAACGTGGGGATGTTTCAACTCTTTCTTTTTCTGGACTGCATCCTTATCATAATTTCAGGGCTTAATCCTAGGCCAGGAGGTACTATTCTTATTTTCTGTTTTTAGTTTTATTTCTCACTGGTGCTGAGTGAGACGCAGCAGCATTGGACCCCCGGCATATGGTCTTCCCTGGGGAAAAAGGCCCCGCCCACATGTAAGCTACCAGGCTCTAAGGCAGGACGGCGTGGGTTTGAATACTGGCTCGACTAGCTGGGTGACCTTGGACAAGTTACTCAGCTTTTGTTTGTCTTGTTGTCCTCCTCTGTAAAATGGGGATAATAATAGTGCCAACTTCATTATGTGGTTGAGGCTTAATTAATGTGGATATTATAAGCATTTAGAACAGTTCTTGGCACTTAACAAACAACGAATAAATGTCAGTTATTATTTCTCCAATAAGGAGGGAGCCTGAGAAGGATCCCAGGCTGATCTGAGGGTGTTATTCACTCAATAAATATATTTTGAGTGCCTTCCATGTACCAAATATTGCTCTAAGGTTTTGGGGTGTATCAGTCAATAAACAGAAAAAAAAAAACCCTGCCCTATGATGTCATCTTTTTCTGTTGACTCTGAAACAAAAAGTGGGATTTCCAGAACTGCTCCCTAGGGGAGCTGCAAGAATTCCTTTTCATGTTTTTTTTTTTTTTTCCTGTAAAATCATTTACAAGGATTGAGGTAGCAAATACTAAGGCCAATCCAAGGGCCTCAGCCAGGACAGACCTGACTCACCATGACTGCTTCCCTCCTGCTGGGAAGCACTGTTACTCCTGACAAACCTCCTTAGAGGAAACCCAGGACAACACTCTTCTTTCTCTTTTATTTTTTGGCCATGCCACGTGGCATGCGGCATCTTAGTTCCCTGACCAGGGATCGAACCTGTGCTCCCTGCAGTGGAAGCGCAGAGTCTTAAGCACTGGACTGCCAGGAAAGCCCCAATGCTGTGCTTTCTTAAGAGCCAGGGATTACTTTGTGGACCTTCTCTCCCTGCTTTTCCTCAGTGTAGGATTGGTGACACACTCTGTCTAGATCAGGGCTTCTCAACCTTGGCACTATTGACATTTTGTGCCACATAACTCTTTGTTGAAGGGAGGCTGGCCTGTGTGTTGTAGGATGTTTAACAACATCCCTGACCTCTACCTGCTAGATTCCAGGAGCATCCTTCCAGCTGTGCCAACCAAAAATGTCTCCAGACTTTGCCATGTGTCCCCTGGGGGTAAAATCATCCCTGGTCAAGAGCCACTGCTGACAGTTCCACAGTGGATGAGGCTGCTTGTCACAGCCTCCGTGCCCACGTGGCTCTAGTCTCCAGTGTCAGTGAAGCTTCTTTGGTACCCAGGATCTGAGCACCTCTCCTGGCCTATGCTGACGGCTCATGGCTTCTACACTCTTATCACACAAGTGGGCAACCCTAGAAGCTCTCTGACTTGGGTTCACTCAGGACACAAGGGTGGTTTGTGGATGGGGGAGTAGAAAGAGGAAGAGGTAGCTGTTCACTCCTTTGCATTTTTACGGGTCTCAGACCGTACTTACAGGTGGAAGCCACGCCAAGAGTACCATCCAGCTCTTCCCCAGACAGAAACTGGGCTCACCGCACTTGGGCAGAGTCAGGTATGAACAGTGGCACGTGTTTTTCCTTGATGTTGTTTCTCCTCCATGTTACCATACTGTCTAAGCTGGAGTCAGCTCATCTGGGTGTGTTCTGAACTGGTTTGATCTAGCTCGGGGGACCTAATAGCTAGTTTTGAAGTTCCTAAATACACTGGCAGAGAGTGGTCATCCCTGGGAGCTGTGGCTCAGGCAGGGCTCACAGGCGAGTGCTGGCTCTGAGAGGAATTGGAAGGCCCATCGTACCCTCCCTGCATCTGTCATTACGTCAGCAAGGATATTCACTGGTCCTTTTGTGTAAATGCCTAGTTCAGTGTGCAGCTCTGGAACGGTATCTATTCTCGCAAGGTGACGGCCACATGACTGAATTATTTTGGAGTCAGAATTAAATCTAGAATATACGTTGGGATATTGATTTTGAGGGCACACCTTGTCCTTTAAAAAAATTTTTTTTAAATTCATATCTCGTTTCTTTGTAAATTGCCTTTTGAAAGACGTAGGCGTGCAAAGCTTGAGGGACTCCATTCTTACAAGTTTGTAAAATGATTTTCCAACTCAGTTGGACTTTGCTCTAGTGCTGCCCTTGACAGCACAGTTCTTAGGAACTTCAAAACTAGCTCTGTTCCTGATGCTTCTGGTTCTTTCTCGAGCTCAGACTTTTTAAGGGGGTCCATCATAAACCATGACCATAGGGTGTTTTTAAAAAAATATATGGTTCTAACGTTATGGGCAAGAAAAGAACGAGCGAAACAAAAGAAGTAGCCACACTGAAAAGGTACACTGAGGAAGAGAGGTAGCGGAGAGTTTTGAAATGATACGTGTCTTAGAGGCAGGGCCTGCTGTCTGGCAGAAGCCCTCTTCCCCGACAGGGTCCCAGCCACAGATGCCTCAGAGGAACAAATTCATACTGAAACTTCTTTCCTCTTGAAAACTTCACTCAGTTTTCTTTCAGTTTAGTTCACTCTGAGTCGAACAGCTGAGAAATGTGAAGAAACCCTGAGGATGTGGTTTGCTCCAGGTGACTCAAATCAGTGGCTCATAATACATGAGAAGTTTCTATCCTGGAGATTGTTCCCTGGTGAGTTCTTCAAGTCACCTGAATGGGGCTTCCTGTCACGGCTTTACAAAACCTTTCTCCAGCGCTTGCTACACTTGACAGAGAATCAAGCAGATTTTTTCGCCCTTTCTCATAGAATGTGCTGGTTTAGCTTCTCTGTTCTCTGGTATTAGCACAGCCCAAAGCCTAGAGAGCTTAGGGAATGGGACATTTTAGACAGATGTAGAGAGACTTTTTTTCCCCACTTTCTCAAAATAGCACTGCTTGTAGCTATCTTTCTCAAGAGTATCCACCTTCTCCTGGGAACTTTCTGTTCCTAATGGTAAATGGTCTGTAGGAACCTGCCCAATCTTGCTTCACAGTATGTATACATCACTTAGGAATTCAAAACGAGTACACCATAAGCAAGGGTCACATTCTAATTATTTCAGAAGTATCAGACCAAGTACAGAGTTGGGTTCTAGGGAATACTTTCCAGCTCGGTTTTTCCTCCTTCAATATGAAACTTACAGGAAGAGCTACTTTCAAAATCCATTTTTTCAGACTTCTGGATTGTATATTGGTGAGTGACTAGATTGCAAAACAACCAGGTACAAAAAGGAGCCAATAAATTCAATGGAAATGAATGGTTCAGCTGAGAAAATCACCACTTTGTGATAAGATAGAAAGAATAGAAAAATGGTCTCAGAATTGTCCTCTACAATAAGAACACTACTTGCTAATGATTGCAGAAATTTTAAAAAGTAAAAGATTTCCAGATAACTCTGCCTGAGGGCAAGATCAGTCAGTTGTTCATCTGATAGATGTATTGTAGTGACCACAGCCTTGCAGCCCAGCTCTGCCTTGCTTCCTCTGCACAGCCCCTTCCCATCATATTGATACATCATCTCACATAATCCCAGCCAGGCTGGCCTGAGCCTTCCAAACACCCAGCCAGAACCTGACATAGCTCTTCATTGCTTTTTTCCTTTTTTCTTGTACTTTTGAAATTAATTTTCCCATGGGAGTAGCTCCTGGAGATTTTCTATGGAAAGAAAATATATAAGATCCCATATGCAACAGGCAATTTTGGTGTCTGAGCAAGGGCCCTTGGTCCCTCTGCAGTCCCTCTCCAGTCCCTCTCCTTATCCTGTATCTATTGTCATCCAGGTACACATGTGAGATTTCATTTTGCAGCTCAAGTTGGAGGGAAAAGATTTGGGGGAATAGGATTTGGTTGAAGGGTATAAGGGTGAGGTCTGTTTTTTCTCCAATCTGAGTGGAAGCAAAAATGATAATACTTTTCTCATGTGAGACTTCAAATTCTGGCAAGGGGCAATGGCTAGAATTAAAGATTTGGGAGAGCCGGGCACAAGCAGAGAGCATCCCTGGGGGCCAGGTAAGCCGTGTGGCATGGAGGGAGGGCTGCAATGTGGGGCAGGGTTTCCTGAACTGCAGTGAGTTGTGCTTGATGACTTTTAGGGGATCTTCCAATTTTAAGAGTTGCCTGTGATATTGAAGTCTCTTAGTAATTAGATAGTCTATGTTGTTAAAAACACATTGCCATAAGGTAATACTTCATTATATATTTCTTCTTGCAACATTGTCCTATAGATTTTCAATAACAGATTTAAAATAGGGATTGCTTAAGGGAGAATAAAAAAGAATCCATTTTACTTGGCCTAGCAACAGAAAACAATCTGGATCCCAAGCTGCCGGCATACTTTACACAGCACAGCTGCGTTCAGATTCCGTATGGCTGCAGTCTCCATCCTAACTGAAAGACAGCCTCTCATTGCTCATGGTCGGAGGGCTGGGGCAGGTCTCCAGCACAGGTCACAGAGAAGCTAGTCATATCCTTGTACCCACGGTAGGGGTTCCTACCACTGCACAGGAAGCTCTGTGCAAATTCTTGGTTGAGTTATGCTGCAGAAGAGTGGTTCCCAAGGTCTGAACATGGACTCCTGCAGGTCTATTCTAACCAATTGACATTTATCTGGAGTGAAATGAGGAAAAGAACAAGGCAGTAATTTTTTTTTCTTGATGTTAATTTAGTCAAAGGCTCCCCTTTATTTGAATCATGTTCTTCCCATCTTTAGATGTTAAAATTTCCTTTCATTTAAGACACAACGGTGAGAATAAATGGCAGGGTCTTTTGTTTGCTTGTAATGCCTGTACATGACAAAATAAAACTGCCGTTCTCTAAAATTTTGTTTTGAAATTTCCCTAGCCTGTGAATCCCTGTTACAGATGCAGTTGCCAACTAGACGTCTGAGGAGCAAGTCTTATAGTTCATATTTCTATTGACCCCTGGGCTGTGAGCTGGTCACTGCCAAGCTTGGCAAGGCCTTCTGATGCCGTTAGTACTTTGTTAAAAATAAAAATGATAATTAAGTTATGGTCACACCTCTCATCCCTCAAAAGCATTATTTTCACTTAACTGCATTTTTTAGTGTTTTTCATTCTGGAGGAAAAAAAGGTGGGGTGTGGGTCTCCTCTAGGGCTCATGTAGGGAGGAAAGCTGATGAGAAATGTGGAGTCCAGAACTGCATTCACGTGGCCCACGTGAGATAAATCACGAGGAGGAGAAGTGCCTGGCACTCATTCCAGATGAAACAAGGAACGGCCCCTAGGGAGTGGGACCTGTGGCATCATTTGATGGGCGGGACCCGCTGGATGTGATTGGGTCACTGGCCCCAACGCTGTGAAGCACCTCTCACCAAGGTACAGGCTTTACCTGTCTGGTGGCTCAGGGAGCCTGGGGCACTGGCTGAGGATCCCCATCTAACCATCAGCGCCCAGTCTACCATGAGAAAACCTGAAATAAGATCAAGCAAAGCCAGAGCAGGAAGAATCCGAATAAACTTTGTTACCCATCCTGCGGGAGACTCACAGAAGACTCACATTGCCTTTCTTGGGGAGAGCCTATTGGACACTCCCTGTGACTGGAAAGGACTTAAACACTAAGGTCTTTTGCTTGAGCCTGCTTTGCCTGGGGGGCTTTAGTGTGTGGGGAATATTGAAGTCTGTTAAGTACCTTTGTGTTTGATGTAATTACCATAATTACTTGGGGCTCAAAGAGAGAGATAAACTACTGAGGCTGTGTTGGGTGGTGAAGAGTTTGGGGGGAGGTGATCTGGGATTTCCCCTTGAGTGAGTGGCACTGTCAGTATGGATGGTTGGGTTAGGAGTAGTGGGAGATGGACTGAGAAACATTTATTCGCTCAGCTCCCTTTCCCATTGGCTACGTATTGGTTCCATGGGACATGAATTCTGAATTTCTGGGTGGTGATTGCATGAACCCCAACAAGTTCTCTTGGTGCTTGATTCCTTAGCATCAAAGGAAAGCCAGGGGAGGAGGTAAAGATTATGTGGCACTGGCATGAGACAATTGCTATTGGGTAGTGGCTTCTTGAAGTTCAGGGCATGTGTGGAGACGTGGAAACTATGCCCAGAGACCTCAGAGACAGGGGAGGCTGATGTGGCGCCTCAGTGTTTTACACGTTGCACCACTCAAATTCAGTCATGCTCTCTAAGTGTCTAGCACCCATAACTAAAATGTGGAGACTCCATTTTTGTGAGAACAAGATTTTCTCACTTATTCCTCAGGAGAGAAAGTGTAAGCTCAATTGGTCATAGAGTCTGTTTCAAGGTAGTAGCCAGTTATATGTCTGAAAAGATTGAAAGCAAGAGGATTGGTGAAACAAATCATAGTTCCTAAAGCTGTAGCTAATCCAATGGGCAAAACTGATTTTCATTATCTTCTTGCTTCACCATCCCTTCTAGAATTCCCTTTTACTCAACTATCACTGAATTGGCCTCAGTGATTTGACTGATGGTTGACCCAGGTTCTTACTGTCAAGTGATGTTACCTTGCTTTTATTTGGGGGTATAATACCTGCAATTGCCCATTTATCATTCTCACTGGGCATGGAGTCACCAAGAGAGCCCCAGTATATCTCTTAGATTCTAAACATACTCTTCTCTGACCCATTGTGTAGAAGAAATCCTAGAGCTTCATGTTAATCATTATCAGTTACTTCCGTGGTAGTGTAATTCCTTTATATGGCTGCTGGTCCACTGCTAGATGGTGATCTGGTGGTAGTTACAATTCCAAGTTCAATGGAAACTTTATTGTATCCTTTGGCTGATGGTTTCTCCCAAAGAACTAAGATTTTTCACCTAGCAGAGTCAAAGTCTTCAAGGAAGCGAAGCATAGATTCTGTAAGTGGGATACTGGGAGAGGTGGCAAGAAGGCCCCATTTTATCTGTCCTACTGGTTTCAGGACCAATGTATTATAGCTACTGGGGATGCACTCTGTGTCAATCTTTGGTTGAATGTGTCTATCACATGCTAGCAGAAATTATCCCTAAACCACTGGGTTTTGACCCTCAGCTGACTTTACCTGAATCTTTAACAGACTGCCATTTTTTAAATACAAATGCCTCTGAATGATGGGGCACATGATAAGAACAGTGGGTACTGAGTTCATGTACCATATTTTTGTACCTCCCTCACTGTTAAAAAAGTTCCTCGATCTAAGGCAATGTTCTATAGGATACCAAGTTGATATTTCAAGTATTCTATAAACTCTTGGTTCATGATGCTGTGGACATACTGAAAGCAGAGAAGGCAAATGATTATCTGGACTTGGTATCAATTCTGCTAGGAGCTGTGAGGTATGGGATTTATTTTACCTTACTTTTAAGTTAATAAATTAATCTGCTACTATTTTATGGATGTTGGCAGAAGACACAAGACTCTTAGATCAGAGACAAAGACTTTTTACTCTTAGCAAGCAGCATGATGTACAGCATTTCCTCCTGTGCCCAAGTCTCACAGAAGTGTGATAGAAGGCCCAGGTAGATTTGCATCACAAATGAGGACTACTCAGCTTGGGGAATCTGCTGTTCTATAGCAAGCAATAAACCAGCCTTCTCTTTGTCCTGAGGGGAGACCTTACCTCATCCCTCAATGATAGATTGCTGCAAACACAACCCTGAGACATGGTCTGGGTAAGAGCTATGAGGACTTTGTATTCTTATCAGACTCAGAAAGAATGTGCAGGGATGCTTACGGGCCTATGGCAGATTCCCTCTCTGAACAAGGATAACTCCTTGTCTCCTCTCTGGTAGAGGAACTAATGTTATCAACTTGCCACCAAGTGGCTTTATGGCTTCCTTGAGGAATGGCTCTATATTGAGGGTTCAGAGTCCATTACTGCTGCCGGAAGGTTAGGCATTCACCAGTAGCAGCAGCTAGGTCAAGCTTTGTGTGAAGAAGCCCAAGTGTTGGGCCAATGCAGAGGTGCCATTCATGGGCCCATTCTGCAAACCAAAGGTGGCCTAGGAGACAGGCTGGCTGACATCCACAGAACAAGTTCTCTTCTCCTCTTGGTGGTTAAGTGCCACTCTGCAGTGGATGCTCTCTATTGGGCATTTACATGAGATGTAAAAAACCTTGTGGTTTGTGTCCACTCACATCAGTCCACCTGTATACCTTTTGGCTAAACTTCCAGTCTTGCACCTTCTGAGGCCCTTCAGAGGAGTCCAGTTGCTGATTAAAAACAATGTGTAATTTTTCAGGCCTGACCAGCTGCAAATGTAGTTACAAAAGGCTTCTCCCAGCAGGTCTCACCAGGAAAGCTGCCCTCCCTACACCAGACTTGGTGCATAGCAGATTTTGAAAGAAGTTGCAGTCAAGGACAAAGGCCCCTCTGGCTGTCATGCTCTTTATATTTTTGCATTCTTAGCCCAGGTGCTGGGCTCTCTATCTGAGACCTTGGTCCTCTTCAGATGCCTCTGCTGAAATGTCCTTATGGGGGAAGAAAGGGGAAACCCTGAAGGTGTTTTGTTTCCAACTCTCAGTACCTATTACTTTTCTGCTCCTAGCCCTCTCCCTATCCCCTTGATCTTCCCCTGACCCCAGAGCCCATTAAACTGCTAGAGCCTTTTTCTCTGAGTTCCTTCAACAGAGAGAGGCCCCCCACGTCTGTGCTTAACCCCCCCTTATCCTTAACCAGCACACTATTCCATGGGAAAAAATGGGGACAGGCGGAGTCAGCACTTGCTCTAGTTTTAGCCTTTTCTTAACACTATCACAGTAAGAGATTAAAGGCTTAACCCTTTCATGCCTCTCTTCATTCTTTGTGGCTTATTTCTTCAGCTGGCTACTCCCATACCTGGTAGCCCAGCTCTCTCTCCCAGCTCAGCTGAGCTCCTGACACCTTCAAGTCAAGCAATTTTTCCATTATCCAGGCATTCATGTGTATCCTTACCTTAAGCCATTTTTGCCAACCAGAAGCTATAATCCCTTAGGACCTGTAGATACTTCTATAGGTTATCATCTACAACATAGATCAGTCAGGAAAACGAAAACCATTCAAGGTATTTCAGGTAGGAGGAGATACAATATAGGATATTCACTTCCAAGAAAACAATGGGATGGGTTGGAAGAGCCTCGCCACTGCTAGCTTTCAGGAAATCAGGAATTCCAGGAATTGTGGGCAATCCCCACTGATTATCTCAGGTACCTGCAACACCAAAGTGGGTGATTTGCAGGAAGACTTTTGGAGAAGCTGCAAAACTTTATATCTGTCCTCTGTCCAAGACATGCCTGACCACTGCTGCTGGAGCAATAATGGCCTCTCTTTCTCTCATGTCTCCCAGATCTCATGTGGTGCCTCTCAGAACCAAAATGGAACCTTGCTGACAAGAGAAACTACAGATGTAGTTTTCAGGCTTCCAGATCATGGGATACAGGGAGAGCATATGAGGGAGCAGGAATGGGATTGTTATACCCACACACAAGCTGGGCCAGCATATTAGATTAAGATTGTGTGTCTTTCTCCTGTTCAAGGACTGCCTCTCATATCTTTATGTCCCTAACACCTAGTCCAGTAACTGACACAATGTGGGTGTTCAGTACACTGCTATGCTCCTTCATCCACTAGCTTTCAAGAGGTCACGTTCCTGAAATTTGGCTTTGTAGGTTTTAATAAATAATGTGAGTTGTTGTAAGATAAATAGCTTTTTTTCTGTTTTATTATTTCCAAGCATAAAATTCAATCATGTTTTCTAATAAAAACTTTCTTCTACTCACTCTCAAAGGTCAAGCTGTCACATATGGCCCTAGCTTTGCTATTTGTTTCCATAACAATAAATAGAAAGGCAATAAACAGATTATATTTTTCTATCAAAAAAAATTGTTTCATGCCATTTCAGTAAAAACTGTATAAAATTGTAATAATTCAGAAGTTACAATAATATAATAGATAAGTAATATTTGTATGTTTTTTAATTTATAAAACACTTGTATAAATGCTTTTTTCCTCTCTCTCATATCAACCGTGTGAAGAAGACAATATTGCTTCCCCCATTTTATTGACAAAACATGCTTTAAAAAGTTGAGATAGGGCTTCCCTGGTGGCGCAGTGGTTGAGAATCTGCCTGCTAATGCAGGGGACATGGGTTCGAGCCCTGGTCTGGGAAGATCCCACACGCCGCGGAGCAACTAGGCCTGTGAGCCACAACTACTGAGCCTGCGCGTCTGGAGCCTGTGCTCCGCAAAAACAGAGGTCATGATAGTGAGAGGCCCGCGCACCGCGATGAAGAGTGGCCCCCACCTGCCACAACTAGAGAAAGCCCTCACACAGAAACGAAGACCCAACACAGCCAAAAAAAAAAAAAGTCGAGATACTTCTTGCTCCTTACTTAATGTTCTTTTACTGCATTTAAACATTTCAAGACTTTTTTTTTGGTTTTTGAAAGTGCTTTTTTTTTAATATGTTAGGTTGAACATTTTCCTATAAAGATAACCATAAAATATTTACATTCAGACCTCAAAAGAAAAATGAAAATAGACAATATTTTAATTATAGTTTTTACAGTTGAAAAGAACCACTGAGTTTACCTGATATAAATCTTTACTTCAGCAGCATCCCAAGAACTAGCCATGGAGCTTTCACTTAATACTCCATTAATGGTAAATTCATTATTTTACTAGGCAGCCCATTCCCTCTTGTACCAACTATATATTATTGATGGAGCACAAACCATTTCTCTTTCACTTTAACCACTTGACTCTCATTTTGCCTTCCAGAGTTACACCATGTTAAATCAAATCTCTATACCATGTGCCCAGTACTGTAATTTTTGTGTAGACATAGTTTTGGAAAGAACACTGGACTAGGAATCAAGAGACTTGGGTTACTGTTGCAACTCTACTGTGAACTAGCTTTTTATCCTCAATATCCCTGTATTTCTTTTTTCTTTTCCTGACATCTAAAATTGCAGGGTGCTGGTAGTCAACTAAACTGAACCTCTATGCATCTCTTTTTTCTGTGGTTTTAGTTCTGCTAAGCAGTCTGGGAAAGGTTGAGGAGAGTTTTTTGTGTGTCTTGACTGTAACCTTGTGGCATAGAAAGTTGTTGCTCACCAATATTTGTGTTTCTAAACACACTGAAAGACTATCTTTCCCAGCCCCTTAGAGTTAATGGGGCTTTGCAACAGAATTCTGGCCAAGGAGATGTAGATGAAAAAGGTGAGGTATCACTTCCAGACCTGGCCTCCAAGCCTCATGTGTTCTGTGCTCTCTCTCTGTCTCTCTCTGTATTTCTCTCACTGTCTCTCTCTGTCTCTCTCTCTCTCACACACACACACACACACACACACACACACACACACACATGGTATGTTTCTGTTTTATATTAGCATGTATATAAACACTAGGTGAGAGAAATACTAATGAAACAACAGTGATATAACATTTTGCGCCATAAATAAAAAATATTAAACAGACTGGCAATATGAAAGTGTGTGGGCAAAAGGCTCTCTCATATACTGCTAGTGGGAATGTAATAGAAAAGGTATTTTAGGGGCCAATTTGTCAGTATTCATTAAAATCAAAAGCAAATATACTTTTCCCAACATTTGCTTTTTCTTGATTCTACCACAGAGAAAACTCTCACTTGCCATAATAAGACACAGGAAGGCAAGTTTATTCATAGCAGTACTTTCTGTTTCAGAGAATTGGGAACTGTCTATATGGCGGGCAATGGCAAAATGATTAAGTAAAATCTTATATTATTATACTACATAGCAGTTTAAAAGAAGAGGTACATCTGTGGCAAATCCCCAAGTCAAAATGCTAAGTGAAAAATAGGTGAGTTGCTGAAAAATAAAGTTACATAGATAGATATAGATATAAATATAGATATATCTACATCTTCCTGTCCATATATATCTATGTACATAGATTGGCTGTAATTGTACAGAAATATAGATTTGGAAGAATATTCACACTACTGAAAACAATGGTTAAATCTATAAAGGAGAATGGAATTAGGAAAGTTCATTAAGAGAATATTTTTTTTCTTTTTCATATCCTTCTCCATTATGGTTTATTACAGGATATTGAATGTAGTTTCCTGTGCTCTACAGTAGGACCTTGTTAGTTATCTGTTTTCTGTATAGTGTGTATCTGCTAATCCCAGACTCCTAGTTTACCCCTCCCCGTTCCCCCGTTGGTAACCATAAGTTTGTTTTCTATGTCTGTGAGTCTCATAAATAAGCTCATTTGTGTCACATTTTAGATTCCACATATAAGTGATATCATACAGTATTTGTCTTTCTCTTTCTGACTTAATTCACCTAGTTTGATAATCTCTAGGTCCATCCATGTTGTTGAAAATGGTATTATTTCATTCTTATTTTATGGCTGAGTCATATTCCATTGTGTATATATACCACATCTTTTTTATCCATTCATCTATTGATGGACATTTAGATTGTTTCCACGTCTTGGCTATTGTAAATAGTGCTGCTATGAACACTGGGTGCAGGTATCTCTTCAAATTATAGTTTTCTCCTGATATATGCCTAGCAGTGGGATTGCTGGATCATATGGCAACTCTATTTTTAGTTTTTTAAGTAAACTCCATACTGTTTTCCATAGTGGCTGCACCAATTTACATTCCCACAAACAGTGTAGGAGGGTTCCCATTAAGAGAATATTTTTTATATTTATATATTTTTTATAATTTTGCATTGATATTTTTAACATGATTGATACAGTCACACCTTTTATAAGGATTCATACTTATATAACACTTGTGAGCTTAAATATTTTTTATAATTTTGTATTGCTATTTTAAAAATGATTGATATATTCAGACTCTTTTTAATGATTCATACTCATATAATACTTGTGAGCTTAAAATTATAATGAGAGAACTACCAGGTGATTTCTCCTCATTTGTTTGAGAATGGAGAGGAGTGACTACTCGTGCTGTCTGTCCCTTGGTAACCCTAGTACATCCCGGTTGACCTTGGTTGACCTGGGCAAGTCACACTGGTTTTCTTGAGCGCCAGCCTCACATGACACTGTCCCCACAAGCTTAAGCTGAGTGGCAGGAAGCCAGCTTGGTCCCAATCCATACTTCTCAGGAAAGACTAACTTTTGTGGTAAAAATAAACAAGGTGCTGAGTACATCCAGCACACATTCTGGTTTATCTTGTAAAATCTCTGGGCGTCTGTTCATGCAAGTCTGGAAACGTCAGTCCTCCCAACAGAATTGACTTCTGTTACTGAATAATGCCCGGTCTCAGCCACTCCCCCTCAACTCTCTCATTTGGATCAGCTTTACCTGTTTGTCCACCACATTTTCAGCCTCACTGGCTGCATGAGAATAGAGATGCGTGACTGGGATAATTGGGACAAGGCTCTAATCCAAATTTTCTTAAATTCAACTACAGACTCACCCTCAGAAATGACAGTAACAGGGCTGCCTTGTAAATGGCTAGTTCAAAGCTGTGGTTTTTAATGGCAGAGTTTTGATAATACAGAAACATGTCGAACCATTCTAGGGACTATAGCCCCATCAATTTTTTTCACAGTTAATCTTATAAAAACCATATTAATCCTTGAATAATGATGCTTTGTCACTTTCAAGGAAAACAATATCAGGTCCCCAAAGTTTTCTAAACAATTCTTTTTTGTGGATGATGTCCAAGTGTATTATTGTTAAATGAACTCATCTGTATGTAGTTGTTAAAATAATATAATGGCTACCTTCTCTAATGATTCTGTTTTTTAATAAAAGGTATCCTTTACAGATGGATAATTCATATTAATGGCTTGTTTTTTAAAAACTTTTATTGGAGTATAGTTGATTTATAGTTAGTTTCCAGTGTACAGCAAAGTAAATCAGTTATACATATTTAATGGCTTGTTAATGATTTGGATTCCTCAGGAAGTTTCTCTAATTATCATTAAAGCACTTAGGCGCTGGTCAGTTTGGGACCGTATACAAATAATAATATTTAAAACTTCTAGCAGAGGCGGGGCAATGAATTCTTGCTTATAATGTAACCAATGGCTCAGTACATCAGCATCCAAAATTATTCTTCCTGGATCGTAGTCTACTCTGTACTTAGCAAAAGAATCTCTCATCCCTTGTGTGGTAATTGAGTCAATGAGAGGGTTTGCAAATCCACGGCATGTTACTTGCCATTCTACCAGCTGGCATCCACCACAGTCATTGCTAGTTGATCCTAGTGCTCTTTCCAACTGAGTCCAGATATGTGTTCAGAATCCTTCTCAAAAGATGCTCTGACACAGCCACCAACCAGAAGAGCTGGCTCACGAGATTCATTTTGTAATAGGTTTATCCTATTATGTTATGGGCTGAATTGTCTCCCTGAAAAATTCATATGTTGAAGTCCTAAACCCCAGTCCCTCAGAATGTAACTGTATTTGAAGAGGGGGTCTTTAATGAGGCAATTAAGCTAATATGAGTTCATTGGGGAGGCCCTAATCCAATGATTGGTGTCCTTATAAGAGGGAATTTAGATATAGACATGTACAGAGGGAAGATGATGGGAAGCCACAGAGATAAGACAGACATCTACCAGCCAAGGACAGAGACCTGGACATAGCTTTCCCTATGGCCTCAGAAGAAACCAACTATTGTCCACACCTTGATCTCAGACTTCTGGACCCCAGAACTGTGAGAAAATAAATTTCTGTTGTTTAAGCCACCTAGTCTGTGGTACTTTGTTACTGAAGCCCTAGCAAATGAATAAAAGTCTCATAAAAAAGGACAAAATAGAAGTAAAATGGTGGAAGTGATTAAGAAACTTCTTGACTTCTATAATAACAGAAAGGAATCCTTTGCAATTTTTAAAAAATATTCACACTCAAGTTAACAATATCCCTCTAGGTTGAACTATAAGATATACCCCACTGTTCTCTGGCTTGTGGTAGTTAGTTCCAATACCATAGAGTAAAGTCTCTGCAAAAAGGAACAAGGTTTTATGTACATTATAAAATTCTAGAACAGACTTGGAAGTCAGAAGTTGAATTTGTAACATGATGAGTCTAAAAATATGAAATGGCTCTGTGGTAAATGGAATAATGGTTCCCAAAGATGACCATGTCCTAATTGCCAGAACCTGTGACTATATATATTATATTACATGGCAAATGAGAATGAAGGTTGTAGTTGGAATTTTGGTTGCTAATTGAGTGACCTTATAATGGGGCAGATTATTGTGGATTATCTGGGTGGGTCCCATGTAATCAGAAAGGTCCTTAATAGTGGAAAAGGGAGGCAGAAGAGGAAGTCAGAGTGACACAATATGAAAAAACTGGACTCACCATTGCTGGCCTTGAAAATGGAGGGAGGGGGCCCATGAGCCCAGGTATACAGGCGGCCTCTAGAAGCTAGAAAAGACAAGGAAATGGATTCTCTCTCAGACCTTACAGATAGGAGTGTAGCCCTGCAACACCTTAATTTTAGCCCAGTGAGACCCATGTCAGACATCTAACCTACAAAACTGCAGGATAATACAGTTGCATTGCTTTTAAGCTACTAAGTTGGAGGTAATTTGTTATGGCAGCAATGGGAGACGAATAAAAGCTCCAATAACTGATTAAATATACTTGCAATGCTAATTTTAGAAAGATGTTGCTGAAAATGATTTGCTCCTAGAATAGTGGCAGCTCTTTTTTTTTTTTTTTTTTTTTTTTTTTTTTTTTGCGGTACGCAGGCCTCTCACTGCTGTGGCCTCCCCCGTTGCAGAGCACAGGCTCCGGACGCGCAGGCTCAGCGGCCATGGCTCACGGGCCCAGCCGCTCGGCGGCATGTGGGATCTTCCCGGACCGGGGCACGAACCCGTGTCCCCTGCATCGGCAGGCGGACTCTCAACCACTGCGCCACCAGGGAGGCCCTCTTGTTTTATTTTTGAAGTAGGAGCATCATGGACTATCTGCTCCTTATCTTTATCTTCAACTTTGCTCTCTGACCTTTCCCCCAGTCCTCTACTTTTCATTCCTCCACATCAAGATCACCAGCAGAAGCATCTGATTTCCTTATGTATTTTAACACATTACCTTTATCCAGCCACCCACACTTAAAGCTCTGAGGACGACTTCAGCTCCTGCCCCTTCTTCCCCACCCTCCCCCTTGTTAGATTTCACATCCTGTCTATCTGTCCTCTTGTTTTTCTCACTTATTCCTTCCTTTAATGCTACTAGCCCAATTCTGCACTCGACCCCTGATTCCTCTTGCCTTTCCAAGTTTTCTAACTGACTTCATGACCTTCAGTGTCTACACATACCAATCTTCCTCCCCCACTTTTGCCAGGATAACCTTCCCATGCAGATCTAAAAATCGGCTTCCCTCAAGGTTGTTTTTCAAGGCCATCTACAGGGAGGCCCCAGCCCCTCTCTGTAGTATCACCTGCACCACCACTCATTAATCCACCTACACCTGCCTCAGGTGCCAGGTCAGGGGTTCTCAACTGTGATGCACAGGAGAGTCACATGAGTAGCTTTCAAAAAACACTGATTCCCTGGCCAGTTAATCAGAATTTCTAAGCCTGGGGTGTAGGAAATGGATACCTTTTAAATTTCCACAGGTGAGAATAATATCCAGCTCAGACTGAGCTGCCCTGGTCTAGCCAGGTGGTTCTCAAACATGAGTGTGCATCAGAATCACCCAGAGGGCCGGATAGAATACAGGGTGCTGAGTCCCATCCCAGTGTTTATGATTCAATAGGACTGGAGTGAGACCTGATAATTTTTTTTCTTTGAGATATAATTCACATATTATAATAGTCACCCTTTAAAAGTACACAATTCAGTGGTTTTTAGTATATTCACAATGTTGTGCAACCTTTAATACTATCTAATTCTAGAAATTTTTCATTACCCTAAAAGAAACCCATTAGCAGCCACTCGTTATTTCCCCCTTTTCCCCAGTCTCTGGAAACCACCAACCTACTTTTCTGTCTCCGTAAATTTGCCTATTCTGGACATTTCATATAAATGGAATCATATAATATGTGGTCCTTTGTGACTGGCTTCTTTCACTTAACACGATGTTTTCAAGGTTCATCCATGTTGTAACATGGACCAGTATTTCAGTTCTTTTTATGGCTGAATAACATTTCACTGTATGGATATAGCACATTTTATTTATCCATTAGTCAACTGATAGAAATTTAGGTTGTTTCCACTTTTTGCCTATTATGAATAATGCTGCTATAAACATTCCTGTATACATTTTTGTGTTTTCAATGCTCTTGGAATATAGATCTAGGTGTGGAATTGCTGGATCATGTGGTGACTCTATATTGAGACCTGAGAATCTGTATTTCTAACAAGTTCCCAAGTGATGCTGAAGTTGATGGTCCAGGAACCACATTCCAAAAACCACTGCTCTATACAAACTGGACTACTAAGTCTTTCCTCAAATACCCTGAATCTCTGACACCTGTGTCTTGTTGGTCACTTGGTCTGATGTTCTTTCCTTCTTATCTTTACCTTGTGAAATCCTACTCATTCTTTTAGGCCTATCCCGAGGGTGCATCCGGCCATAAAGTCTATGAAACCATTATCTGTGTGTGTGTTTTTCCTCCTCTGACTGAATGTAAACTCCTATGGCCATTGAGTTCATTTGAATCATCTTGATACGAAAGCCCTGAAGCTAAGCCTAATGCTCATACATTGCTGTTCAGTTGAACAGAATTCCAAGTCTTTTGACGTGTAGTCTAAAGACAGGACACTAAAAGGTGTGACTTTACATTTTTCCCTTTCTCTAACACCTGATATCTGATAAATTTCAATAATTTAGTACTCCTGAAGGCCTTTGGCAAGTTCCTCCCCAGCTGGTCTCACAATCAGGAATCAAAAGATTAAATTATAAAGGTCCTTACAACTTAAAATTCATTTTTATGAAGGCTTCTTGGACATTAATATAATTGTAATCCTAGAAGCCAGGGTCTCTATGGAATGCTAGGAAATGACCAGGGAAGCAAAATTTGCCTATTGATAGATTACTTCAGATGTAGAATAGCACGTCTATTTGTACATCTTTTCGCATAACTTTCATTGGTATTCAGTGGAATATCGCATTTCCCAAGTTTTCAGCAATGCTGGGAAATAGATAAGACACCAAACAAGCCCTCTATTAGCAAACTTATATTTAAGGGTTAATCATACTTCAGAAGGCTGTGATGGGGGCTCAATAAGAAAGTGAATATAAAGGAGCTGGCCCCCCTTCAGTTCCCAATATACGGATTTGCTATTAGTAGCAGCAGTAGTTCCCATCTCCTCAACTCTTAGTGCCAGCAGATTTTGCTTATAATTTACTATGAAAACAGAACCATGAATGAGAACTCTGTCTTGTCCTCTTCCACATCTACAAATGTGTCTGCACCTGCCCCCAATCCTTTCAATTTTCTCTTCCAGAAGGTGAACTATGCCCTCTTATGCCCCAGAGCCCCACCCTTCCTCCTTACTCAGGAACTAGACTCCATTTATCATCCATTCCTGTCCCTCCTAGCAGGGGAGCCAAGCTTGGCATTAAGCATTCCCTTCCCTTCCCCCACATAGAAGCTAAGGAGAATCTCACCCAAGTCTGAGTTCTTTTTAAGTATCTCATCTCAAAATTTCTCTAGTGTAACTAAGGGCTTATAACATTGTGTCTTATTGAATCCAAGCAGAGAGGATTCTGGAAACTTATGAAAGAGTTAACAATGTATTTTATTCCCCTTTGTAAGTCTATCCTTTGGGAGTTAATGTTTGTTTTGGGAGACGTGTGAATAGGTGCCAACAGATGTGGGGAACCCCAGAGGGGATCTGACTTGGAAGGCCCACACCCAATCCTGGCCACACCTGCTTTCCTTCTTCCTAGACCACATTTTGGAGCACAGCTTTCAGTTTCCTCCTACACAATATAATCCCCACTTCATTTCTCCAGTCCTTTAGAAGAGAATGGCACATACACCCCTATAGTCAGACGTGGAACAGCTGGGAAGACCTAAGAGGTAGGGTATAAGTTGAAAGAGGGGGTGGTTCTCTTCTAGTCTTGAAGGAAGAGGAGCCTGGGCAGAAGAGGCTGCATCCAGCCTCGTGCGGGCATTCTCAATGGACTTGGGAGAATTGGGAGGTGCCCAGAGCACAAAGGAGCAGATCTGTGTGGATACTCAGCTGGAACCCAAGAGAGTTAAACTTTCCCACCTTATGTTAAAAAGGGTAAAGACCAATGGGTGGGCTCCATAATGGGCTCCAGTAATTCCCGACTCTACATCCCCTCACATCTTCTTCTTGGGGTGTTCCTCTGCCTCTCACTTCCCTGTTAGAGTCTAGCTAACCGAATGCATAATTCATGTTTACTGTTTGACCCTCAGCTCATTAGTCTCTTAGCGGTTTTCTCACTAAGCCCTCTCATCTAGGTCACCAGGAACTTCTATATTACAAATATAATGGCCATCTTTCAGTCTATATCTTTCTCAACGTGTCTGTGGCAATTGCACTGTTGATTTTGTCCTCCTGCTTGAAATGATCTACCACTCTTTAGCATCCGTGACATATTCATCTCCTGGTTCTCCTACTAATGGATCACTCATATGTGGCCCCCTTCCTGGAAACCTCATTCTCTGCCTCCCCTTAAGTATTGCCCAGAGTTCTGTTCTCAACCTTCTTTTCATTGTAAAAGCCATAGATCCAACTCTATGCTTAAGTTGTGATCTCTTTCCACTGCTGCATATTAGATACCCAGACCTGGATGTCCTTAAACTCAGTGTTCATTATTCTAGAATTCCTTATTTTGGAGAATAGCACTGTCATTCTCTCAAAGACCGAGGCAGAGACATGAAACATAATTTAAAATATCTCTTCTGCCTTTTCCTTATACTTTCCTTCATCCATACCCCATATTCAATCATATCCATCTATCCTCTATACCTCTCAAATTTATGATCTATCACCACCATGAGGGCCATACAGAATAATCATTAAGGACAAGTATCTAATCACATATCTTCTTGTCCCCAGTGCATAGAATACTGGCACAATTTTAATATATTGTGTAGAATATATGAAAGATTTAACAAGTGGATACACAATTCGATAAATAAGTAAATGGATCAATCGCAGTTCAAATTTAACCCTTCCAATTTTAAGAAATGGAGACTTCCATAACATAAGTCTAAGTATAAAGGAAGATGGGGCAGTAGGGTGGGTTTATTATTATACGGAAACACATGGAACCTAGGGAGATGAACCAAAGTAAAAAAATAAGAAACACCAGATCAGCCAGCATCTGGTAAGGCAGCAACGTTTAAGAGCCTCAACAGTTGGAGTGTCTGAACCTTCGCTCTGACTCTCTTCCATGCTATTTTCTGAGGGTTTAGCTCTGTTCACCTCTCACTGCAACTCACCTCTCCCCTCTACTCTGCATACCTTTTCCCTACATCATTGACTCTGCCAGCTCATAGTTTCTGCTTTTTCATGACTGGTTGGCCATGACTTAACATGACCGCAGCCTTCCCTCCTGGCTTCCTCTATATGTCCCATCAACTTTAGCCCCTGCTGCCAGTTGCCTGCTACTCTCTGTCCTTCCCAACTCAAGTCCCCAAGGGAAGAGCCTGATGGGTCTGGCTTAGTTTCAAAATGCCAGCCCACTGATGAACTGCCCTTGAGTAGGTGCCCAAGCTAGTCCACCATAGTCCAATTACTACGATCCATTGGTAGGTTAAGAGTCTCATGGTATGACCCGTGGCTGTCTTGGGTTGCATTTGGCAAAAGCCATGCTCAGAGCAAAAACTCTAAGGCATCCACACAGGCGTGTGATCACATTGTTCTTCCTGGGGATGTTAAGAAACTATAAGAATTCTTATCCCCAAAGAGAATGGAGGCTCACCCAGTATTGTGGAAAAACTGGAACTCCAGAAGGTAGCAAAGTCCAAAATCACTGAGGAGTATTGAGAGTGCAGATGACAGGAAGAGATTCCGGAGATTCAAGAGATCTTGAAGGGGACCATAGGAGGCGATTGGGAGGGAATCAAGGTCCAGAGAATTTCTAAGGATACTGTTTTTCACCTCTGGCTTGCCATGTACAAAGACTCAGAAACTGAATGAACTGTAAATACCAACAAAATGATTTTTCTGCTTCTAGTCTGGTTCCTCCAGCTGACATTTTTATGTTCTAGGTAATGTATTTTCCCCCTGATTATAAAAATGTTTATTTAGAAAATTTGGAAAATAAAAATTATAAAAGAAGAAAATAAAAGTCTGTGATATTTTTACTACCTAGCAAGAACTGTAATTACTATTTTATAATTTCTTTTTCTAGTCTTTTTCTCCATGTTTTTTTCCTGAAAAATTGAGATTTTCATGGTACATAGTTATATATTGTGCATTTTCCTTTAGTTATAATGTCACTAGTAAATAATACATTCCCTAAAAATATGGTTGCAAAGATACTGTCATAGGGTGGTATAATTTATTCTCATGTCCTATTGGTGACGTTTAGGTTTTTCCTGATTTTTTCCCATTATAAATTAAGGAGTTGAATAAAAAACTCCTAGAAGTAATATCCTGCATTGAAGGGCAGTATTATCTTATAAAAACACAAATTTGATCATGTACCTTCTCAGCCCAACATTCTTCAAAAGTCAACCTTTGTCTTTAGGATACATTTTTAATTCCAGCAGTTACCATGAGAGATGCCACATGATCTGGCATTTTCTTGCCTCTCCAGCTTCACCTCCTCCAAGTCCTCAGATGTACCCTTGCTGTCCTGTCATCCTCTGCTACTTGTGGTTTGCCAACATGTGCCATGCTCTTGTGTACCTGTAGGTATCAGCTCATACTGTTCTGCTTAGCACCTGTTTCTCCTCATTCTTCCCCCATTAATAATTTGTCCCATCCTCTAAGACTGAGCTCCATTGTTACGGATTCTAGGAAGCATCCCCATCTTCCAGTGTGGGTGTGAACCTGTACACATTTGCAGTTCAGATTGCAGTCAGCTGCTAGTCAGAGAAAACCTAACTTATGAGCATATATACAGATAAAGGAAGCTTCTGTTATTTGTTTAATACTAGAGGTTAGAGCTAGTCTATCTATGATTCTCTTGGCTTTTACTTCATGGTTACAAAATGATTGTAGCAGCTTCTGGCAGCTGCCTTGGGCTCCAGATAGAAATAAGACAGGCTGTACCAGTCATATACATATACATACATATATATATATATATATATATATATATATTTTTTAACAGAAAAAGCAAAAAGCCTTCTTGGAAGCTCCCAGTTGATTTTGGCTTATATCTCTCACGGGTAGAACTGTCTCATTCCCACTCATAGCTTCAGGGAGGCCAGGGAAAAGAGTGTCTAGCTTTCTGGTCTCTATGCTGGTGCAGCAAGGGGTTTGGGAAAGCTTGCTGGATTAGCCCATAATCAGTGTCTGCACCCATCCCCCTCCTCTGCGCTCCTCCCTGATGCTGCTGTCTGACTCCTTTCCCTCCCCCTCCAGACTCTAAGCCTCTTGAAGTTAAACCTGTTTTTCAACCTTGTTTCCTGAGGGCCAAGCATGTGCCTTGAACACATTACTTAGTACATGTTTTTGAATAAATGAACTACTTTCAGAGACAATGCCTCCCCCCCACACCTGCCAGGGAGGAACTTGGAATGGGAGAGCAGAAGGAAAAGCTTCCCCAAAACACAGTATCCAAAAATGGCCACATCATTCTAAAAGGAATGTACTGACCTGACCGTCGTAGAGCAGATGATGCAACTGTGAGGGCAGGAGTGCCCGAGAGATAGCTAGCTACCTGGATGGGCGTCGGTGGTGCTCAAACATGGCCGCACATCACAATCACCTGGGGTTGATTTGCAACGTCCTCCTGCCCAGGCTTCACCCTTGACCACTGAAAAACAGAATCTCCAGTGAGGCCCTGTCACCTCACTGGGGCGCTGGGGCTGGCTCATCCTGCCTGTGCTTCTCTCTCCCCAGCTCTGTTCAGGGACATCAGCTTGGTGGCTTAAAATCAGCCACCGTGTGGTACTTCTACCATAGCAACTGGCAAATACTACAAATCAGAGATCTGCCCTCCTCGACCTCCCCTAAGAGCTGGTTCACCAGCACCATGTTGGTAGTTTAAAAAACTTCCCGGGTGTTTCCAATGCGCAGCCACGCTTAAGACCGACTGGTCAAAAGCAAGCTCTTCCTGTGGCCTGTAGCTTCCTACCAAATGGTATCTTGGGGCCCTCCTTTGGCCCAAGTCCTGCCTTTGGTTAGACTCCTTACATGGTGCAGCTTGGCTTGCCTCCGGGGGACCCGAGTGAATTACAGAAGGGAGCGGAGAATCCTGGTTTCAGTCTCAGTTGTTACTGAGTTTCTTTGCATATTGCTTGATTTCTTTTCAATCTAGCCAAATCTCTTTCAGGCTACCTCTAGGGCTGGGTCTACAGAGGCATGCTGATTCCTTAAAGGAGGTGGGGAACCTCTGAATAATGTTGTGCAATCAGGAACTTTAATTACCGCCTCCTGAGGTTGTTAAGTCCTCTTTTGGAGGCATAATTGCCGTGTGATTTGCAGATCTGACTACCCTGGCTGAATCTGATTTGAGTAAAGTGAGCCCCACCCAATCCTAGGGTAGTCTCACTATAGCTGCCACACATCACAATGACTTTAAAAAATTTTTTTAACATCTTTATTGGACTTTAATTGCTTTACAATGGTGTGTTAGTTTCTGCTTTATAACAAAGTGAATCAGCGATACATCAGGATACATATATCCCCTTATCTCCTCCCTCTTGCATCTCCCTACCACCCTCCCTATCCCACACACTGACTTTTAAAATTATATATATATATATATATATAGTATGTATGGTATGTACATACCTCAGTTTATAGATAGGACACTAGACATAGGGAGAGGTTTGTAGCTTTCCTAATATTATACAGTAAGTAAATGGCTGAACTGGATTTAAACCCCAGTGGTCTGAGGTTTAAATCTCCAGGATCTGTGCTTCTAAGCACACTACCATCCTATTCCAGTAGAAGTATTAACACAACACAGACTGACTCTCCTTCACCATAAAGACACACCACAAAATACCCAATCCATTCCTCTCCCATAGGACCCCTTAGTCATCTTTTGCAGTGTTAACTCGAATGAAACTACCACCACTCTGTGATGTACAGGTCTGGCTGGAAAGACTTTGATTGAGCAAACTTGCAAGGTGTCATGGGTACCTGGAGATCCCAGTGACAGAGAGGACCCTTGTAGAGCTGGGAGCCACTTGCTTCAAAAAGTGGTGCAGGGGCTATAGAGAAACTCAGAGCTAGTAGGCATCATTGGTCTCAGCCCAAGGAAGCATAAAGATGCTGGAGGGCTGCTCTCAACTGCGACCGAGGTGGGAGTCCTATGAGGATTTCTTCCTGGGATGGGGGCAGCTGAACAGTCCTGCTAAGCATACACACCTTGGGGCTCTCTGGGGAGATGGGCTGCGAGGAAGACTTTCAAATGCTCTAACTTGATTTCTCTCAAAACGTTGTTGCTCCAACACCACCCTGAATAACTTAACAAGAAATTCCTCTTAACATGTTTTTCTAATCTGAGAACTTTCTTGTGATTAGGGAGAATGGAAAATTAAAAATTTAAGAATTAAAATATACTGTTCAGGAAAAAAAATTAAGTAGAGACGTCTAAAGAATGTTTCCGTGACAATAAATGGAATATATCTAGACACTGACTAAATTATAGAAGTGAGGGAAATTTCTAATATGAGGTCTTAACTCTAATGAATGGTTTCTAGTGCCTTATAAATGTCATCATATGCCTCTCATCTGCACCCAGAAAGAGGTCCGAGAACCACCCGAATAAGTCAGCCTGCTGCAAGAAGGACAAACATGGCCTTTCATGTGTTTGTTGGCAGTCTGTATATCTTCTTTGGAGAAATGCCTATTTAAGTCTTCTGCCCATTTTTGGATTGGGTTGTTTGTTTTTTTGCTATTGAGCTGCATGAGCTGTTTATAAATTTTGGAGATTAATCCTTTGTCAGTTGCTTCATTTGCAAATATTTTCTCCCATTCTGAGGGTTGTCTTTTGGTCTTGTTTATGGTTTCCTTTGCTGTGCAAAAGCTTTGAAGTTTCATTAGGTCCCATTTGTTTATCTTTGTTTTTATTTCCATTTCTCTAGGAGGTGGGTCCAAAAGGATCTTGCTGTGATTTATGTCATAGAGTGTTCTACCTATGTTTTCCTCTAAGAGTTTGATAGTTTCTGGCCTTACATTTAGGTCTTTAATCCATTTTGAGCTTATTTTTGTGTATGGTGTTAGGGAATGATCTAATCTCAAACTTTTACATGAAAGAATGCTCAACATCATTAATCATTAGAGAAATGCAAATCAAAACTACAATGAGATATCATCTCACACCAGTCAGAATGGCCATCGTCAAGAAATCTAGAAACAATAAATGCTGAAGAGGGTGTGGAGAAAAGGGAACTCTCTTGCACTGCTGGTGGGAATGTGAATTGGTACAGCCACTATGGAGAACAGTATGGAGGTTCCTTAAAAAACTAAAAATAGAACTACCATATGACCCAGCAATCCCACTACTAGGCATATACCCTGAGAAAACCATAATTCAAAAAGAGACATGTACCAAAATGTTCATTGCAGCTCTATTCACAATAGCCCGGAGCTGGAAACAACCTAAGTGTCCATCATCGGATGAATGGATAAAGAAGATGTGGCACATATATACAATGGAATATTACTCAGCCATAAAAAGAAACGAAACTGAGCTATTTGTAATGAGGTGGATAGACCTAGAGTCTGTCATACAGAGTGAAGTAAGTCAGAAAGAGAAAGACAAATACCGTATGCTAACACATATATATGGAATTAAAAAAAAATGTCATGAAGAACCTAGGGGTAAAACGGGAATAAAGACACAGACCTACTTGAGAATGGACTTGAGGATATGGGGAGGGGGAAGGGTAAGCTGTGACAAAGCGAAAGAGAGGCATGGACATATATACACTACCAAACGTAAGGTAGATAGATAGTGGGAAGCAGCCGCAGAGCACAGGGAGATCAGCTCGGTGCTTTGTGACCTCCTGGAGGGGTGGGATGGGGAGGGTGGGAGGGAGGGAGATGCATGAGGGAAGGGATGTGGGAACAGATGTATATGTATGACTGATTCACTTTGTTATAAAGCAGAAACTAATAAAAAAAAAATGGCCTTTCTATTCTGTTCTCCTGCCATCAAAAGACCAGTAATTTATGATTGTATTTCTCTATTGTTTCTTGGCTTTTGTTCCTACTTTCTTTTCTCCAACCTTTCTGTTCTCCATAACACAATGTAAATATTGTTAGAGCTATTATCTCTTGGTGTGTTTTAGCATGTCATTTTATAGTGTGATAGTCTTCACTGAATCTCTCTAAGACTATATCTTACATTGGTTAAATATCACGACCCTAATCTCTCTACAGTCAGTTATACAGGGGAGAAAAAAATCTACCCATGTTAGGTTCTCCAGTTGGGGCCTTGCAAATCGGACAACAAAAGACAGATTAACGAGGGAAAAACAAATCCACAAATCCGAGTGTATGAACCTGCGCAGTGTGCATCCACATGGGGCACTCAGAGATGAGTAATTCAAAGGGGTGGTTAGAACTTGGGGCTTATATAGCATCTAAACAAAAGAACAATACGTTTGTAGAGAAGGGTCAAGACAAAGGAAAAGGACTTTGAGCTTCTAGAGCAGCAAATTTTGGGAAGGTAAACATATGGGGGAACTAATGGAAGGTAAGTGTTGTTAAAGTTTGTTACGTAGGTCCTGAGGTATTGTGTCTGAGCTGATAAGGGTCTAGGGTTGTCTCTGGTGATTAACTTGTCCTTCCTGGTAAAGAGGGGCTGGGGGCAATCGGGGACAGAGATTTATGTCCTGCTTTTAGGCAAATGGGGGAGGGCAGAGAGCTTCCCTGTACCTACTTCTTCTCAATTGCCTTTAGCTCAAAATAATCAATATGCTGGGGCTTCCCTGGTGGTGCAGTGGTTGAGAGTCCGCCTGCCGATGCAGGGGACACAGGTTCGTGCCCCGGTCCGGGAAGATCCCGCATGCCGCGGAGCGGCTGGGCCCGTGAGCCATGGCCGCTGAGCCTGCGCGTCCGGAGCCTGTGCTCCGCAACGGGAGAGGCCACAGCAGTGAGAGGCCCCCGTAACGCGAAAAAAAAAGAAATCAATATGCTAAAGTGGCATATTCTGCTACCCTTAAATAGATAAATCATTCATTTCTTCTTGCTGTAATCTGCTGGCTAGAGTAGCTGAAATAGAATCGTGAGAAGAAAACAGTACTAATAAAATAAAGATTACTGTTTTATTTCTTTTTTTGGTTACTTAAACGTCTCCTTCCCCGGCAGTGATGTGTCTGAATCCTTTCATCCCTTGATCCACTGTAGGTCTAGGCAGAACCTAGAAGCTTTGTTTCTGAGACCACTTTTCTCCTTTCTCACCTCCCAACCTTAAACATCCATGTAAAACATAAATTATATTTGAACAAAGTTTCTTTTCATATGGGTGTTTCACCATCAGTACTTTTTTTTTTTTTTTACCAACCCTTGTCCTCTTCCCTACTCTCTGTCAGCAGCAGGTGTCAAAATCTGTTTACCCCCCCATCTTTCTGAAGATGTTCAAAGTAGCCGTTTATCATGGATGTAGCTTTGTTGTTCAATGGGCTCCTGAAGAGAAAGTCAGCCTAGACAAGATTATAAAACTGGGACTTTCCTCCTAGCATAGTGGTTAAGAATCCATCTGTCAATGCAGGGCACATGGGTTTGATCCCTGGTCCAGGAAGATTCCACATGCTGCAGAGCAACTAAGCCCGTGTGCCACAATTACTGAGCCTGTGCTCTAAAGCCCACGTGCCACAACTACTGAGCCCGCGTGCCACAACTACTGAAGCTTGTGCGCCTAGAACCTGTGCACCTCAATGAAGAGTAGCCCCCGCTCACCACAGCTAGAGAAAACCCGCGCGCAGCAACAAAGACCCAACACAGCCAAAAAAAAAAAAAAAAAAAAAGGATTATAAACTTGGGAAGTCTTGATTTTAACTTTTTTGGACTCTACTTTCTTTTCTTTAAAGATTTACCTTTCGAAAGCCTTTCTATTTTCCTATTTTCCAAGTCAACACAAAATGGCATCGTAAAATCATCTATACTACAGTTTAAGCTTTATTCACATCACTGGGTGAGTGAGAACATGATTATGTATTGGGAGGAACATGATCAAATGAGAAGAGAAATTCTAAACATGACATTTGTGTGAAGGCAATATTAATTATGGCAATTATGTGGCCTGTTGGAAGTTATGCCTAGTTACCATGCAGGACATTATTGATGGTACGTTGTGAAATGATTGCTAATTTTGCTGTGGATTTTATTTGATTAGAGTAGTGTACTGTAAATGCCTGTTCAGCCTTCAGGGTTTATTGCTGAAGAAGCAAACCCACAATTTAAAGAGGCCCAAGTAGGGGCATTTTTCCCAGTGGGAATGAAGTGGGGGGAGGGGAGGAGCATTCTGTAAAGGTCACAGATTTCCTGCCTTAAATCCTTGCTACTCAAAATGTGGTCCTTGGACCAGCAGCATCAGTATCAGCTGGTCCTTGGACCAGCAGCATCAGTATCAGCTGGGAACTCATGTGAAATGCAAAGCTCAGTCCCTACCCCAGACCAACTGAACCAAAATCTGTATTTTGAACAAGATTCCCAGGTGAGTCAATTTGCAATAAAATTTGAGAAGTGCCCCTGTAAATCACTCCTTCCTCTGTCAAGGGGAGTTGACAGAGGAATGGAGAGTACAAGGAAAAACGGGGCTCTAGCTAGTATATTCACAGGTCAGAGGAGAGCCTGTGGCTTATTTAAAATGAAGATTCCAGCCCCACTCCCAGAACTTCCCTCTCTATAGGTCTAGGGCAGGGCCAGTCTTCTGCCTTTATAACAGGTACCCTGAAAATGGCTGGACACCTTCCAGTTTGAGATCCACTGTCTGTACCTACTGAGAAAAGGGCAAGGTTGAGAACGAGGCTGCAGCGGGAGCTGGGGTGTGTGTCAAAAAAACAGCACAAGAGTCTAGAGAAGGAAGAAAACTGCAGTTTCTCATGTTCTCTGGGAACTTCTGTATTTACACTTGAATTCTAACGATCAATTTAAAAAATCTCTCAGGTGAAGAATGTACTTTTTTGTGTGACTAATCAGGCTTTCAGTGGCCCTGAGCCTTAAATAAAAACCATATTTTCTAGAGCAGGAGTCCCCAACCCCGGGGTCTAATGCCTGATGATCTGAGGTGGGGGTGATGTAATAATAATAGAAATAAAGATGCACAATAAATGTATTGCGCTTGAATCATTCCGAAGCCATCCCCCCGTCCCACCCCCACCCCGTCCTGGGCCCGTGGAAAAACTGTCCTCCACAAAACCGGTCCCTGGTGCCAAAAATTTTGGGGACCGCTCTTCTAGAGGAAATACCCACAATGTACACAATGATCTCACCCATCACTACAAAGTAAGAAATGAAATCTCCTCCACCAATGGGTGTCGGTCTTTCCCCATGATTTTCAAGACTGTTTATTCTTTTTTTTCGTTTGTAGTAATCCTTGCTTGGGAAGGAGCAAGACGATTTGTGGGAGATGTGTCTTTTGAAAAATCCTGTGAGGCTGTCTTTGTTTTGAGCAGGACTTAGTAACAGGATATTTTTTCAAAAGCAAGACTATGGATCTCTATATTTATATGTATATATTTTTATATAGCAGTAATAAAAGACTGTGTAAGTAATATTAAAATATCAAATTACACAAAGGGTCATTAGAGAATATATTCTCTAGAACCTTCTATACGATTCTACCTGAATTTGACTCCATTATTCAGGCATTTGTTGAAACTAGTGCAAATAAGAGTACTGTTGTTATATTTGAAGACAAAATGACTCAACAGCCTCTTCATTCCTCTCACTACGATGCATTTCTCTCCAGGAGCAATCAATGCCTTCCCAAGGGTGCCACCTAATGGAATTTCAGGTATAAGGCATTCCATTACTGTGTTCCCACCTCACCCCAAATTTCAGGGCTACTTTTCTCATTCATTTTTGAACCTGTGTGACCATGGTCACCAGTGCTTCTTAGGGTCCCATCCCAGAGGATATTTAGCATTTAAAGGCAACTGGATCCATATTTGCTGAACACAGCGTAAACCTGAAGTTGCTATAGAAAGAAAAACTCAGCTAATGTGGGTCTGATTCATAGTTTTTTATTTGATTAACTTCACGCCCTAGCTGGTCAGTAGCAAATCATCCTTCAGGGATTTCATGTGTTAAGAGAACATGCTCAACATAAAGGAATATGTCATAGATTTTTCTAAATGCACTTGGTCAGATACAATATGTTTAAATACAGTTCCACATACAGTGTAATTTATATGTTTGCATAATTTGTTAAACTGTGAAAATTTTATGATACACTCCAATATATAGTAAAAATTATTCTTTAAGTAGTAGACCTGAATTCTTCCAGTCTCATTAATTATGACCCTTTGAGAAAATATGAACCACCTGAGAGTAGAGAGTGTGTAACTTTGGGGTAAATGTAATAGAATGTAATGTAATAGAAAGAGCCACATTTGGTAACATAAGAATTCAGAAATACAAAAAGTAGATTAGTATATATATAACAATTCATAAGGGAAGATGCTTGGCAACTTGTTTAAGAACTTAACTCCCTAGTTCAAACTACCACTGAAGACTTTCTCTAGCTGTTCATCATTCATTCTTTCATTCATTCATATACTAAATATTGAGGATCTGCTCATCACTAGGCACTGTTGAGGTATAACATGTGCGATGTACATCTACATGTTTCTGGATTTTTCCTAGCAATTAGAATGTGGGCTCCTAGAAGTGCTGAAGAGACATCATTGCTATACAATGGCATTTTAAAATGAAATACAAGGACCACCAAGACGTCAAGGGCATTTTTAATTAGACAATTCCATCTACACATTTCAAATTAATTAAGGAACCTCTCCTCTGTATTTCACTGTGCTAAAGTCTCAATAATCACTAAGCCCCTAGCTTTTCAGTTTTAAAGTGTGCTACTTCTCTGCGTCATTTAAAATCAATCAGGGGGCTTTCCTGGTGGCGCAGTGATTGAGAATCCACCTGCCAATGCAGGGTACATGGGTTCGAGCCCTAGTCCAGGAAGATCCCACATGCCGCGGAGTAACTAAGCCCATGTGCCACAACTACTGAGCCTGCGCTCTAGTGCCTGCGAGCTACAACTACTGAAGCCCACAAGCCTAGAGCCCGTGCTCTGCAACAAGAGAAGCCACAGCAATGAGAAACCCGCGCACTGCAACGATGAGTAGCCCCCACTCACCGCAACTAGAGAAAGCCTGCGCGCAGCAACGAAGACCCAATGCAGCAAATAAATAAATAAATAAAATTAAATAAACAAATAAAAAATTAATCAGGGGTTTCCTGGGCACTTAGTATGTTTAGCTAGGAGCTGGGGAAATATACAAAGAGGAATGGAACCTGCCCTCAAGGAGTCTGTATTTTAGCTTGGACTGTACGACATATGTATGTGAATAGTCAGTACTGAAAGAAGTTATTGTCAGGAAAACATCACAATTCACAACTCCTTACTCTTAAAATTTCATTAAAGAGCCAAAGTACTGAATATATAAAATGAAAATTTTAAAGATGATAAAAATAATGCAGAGATGAATAAACCACAATTTACATCTCTATGTAGGTTACTGCACTTTACACACAGCCCTTTTGTCAGGAAAACCCAATTTTTTTCTCCCCAATGTTTTATTACAAAAAATTTCAAACATACAGAAAAGTTAAAAATTGTACAGTGAACACCCATATACCTATCACCTAGATTCTACAATTAGTATTTTGCTATATATGTGTTATCACGTACGATTTTGATTCAACTTGCTGCCCACGTTGGTAGACATCTTCTGTACTCTGGCGCCACCTGGGGACAGACTGGCGCCAGGCAGAGGACACAAAACAAGAGTATAACTAGAGAAACCACTACAGGAGAGTCTGTAACTGGAGCAACAACTCCAGATGCACTCTACTTTAAACCTAGGAAATTTTTTTTTAATTTTGAAATTTTATTTTATTTATTTATTTATACAGCAGGTTCTTATTAGTCATCAATTTTATACACATCAGTGTATACATGTCAATCCCAATCACCCAATTCATCCCACCCCCACCCACACCCCCCGCCACTTTCCCCTCTTGGTGTCCATACGTCTGTTCTCTACATCTGTGCCTCAACTTCTGCCCTGCAAACCGGTTCATCTGTACCATTTTTCTAGGTTCCACATATATGCGTTAATATACGATATTTGTCTTTCTCTTTCTGACTTACTTCACTCTGTATGACAGTCTCTAGATCCACCCACGTCTCAACAAATGACCTAATTTCGTTCCTTTTTATGGCTAGTAATATTCTATTGTATATATGTACCACATCTTCTTTATCCATTCATCAGTCGATGGGCATTTAGGTTGCTTCCATGACCTGGCTATTGTAAATATAACTGCAATGAACACTGGGGTGCATGTGTCTTTTTGAATTATGGTTTTCTCTGGGTATATGCCCAGTAGTGGGATTGCTGGGTCATATGGTAATTCTATTTTTAGTTTTTTAAGGAACCTCCATACTGTTCTCCATAGTGGCTGTAACAATTTACATTCCCACCAGCAGTGCAAGAGGATTCCCTTTCCTCCACACCCTCTCCAGCATTTGTTGTTTGCAGATTTTCTGATGATGCCCATTCTAACTGGTGTTAGGTGATACCTCATTGTAGTTTTGATTTGCATTTCTCTAATACTTAGTGATGTTGAGCAGCTTTTCATGTGCTTCTTGGCCATCTGTATGTCTTCTTTGGAGTAATGTCTATTTAGGTCTTCTGCCCATTTTTGGATTGGGTTGTATGTTTTTTTAATATTGAGCTGCATGAGCTGTTTATATATTTTGGAGATTAATCCTTTTTCCATTGATTTGTTTGCAAATATTTTCTCCCATTCTGAGGGCTGTCCTTTTGTCTTGTTTATGGTTTCCTTTGCTGTGCAAAAGCTTTTAAGTTTCATTAGACCCCAATTGTTTAATTGTGTTTTTATTTCCATTACTCTAGGAGGTGGGTCAAAAAAGATCTTGCTGTGATTTATGTCAAAGAGTGTTCTTCCTATGTTTTCCTCTAAGAGTTTTATAGTGTCCAGTCTTACATTTAGGTCTCGAATCCATTTTGAGTTTATTTTTGTGTATGGTGTTAGGGAGTGTTCTAATTTCATTCTTTTCCATGTAGCTGTCCAGTTTTCCCAGCACCACTTATTGAAGAGACTGTCTTTTCTCCATTGTATATCCTTGCCTGCTTTGTCATAGATTAGTTGACCATAGGTACGTGGGTTTATCTCTGGGTTTTCTATCTTGTTCCATTGATCTATGTTTCTGTTTTTGTGCCAGTACCATACTGTCTTGATTACTGTAGCTTTGTAGTATAGTCTGAAGTCAGGGAGTCTGATTCCTCTAGCTCTGTTTTTTCCCCTCAAGACTGCTTTGGCTATTCGGGGGTCTTTTGTGCCTCCATACAAATTTTAAGATTTTTTGTTCTAGTTCCATAAAAAATGCCACTGGTAATTTGATAGGGATTGCATTGAATCTGTAGATTGCTTTGGGTAGTACAGTCATTTTCACGATATTGATTCTTCCAATCCAAGAACATGGTGTATCTCTCCATCTGTTGGTATCATCTTTAATTTCTTTCATCAGTGTCTTATAGTTTTCTGCATATAGGTCTTTTGTCTCCCTAGGTAGGTTTATTCCTAGGTATTTTATTCTTTTTGTTGCAGTGGTACCTGGGAGTGTTTCCTTAATTTCTCTTTCAGATTTTGCATCATTAGTGTATAGGAATGCAAGAGATTTCTGTGCATTAATTTTGTATCCTGCAAATTTACCAAATTCATTGATTAGCTCTAGGAGTTTTCTGGTGGCATCTTTAGGATTCTCTATGTATAGTATCATGTCATCTGCAAACAGTGACAGTTTTACTTCTTCTTTTCCAATTTGTATTCTTTTTATTTCTTTTTCTTCTCTGATTGCTGTGGCTAGGACTTCCAAAACTATGTTGAATAATTGTGGTGAGAGTGGACATCATTGTCTTGTTCCTGATCTTAGAGGAAATGTTTTCAGTTTTTCACCATTGAGAATGATGTTTGCTGTGGGTTTGTCATATATGGCCTTTATTCTGTTGAGGTAGGTTCCCTCTGTGCCCACTTCCTGGAGAGTTTTTATCATAACTGGGTGTTGAATTTTGTCAAAAGCTCTTTCTGCATCTATTGAGATGATCATATGGTTTTTATTCTTCAATGTTAATATGGTTTATCACATTGATTGATTTGCGTATATTGAAGAATCCTTGCATTCCTGGGATAAATCCCACTTGATCATGGTGTATGATCCTTTTAATGTGTTGTTGGATTGTCTTTGCTAGTATTTTGTTGAGGATTTTTACACCTATATTCATGAGTAATATTGGTCTGTAATTTTCTTTTTTTGTAGTATCTTTGTTTGGTTTTGGTATCAGGGTGATGGTTGCCTCATAGAATGAGTTTGGGAGTGTTCCTCCCTCTGCAGTTTTTTGGAAGAGTTTGAGAAGGATGGGTGTTAATTCTTCTCTAAATGTTTGATAGAATTCACCTGTGAAGCCATCTCAACCTTGGCTTTTGTCTGTTGGAAGATTTTTAATCACAGTTTCAATTTCATTACTTGTGATTGTTCTGTTCATATTTTCTTTCTTTTTTTTTTTGTGGTACGCGGGCCTCTCACTTTTGTTCATATTTTCTATTTCTTCCTGGTTCAGTCTTGGAAGGTTATACCCTTCTAAGAATTTGTCCATTTCTTCCAGTTTGTCCATTTTATTGGCATAGAGTTGCTTGGAGTAGTCTCTTAGGATGCTTTGTATTTCTGCGGTGTCTGTTGTAACTTCTCCATTTTCATTTCTAATTTTATTGATTTGAGTCTTCTCCCTTTTTTTCTTGATGAGTCTGGCTAATGGTTTATCAATTTTGTTTATCTTCTCAAAGAAGCAGCTTTTAGTTTTATTGATCTTTGCTATTGTTTTCTTTGTTTCTATTTCATTTATTTCTGCTCTGATCTTTATGATTTCTTTCCTTCTGCTAACTTTGGGTTTTGTTTGTTTTTCTTTCTTTAGTGCTTTTAGGTGTAGGGTTAGATTGTTTATTTGAGATTGTTCTTGTTTCTTCAGGTAGGCTTGTATAGCTATAAACTTCCCTCTTAGAATTGCTTTTGCTGCACCCCATAGGTTTTGGATCCTCATGTTTTCATTGTCATTTGTCTATAGGTATTTTTTGATTTCCTCTTTGATTTCTTCAGTGATCTCTTGGTTATTTAGTAACGTATTGTTTAGCCTCCATGTGTTTGTGTTTTTTACGTTTTTTTGCCTGTAATTCATTTTGAATCTCATAGCGTTGTGGTAAGAAAAGATGCTTGATATGATTTCAATTTTCTTAAATTCACTGACGTTTGATTTGTGACCCAAGATGTGATCTATCCTGGAGAATGTTCCATGTGCACTTGAGAAGAAAATGTAGTCTGCTGTTTTTGGATGGAATGTCCTATAAATATCAATTAAGTCTATCTGGTCTACTGTGTCATTTAAAGCTTGTGTTTCTGTATTAATTTTCTGTTTAGAAGATCTGTCCATTGGTATAAGTGAGGTGTTAAAGTCCCCCACTATTATTGTGTTACTGTCGATTTCCTCTTTTACAGCTGTTAGCAGCTGCCTTATGTACTGATGTGCCCCCATGTTGGGTGCATATATGTTCATAATTGTTATATCTTCTTCTTGGATTGATCCCTTGATCATTATGTAGTGTCCTTCCTTGTCTCTTGTAACATTCTTTATTTTAAAGTCTATTTTATCTGATATGAGTATTGCTATTCCAGCTTTCTTTTGATTTCCATTTGCATGTAATATCCTTTTCCATCCCCTCACTTTCAGTCTGTATGTGTCCCTAGGTCTGAAGTGGGTCTCTTGTAGACAGCATATATATGGGTCTTGTTTTTGTATCCATTCAACAAGCCTGAGTCTTTTGGTTGGAGTATTTAATCCATTCACCTGTACAGTAATTGTCCATATGTATGTTCCTATGACCATTTTCTTAATTGTTTTGGGTTTGTTTTTGTAGATCCTTTTCTTCTCTTGTGTTTCCCACTTGGGGAAGTTCCTTTAGCATTTTTTGTAGAGCTGGTTTGGTGGTGCTGAATTCTCTTAGCTTTTGCTTGTCTGTAAAGCTTTGAATTTCTCCATTGACTCTGAATGAGATCCTTGCCGGGTAGAGTAATCTTGGTTGTAGGTTCTTCCCATTCATCACTTTAAGTATATCATGCCACTCCCTTCTGTCTTGCAGAGTTTCTGCTGAGAAATCAGCTGTTAACCTTATGGGAGTTCCCTTGTATGTTATTTGTCATTTTTCCCTTGCTGCTTAGAATAATTTTTCTTTGTCTTTAATTTTTACCAATTTGATTACTGTGTGCCTTGGCATGTTTCTCCTTGGGTTTATCCTGTATGGGACTCACTGCACTTCCTGGACTTGGGTGGCTATTTCCTTTCCCATGTTAAAGAAGTTTTCGACTATAATCTCTGCAAATATTTTCTCTGGTCCTTTCTCTCTCTCTTTTCCTTCTGGGACCCCTATAATGTGAATGTTGCCGCGTTTAATGTCCCAGAGGTCTCTTAGGCTGTCTTCATTTCTTTTCATTCTTTTTTCTTTTTTCTGTTCCACAGCAGTGAATTCCACCATTCTGTCTTCCAGGTCACTTATCCGTTCTTCTGCCTCAGTTATTCTGCTGTTGATTCCTTCTAGTGTATTTTTCATTTCAGTTATTGTATTGTTCCTCTCTGTTTGTTTGTTTTTTAATTCTTCTAGGTGTTTGTTAAACATTTCTTGCATCTTCTCGATCTTTGCCTCCATTCTTTTTCTGAGGTTCTGGATCATCTTCACTATCATTATACTGAATTCTTTTTCTGGAAGGTTGCCTATCTCCACTTCATTTAGTTGTTTTTCTGGGGTTTTATCTTGTTCCTTCATCTGGTACATAGCCCTCTGTCTTTTCATCTTGTCTATCTTTCTGTGAATGTAGTTTTTTCCCCACAGGCTGCAGAACTGTAGTTCTGCTTGCTTCTGCTGTCTGCCCTCTGGTGGATGAGGCTACCTAAGAGGCTTGTGCAAGTTTCCTGATGGGAGGGACTGGTGGTGGGTAGAGCTGGGTGTTGCTCTGGTGGGCAGAGCTCAGTAGAACTTTAATCCGCTGGACTGTTGATGGGTGGGGCTGGGTTCCCTCCCTGTTGGTTGTTTGGCCTGAGGCAACCCAACACTGGAGCTTACCCGGGCTCTTTGGTGGGGCTAATGGCAGACTCTGGGAGGGCTCACGCCAAGGAGTACTTCCCAGAACTTCTGCTGCCAGTGTCCTTGTCCTCATGGTGGGACAGAACCACCTCCTGCCCCTGCAGGAGACCCTCCAACACTAGCAGGTAGGTCTGGTTCAGTCTCCTATTGGGTGGCTGCTCCTTCCCCTGGGTCCCGATGCACATGCTACTTTGTGTGTGCCCTCCAAAAGTGGAGTCTCTGTTTCCCCCAGTCCTGTCAAAGTCCTGCAGTCAAATCCCGCTAGGCTTCAAAGTCTGATTCTCTAGGAATTCCTCCTCCCATTGCCAGATCCCCAGGTTCAGAAGCATTACGTGGGGCTCAGAACCTTCACTCCAGTGGGTGGACTTCTGTGGTATAAGTGTTCTCCAGTTTGTGAGTCACCCACCGAGCAGTTATTGGATTTGATTTTACTGTGATTATGCCCCTCCTACTGTCTCATTGTGGCTTCTCCTTTGTCTTTGAATGTGGGGTATCTTTTTTAGTGAGTCCCAGTGTCTTCCTGTTGATGATTGTCCAGCAGCTAGTTGTGATTCTGGTGTTCTCACAAGAGGGAATGAGAGCACATCCTTCTACTCCGCCATCTTGGTTCAGGGCCAGTCTCTAGGAAATTCTTGATCCTCCTTTCTTGACAGAAAGTGGGACTCACCACTATCTATGACATAACAATGCCATCATCTTCTACTTTATTATGCATTAGAGACATTAAATATGATTTTCCAATATGGTAGAAAAATCAGTATTTTGGTTTACTAAATATACCAATTAATAAAAATTTATCATGTCAAACACATGGTATACCAATTTTCAAAGAATCAGGACATAGCGAATATAATTGATGGTATATTAAGTGTAATGGAATCTTTTCTTGATGACTAGAAGTCACCTTTGCATTGTTACTGCCTTGGTAATCACTGTGAACATTAAAATACAAGTCTAGAAGATGTACTGAAGGCTCAGTTGGTAGTGATAATTTGAGATTTAGTGATTGAGCTATTATAGAAAAGTGTCAATAAGGATATTTATAAGAATTATTATTATATGAACTATAATTTTTACTGGAAGTCTAAACTGAAGAAATATTTAAAATGAGAAAGATACATGAGAAAGATATTTCTCACTCTTCCCTAATGTAATTATGTATATGTTAGTTTGAAGATGTATCTAAATTCGATGATAAATGCCCAGCCCTGGGAAGATGGAGGGCAACATTTTTTTTTCTTTAAATAGAAGGACATACCATACAACTGAGCAATGGCACATCTTAGTATTTACCCAAATGAGTTGTAAGTTTATGTCCACACAAAAACCTGCACCTGGTGTCTATAGCCGCTTTGTTCATGATCGCCAAAATTTGGAAGCAACCAAGATGTCCTTCAATTGGTGAATGAATAGATAAACTGTGGTATATCAAGCAATGGACCATTCTTCAGTGCTAAGAAGAAATGAGCTATCAAGCCATGAAAAGATATGGAGGAACCTTAATTGTATATTACTAGTGAAAGAAGCCAATCTGAAAGGGCTACATGCTGTATGATTCCAACTGTATGACATTCTGTAAATAACAAAACTAAGGAAACAGTACAAAAAAAATTTTTTTTAAAAGTCCCCCAAAGTGGGGGTGGGGGGAGGGAGGGATGAGCAGAGGGATGAACAAGCAGAGCACAGAGGACTTTTAGGGCAGTAAAGTTACTCTATTTGATACCATAATGATGGATACATGTCATTATACACTTGTCAAAACCCATAGAATGTACATCAAGTCCCGACAAAATCTATCCTCAACGTCATGTTCACATTGCAATTATGACCAGCTTATTTGTGAAACAAAAATTGCCGTACTTTATCTGACAAACATGGGCACAATGGGAGAACATATTTGAAATCTGTGCTACTTATATGAATCCTTGACCTGAACTAAAATGTAAGCTGGATTTTTCCAGGAGAGGCTACCTTAACTGAAAAAAATGAGCACTCAGAATTTCTGGCATCAGCACCTGCTACCTACATAAAGCTGGATCTCCTTAGATTGGCAACTTACCCATTGCAGTCATTTCAGGATCCTTTAACATTCTCAGTTACCAGCTCCGTTTTGAAAGCTATTTAAAATTCTGTGTGCAAAGTCATTCTCAAGGAATGTCTATTTTCCTCCAGTCTTTTCATTGACTTGTTTCTTCTCTTGTTTTGGACACTCAATGCTTGGAAATCAATTTGCAACTAAGAAGACACTTGGGCACAGGAATTAAATTGTGTAAGTGTTTGAACACTCATTCATTTGTTCATTCATATAGTAAAAATTTCCTGAGCACCGTCATGGACTCTGCAGAGTTCCAGGTACTGGGGACTAAACAATGAATAAAGCAGCTCAAGTCCCTCCCTATCTAGGTCTGACATTCTAGTGGAGAAGAGTGACCATAAGCAAATATCAAGTATAGACTATGTCTGATGGTGACAAGTGCTGTGCAGAAAAATAAAACAGGAGGAAGCGGATCAGAGGTGTCAGGGGCAGGGCACAGATCTTAAGAGGTGAGAGAGCCTCTACGTTTGTTTTGAGGAAGGGGACTCTGGAGGAGTGAGCAGCCGGAACGAAAACAGAGGCAGGAACGTGCCTGGTGTGTCTGAGGAACAGCACGGGCTGCAGCAGAGTGAACAAGAGGAGATGAGGTCGGAGAGTAAAGTGGGGACAGGTCATGCAGGGGCTATAGGCCACCCAAAGCCTTTGGATTTTACTCAGAATAATATGGGAGCCACTGCAAATCTTTGAACACAGATGTGACACGTTGGGACTTATGTTTTTAAAGGATCATTAAAGGATCATCTTCTTATGCGGGGAAGAGATGGGGGAGGACAAGAAACAGGATCTGCTAGGACCAGGTGAAGTTGTCTTTGATTCATTACTCAAAACACTGTATTCTAAACTCAAACCTCAGTGGCGTCTTGCTTCTCAAGATAACTGTCCTGTTCTGTAAACAGGTGGTCCGCTGGTTGGTTGGTGCCTACTCTCCTCTCCTCACCTCGCAGGCCTCCCCTACTGGCCACAATCAGAACTGAAGGGCTCCGGCATGCTGATTTCAGAGCCCAGGTTCCCTGCGCCAAGCCACCTGTCTTACATGAGGAGGAGAAAGAGGAAAGCGAGAGTAAAGGGAGTGCCATAGGCTGGGATCCTTATTTTAGAGGCATGAACAAATAACCATATTCACAGGGCTTCCCTGGTGAATTCCCTTTTTGAGTCTGGTTGGGCTGTACTGGTAGGTTCCCCAGTCACAGAAGGGTGTCAAGGAGAGAGAAGAAGTGATCCGAGGGGCCATGTAGATTGTGACATGCCTGGTCCTGGCTGAGAAGGTGAGAGAGCCCTGGAGAAAGACCTGGGAGAGATAATGTGAGGAGTGCCAAGTGCACACTTAATCAGGAGTCATGAGCCTCACTGCCCTGCTTTGTGTGTTTGTGTGTGGGGGTATGTGGGTGTGTGAAATGAGCTCAAAGTCCTGTCTAGAATTTCCTGCAGTCTGGAGGAAGCTGTGTGGTGTCTGATGGACAGCTCCTCTGTTGCCCCCATTGCTAAGCGGCAAGGTCAGTGATGGTCACTGTCTGAAATACTAAATGATGTTTTTTAGCAACATTGTACCTATATAGAGCTCTGCAGAGAAGCTTCACAATGCTTAGTGAGAGAAACTGAAGGCTCCGGTGTGAACGTGTAACTTTTTAAACAGCTATCTCTGAGCTTTGTTCATAGCACAAGGCCCTCCAGGATAAAAATGTTCAATAAATCGTAGTCAAATGTCTTGCAATTATATTCTAACAGATTGAATTTGTCATATGTGTTTATGTGACTATTCAAGGAAACAAACTGACTGATGAACTTCTAATCACTTTTTCTCTATAGGTAAACTAACATATGGCTTACAGAATTGAATTATTCCAGATAGGTATTTAAATACAGAGTCCCAGGTAACTTAAATGTTTGAGACGTGACAAGAGTATAATGTTCACAGTAAAACCAAAAAATCAGGGATATTCAGGTTCTTACCTTGACTCCTTTATTATCTAACTGTACATTCTTAGACACTTATGTTTGAGACAACATAATATTTATTGGGTGTTTACCATGAGCCAGGCACTGTTCTAAGTTTTTCACATTTATTAACCCATTTAATCCTCACAACAGCCCTATGAGTTGGATGCCATTATTATTCCCACTCTACAGATGAGGAAACCAAAGCACAGAAAGATGAAGTGACTTGTTCAGAGATACATGTGTGTCGTGCATCCCTGAGACCCCCCAGGTTGAGTGATTTGCTAGGACGACTTACAGGACTCAGTATTCAGTCATCCTCATGGTTGTGATTTATTACAGTGAAAAGATACCAAGCAAAATGAGCAAAGGGAAAAGGCACATGGGACAAAATTGAGGGGAAACCAGGCACAAGCTTCCAAGAGTCCTCTCCCAGTACTGTCACCCAGGATGCACTTAATTTCCCCAGAAATGAGTGGTGACAACTCATGTGAAAAGTGACTCCCAGGGAAGCTTATTAGTGACTCAGTGCCTGGGGTTTTTATTGGAGGCTGGCCATGTAGGCAACCTCTGCCCAGCATGTATCAAAATTCCAGACTCCCAGAAGGAAAGCAGGTATTCAGCATGAATCGTATTGTTTGCCCAATTCAGACACAGGGAGTTACTCTTATCAATTTGGGAAATGGAGTGAATGCTCTTGAAAACCAAGTTCCTGGATGCCAACCAAAGACCAACCTTGCAAGGAGGCCTTTTTAAGACCAGCAGTCACACTTGATATGTCAATACTTTTCTGCACATGCATCTGCTAAGTAGAAGAGCTATGCTTCCATCACAAGTAGATTCTGGAGGCCAAATGCTGAACCACTGTGATCTATGGGTTATCAGAGATGTCCAGCAGATAGATTCAGGATGCTAGAATTCAGGGGAGAGGTCTGGTTAGAGATGTCGTTATGGGAGTTGCTGGCCTGTAGTGACATTGAAAACTAAGTTCACTTAGGAGGGGAATGTAGTTTGAGCATCAAAAAGGTCAGAGGACTGTACCCTGGGGCACTCAAACATCCAGAGGTCAGCTGAGGATGAAGTTCAGTGGACATTTAGAAGAGGCCAATGAATTCACAGGAAAACCACGAGGAAGTCATGCCTTACAAGCCAAATGAAGTCAGTGTTTCAAGAAGGCAGAGAGGAACAATAGGTACTGTTAATAGACCAGACAAAAAGAGTGTCGGGTGACCACTGAGCTTGACCACATGCAGGTTGCTGACTTTGACCAGAACCGTTGCAGTGGAATGTCAGGCAGAAACCCAGTTGGAGTAGGTTCCAGAGAGCATGGGAAGAGAGGAAGTGGAGATCACAAAGGATTCAAAACTCTTTAAGGCATTTTGCTATAAAAGAAAGAGGACAAATAGGAAAATAGCTATAGAGGAAAGTGGATTTCAAAAGATGTGGTGTGTAACATGGGACCTATTACAGCATGATGAGACTGGTCCAGTAGAGGAGGGCAACGAATGGTGCATGAGATCAAGGGGATCATGGTGTCTTTGAGTAGATGAAAAGGGATGGGACACAGTGTACAAATTGGTCTTAGATTAGATCATGGGCTGTTTATCCAGAGTTACAGGAGGGAAGGCAAATTATTTTTACAGAGGCAGGTGGGGTGGGTGGGTGAACATGGACGTGGCAGGGTGTAGAATTTTTCTTCTGGTTGCTTCAACTTTCATCATGAAGTGGGAAGCAAATGTTTAGCTGAGAGTCAGGGAGTGGGGGGGATGTGATGGGAAGTTGGAGAGGAGGAGGTGCATGACAGTCATCTACAAGGTCACAGGAGTGAGCTGCCTGGGGAAGTATGGCAGACCTGCTTGGGCTACTATGGGCCTAGGAGAATCTTAGACATTTGCTGCCATGAGTTTAAAATAAGACCAGCTGCCATGGTGGGGTGGGTTTTCCAGCCATGCGCAGTGGTAGGGTTTCAGGCACAGAGTGATAGAGGGCTGGACTTAACCAGGATGGGGTTTGGCCAGGCAAGTGTAAGAAGGAGCAGAAGCGGTGCGGGCATGGAGGGCGGATGCAGGGGAGTTTATCTACAGACGGAGGCAGAATGCTGTGGGACCCAGTCCTCACTCTTTCCTGGAGGGCCTCAAACGTCATTTCCCTTAAAGGTACAGTGTACGGTGCAATGAACACACAAAGCGTGCAAGACTAATCTCTGAAATAAAGTCTAGTGCTTTTGCTCACTGTGACTCACCTTTGAACTAGTTGCCCAGGTTGGTAATCACTAATCCACCGAGAACCAGTGACAGGTGGCTATAACTTTCTCAGCTTTCGCTGTCCCTGGGGCCTTGAAACAAGCACGCTCTCTCTGAGCCTGACCCTCACCCTTTCCAGGCAGTACACACCATTCACAGAGCCAGCCCGGAAGCACCAGTCCCGCCCCCACCCCCCCCCCCCCCCCCCCTTTATGGGAAACAGGTTTCAACAGGTTGATTAGCTGTTCCCACCCAGGTGTCAGGCCCAGTTCCTCCCTCTCCAGCCCTGAACCTGTCAGAGGACTTTGTCCCGTTCTCTACTTCTTAGTCAGCTTATGACCTCTTGTCAAGCACACACCTCTGGGGTCTTTCGATTTGTTCTTCCTTTCCTGCAGGCTGCGGTGACTCAGCCTGCTTTCTGGACCCTTCCTGTCCCCTGAGGGCCGGGTCCGCTACCCCCTCCCCTGGTCCCTCCCTCCCAACTCATCTCTGAAGATAAGTCCCCAGGCCCTTTGGATTTTAAAAGATTTATTGCATATCAGCAATATATAAGACAACAAATAGATCACAGATAACTAAAATTGGCATAATACAGAGTTTCTAGAATCCCAACACAGTTGGTATAACTATGGTTCGATTTATGGTGTGGGCTCTGGTCCGGGACAGTGACTTAGAAAACCATCAAGTCTTCCCTCCTGTGTCTCTCCTTTACTCTCACATGACTACCATGCTCACAGCACTTCTGATGCTTTTCTTCACCAAATGTTTGTGGGGTTTTCCCCACACTGAGTGATTTTCTGTGACACCGGGTGGGTGTCCTACAATGTAACTCAGTTCTGACACTACCTACCTGGAGTCAGCATCAGATCCCACGGGGTAAGGGCGCAGTCCCAAGAGCCTGCCCCTGTCCTACATCAGATGCCAAATGCAAGCACAAAGAAGGTCCCCAGGTTACCTACAACCTCTGTCAGACATGGCTACATACATGATCTTCTCCCCCTTGGATTCGATTATCTGCTAGAGCAGCTCAGAGCACTCAGAGAAATGCTTAACTTATGTTTACTAGTTTATTAAAGGATACGGATGAACAGCCGGATAAAGAGATACCCAGGGTGAGTTCTGGAAGGGTCCTGGATGCAGGAGCTTCTGTCCCTGTGGAGTTAGGATGCATCACCAGCCTGGTACAGGGATGTGTTCACCAACCTGGAAGTTCTCTGAACCCCCTACTATTGGGATTTTATGGAGGCTTCATCGCATAGGCATGATGGATCCTTAAGTCCATTTCCAGCCCCTCTCCTCTCTCTAGAGTGGTGGGGGTTGAGGGAATGAGGCTGAAAGTTCCAAGCATCTAATCATGATTTGGTCTTTTCCAGCCGCCATCCAGGAGCCCAACCAGAGTCGCCTCGTTAGAGCAAAAGATGTTCCTGGTTCTCTATCACTGAGGAATTTACGGGGGTTTCAGGAGCTCTGTGTCAGGAACCAGGACAAAGCCCAAGTATCTATTTCTTATTATATAATAAATCACAATATCACAGCTGGGGGTGGAAACTTCTGCCTTTAGCTAGTTCCCAAGGCTGAATTTCCCATCAACAACAGGAATGTCTTCCACCTCCCCAGTATCTCCTAAGAGCCCCTCCTTCCAACTCTGAGGGCTGAAGCACCCCCTCCCTGGAGATCAAGATTGGCACTGCTGAGGACCTCAGTCCTCAGAGCTCATTTCCCCTCAGGCCCCCTTGCTTAACTTCTCTGAACCTAAACTTCCTCATTTTGAGTTAGGGAGAGTAACGGATGATTTACAGAGTGGGCATAAAAGCTGGAAACATAAAGGTTAGTTTTCTTTCCCCTTTCCTTTCTTCAGAGCACACCAAGATCACCCTGAATGGCCTTCCCCAAACCACAAAGTCATAGAGTTGAACATTTAAAGCTTCTGAACAAAGAGAACCACAGAACTCAGGGTAAACTCCCAAAGCACGGGGAGAAAGCCGATGCTTTCACTAAGGGAAGCATCAGGGACCAGACTCACACTCATCCCCCAAACACTTATCGCATCCAATGTGTATGCCAAAGGGAGCATCCATCTCTCCATCTCTCTTCCCAGAGAATCCTTGGACTTGTTTGTCAGATTAATGGGATTCTGATTCCAGGGCTGCCTTTAGACAAGTCAGAGGGTCACCCCAGCTTGACGGGCCTGTTTCTTATCTGGAAACCATGACAGGGGCCCTATAGTCTTCCTCACTCTAAAATCCTATCTTATCTGTTACTGAGAAGCATGTTGAGAGGCAGATTGAATCAGTATTTCTGAGCATTCACTATGTAGCAAGGAAAACGCACCAGAGCCCCCACCCTCTTGTAACAGGAAAAATAGAGATGAAAAAATGAATTAGCAGCAAGAGGTTTGTTACAAAAGGAGAAGTAGAGGTGCATGTAGACAGGGAAACCCACCTAGTGAGAGAACGCACAGTGCTTGAGTCAGAAGAAGGCAAATACAGATGGAACACAGAGGACTAGGGAAGTGGACAGGGGATCGAATCTGCATTGGGGATTTCAGACTTTAATCTGAGGACAAGGGGGACGAATGAAGGATATTAAGGATAATTAAATGATCAGATAAGAATTTTAAAGAGATACAGTATGGCTGTAATATGGAGACCGTGTGTGTGTGTGTGTGTGTGTGTGTGTGTGTGTGTGTGATGGGTGTGGGAAGGCTGGGGAAAGAGATGAGTGAATTTCATTTTGTATCTGTTCAGTTTGAGGTCCTAGCATCACCTGAGGGACCCAGACTCTTTAGAGCTTTCATTAAATATCAACTTCGTATTTTGTGTAGCAACTTTGTCTATTGCTACAACAAGGCAACAGACATTTGTATTGTTTCATTGAACAAATTCTATTTTGAACTTTAAAAATCTCTCCCTAACTTTTTTTTTTTTTTTTTTTTTTTTTTTTGCGCGGTACTGCTGTGGCCTCTCCCGCTGGGGAGCACAGGCTCCGGACGCACAGGCTCAGCGGCCATAACTCACAGGCCCAGCCGCTCCGTGGCATGTGGGATCTTCCCAGACCGGGGCACGAACCCGTGTCCCCTGCATCGGCAGGTGGACTCCCAACCACTGCGCCACCAGGGAAGCCCCTCTCCCTAACTTTTTTGTGTTGTTTTCTGCCTGTCCCAAAGTATTTGACTTTTGGTTACCTATCTAGGTTAACATCAAAGTTATGACTTTGGGCAATTCCCCATGTTAATATTGTAGATCTTGAATCTACATGGATGACTTGAGACAAAAGAATTCTGAATGCTCAACACCTGAGAAGTTCCTTCTAAAGTGCTAAAATGTGCTACAGGCCTATGTAAAAGGTTTCTTCTATACTCAAGTGTTTTCAAGACTCAATTTGGTAACAATAAGTTTGCCTCCTTTCCTGGGAGAAATCACAGGTTTTGGGAGGAGGGAGGATTGTAGGGCTTGAGGGGGCCTTAGCTTTGGGCCCTGGATCTTAAATCATAAGGTGAGATGACATTGATTCTTAGTTAACTAGGGTTGTGCATTTTCAGGTATTTCAATAATTCAGAGCTCTGCATTTGACTGGCTGAATATCTCAATTCACCACAAGATGGCAGCACGAAGTTGATTTTTAAAAGTAGGTGACTTTCTAGAGCTCGCATAGAAAGAGGACTTAGAAAGGAAACCATAACTGAGAACTTTTCTTCTTGTTCCTATAGCTGGAAGGAAAGGAAGAAAGAAATATGGAAGGAAGTAACATAGGTAAAAAGAAAAGAAAGTGGGATGCAGGAGGGAGAGGTGGCAATGAAAAAGCAAAGTAAAAGAATGGAGAAAAAACATTTCACAAACATTCAGCTAGATTATATTTAACGAAAGAAAAGAACCAAGTCACCGATGTAGGAAATTTCCGAGAGAGGAAACCAGTGTTATAACCACATTTACTCACAGCCTCGATGTGTGAGTATAAGATAGACATTTGACCTTCTTATAAAAGCAGTTGTGTCTTTGGGAAACTATGAGAATGAATTTACATTTACAAAGTGTTCTGGTCCAGTTAAGTCATTCTTACATTAGCATAATGATCAGCTTGGATTCAAGACTTATTTTATCTGGTACCCTTCATAGAGGTCTTACACGTTGGTTTCCATGTTTAATTGTGTGGGGAAATAGGATACATTATTCAAGAAGAGAATAATTAGACACACACTGGCAGCAATGCCTTGATATGTTGGAAATAGAAAGGGTGCCACCCGTTCAGTGGTCCTGGAAGCCCTTGAGCTGAGGAGAATTCTTTCAGCATTGGCTCTTTGATTCTCCATTGACCACCCACCACTTGCCTGACCTACTGTTGTGGATCTCTTCTGGCTACTTGCTCCGTCCCCTGTCTCATGAATTTGGAATAGCAGAAAGCTCAAGAAAGGGAGAGATCTTAAGAATGGTGATGGCTTTATCTTGAGATTGAGGTTTTTTAACCTTGACACTAATGACATTTGGGGGTCAGACAATTCTTTTTCTCGTGGGCGGGTGGTGAAGGGCTGTCCTTCCCATGGTAGGATATTTAGCAGCATCTTTGGCACATACCACCAAATGCCTGGAACACCTCCACCCCAAGCTGTGACATCCAAATTGTCCCCAGACATTGCCAAGGGTCTCCTAGGGAAAAAACTTATCTCCACCTCCCCATTTGAGAACCACTGCTTTAGATAAACTCTAACTAACTGAAGAATATCCTGAAGGTTTTGTTTATCTTGCTGTCCTGCTCATGGGCAAAACTCATATTGAGTCCACAGAGAAATGTGTGTTCTTCAAATATCTGTTTTCCAAGTATGAAATTGGACATAAATGCCTCTGTTAGAGTCAGAGTAATGTTCTCTATATGAAACAAATCAACAAATATTTATTATGAATGTTTTGTTGAGCAAAGACCTATGCCAGGCACTGCAGGGCATATAAAACAGTAAAAGAATTTTTATAGAAATGAAAACAATTAATGCTGGTCGAATCCTTACTATGTGCCAGACACTTTTTCTGTCCATTGTGAATATCTCTCTTCTATTCATCTCCTTTCAACTTTGCAAGCTCTCTATGAAGAAATATTATTTGCATTTTATACGTGAAGAAACTGAGGTTGAGGAAAGTTCAGTCACTAGCTCAATGCCACATTAATGGTAGGTGACTAAGGCCAGTCTTCCTAACACCAAGGACTGTGTATGCTCTAGTCCCAAACACTAACCCTTGAGGAGATTACAGTCTGGTTAGGGGAACAGTGCACGTACACAGGAAAGGTGTCTAATGTCATAATGTCTAATGTCATATCTATTCCAAAAAAATTACAGGACACATTGCTATAGACTAGAGTGATCTGAGAAATAGAGTGTGATGGGTCTTGATCTGTGTGTCCTTAAAGAACAGAAGATTAGAGAGATAGATTAGAAAGATGGGCAAGTGTAGGTTCCATTCTATAAAAGGGCAATCTTCTGAGAAGGGGTAAAACTGTGTAAGGGTGTTGAGAGCATAGGGTACAGATGGCTAAATGGAGTGGAAGATCTGTGCTGAGAAGGAGAGGTAATACAGGTTGGAAAGGGTGGCTGGCAACAAATGACAGAGGGCCTTGAATATAATCCAGAAATAATAAACTGGCAGGCCAAAATAATAACTTTTGTTCAGTTCAGAGTTCTGAAAATTGAGAAATTTGGGAAAAGCTGGATTTCTAACATTCTTGAATGTGGTGACATTGAGTCTACATTCCTGTATCTCAACACTTGGCTGAAGCCAAGGAGGGGTTGCTATTTTTAATGGGCTCTGGGTTCTCCAGGTCAGCAAAATCCACACCACGCCCTAATCTATTACCCTCCTCTTGCTTCACTTAATTATCTGCTTAGCCCCTATAAGCAGTGGAATTTGCACCTACATTTAGAAAAGGGTGTTCTCAAAATTTAATCTGATAAAACCAATTAAAATTGACTTTTTCTTCTAACAGTCCACTAGAAATGGGAGACAAGAGCTAATCCTCCATTCAACATCTTTCCATATATCCAAAGACTATTATTAGGGTGTCCTTTCCTTCCTGTCTTCCCCACTGTGATCACCCCTAGTTGTGTAGCTTTCTCCAGTAGCTGTGCACTATAAACCTTCTACCATTGTTGCTGCTCAGTGCTGGAGTTGATGTGGACTTTCACATCTTTGTAAACTGTGAACACCAACCTGTGTACCCCAGCACTGATGCCACTTCTTTTACTTGTGCCTGGTCTGTGACAACTCAACCCAGCAACTAATATTTTCACTATGTTCCAGGCACTGTGTTAATGAATGTGGACTATCACTAACAGACAAAGAGCAAGAGGATTTATATTCTAGTGGCAGAGATAGACAGTAAGAAATGAACAGAAAAAATAAGTAAATTCTATGTGTTTGAAAATGATATCTGCTAAGGAAAAAAACCAATAGAGTGGAGTTAGGGGGCTGGCAATGGAGATTGCAATTTTCAGTAGAGTGTTCAGGGTAGGCCTCTTTGAGAAGGTGGCATTTAAACAAAGACTTGAAAGAGGTTGCTGTGGGAAATGACCTTGATGCAGTAGGAACATCCAAGTACCAGTCATGCTCTTCTATTATGGAACAGAAAGGCTCACAGGCCAAATTAAGATACTCAAATCATGCAGATTATTGAATCAACCTAACACATAACACATGGAGAGTAGCAAGAGGAAAGAGATGGCATAGGTTAACATACTTAGGATGTTGTATAAGCAGGTAGAAGGCTCACACTAGATGAATCCTGAGCTGTGCAATGTTAATATATTCCCTCTCTCTCACACAGACACACACACTGATAGTAAAGTTATAGGACCAGACTTGAACTTAACCCAGAAGCTCAGCAGAGAGAAGATGCCTGGGGGCCAACACACACCTGCTCTATCAGAGAGACTCAAGGCCAAGCACTCTTGGTCTCTAGCTGTAGCTCATATAATAAGCCTGTTGAACAGCCATGAGCTTTTCCTGGTTCTCTTGAGTGGAAAACACTTGGGGTCAGAGTGGGGTCCATAATGCATATTCCCAGGGGGCGGTCAGTTTGAGATAACACAGCTGTCAACCTGGAAGTGGCACGATCAGGACCTTACTGCTTAGTCCTTCCATCACTTTCTTTTTTTTTTTTTTGCGGTACGCAGGCCTCTCACTGCTGTGGCCTCTCCCGTTGCGGAGCACAGGCTCTGGATGCGCAGGCTCAGCGGCCATGGCTCACGGGCCCAGCCGCTCCACGGCATGTGGGATCTTCCCGGACCGGGGCACGAACCCGTGTCCCCTGCATCGGCAGGCGGACTCTCAACCACTGCGCCACCAGGGAAGCCCCATCCCTTTCTTTATAGAAATAACACTCTTGATTATTCCATGCTTTTAAAATCATATATTTCACTCATTATGTCTCGCTTGAGCATATCTCATAGGATATTTATTTACCGTATTTAACATATCTTAGGAGTTTTATCCATCCCACTGTTTTTCACATCTTTGAGAGCAGAACTGAATATTCTCAAATGTAGTAATCACACGTTATAGAGGTGAAGGAGTTAGCCAGGAGGACACCAGAGGGAAGAACACCCTGGGGAGAGTAGTGGCAAAGGTGAGCTGTGCCTGGTGTGTTTCTGGAATGGCAGGACCAGGGTGGCTGGGGTGGGGTGAGTGGGTGAGTAGACATGAGCAGGAGAGGAGGGCAGATTTTGCTGGGCCTGGTGACCATCGTGAGAACTTTGTCTGTAGTACTAACACAAGTCCATCCTTCACCGAATTACACTGTCAACTCTGTTTTTCCATCCTCTAGGAATTACCCTTTACTCACACAGAGGGGGGAAATCACTGTAGTGCAGTGTCATGGAAGCCGGAGAGAGTTTCAAAAAGAGGTCAACTGTGTCAGCCGTCACCGAAAGGACTTTGATAAACAATAGTCTCTGGGGGATGATGAGAACAAGGTGGAAGAAAAAGCCATTTGAATTAGCAATAAAGATGTCATTGGTGACCTTCAGGGACAGGTTTCAGTGAAGCAGCCGGGGCGGAGGCTGAGTGTAGTGTTACAGAGGAAACTGTGGGGAGGAAATGGATGTACTGCTTCCGAGGGCCTGGTGACCTTTGCGCCTCTCGGTTGTTGATATGAGAAAGCGCACCCCTCTCCTCTGTGGACTGTGGCCCAGGCTTTGAGCACTTCCCAGAAGAGCCCCACAAACCCAGTTCCCATGTATTAGGCTGCTGATTAAAATATTTTTAGCAAAATCTACCAGATTCTTTGAAAGGCCTTTGAGGTTGCTCACTCAAGTAAACCCTTTTACTTACTATTTTGTTTGAATATGTGTGGAAGGAAAGATGAGATTAATAATCCTCTCTGCTAATTGATCATTTCTAGTACTTAAAAATCTGTCATTCTGGTTCCAAAGTTTATCTGCACTTCTATCCTTCCACGCATCCCTCCATCCATTTGTCCTCTTCTTGATAGCTATCCCTATGAAAGACAGGCTTTCCTTAGTTACAAATTTACTTTGTAAATTTGTAGATATTACAAATTACAAAACCCTCCTCTTGTCCTCTTCACTCTCCCCAGACACCTTGCAGACCAGTGAATCCCTTTTTATCTCTGATCTCTAATCTCTCCCTTTCTTGAATAAACCCAAATTGTTTCTATCTTCAAAAATAACACTTCTCCCCATCCCTGTCCATCTGTTGTTATCACCCTAGGTCTCTTATTTGCTGAGAACCAAGTCCCTTGAATGCCACATCTGCACAATCTTGTATCTGTCTTTGTCTCTCCACTGAAACTGATGTCCCTAAGGCCCAGACGCATCCATGTCACCGCATAACACCCTCACTTATTTATTATACTTGATGCTGTAATTGTCTATTTTCTTTTCTGTCTTACTCAATACACTCAGTTCCCTGCGAGCAAGATGGTTTCATAGTTACCTCTGTGCCCAACGTCTAGACCAATCTATGGCACAGATTAGACATTCAGTATCTGTTGAATGAATGAATCAGTGAATGAATGAATGAGTCCTGTCTGTGACCTCTTTTACATGCAACTCAGTTAACCATGTCCTCCTTTAAAACAAAAAAAATTCTTCCATTAGTTGCTCAGATAACATTCTCTCTGGTGTTCATTCTAACCCTCTGTCAGTTGTTTTGTGGCTTCTTATCTTTAAATGATGCAATTTCCTAGGGGTCTGCCTTTGTTCTTCTTTTCTTAGCATTGTTTATTTTACCTGGGTGAGCTCATCAGTAGCCAGCAGCTTTAACTACAACCTTGTCTATACCTCCAGCCCTGATCTCACTTTGGTCTTCAGACTCATATACCTAGCTGCCTACTGACCATCTCCATTTAACCATCTCGCGGGGACCTCAAGTTTATAAGTTAAAACCCTTAACGCATAACTCCTATTTCAGTGAATGGTATAGCCATCCACTTACTCATGGAAGCTCGAGGTATGGGAATTTTCCTAGATATCTCTTTTTCCCTCACCTGTCTCAGTTAATCAGATGGTTGTTCCTTTAGATAAGTTATATAAGATGTATTTGAAATGTGTTTTCTATCTCTCCCTTTTTCTGTGTCATAGTCTAGGGGTCACGAGTGAGATATGAGGTTTTTTGGGCAGAAGTAATGAGTTCTGCCTTTCCTCCTGCAATCCCTCCTGACACACACACACACACACACACACACACACACCCTTACATCTGAGGGTATACATACAGAGCTGTGATCAGAGTCAGGACATTGCAAATGCTAGCTTCCAGGCCTTCTAGCCATTGGTGACACGAAGCTGCTAGCCTCCTCCCTGCCAGCAGAGACAAGACATCGGGGAGGGGGCGCTGAAAACTAGGATACAGCCCATGATAATGGCCCCCCTCCCAAGCCTCCCACTCCCATCCGAGAAACTCCTCCTTCAAACAGTATAAAATAAAATAGAAAAAAAGTGATAAAAAGGAACAAAAAGATATTTAGATTGGGGCAATTCCAACCACATATTTCAAAATCACTGGTTAACTTCCCTCTCTCAATTTCACTGCACTGAGCATCCCTCCACAAAGGCTTGGAATTTGAGAAATGGAGTGTGTTGCCTCTTCTCTGCATCATTTTAATATAGGTTCATAACATATTTGACACCCTGAGGCACTAACCACACTGAAGAAGCATGAGCTGGGAGAGGAGAGAGGTGGTGGGGACAGAGCTGGGACAGTGGAGAGGTGGTGGGGACAGAGCTGGGACAGTAGAGAGGTGGTAGAGACAACTGGGACAGTAGAGAGGTGGTGGGGACAGAGCTGGGACAGTAGAAAGGTGGTGGAGGACAGAGCTGTGACAGGAGAGAGGTGGTGGGGACAGAGCTGGGACAGTAGAGAGGTGGTGGGGACAGAGCTGGGACAGGAGAGAGGTGGTGGGGGACAGAGCTGTGACAGTAGAGGGGTGGTGGGGACAGAGTTGGGACAGTAGAGAGGTGGTGGGGGACAGAGCTGTGACAGTAGAGGGGTGGTGGGGACAGAGTTGGGACAGTAGAGAGGTGGTGGGGACAGAGCTGGGACAGTAGAGAGGTGGTGGAGACAGAGCTGGGACAGGAGAGAGGTGGTGGGGACAGAGCTGGGACAGGAGAGAGGTGGTGGGGACAGAGCTGGGACAGTAGAGAGGTGGTGGAGACAGAGCTGGGACAGTGGAGAGGTGGTGGGGACAGAGCTGGGACAGGAGAGAGGTGGTGGGGGACAGAGCTGGGACAGTAGAGAGGTGGTGGGGACAGAGCTGTGACAGTAGAGAGGTGGTGGGGGACAGTGTTGGGACAGTAGAGAGGTGGTGGGGGACAGAGCTGGGACAGTAGAGAGGTGGTGGGGGACAGTGTTGGGACAGTAGAGAGGTGGTGGGGACAGAGTTGGGACAGTAGAGAGGTGGTGGGGGACAGAGCTGGGACAGTAGAGAGGTGGTGGGGGACAGTGTTGGGACAGTAGAGAGGTGGTGGGGACAGAGTTGGGACAGTAGAGAGGTGGTGGGGGACAGAGCTGGGACAGTAGAGAGGTGGTGGGGGACAGAGCTGGGACAGTAGAGAGGTGGTGGGGACAGAGCTAGGACAGTAGAGAGGTGGTGGGGGACAGAGCTGTGACAGTAGAGGGGTGGTGGGGACAGAGTTGGGACAGTAGAGAGGTGGTGGGGGACAGAGCTGTGACAGTAGAGGGGTGGTGGGGACAGAGTTGGGACAGTAGAGAGGTGGTGGGGGACAGAGCTGGGACAGTAGAGAGGTGGTGGGGTCACAGCTGAACGCAGGGATAGATTCCTTGACTTCCTGGACTTAGAGGGAGTCACTAGGTCCTTTAGTTCCACATGATCTGCGACAGGTTAATTTGCTCATGGTGATATTACTTTATTACTTCTCTCATTCCAGTTCTGGGGAGTGACCTGCATAGGTGTTGCCACTAAGACACAGGGAGGGGGAAGCTTCACATAACTTTAGAGAGTTTGGACTTTTATCCTGAAGGCAAAAGGAAACAACCCAAGGATTTTAAGCAGGGGAATGATCGGATCAGCTTTAAGTACAGGTTTAGAAATAATAATATAAATAATAGCCAATATTTACTAGTGCTTATTATATATCAGACATTGTACCACATGTTTTACATGTGTATCTTTCTTAATTTTAAAAGCAGCTCTATGAAGTAAGTACTCTTAATTTTCTTCTTTTTACAAATACTGTAGCAAAGACCTAGAGGATCATTTGTCCAACTTCTCACAGGTAAGAGGAGTGGAGCTGGTATTCAGTGCCAGGTTCTTTGGACTCAAGTCCATTTCAACTGTTACCCAGAGCCCAGAATCATGACAAAGGAAATTCGTAGAAAGGTATGGTTACGGTAGGGTTTTTTTTTCCTTATGTGAATCCCCACCATCCTTCCGAGTCTCATTTTTTTACCACTTGCCTATGTTGAAACTGCATGTCAGTCATATCCAAATACACCAGGCTCTCTCCTGTCTTTGAGCCTTGGCACATACTGGTCCCTCCCCCACCCTCCCCAGAAAGTTCTTCCCCTCTCCACTATGGTGACCATCCTTACTCCTAGCCCTCCAAGACTTCCTACCCACCATCTCCTCCAGCCAGTCCTCTGGCTACTCCTCCCCATTCCCTGGCCCAGTCCTGGGGGTTAACATAGGCATCCATCCTCTTACAGCATTGATCTTCAAACATCTTTACTTTGATCCCTTAAAATTACTTGAAACACTAACTACTGCCATGCGTATTTTCAGCTTGACATTCTGAAATTTGTCATCACAAGCTTAAACAGTGGCAAGGGATGTAATTTCTTACATATTGTAAACAATAGATTTTTAAAACATCACTTTTTAAAATCTATCCAATGGAAAGCAAGTACCATATCATTTGACATCCATCATCACCCTCTTTCAGACTATGTTATTTTAAAAACCTAGGTCAGACCCATCCAACAAGGAAACATAAGAGAAATTTTATGTGAATAGAAATAATTTACTTGCTCACCTATAGGAGAGAAGGAAAGAAAATATGGCCCAGGCTGCGCTTTCAGAGTCTGGAAGCTCCAGGGGCAAAGGAAGTCTCCATCTAGCATAGGTGCACAGATGTGGAAAGATGAGCTTATAAAGTATTCTGATGCAGGACAGGCAGGCATGTCCATTCTCTTTGTTCATTCTAGAGCAGTGCATGCTATAAGAATTGGGTAAGATTTTTATAATAAAGTGTTGAATTAATTGGATGAGCATGGCCCACTTTAAAGAAGTGCCTATGTTATTATAATTATTTTCCTTTTATTCTGCCTATGTTATTAAATTCTATTTTTGAGGTGGTGAAAGAGCCTCATTACTTCTCAGTGGTGGCTAAAACCATCTTTTTCAAGAGGTAGTGTGTGTAGTAGACAGAGAAGGGGCTTTGGAGTCTAAGAGATTTGAATTTGAATTCAAGACTTACCACTTTACTACCTGTTGAAACTTGAGCAGATACTTAATTTTTCCGAGTTTTTGTTTCCTCATCTCTGGAATGTCCATACCTGGGATTACCACCAAAGCTCAAATTCCCGGAAGAAAACCCAGCTTGAATTAGATGTTCTTAGACTCTTCATACTAACGCCTTAAGGTCAGGCAGTGTCTCTGACAAGGCACTCTCTGGTCATAGAAATCTGAGAAATGGTAAACAAAGAAAAATTTTCTATTCCTAAAATTCTTCTCAGATTCTTAATTATGCTCACAGGCCTGTAAATCTTAACCAAAATATCAATAATCATATCAACCATAATATTGATAATAATAGCTAACACCTTTAGAGGATTTGCTTCGTGTCAAGTACTATAGTTTGTGTTTACATGTGGTAGGTAGTTCACGGAATCCCTACAACCCCACGAGCTGGTGCTGTTCTTATAGATACTGTTCTATAGATAAAAAAGCTGACGTTTAGAAGAAGTTAAGAAGCTTGGCTAAGAGCACAACAAACAAAGCTGTGGCACTGAATTCTCACTGGAATTCTTGCTTTGACTCCAGCATAAAATCCTTAACCACTAGAGTGGGGTTATGTCTTGCAGGGGGTGAAGTTCTAAAGCAGGGGTTGGTCAACTTTTTTGGGTGAAGGGCCAGGTAGTAAATATTTTTGGCTTTGTGAGCCATATGGTGTCTGTCCCAATTACTCAACTCTATTGTTGTCCCACGAAAGCAGCCGTAGATGATGTGTTTATATATAGGTGGTATATAAAAAATAAAACCATACAGGAGAATGGTTTGTTCTAAAGAGACTTGAAAAAGGCAAAAAACAGTCACAATGACACTTCAAATAACAATAGTTGCTTGTAAGGAGGGAAACTACCTTTAACAATATTGCTGGGCTTATGGAATCACAACAGTAGAGAATTAATGTCTTGGTTTCTCTATTCTCTCTATTCTTTTGATGGTGGAGACCAAGTCTAGTTTGAAATGGAGGAAGAGAAATAGAGGATATAAAGGATTCTCCCACCACTCCTTCCTTTTTGTGTGTGTGAGGTAAGTGTAGTTTAATTCCAGTGAGAAAAAATGCATGTGTGGTGCAGGTCCATTGTTCCCAAACGACTTAACTCACACTTTGGGGAGGGGACAAAGCATCTTATGGACATAAAGTTCCCTGGAACATTCTTGAGAAAATGCTTGCCTGGGAATGTGTTTCCGCCTTCCCTCTCTGACTAAGGGAAAACTACACTTAAATCTGGAAGAAAGGGTTTGGGGCTGAAAAATTAGAGTAACTGGCCCTGGAAGCTGCTGACTGGCCAGATGTTGTAGGGATGCAACTTGTTGAGCTGTGGATGTGATTTCTTTGGAGGCATACACCACGAATCCCTTGAGACCTAAGGAGAAACATAGTCTTATTTTGATTCAGTATAAAAACTCAACTTGGGTTGATTTCAGGGGAGCCAAGACTAGCCTACAGAGGAAGTATGCATATTTGAAAGAGCTGGGAAAGTCCTTAAGAAAGCTCCTTCATGTAGCAGGTATCTCCCAGCTGGAGATTAGGAGGTCACTATTTCAGATTTCTTTCTTGTGATTAAATCTGTGCTACAGCCAAGACTGTTTTCTTCAGTTCCAAGTGTCTTTGGAAGGATGAATGAGAGAGGCACACCTGTGCGATGGCCAAGCACCCAGTTTCAAAATGGCCTATCTGGTCCCATCCAGGCTCTGCCACTTCTTTTTTTTTTTTTTAATATTATTTATTTATTTATTTACTTATATTTTTAAATTTTTGGCTGTGTTGGGTCTTCGTTTCTGTGCGAGGGCTTTCTCTAGTTGTGGCAAGCGGGGGTCACTCTTCATCGCGGTGTGCGGGCCTCTCACTATCGCGGCCTCTCTTGTTGCGGAGCACAGGCTCCAGATGCGCAGGCTCAGCGGCCATGGCTCATGGGCCCAGTTGTTCCGCGGCATGTGGGATCTTCCCAGACCAGGGCTCGAACCCGTGTCCCTGCATTAGCAGGCAGATTCTCAACCACTGCGCCACCAGGGAAGCCCTCTGCCACTACTTAACAATAATCTGGGAACGTCCCTGTCCTCTAAGCCTAAATGTCTTCATCTGTAAAATGAATAGTAATGTCTACTTCTTAAAAATCTAGTAAAGATTATAATGTTGCATAAATAAAGCATTTTACTCAGTGACTAACTAGCCCACAGTAAATGCTCAATAAACCTTAGCTATTATGTATGACAGGCTATTATTAACCTTTATTAGCCCTTATCATTAGAGCACATTTAATTTATCAGATTGATTTCCACAGCGATAGCCCCCTAGGAATATTGGACAGGACACAGAGAGAGAGAGAGAGAGAGAGAGAGAGAGAGAGAGAGAGAGAAATCTTCCTTGCTCCATGAGGAAGATACAGGGATAGTGTGTATACAGGTCAGGCAAGAGAGGCAAGTTTAGGCATGAGATGTACCTAGATTCCAGTCCTGATTTTGCTACTTGAAGTTCTTGGGACAATGGGAATTTACTTAGTTCTCTGGACCTCAGGTTCTATTTCCATAAAAAGTGGAAAGTAATCCTACCATCTTTCTAAAGCACTAGCTGGAATAAGGTAGGGAGAGAATAAATGAGTACATGATAAATAACAGCCACCTTATGTGGGGCTCAACCCATTGGAGCTCTTCTTCATGGGAAGGCGCTGGGTACCAGGTGGGAGCTGAGCATCCCAGGGAAGAAGACAGTGCCGTGTGGCAGGTGGTCCTTAGAATGGGAGAGAGAAGTGGATCAAGGACAATCCTCACTTCACAATTTTATTCTAAGTCACTGTCAAAGCAGTTTGGTTACGCTGAAGCTTTCTTTTCTTTTTCATCATATCATGGACATATATGGGAGTGATGGCTTTTAATGCTTTGGATTCAGCTTGCTGCAAACTGAACACAAATCTGATGAAGGAGTGAACACAGCTGGCGTCAGAGGCTGGGAGGTGAAGGCCCTCATTCATTGAGTGGGGACATGGTGGGCAGGAGGAGAGACTGGTGGGGATACAGTGTGAATGTGTGAGTTGTGCAGGGAGGGGGATATTTTGAGATTAAGTATAATTATCCACCATGACTCTTGCCATAAAGAAAAAAACAGCTGAAAAGTCAGGTTGTAAAGTATGGAAACTAAAGAGCTGTCTCATTTGCAATGAAAAACCCTCTTGTTTCAAATAACACTCTATTTTTTTCCAAGTCGGTAATACATTTAGATTGTTCAAAATCAAATTGATATAAAAGGTGCACACAAAGAAGTCCATTCACATCTGTCTCTTCCCATCTGTCCTATCCTCTCTCACTTCCCACTCTTTGTTCTACTTTTGGTTTGTTGGCTTATTTACCTTTCCAATATGTCTTTTTGCATACGCAGATAGAACAAAAATATACTGTTACCCACCCTCCTCATTTTATTACACAAAAATGCAGCCCACATTGTATTGAGTTTTGCATGTTGTTTTCTCTGCTTAACAGGACAGCCCAAATGTCTCTGTACATCAGTGCAGAAAAGTTGCTCATTATTTTTTTACAGCTGCATAGGATTCATTTTGTAAATATGCCATGTTTTATTTGGGTCCTATCCAAACTCCGTCACAGTAAGTAGTCTTGCACGTTTTCATTTACTATGTGTGCAGACGTAACTAAGAAAGATGCTCAGATGTGGGATTGCCAGGTCTAAGGATCACAGAACCTGTAATTTTGGCAAGTCATGCCAGATTCCCCTGCACAGCGCCTGCACCATTTTTCTCTTCATGGTAAAGTAATGCAATTTTTATTTGTATTTCTCATATTAATTTGTATTCCATTTGGCTATGAATATTTTTCTATGAAATGTCTGTTCATGTGCTTTGCCTGTTTTTCTGTTGGGTTCTTCCTAATCTACTTTATTCCTGGGAGCTCCTTAGGAGTTCATTATCTATTCAGGAGAACAGTGTTAGTCATTTATAGGATTTGCAATTTTTTTCCAGCTTACCATTTTGTCATTTACTTTGCTTATGGTGTATTTGTCATGCTAATGGATTTTAAAATACATATGTAGTTTATCTTCTTTGATTTTATGACATGAATTTTCAGTCATATAAGGGACTTCCCTACTCCAAGGTTAGCAAGGAATTCACTTATGTTGCCTTCTGTGATTTTTAAAAACTTCATTATACTTTTAAATACTTGCTATAATTGAAGGTTTATCCTTATGTATAATGTGAGGTATAGATCAGATTTTATTTTATCTTTTCTTTAGGTGGACAAGTTGTCCCATTAATCTAAAGATCCATCTTTTTTCTATTGATATAGATGTCATCTTTATCATACACTATATTACTGAAAGTGTTTGTGTCTATTTTTGAAATTTTCTTCAAATCCACGGGTCTTTCTATTTATGTACCAACTAGACATGTAGTTATTAAGACTCTGTGGTGAGTTTTAAAATCTGGTAAACTGAATCTCCCACATTCTTTTTTTCTTTTAGTTTTTCTAGCTATTTAAATTTATTTTTCCACATGAACTTTATGGTGTTATTTTGGGCAGATAATGCCATATTCAGAAGTTAACTTTAGGAGAACTGACACCTTTTCCTTATTGAGTCTTTCTATCCATGATATCTAAGATATGTCTTTATATTCGTTGAAGTTATAGGGGAGGAAAACCTTTTCCCCTCTAACCGCCAGGTTCTTCAGCTGGGGCCCTGCAATGAGACCGACAAAAGACTAACAAGAGAAAAAACACTTTATTAACACATGCTGTACTCATCAGTGATGAATAACTCAAAGGAGTGGTTAGAACTGGGGCTTACATAGCATCTTAGCAAAAGAACAATACATTTTTTAAGAAGTGACAAGACAAAGGATAAGGGGTTTAGGTTTTTAAGGGCTTGTAAACTGTGGGAAGATAGATATATGTGTGAAACCAATGGAAGATGAGGACTAGTTAGTAAGATTTGTTATGTAGATTTCTCTGGGCTGATAAGAGTCTAAAGTTGTCTTTGTTGATTAAGAATTGTCCTGCCCTTCTTGGTAGAGGAAGGGAGGGCAGAAAGGTTGTGTGTGTGTGTGTGTGTGTGTGTGTGTGTCTGCTTCTTTTCAATTGCCTTTAGCTCAGAATAATCCTTACGTCAGAGTGGCATATTTTAGGGTGGTATGCTCTGAACCCCTGCAAAGTCTATGGTTAGGTTCTTCAGGAGGGCTTTACAATTTTCCTCGCATGAAGTTGCACATTTAAAACATCTTTTTCTAGGTACTTTATTTTTTTAGATGCTACTGTGAATATGGTCTTCTTTTCCGTCTTATCTTCAGACTAGTTGTCTTAAGAAATTAGGAAGCACCATGAGACAAACTATATATTGAAATTAAGTAATTTATAAGGTCAGTCAAGGGAAGCCAGAATGAATCAGCTTCAGAACCAGTTCAGTTAACAAAATTTGTACAGACGCTTGTCTGTACCATGAAGTTACTGTAATACATGCTGGTTATGTAGCTTCTAAAACCTGAACAACACATACAACACACAACACAAAACAGCTGTTATTGAAAAAGGTAGAATGCCAAATCACAATAGGAGACAGAATTTTAAAGGGGTTTTGGTCTCATTTATAACTTGTCACTGCCTTTTTTTTTTTTTTTTTTGCCACGTGGTATGCAGGATCCTAGTTCCCCAACCAGGGATCAGACCCACAGCCCTTGCAGTGGAAGCAGAGTCTTAACCATTGGACCACCAGGGAAGTCCTTGTCATTGCCTTCTAATGGGTGGCCTTAGTATCTGAAGGGGCCGTCTCTTTTGCTGAGGTCTCGATGTGAGCCTAGGAGTTAAGAGGATGTTGCATAGGGTGGATATAAATTGTTCTGGTAAGAAATAGAAGAGATATAGATGCCTGGGGAAACATCCTGGAATGTGAAAGCCTAGAGCTACCTGGGATGGAAATTGGAGGGGGAAGGGCTGAGAAGGAACCCCTCTGGTTGGACGAAAAGTTTGGGGTGGAAGAAACATGCTGAATTGGGATGTTTGAATTTGTGTGTTGAGAGCTGGGCTGTGGTTACCCTTCTGACTCCCCTGTGAAATGGTGGTTACTGGCTGAGAAGTCTATCCTTATGGATATCTGAACCTACTTCTCCCCACTCTCTCCAAGAAAACAATCCATAAACATTTTTTTCCAAAATTAGCCTTCCTGCAAAAGGATGACTTCTCCCTGTTGCATGCCTCATCATGAGAGAAGAGTGTAACACTCAATCTTGTTTGTGCGATGAGTTTTGTGATGAGCAGGCCTGTGGAACAGTTTCTCTCATTTCTAGCTGTCCACACTAATAAGCCTGATTCTCGTTGCATTTTGGATAAAGAAGAGAAGGGCGTTGTTGGGTTCATATGCATTTGCTGTGGCTCCACCCACATGTTCCACCAGGTGACCTCCATGTGGATGGGTGTCTGCTTCTTATCAGGTAAGTTATTGGCTCATATGCCATCATGTTTTATCTTTTTCCTGGGAAATACCTGTATTAAAATTACCTTATTTATTTATCTGTTTATTTCCTTATCACAGCCTCTCTCACTCAAAAGCTCCATTAGACTGCGGATCTAGTCTACCCTGTTAACTGCTGTCTTCCCAGTGTTCAGAACAGTGTCACGTGGTAGGCCTTTAACATTTGTTGAACAAGTGAACAAAATATAGTTCAGCTTCTATATTTCTTTTGCTTTCTAAAGTTGCAGTTTGTATCTGCTGCACTGGCTGAAAATATAGGTTCTGTATAAATTAGTTTATCCTCATTGCAATAATTAAAAAATTGTATGATGATAATGAACTGACAAAATGACTTTCAATTTCCCTTTCTAATCTTACTGTTTCCATATCAAATGATTTCAAGTGTTCCCACAAATCACCATCGTCATACAAACAAGTAAAGTAAAATCAACACCTCAAAACAATCCCAGGTTTTAAAATTTAACAGCTGAGAGAAGGAAATTAAGATAAGAAGGAATGGCCGGGCTTGGTTTGTACTTGCAGTTTCTTTTCACTTGCTAATGGATACCCCACTTTTCCTCTTTATGACATACAGACTTCGATTTCCAGTAATATATTTAATTTAGTCCAGCTATAATAAAATATACCTTTTTTTGGTGAATGCACCTAACATCTACAAAGTAGTGGATGGGAAATAGCTCAAAGCAGAAAAATATTTTGGTTAAAGGTTGAAACAAAATACATTAAAAATTTACTTGAAAGTTTGTCAAGTTCAAGAACATCTCTCACCAAAGGAATATTAACTAATATCCACTGATTAAATTAAAAACTGAAAGATGAAAATTATGTAGACATTTAGCTCAAGATACTCGAGAAAAAAAGACAGAGTAAACAAAAAATAAGGGAAAGGAAGAAATGAAAATAAATGTAGAAATTAGTGAGTTACAAAGCAAGTACTCATACTCCAAGGTAAAAAGATAATGAGCTTGACTATGTCAAAATTAAAGACTTCTGCTAAATAAAAGGCAACATAGAAAAGTTGAGATGCACAGTATATTAAGAGAAGGTATTTGCAATATTTATAACTGACAAGTAATAAATCTAGAAAACACAAGGAATTCCTGCAAATGGATAAAAACAGCAACATCAACCACCACCACAAATGAAATACCCTGGAAATACCCTGGAAGAAAATGAGCGAAGATTCCTAGAAATAGAAAGCAGAGTGGACAACAAGCATATCAACAGATGGTCAACCTCACTATAGGAACTTGATGAAAATAATGAGAAAACATTAGCTCCTATAAGAAGAGTAAATAATTAGAAAATCAGGTTGTTGGGCTGCACCCTGCAGGCTGGCACACCTTATAGTTGCGCAGCCTTGAGACTGAAGAAAGAGACCAGAGACGGTGACAGAGACATCAACAGCTCATTGGACAGGGGATCTTACCTGTCTGAAGCAGAAGGGTCCTGGAGCGACATCCCACTGTGAACGGCAGACAGCCAGGCAGAACACGACAACCATTTGCACTATTTGGGGGAGGAGGCTACCATTTATAGGCGGAATTGACATCTGATTGGCCTATCAGTTACCAGGGAAACCAGCGGCTGGGGCAGGGGCAAGCACGTAGGCAGTGACTAATTAAACCCTGTAATTAAGCGTATTGGCGGTCCGGTGGTTAAGACTCTGCGCTTCCAATTCAGGGCGTGAGGGTTCGTTCCCTGGTTGTGGAGCTAAGATCCCGCATGCTGCATGGCACGGCCAGGATAAAAAGAAAAAAAAAAGAGTATTGGATAGTCCTGTGTGTCAAGCAGGGCCAGTTGAGCAGGAGATGTACAGAGAACAAGAGAACAGCCATCCTGAATGGCCTGACTATACGCATGTTAGCAGGGATGTGTGGGACATAAGAACCTCCTTGCACTGCAGGTGGGGAGCAACCTAGACATATTGGAGAAATGGCCTGTCTACATGCTGCAATTAGCAACACTTCTGGGTATAACTCTGGGCTATGGCATGGAATTTTCGCCCTTTAGGGAAAATTGTTTTCAGGTCTCCTATCAAGGGTGGACTTCCGCAAACATCTTTACATGGGATTTGTACTGATATCACTCTAGGCCCTTGTACCCTTCCAGATGGTTGGTAATTTGTATCAGCTCCTTGCACCCCCTCATTGTCCCCCTGTATAGCACTGAGAAAGTCTCACACAGATTCTTAAGGGGATGTGTTAGAGGATATTCATTGAAGAGATGTCCATGGTAGGAGGTGTCCATCCCTAGGGGCATGGATAAGTTAAGGATGGTGCATACATGACATGGAATACTACACACCTGTTAGAAGAGATGAATTAGATGAGTACTGTTGTAGGCTGAATAATGGTCCTCTAAGGACGACCACATTCTAATCCCCAGAACCTGTGCAGATGTGATTAAGTAATGTTAAGGGTCTTGAGGTGGGGGAAGAGTATCCTGGATTATCCAGGTGGGCCCAGTGCAACAACAGGAGTCCTTATCAGAGGAAGGCAGTAGGATCACAGGAGTAGGAGATGTAATGAAGGAAGCAAGAAGCTGGCGTGAAGTAAGGAAGGGGTCATGAGCCTAGGAATGCAGGTGGCCTATAGAAGCTGAAAAAGTCAAGGAAACAAGATTCTTCTCTCAGAGCCTTTGAAAAAACCAACCCTGGCAATGCCTTGACTTTAGCCCAGTGACTTAAGGTGGTAGTTGATATTAACTTTGAGCTTCTGATCTCCAGAACCATAAGATAATAACTTTTGTTGTTTTAAACTTCTGAATTTGAGATAATTTGTTATGGCAGCAATAAGAAACTAATATAAGGGCTTCCCTGGTGGCGCAGTGGTTGAGAGTCCGCCTGCTGATGCAGGGAACGCGGGTCCGTGCCCCGGTCTGGGAAGATCCTACATGCCGCGGAGCGGCTGGGCCCGTGAGTCATGGCCGCTGAGCCTGTGCGTCCGGAGCCTGTGCTCCGCAAAGGGAGAGGCCACAACAGTGAGAGGCCCGCGTACCGCAAAAAAAAAAAAAAAAAAAAAAAAAAAAAGGAAGTATGATTAACTCTTATCTCTGCACCTGAGATTCCCTGTAACACTCCTCCTATCAAATTAAAGCAAGTAAGCAAGCAAGCAAGCAAGCAATGGAATAGAATGGCATGGAAAATACGGAGGTGATTCTATGAAAAGATCCCTGGCATCCGTGACCATGAAGAAAAGGAGGAAAACAATCATAACACCATTTGATGTGGCAAATGGGTTTTAACCACAGATATAGAGGATACTTAGACATTAAATACTATTTATAACATTAAGCAAAGAAATTGAATATTTAGATAAAATCAGTACTCTTTTGCAGGAATTTTAAATTACCAAAATTGACTCAAGGAATGGCTCTAAAAAAAAAACAAAAGCAAAAAAATAACAAAAGAAACCAATTAGGTGGAAAACCAAAGAGGAATTTAAACTATTTCCTAAAATGTAATCCTCCTAAAGCCAGATTTGGATATTTTGAAAGACTAATTCCATAAATACCTTCCAAAAAAAGATGATTTCTATGCTGTTTAATCTGTTCCAGGGCATTGAAAATAATGGAAACCTTCTATTCTGCTCCCAATAGTGAGCTCTGATAGGATTAGCAGTGTGATAAAGACAAACCTATTTAAGAGTCAGAGGACCTGTCTTCCAATCATTCATGTTTCACTTGTAAACTGAGTGCCCTCCAGCAGTTCACCTGGTACCCCCTGCTTTATAGCCTCACCTGTCAAACAGGTGCTGGATAAATGCTGGTGTCATCTGTGCTTCGTTTCCCGGGCCTATCTCAGATCTTCACTCTTGGGTTTGCTGTTGCCTCTCCTCTCCTACCTGCATGTTCCATTCCAGTCCAGCGTCTGAACCCATCCTGACTGAGAATAGGCTCAGTTCCCTTCTCCCCACCCCTTCAATCCAAGACAGATTTCGTCTTTGTGATATTCATAGAGTCTCAATAAAGAAGAGGAGGCAAGGCTGACCACAAGCATCAGCATGGTTCCCTAACACTCCCAGTTCCCCCACCCCCTACCCCAGGCCATGCATCTCGTTCCCTGAACAGCTCCATTTCCATGTCAGGGATTCTGCTTTTGTTCCTGCCAATCTGTCCAGTTCTAGCCCAGGGTTTCCCAACCTGGTGACTGTGGATACCTGGAAGATTTCAGGTAGCAGTTGCAAGAAAGTTAATTCTTTTATATTCCAACTATTGTCTGTAGATTGACTATCTCATACAAATATGTGTTGTTACTTTTCCAAATGAACTTGTATCAATCTTGGTTCAATCAAGACACAAAAACCACACAGTAATGTAAAACAGGGGGTGTTTAACATAAAGAGTTATCAAACTATGATAGGAGAGTAACTATAAAGATGTAAAAAGAACTTTAAAGGGCATCCTAGGACGGAGGAAGAGTACCCATGAGAGGACAACTTGGAAGGAGGGGTTCAGGCCTTGCTGGAGAAGGTGTGTTTGTAGCCCACTGGATGTCAGAGAAGATGACTGTTTGCTGGGACCAGAGCTGGTCCATAGTTCCTGGGCAAGCAGGAAGCAATCTCTGATCAGGGCCTGGGAACAGGCTGGGGGGCGGGCTTGCAAAGGAGTGGGGAAGGTGCATGCTGTGAACTGAATGTTTATCCCACCCCCCCATTCATATGTTGAAGCCCAAATGTGATGGTATTTGGAGGTGAGGCCTTTGGGAGGTAATTAGGTCATGAGGGTGGAGCCCCATGATGGGATTAGCACCCTTAAAGAGGAAGACAGCTAGTTCTTTTTCCCTCTCTTTCTCTTCTCTGCCAGAAGACTAGACACCCATAAACTAGGAGGAAGTACTTCACTAAGAATCTGACCACATGGGCACCCTGATCTCAGACTTCCAGCCTCCAGAGCTGGCAAAATAAATGTTTGTTGTTTAAGGCACCCAGTCTGTGTATTCTGTTATAGCAACCTGAACTGACTAAGACAGTGTAAGACCTGGAATGCTTGGTGCATGTGTCGGGAAGACGGTGGGAGCAGTCCTTTAGCGCACAGGCAAGCTGGGGCTGGTTGGCAGGTGCATGGACGGAGCCAGGCTGCCTCTGTGGACGTTGTGAGGCCCAGAGCACGCAGTGCCCACGTGGGAGGGCTGTGCAAAGGCAGTCACAGCCCAGGCTGGGGCTGAATAGTGGCTGGGGAACTGTATCTCTGGGCATGTGGCAGGGGCACATATGGCATCACAGGCCAATCAGGCAACAGGAACAAGAAGAAGCAGAACTGAGCACACCAGAGCCAGGACGGGAAGCACCCCGACCCCCAAGCAATGTCATTCCAGCGCAAGCCCTCACTAACAAAGTTTAGCGTTGTGCTCACTGTCAAGGAGAAATGCATAAAGGTTACAGTCCACGTACGCAGAGCAGTTCCGGAAGGAATTTGGAATGGAGAGACAATACATTGAAAACTGGCATAGTACTGCTGGGATCAGTGAAGTATAAGTTCATTTCAGCGCTTTAGTGATTCCTAGTTGATTTTTATCATTATGTATTTCTCAATTAACAGATACAAAGAGGACAACTATTAGCATGGGGGGAGGGAGTCCCCAAGATATTTTGCTGTTGAACATGAATACTTTTCCTTGACAAGGTGAGAATCTGTTGCTCCAGCAAGCTGTCAATCATGAATCCCAGTGATGCCCACCTGGTGGCTTGACTCTAAAATAGCATCCTCCCTGCCCAGCTGTCAGGTTTCTGTAAATCTTGTGCTGTTCACTCTAGTGCGAATCATTTGCATAAATCACGATAGAAACTCCTGAGTGCCTTGCATGTCACTTCTTGACCTCTGAGTCCCAGGATGCAATCAGCCTCTGTAAATACCTGGCCTTTCCTCAAATTCCCCGTTCATTTGGCTCAAAGGGGCTGTTTGGACTTTTGCCCCTCTCACGAGATAGGACGGTTGACTTGAATGGATGAATGTTCAACCACCTCCTGCACAGTTCTGAGGATTACTAGGAAGAACATATACTAAATGTATGTGGAAGTGTACTGAATAGTATAAATCGTCATGATGGTTACTGTTAGTAATAGTGTAACTTTTAAGTAAGGTTTTCTGTGCATTTCAGTAGATTCCATTTGCAAATTGGTGTGATGGAGATATGCATGTATATATATGTATGTATGTATGTGTGTGTGTGTGTGTATACATATACACACATATATATATATTCTACTTTTATATACAAGCTCACTGGTAACTAAGCAACTCAAAATTTCTGTAGAGTCTGTATGAAATAGAGGATTCTGTCGTTACACTCTTCTCCCTCACACACCTGTGTCTAAACATTACAGTCACCATACTGTGTAATCCCAAATGCTTCGGCACCTGGTCTGGAAGATAAGAACCATCTCATGTTGCATGTGAGAACTCTGACCTGAATGACATTTCCAGGAAGTAGATGAGAGTAAGGGAGAGGAGAGAAGGAGGGAGTATTAAGAGCAAAAGTGAGTTTCATTTCAAATGAAACAAGCAAGTCAGCTGAGAGAGGGCTAGATAGCCCTGCTCACTTTGCAGGTTGAAGTTTTACCTTAAACTCAACTTTTCAGTAAAAGAAAAAAGGAAGAAGAAAACTCAAGCGTACAAATTGTGAAACTGGTAATGATGATGTGATACTGGAATTTGGTTAAAATTCAGGACAATATAAGTCAGTACAACTTTTGGCTGACACAAATAAGGAGTTATACTTAAGTGCACAAAAGCTTTCTCATGAGCCATTTGTTTTTGATTTTAATAAGGCTCCACCTCTTTAAACGGATTACCGGTAAATTCTTTTTCTAGTTTAATGCTAGAAAACAAATGGGAACCTTGAGGTTTTTCCCCTTAAGATGCCCACTTCTAATATCAAGATTGCTACAGCCATTTCGGGGATGGGAGTATGGAGGAGAAAGAAGACATAAAAAAAATGTTCGAGGTGGGGGAAGTCACAGGAAGAAACTCATGGTAAGGAAAGATATTTTTATAGGTGCGTGATGTGTGTAGCTAAGCAACCTGACAAGCTGATGTAGTGATTCAGGTATACAAGTTCTGAGAATTTATCTCAGTAAGCCTCTTCCTAGTGTACACTGAGCCCTGAAGTTGGACAGAGAGACTGGTTGTTGGCAGAGCTTTGTCTAATGATTGATCTGAGAATTTGTGTCTACTGTTCATTTCACCAAACTTCCTTGAACTTTGGAGGTCACATGATACTTGCATTTTTAATATTTTTAATGTGCCCTAAGAGTTATAGATCCTGAAGGATTATTTTCCAACTGGGATCTCAATTGTGAATGTTCCTTTCTCTACCCACAACCTTACTGGTCTTCTCTCCCACTCTCCAAATCTACTCAACTTGTTCCCTAACCAACCACAGCCCAACACTGGATTCCATCGTCAACTGACTTCCTCTTCTTTTGACCTTCCTGAGCCCATGGATCACCCTCCATCAACTTTCTGTACATCTCCAACAGTCTATGAAGCCCAGCTTTAAGAGGACCAATCTGTGTGAAGTCCTGCCTCAACCAAGACCCAGGCACAACATCATCACTATCCCATATTGTCTATCACTCCTTTGCTACGGGAGCTTCTCCTGTGTTCCCCTCATAGTGGCTATTTGAGGAGCCTCTGTCTGCAAACTTCCTTCTTCCCTCTCCACAGATGATCAAACCACCTGTTTATTTATTTATTTATTTTTACTAAGATGATCCAAGTCAACATTTGTGAGTTTCATCAATTAAACTTGTCTTCAATTCAAATGATCTATCTTTACATCGTTTTCTTGGTTCTTATTTTCAGATTCAAAGAAGAGATAGTCTCTGAGTCCTGGATCAGCAATTCACAAACTTGACTACCTGTTAGAATCAATTAGGAAATACTACATGTTTTGATGCCCAGGCATCCCCAGACCAATTAAATCAGAAGCTCTGGAGGTGGGATCCAGGCATTGATTGTTTTTAAGGCTCCCAAATGACTCCTTTATGCATCCCAGCTTAAAAAGCAGTTTTTTAGCTCTATTTGGTCTCAGCTCAGCTTGGAAGGGTGTTTGCACCCGTCATTATTCTCTCCCTTCCCACATCTTCACTCTCCTCCCACCCCTTTTGCTTCCTGTATTCTACCTTTCAATATCTATAGGTCTCCCAAATTAAGCAAATGTTTCCCTTTACCTTGCTGTCTTCTCTAGCAACCATGCTACTTGCCTACTTCTGTTTGCTGTCAAATGTGTGAAAGAGACTGTCTGTACCTTCAGCTTATACTTCCTCCCTCATTTTGCTAGTAATCTGCTTCTAAGTTCTCTATTAAAACACTTTTCTGAAGTTAAGTATGAACCTAATTTTCTTCCCCCAATTTAAGAGACTTGATACTGTGGACTATCTCTTCCTTGAAGTGCTTGACTTCTAAAACACTACCTCATCCATCTTCTCCTTTATTCATCAGCCTTATATTCTTTGTTCTCTTTCCTCTATTCATCACCCTTCTTTTCCTTATTCCCTAATGTAAACATTTTCAGGCCCTTTCCTCAACTGCCTAGTTTTCTCTTCCCACTTTCACCTTCTCTTTTCAAGGATGTATGCATAACATTTATATTGTTTTGGCAGGATAGCTGTTCCTCTAACTCTTTTCTTTCTCCTCCTAACCTCTGATGGGAAATGCATCTTTGGGAAGATGGGGTGGAGAGACAGAGCCCACCCTGTGAGAATGTGCAGGTCAGTGGTTTAGAACAATGATGCTGCAACCCTACTGTACTGGTTAGAACCCCAGCTCTCCTAGGTAGCTTTGTGATGTTAGCCACTCTGTGTCTCAATTTCCACTGTAAGAAAAAGAAAATGATAGCACCTACCTTAGAAAGTTGTTATAAGGAACAAATTAGTTAATTTATATAAAGTGTTTAGAATAGTTCCTGGCATATGATAAGTGCTAGATCATTTTTAGCTCTTTTTAGAGACATCAGTATAAGAAGAGGAGTTTTTGGTGTCATACTTTGTTTTGTTGTTCCAGTCTGAAAAATTCACATCACCCGAGCATGCTACTACATCAGACCCCAAAGACCTGCTTCAGAGTCCTGAAGTTAATGCTTGAGGCCCTCATAGTGAGCCTCCAAAATGGATATGGGATGTTGTGGGGAAGGATCTAGCAATAGAAAACACAGAAGGGAATTCCAGTAGGGGGCGGGGAGGTAAGAGGGTGGGTAGATTAGAGAGAGGGAGAGACCTCTTTGAGGAGCAGGCACTGTCTTTTGGCCTCAAGGAGTGTGTGTGTATGTGTGTGTGTGTGTGTGTGTGTGTTTCTGCTAACAGACTCTAACTGAATAGCTTTCTAGATATGGTATTGTGATCACAATGGAGAGGTTATATTTTTGGATGCACAAATTTCAAATTCCTGACCTCTCACCCGAGTAAGAGTTCTATCTCCAATAGTTTATTATGCATCAAACCTCGGATATCCAGCTATCCGCTCAGCATAGCACATCTTCCCTTTAGGACATCTTCCCTTTTGGACATCTCTGTCCAAAACTTATTTATGCCGTTGGAAACACCTTTCCTCCAATCGCACACAATTGAGCTCTGTAGTTATTTCCAACTCCTCACTCTTAAAATTCAAGCTCTAATGTGTGCTAGCTAAGTGACCTTACATAGGCTATTTGCATTTCTGATCTTCATTTCTTTATCTGTAAATTGTAGTTAATTTTAACTGCCTCATATGGGTTGTTGAAATAATAGTGGTACTACTACTAGGACTACTACTAGAAGTAGTATTAATATTAGTAGTAATATAGAAGAATAGTATTAGTAATAACAATTGTGACTAATATTTGTTGATCTCTTAGTATTTTCTCATTTAATCCTTATAACAACTCTATGAAGCAGGGTTGTATGTTTTATCTTCGGGTCACAGAATAAGAAAATGAGACCTACAGAAGCTCATCTATTCATTCAGCAAGTGTTTACTGAATGCCTAGTCTGTACCAGACACTTTTCTAAGAGCTTGAGATTCTCCAGTACATAAGACAGCATCCTTGATCTTATGGAACTTACATCCTAATTAGGGATAACTAAGTCAACAAATAAAATAATTACAGACTGTGAAGAGTCCTGAGAAATAAAAAGTAGAGTCTTGTGAGAGTGAGTAATAGGTGGGTTGGCCTACTTAGGGCTGAGTAATTAAAAAAGGCATATATTTAAAATGGAACCAACAAGGACCTACTGCACAGCACAGTGAACTCTGCTCAGTATTATGTAACAACCTAAATGGGAAAATAATTTGAAAAAGAATAGATACATGTATATGTATAACTGAATCACTTTGCTGTACACCTGAAACTAACACAGCATTGTTAATCAACTATACTCCAAAATAAAATAAAAAGTTAAAAAAAAGACCTAATGAGTTTAAAAAACAAAAAAGAAAAATTTCCTTTAAAGAAAAAAAAAGAAGGCATCTCTAACTAGGTGACATTTAAGCTGAGATGTAAGGGATGAGAAAGGATTTAACTGAGAAAGGACAGAGGGGAGAGTCCAGAGGCCTCAAAACCAGCAGGAACTGGCATGTTTAAGAGACTTAGAGACAGGCAGGGCTGGAGCAAAGTGGGGCTGACAGTGTTGAGGGAAGTGAGGTGGGAGAGGCCTGGGGATGGAGAACTCTGTGCACCATGATGAGGAGTTTGGAGCTTATTCTATGCCCTGGGAAGACTGGATAGAGTGAGAGCAGTGCAAAGTCTAATCTGAATTAGAATTTAAAATATGCCTCTGGCTTCAGTGTGCTGTAAGGCTGATGAGGGTGCAAGACGTAAACCTGGGAGACCAGCAGGGCGGCTACTCCAAGAGCCACGGCAGGAGATGATAGAGCTTGGGCTCAAGGAACAAGTGGAGATGGACACAAGTGAAGAGATGAGGGGCCTGTTTTTTTTAATATAAATTTATTTATTTTTAATTTTAATTTTATTTTTGGCTGCATTGGGTCTTCGTTGTTGTGGGCTTTCTCTAGTTGTAGCGAGCGGGGGCTACTCTTCGTTGCAGTGCACAGGCTTCTCATTGTGGTGGCTTCTCTTGTTGCGGAGCACGGGCTCTAGGCGCGCAGGTTCAGTGGTTGTGGTGCCCGGGCTTAGCTGCTCTGTGGCACGTGGGATCTTCCCGGACCAGGGCTGAAATCTGTGTCCCCTCCATTGGCAGGTGGATTCTTAACCACTGCACCACCAGGGAAGTCCCGAGGGGCCTATTTTTAGGCAGAGGCTTCGTGATGTGCTGGTGGATGTGGAGGGAGGTGAGGAAAAGGGAGAATTTAAAAGGAGTTTCTAGCTTAAGCCACTGGTTGAATGGCAGGGCCAGGAACTGAGTTGGGAGGACTGGAGTAAAAACAGGTTTTGACAAAAAGAAGTGGATGTGAAATCAAGTTTGGCTGTGTAAAAAGGAGAGAGAGGAGCCATCCAAATGAAGAGGTCAGTTAGACCGTTGAATACACGAATGTGGATGAGAGATAAAAAATATGGGTTTATCTGCATATACATGGTGTTTAGGGCCACTGGGTTGGAGGAGAAAATATACATAGAAGAGAGCAGCCCCCCCCACAGGTCTGAGCACCCCAACATTGATAACTGATAGGTCTGGCAAAGGAGAAGAATCCACGGATGAGAAAAGAGAATGTTGTCCCAAGTCATCCAGTTAGTAAGGAGCTGAGCTGTGATGAATGATGGAGGATCTGTGAAGAGTCCCACAGAGTCTGGCACCGAGAAACCCTCCTCCCCAGAACCAGAATTACTGCAACATCTTATTCCACCTCAAAACTGCTCGTCTGGCCTTCAAGGCCAACTTGAATGGACTCATTGTTACTTACCCACACTATTTCTGGCACCACAGATGTTCCTAAATATTTGTTGACTAAGACACACTCTACAACTTACAAAGTTCTAGGTACTTGTAGGGCACAGTTTTAGGTAACAGTAACAATCACAACAATAATATTCATTCATTCAACAAATATTGGGCCTTTGCTGCATGTCAGGCCATCTTCAAGCTCCTGAGGAGACTCCAGATAACAAACAGGTGAAGTCCCCGCTCTTGTGGAGCTGACATTGGAGAGAGGGGTCTCCCCGTTCTAGTCTTCTCAGGGGCCTGCCCACGGGTCATATCCATTCCAACCTCTTCAAATGTTCATTCTTCCTCCTTACCTTCTTTCTTCCCCTCCCTGTATTCAAATCCTCCACTTCCATAAAAGCCAGACAGTCTAAAAATAGCATCAGTTACATTCCCACCTGTGAGTGCTGACATATCTAAACATCAACATCCTCTGCCCACCTCCGCTCCTGTCTACAGAGATCCTGCTCCAGTGAGAGACATCAACATAGAAAGCTGTGCAGAGACAATCAGAGCTCCATGTGTCAGCGGATACCAAGAGAGAAATCGAGAGAAACAGACTCTCAGAGGAAGGGCTGTGAAAGCATGAGCTTTGGTGACTAAAATGGAAGAGGGACTTTAGGGAGAGATGGGTGGTGTGGAGAAAATGAATGGGGAGACAGGAGATGGCTGAGAAGGTAGATGAGAGGTCAGCAAAACAACTTGAGGCCACCCAGATGGAATGCTAAACCCAGAAGGCCCATTAACAAGTTTCCAGTGGTCATCTGTGCTCCATGCCGATTGCCAAGATCGAGAGGCAATGGTAGCCACCCTGGGGCTTTTCTCAGCAGCCTGGGCTTAGAGGAAGGCGCTTACAAAGAAGGTCAATTCTTCATCCCTAGCAGGCACAGGATATATTAGGGAAGTTTCCCTGGGGTTAACCTATTTACACTAAAGCCTCCTTAACTACGCAGATGGGGTTACACAGATAATTCTCTCATATTTTACCTACAGCTAACAAACAAATAACTTCCATTAGCACAACTGGCACAGTCAAATAGTGCATTATGCTTTAATATACATGAAGGATCATCTATATTAAACACCAGTGGGACACTGGTTAATTTCCCTGTATTCCAGCAGATGGAGCTACAGCCTGGAGGGGCTCAATGCACTTCAATGGCTGATGCTCATCCCTCAGAAAAATCAGTAACAAGAAGTGTGGGGAAAGAGGAGAATTACCAGTAATAATAATAACAACAAAAACAACAACAACGTTAGTTGGTATAGAACAATTCTGTGATTGTACACTTGCCTGAATCAGTGTCTGATACATAGTAAGCACTCAAATAATGAATGAATACATTTGACATACTCCGGTGACCAGATGGTGGCTTGCACATTCTTAGAATAGTGATTTTCTCCTCTTCATTCGGCTTTGCTTTCCTCTCGCGTTCCTTTGAATATTTGGATATATACATCCTTTGGACACTCACTTCCCATCAAAGTGTCATGGAAAAATTCTGTGAAACTTGACTGCAGGGTCACACTGATGTCAAAGGGAGGTGTCGGGAGAGGCATGTGATAAAAATAGCCTAACTGAGGTTCCCACCTGTTTCCCACATCCGAACTCTGTGCTCCAGGCACTGTTTCTTTCCCCCTTACCCACCGCCATCTGTATCAGTATCAGCTGGGTTGCTTGTCAAAAATTCCAATTCCCAGGCCACAACCCAAAGAATCTGATTCAATGCTTCTGGGCTGGGGTGCCTCACATAGTTCCTCCGCACAACCAAGCTTGAGAATCTTTCTCCTAGAGGAGGAGAGCCAACAATCCTTTATCCTCGGTCCTGAAACCCAGAGAGTACCAAAAACTCTGAAAACTGAAAAATTTGCATAACTTAATGGGGTGGCAAAACCTGACCCATGAAATGCCATGAAGCTATGTACAATTCTTACTTATTGCACATAATGCAAACATTCACACCCTTCCCTAGGAAATATGAATGTGTTTGATTAGAAGGTGCCGTCCCAACCCCACTGGGGATATTATGAGATATGTGGTGTGTGTGCTGAACTGCCTTTCTGAAGTCCAGACCCCTTTCGAATTAACAAACACATATCGCCTCAAGGGTTTCAGATAAAAGACACCTGTACTGTGTCCTCACATCCCAACTGTAGGTGGTGTTTGAAGCAGTTATATTTGGGTGTGACAATGATAAGAAAGCCTAATAAAAAGATGACTGGGGCTTCCCTGGTGGCGCAGTGGTTGAGGGTCCACCTGCCGATGCAGGGGACACTGGTTCGTGCCCCGGTCTGGGAAGATCCCACATGCCGCGGAGCGGCTGGGCCCATGAGCCATGGCTGCTGGGCCTGCGCGTCCGGAGCCTGTGCTCCACAATGGGAGAGGCCACAGCAGTGAGAGGCCCACGTACCGCCAAAAAAAAAAAAAAAAAGATGACTGGACTGAGAGCTGAGAGACTTCATCTTTCTGGGCTTCTGTTCTTTCTCCTGAAAATGAAGGAGGAGATGACATTTAAGGCCTTCTGGCTCTAAAATTCTGATTTTCACTCCTTCTTGCTCTCTTAAGAAATGTTGAGGCATTAATGCCACAAAGAGTAGATGGTGGTGTCATTATTTTCACTAAGAAAATTTTAAAAGGTAAAAACCTTTCTCTGTCTTCTGGGTTTTCAGACAAATTCTTGACTGACATTTCTCTTGGTGGTGTGAAAGAGCATTTACCACAACTTTACAGATATTTGGAGACATTATTGCACTCAGCAAAACTGCTGGGAAACTACTAGAATAGAGAAGTAGTCATGAGCTCCAGAGAGTACTATGGAACACTATGGAAAAAAAGTATTATTTATGTTAGTTATAAGAGATACAGATCTGAAAAAGGCTCCATTACCAGCTGCTCTCAGAGCTTAATTTATCCAAGGGCAACAAGCTGCCTCTTCGAGAATCCCAGTGATCTCTTAGCCCACGTGATTCAGGGCCCTCTCTAGCCCTCTGTGCAGTAACTGATGTTTAAATGCTCATCCTAAGACCCTGTGAAATTCCAAAGCAAGATATTGAGAAATTTTTTAAAAACTCATAAAACACAAATAAAGCAAAACAACAAGCTCTGAATTTGTTCTATCAGAAGCAATGTGTTACAGGTTGAATTGTGTCCCCCTAAAATATATAGGTTGAAGTCCTAATCCCCCAGTAAACAAGGAATGTGCACTTCCTCAGAAACAGGGCCTTCACAGAGGCAATCAAGTCAAAGTGAGGTCCTTAGGGGATGGCTTCATTATTGGGTGACTTCTTTTATTTTTTTAACATCTTTATTGGACTATAATTGCTTTACAATGGTGTGTTAGTTTCTGCTTTATAACAAAGTGAATCAGTTATACATATACATATGTCCCCATATCTCTTCCCTCTTTCATCTCCCTCCCTCCCACCCTCCCTATCCCACCCCTCTAGGTGGTCACAAAGCACCGAGCTAATCTCCCTGTGCTATGCGGCTGCTTCCCACTAGCTATCTATTTTACGTTTGGTAGTGTATATATGTCCATGCCACTCTCTCACTTTGTCCCAGCTTACCCTTCCCCCTCCTATTGGGTGACTTCTAATCCAATATGACTGGTGTCCTTATAAGAAAGGGAAATTTGCACACACACATACACATACACACATACACACAAGGAGAACACTGTGTGAGCAAGAAGATGGCCAAGGAGATAAACCAAGGAGAGAGGCCTTGCAAAATAATATACAATGTTTAGTCCAATGACAGAGGGAGTTGCCTGTGAGCTCTGGTGTGAGCATTTGAGCACTGATTGAACTCCTGGCTTCATTTTCCATTGTTTCATTTTTCTAATTTTCTAATTTTGTCTTCTGTTTTTTTAGCTTGCTGTCCTAGATGTATCTTTGTAAGCTGCCTGAAATTCTTCTTAGCTTTAGAAATGATATACGTTGGTAAGTAACTATTATCTTGCCTGGGCACATTTTGCTCACTTAACAGTAGGTACAAAACAATTAAATGGCCAAGTCCAGCTCTCCTGTAACTATTGGGGAAGGAACTGTGAGAGACGATAAGGTTTGGTTTCACAGGACACATGCCTTCTGCACTCTGGGAAAGAATTCTTCAGGCAATATGCTACTTGAAAGTGGGGCTTGAGTCACCCCAAAGTCAGGACTCTCTTCAACTCTTCATGACACAGAGCAGAGAGGGGGGAGATCATTTCCAGATGAATGGCTGTGGTAGGAATTTTATAAAGTGCATTAAGAATTAAAGGGAAAAGGATGACTGTTTACTGCACATGTGTTATGTGCTAGACAATGCTATGCAACAGATGATTTAATCTTTACAATGACTTTAAGGAAGTATTCCCAGCGCCCTACTTAAAACCGAAAAATATGTAGCTCAGAAAGGTAAAGTAATTTGTCTAAGAGCAGATAATTAGTAAAAAGGTGAGCTGAGATTTGATAGAGAAATCTGACTCAACTTCACAATACTTCCATCCCTCCAGGTTGCCTCCTTAAAATTCACACAGTTTTTGGCTCTTTGACATACAAATCAGGATCATCAATAACTGTAGCAATATAGTTGATGAAAAATCTTACCTTAAATTGAACAATTAGAAATGTTAGACCAAGACACTCAAAAGGATCTGTATGTGGTATAAAGGTATATGGCGTGAAAACATGTGGACCACAGAAGAGGATCAGGAAAAATATTTGGAGTCATAGCAATAAAAACGGGCTAACTCTAGACTAGGTTTTTCACCAAGTTTTCAGTAAGAAGGGATTGGAAGTTAATATCAGAGCCACTCTATCGACTGTAGATGTTATATTCTGATCCTTGGAAAGTAGGCTGTGACAGAAATTAGTAGTTGTCCTGTAGAATCCATTCTCTTCTTTTAAAAATAGTATGTGGTTACCCAGTTCAAGTTTTTATTTATTTCACAGCTTTCCTTGCAGACAGGTGCGGCCATGAACTTGGTTCTGGCCAATGGGATATGAGTGGAGCTGCTGTGTGCCACGGCTTGCTGTGCTCTTAGAGGGCAGGGGGGTGCCTTCCCGTGACCTCTGTTCCTTCCTCTGGCTGGGAGGAAGGTGTGGTGGTGAGAGCTGAATCAGCCATTGTAGACCTTCAGATGGAAACCAGTTGAGGATGAAAGAGTAAAAAAAAAAAAAGAGCCTCAAGATTGTGGGGTCACCTCAACAGGCTGTATTGCCAACTTGCCCTTTTATACTGGAGAGACATAAACGGTCTATGTTTTAAAAGTCACTGTTATTTTGAGTCTCATTGTTACTGCAGTCAAACCAGTATTCCAGTTAATAAGTTATATCTAACTAATAGCTAAATAGAACACCTCATTTCCAAATCTTCTGAATGCAAATGTATGTGAAAGTTTTCTCTGTAGCCTTATTGACTCCTTTTCAATTTTCCCTTTGTCACCCAGTTGCTACCAACAAGGAGAGATCTTTAAATATTGGGGGTGCTTCATTTCCTTGGTTCCTGTACTCTTGTCAGGAAAAAATCTACCCAGGGGATCCTGGCTTCTCAGGTTCCCTTAGGAGCATCTGAGCTGAGTCTGGAAACTCTGGCTCATTTCTTTTGAGTGTAGGACACGAGCAGTTGTGAAAGTGAAGGCATCGTGAGGATGATCTGATATTTATTAGTGATTTTGTTTAAGCACAAACAGTCCAAAAAGTGACTGGAAATTTCTGCCAAGATTTGACCTAAAAAAGCCCTTTGAAAGCTGGGCAAGGTGTTGGATCAGGGGTTTCTCAGACTTGCCTGAGGTTTCTAGACATAGTACATTGGCAGCTTCCGGAAGAGACAGGGGAGGGGGTGTTAGAACCAGAATTCCCCTATAGTCCCCTTTTCTAAAATAGAGTTTAGAGAAGATGTGGGAGGAGTCCCCCTAAACCACTGAGACGTCTCAGTTGTAAAACCAGTGACTTATTGATGAGCACATGGGGTCAACTGCAAGTTCTATAATCCGTTTCAATGAAGAGGAAAAGTGAAAGCGCATTTACCCAACTTTAGTCTCTATTCTAACAGGCAATCCACTTGGCGAAACTGCTAGGAAAGTTATTAGAGAGTTTAAAGCTGAGTTAGTTTCAGGTGGGATCAGGAATTGCATGTCAGTCTCTTGAATTCTTTGTCTTCACGTTTGCCAGAGCAGAACACAAGGGACCAGCCTGACAACAGATGCTCGAGTTAGGGTGGGTGGGATGGGGGAGGCGGGGAGACCACTTAGACATATCAGCTAGTGCCAGGAAGATGGGCCTGATTATGGGCAAAAGTCCTCCCTGGAAATGGAGATATTAGAATTATGCGTGTTTTTTTGTTTGTTTGTTTTGCATAAGGTAAGAAAGAAAAGTGAGAGGAAGAGGAAAATCATGGGGCTCATTAAATAAAAAAACAAAAGATCCATAATGAATATTGGGAGGGAATTATGTTGTAAGGAGAGATAAAAGTATAAATTCCATTATTTCTTTTTTGCCTAACACGAGAAGTCTGTTCATCAAATTGAAAAAGCACGAGGCCCTATGGTAATTATTCAAATAATGTCATCACATCATATTTCTAAGTCCTGGGCGGATCTAGGTGAAGAAAACTAAACAGATATGATAGTCCCTGTCTGGAAAATAAAATCCTAGGCAGATAACAGTGACCTAGATTGAGGAAAGCTACAATGCTACAAGCTTTTATTTTCAACATTCTTGTTTTGCTATCTCCCCAAAGAAATTTCTGCAGCTCTGGACTCGTATTGAGTTAAGCTAAAATTTAGAAACGTATGAGTTAATGAATTTTCTCTAGTAGTAGAAAAACAAGTTATGCGAGAAGAAGGCTATCTTAACAGCAAGTAACTGCTGGCATTCTAAGAAACCTCTACTACCTTTCTTTTTATTTAGTTGGTAGGATGTTACTGGTAGAAAAATGGATATTCCGGAACAAATCAGTGTGAGCCATTCCCACAGGTGGTTTCAAGCTAAAAGCCCCATCTTCACTTACGGCACAAGAAAAATACTGTAATTCTCTGAACATTTCCCTCTCAGGCTGCCCGAAGTCCTTTGTTTATTGTCATGAGGCGATGCTGATATGAGTTGGTCTCCAGACTGAGGCTGATACACAGTCTTGCTGGTCAGCTTTCTTTAGGCTGAACAAGGTTTTCTCATGTCTCAGGCCAAATACTAAAGAAGTGCCCAAGGCGAGAATTATTTGGAATATGGGGAGAGTTGGTGCCTCTACTGAGTTTATGCCTCAAAGTAATAAAACCAACCCTGAAACACAAACTCTGACACACAGCAATCACAAACTGAGAAGCAAATATAGGGGCTGTTGAATGAAAGGGTAACTCAGCCAGGCCTTAACAAAAACAGTGTTTGGAAACAGATGACATAAAAGATTAAAAATATCTGGCACAAGCAGGATTATTAAGAATGGCAGGGGCCAGCTGAGTATGGAACATGTGCCCAGATGTGGACTCAGGCTTAATTTATAAAGCTAAGGAAGTCCCGTGTTTCGGAGAATATGTGGATCCCTGTGTGTATGGACACCTCACCAGGGATATTTGTAAATGTGACTTTAACAGACTGTCCCTTATTTAACTTCATTATGGTCTTTACTATGACTTCTCTAAGAAGAAAATAAAAGTATATAAAATAGGAATGCCACATATTTGAATATGATTCAAGAGTTTTTGGATACATAGGTGTCACTTTGTGATCTTATACACTTTTAAAATAAAAATGCATTGATTATTATCTAAAAGTTGTTGCTGTTCTTTTGGATCTTTAAAAAAATGTCTTCAACCTATGAATCCAAGAAGAATGTATTATGGAGAAAGGAGGTCCTCAAAATTTAAGAGACTGTAAAATATCAGAGTAAGATTTGCCAGATGCCTTTTTCTCTTGACACTGTTGACTTGTTTTCTGTGAATCATACATACTGACCCAGGGCTAGAATAGGCACTAGGTAGATGTCAGTGTTTTGAAAGACAGGAGGAGATACACAAGAACTTTTATTAGAACGAAAAGGAGAAATAATCTATTTTTAGGTTCAACCTGTTCAACTTCATATTCTAATATCATTTTTTAAAAATATTTTAATTTATTAAAATTCTAAATCTTTCATTTGACTAGGAAATCCTCCTTGGGAGCCGTGGGGTCTGGTTCTGACATAGAATCAACATGGGATACTGGTTGCCAGAATTAGCTTTCTGTAAAATGCTTTTGTTTTTGAGGATCAAATCAGATAATATTTATGAAAGTACATTGAAACTATAAATCATTATACAAACGGAATGCACTATTTTAAAAAATTATTATCCTTTGCTCATAGAATCATGGCTTGGTTATCCTGAGAACTAATTGGGTTTTCTGTTTTATCAAAAAACAAAGGAAAAATCAACAATAACATATTTTGTTTCTTCTCACTGACTTACAAAGCATTCTGCTATAGGTCAAGTGATTTAAAGCTAGCCTAGCAATTATCTTTCTTTTTTCCCTTTTCCTGAAATGCAAGACTTTGTGCAAAGTCATCCGCTGACAGTTTCCTGTCCTTGCTGCTAACTACAACCGCAATTTGCTTAAGAGACTTGATCCCTGAAAATAAGTCTTTGTTGCAAAAAGACATCATAAAGTTTAGCTATAAAATAAACATCTTTTGTTTCATCTAGATAATAAAAAAGAACATTCATATTCTTACATTTCTTTGAAGGGAAAAGTAGCTAGTCAAATTCATGTCAAATGTTTAAAAGACAAAGAGAGAATGGAATTAAATATTTAGACTATATCTGATAGATAAAGGATTCAGTTAATTTATAAAAAAGCCCATTAAGTTAGAAAAAGACAATTCAAAATAAGTGACAAAATAACATAAACATGCAATTCCTAGAAGTGAAATAAGTGAATCTTTTGGAAAGAATCTTTTTGGAAAAAATCTATGAACCACAGTAATTCTAAATACAATTGTCAGAAAGGGTGATTGCCCATCTTCATTCACTTATTCATGAGAAAAATATTTCTTGCATGCCTACCCTCTGTTAGGGATGCAGAGGTGAACAAAATAGAAACACATCTTCTCTCTTGTGGAGTTCATAGTTTATTGGGAGAAAGACAGACAATAGGCATAATAAATAAGTAAATTTCATAGTATAAAGGAAGTGATATGTACAATGGAAAGAAAAAAACAGCAGGGTAAGGAAAATCGATAATACTGAGATGGGAGTAGGGGTTGCAGTTTTATACAGGGGGCTCTGTGTAGCTCTGGACTGGGGAAGTCTGAGCTAAGACTTGAAGGAAGTGAGGGAGTGGCTATTTGGATGTAGAGTGGAAGAAAATTCCAGGCATAGGAAACAGCTAGTGTAAACATAAATACATACAAATAGAAACATAAATAAAGAATATAAAAAGCTGACCTCATAAAAACAGAGACTAGGGCTTCCCTGGTGGCGCAGTGGTTGAGAATCTGCCTGCTAATGCAGGGGACACAGGTTTGAGCCCTGGTCTGGGAGGATCCACATGCCGCAGAGCAACTAGGCCCGTGAGCCACAACTACTGAGCCTGCGCGTCTGGAGCCTGTGCTCCGCAACAAGAGAGGCCGCTATAGTGAGAGGCCTGCACACCGCGATGAAGAGTGACCCCCGCTTGCCGCAACTAGAGAAAGCTCTCGCACAGAAATGAAGACCCAACACAGCTAAATAAATAAATAAATAAATAAATAAATAAATAAATAAATAACAGAGAGTAAAATGGTGTTACCAAGGGCAGGTAGTTTGTGGAGTAAGAGAGATTGTTATGTAAGAGTACAAGCTTGCAACTAGTAGATAAATGAATCCTGGAGATCAAAGGTACAGTATAGTGATTATACATAATACTGTGTTATAGACCCCAAACTTGCTAAGAGACTGGATATTAATTATTCCCACCCCCTCAAAAAAGGATAATTACATAATGCGATAGAGATGCTAGCTCATGCTAAATGGCGATCATACTGTAATATATAAATGGATCAGATCAACATGCTGTATGCTTTAAACGTACACAATGTTGTATGTCAAATACATTTCAGTTAAAAAAATATGAAAGACTCCTACAAGAAAACATAGGCAGAACACTCTTTGACATAAATCATAGCAATATTTTTTGGATCTGTCTCCAAAAGGAAAGGAAACAAAAGCAAAAATAAACAAATGGGATATAATTAGAATTAAAAGATTTTGCATAGCAAAGGAAACAATCCATGAAGTGAAAAGACAGCTTACTGAATGGGAGAAAATATTTGCTAATGATATGACCGATAAGGGATTAATACCCAATATACATAAACAGCTCATCAGCAAAAATACAAACAATAATTAAAAATGGGCAGAAGATCTGAATAGACATTTTTCCAACGAAGACATACAGATGGCCAACAGGCACATGAAAAGATGCTCAACATCGTTAATCATCAGAAAAATGTAAATTAAAACCACAGTGAGCTATCACCTCACACCTGTCAGAATGGCCATCATCAAAAAGACTACAAATAACAAATGTTGGTGAGGATGTGGAGAAAAGGGAACCCTAGTACACTGTTGTTGGGAATGTATATTGGTGCAGCCACTGTGCAAAACCATGTGGAGCTTTCTCAAAAAACTAAAAATAGAGCTACCATATGACCCAGCAATTCCACTCCTGGGTACATACCCGACAAAAATAAAAACACTAATTTGAAAAGAAGCATGCACCCCAATGTTGATAGCAACATTATTTACAATTGCCAAGATATGAAAGCAACCTAACTGTCCATCATCCGATGAATGGATAAAGAAGATGTGGCACATATATACAATGGAATATTACTCAGCCATAAAAAGAAACGAAGTTGACCTATTTATAATGAGGTGGATAGACCTAGAGTCTGTCATACAGAGTGAAGTAAGTCAGAAAGAGAAAGACAAATACTGTATGCTAACACATATATATGGAATTTAAGAAAAAAAATGTCAGGAAGAACCTAGGGGTAAAACAGGAATAAAGACACAGACCTACTTGAGAATGGACTTGAGGATATGGGGAGGGGGAAGGGTAAGCTGTGACAAAGCGAGAGAGAGGCATGGACATATATACACTACCAAACGTAAGGTAGATAGCTAGTGGGAAGCAGCCACATAGCACAGGGAGATCAGCTTGGTGCTTTGTGACCGACTGGAGGGGTGGGATAGGGAGGGTGGGAGGGAGGGAGACGCAAGAGGGAAGGGATATGGGAACAGATGTATATGTATAACTGATTCACTTTGTTATAAAGCAGAAACTAATAAAAAAAAAGATGTGGTATAGATATACAATGAAATACTATTCAACTATAAAAAATAATGAAATTTTGCCATTTGCAACAACATGGATGGACTTGCAGAGCATTATGCTAAGTGAAATAAGCCAGACAGAGAAAGACAAATACTGTATGATATCACTTATATGTGGAATCTAAAAAATACAACAAACTAATGAATATAACAAAAAGGAAACAGATTCACAGATATGGAGAACAAATTAGTGGTTACCAGTGCAGAGAGGGAAGAGGAGAGGAACAGGGACAATATATGGGTAGGGGATTAAGAGGTTCAAACTATTATGTAGAAAATGAATAAGCTACAAGGATATATTGTACAACTCAGGGAATACAGTCAATATTTTATAATAACTATAAATGGAGTATAACCTTTAAAAATTGTGAATCACTATGTTGTATACCTGTAACTTATATAATATTGTACATCAACTATACCTCAATAAAATAAAAGCTGAACCTGAAAAATACATGAAAGAATAATGGATGGAGATTACGTATAGCAACTACATATCACTAATGCCTCTATCTCTTGCAAAGGAATAGCAAGGATCCTTCAATTTGTGCTTTTCTGCTCTTTTAATTTGATGGGGGAGAAAGGGCACTGTTTGTTCTGTGCCTTATTTTCCTGATCTGTAAAATGGGACTAATAACTGCCTTGGTTATTTCTCTGGTCTTTTATAATGACAAACAAAACAATAGATGAATAAATTTAATGATAGGAAAATGATTACAGCATAGCAAGTGAAAAAATTAGTTATGGAATAGTATATCTAGCATGATCCTAATAAGAGGGGTGAGGGTGGCAATATGTGCTTATAGGCATAGAAAAAAGTGTCAGAAAACTATTTCCCAAAATGTTTAGAGTGACAATTTGGGGGAGATGATCCATACTGGTAATCCAATTTCCTTCTTGATATTTTAAAATCTTTTCCAACATTTCCTAAGTAAACATGAATTACCTACATCATTAGAAAAAAAAGTAAATTTTTTTTTTACATCTTTATTGGAGTATAATTGCTTTACAATGGTGTGTTAGTTTCTGCTTTATAACCAAGTGAATCAGTTATACATATACATCTGTTCCCATATCCCTTCCCTCTTGTGTCTCCCTCCCTTCCACCCTCCCTATCCCACCCCTCCAGGCGGTCACAAAGCACCGAGCTGATCTCCCTGTGCTATGCGACTGCTTCCCACTAGCTATCTACCTTATGTTTGGTAGTGTATATATGTCCATGCCTCTCTCTCGCTTTGTCACAGCTTACCCTTCCGCCTCCCCATATCCTCAAGTCCATTCTCTAGTAGGCCTGTGTCTTTATTCCTGTCTTTTAAAAAAGTACACAGGGTGGCCTGAGAAGCTGCCTCTGGTCCCTGCTGTGGGGTCACCTCACTTCTACTCTTTCCCATCCTTGGCTGAAAAAATCAGAAACTCAATCTAACAGCAACAGAAGTAAACAGCACATTAAGAAGTAAGGAATTACAGTGATGGACATTACTAAGCCACGAGATGCCTGTCTTCAGTTATGTAAAATGTGATTTTAATTATTTTCTCTTAACACTTAGGGGCTTTTGAGATATCATTATATTGTGTCAGGGTTTAAGAGTGAAAATAAATGAAGAAAAGCTGTCTCAACGTTGTCTGGAAGCTGTATGGGAAATCGCTGTAAATGCCTCTCAATTTTGTTGTAAACCTACCACTGCTCTGAAAAAACAAAGTCTTTGGAAGAATTTGCCTGGAAGTAGGTGACAGAAGCAGTTTGCTCTGATGGCGGTCCGGGGCTCATCCTCTGTCTCTCAGAGGCCAGACGGGGAGGAAGGTGTGAGGGGCTTTGCTGTACGTGGCAGCGGCCTGTCTTAAAACCAGTTTCTGGTGAGGATGTAGCCCTGAACATCAAGAATGTAGAAGTGTCTGGGGCAGGCTAATTGGCACCTTAAATATAGCCCAATTCAAGTTGAACATGGAAACGAACTTGAGGGAGTGTCCCCACGTGGACAAGCTTGACTTTCTTTTTAAAGTGACTGCTATCTCCCTCCTACATTTAAAATTTGCAAAAAGAAACGGCCACATTTCTCCGTCAGTTCTTTATAAGTTAGAGAAGTATACCAAGTGTATTTTCCAAAATATAAGCCTCTTTTTTTAAAAAAAATATTTAAAGGTAATACAAACTGTTTCAAGAAGAAGTGTTGGCGGAAGTCCAGAAGCTAGTACAGAACTGAAATGAGGGTTAAAATGAAATGCATGAAAGGGAATATCTGTTTAAGTGGGAACCGCACTGATACATGGGATTCAGCTCCCCGGGCACCAGGTATCACGTTTAATTGATAGCGCTTGTTAGTGGCCCTGTGGGCGGCAGGAAGGAAGAGGAGTGACCGTGGCATTCACCGAAGGACGCTCTGTCCTATCGGCAGCACAGAAATTCAATTCTTAGACGGCTCGACCACTGACTTGTGTGGTGAAGGAGGGAATTTCCACTTTCAAAAATAGTACGACTTCAGTTAGGTTTGATTGCCTTTTTGGGAAGTTTGTTATATTTAGAAGCTTTCTCTTCCCCACGCCCCATCATGGCTTTTACAGTCCATCTGCAACATGGCACGAGAATTCAAAATTTTCTGGCCTGATTTACCCCAGGGGTTCCATTTGGAATCAAGATGTTCTCTGAAAACGTAAGAAAGAGCTGTTGCATTGACAAACACATATTTTAATTAAAATGCTGAAAGTGGTGAAATGATAAGGGACTTTTTTTTTTCTTCCTCAGACTTCTCTGTACTTTTCAAATTTTTTATATTGTGGTTTTCACCAAGGAGATGTCCCAGATCTGGGCAGCAGTTTCTCAGTGCCATGGTGAGGGCCTCTCCCTCATCGAGCTGTGCTCTGCTTACACCACCCTGGGAGCCATGAAGACTTGGTCTGGAGCCAGCAAGCCTCAGGAATCTCCATGTAACATGGAACATCAGTTACACATCATGCAAAATTAGAATCAGGAAAAAAATAAATTCTATTATGAACAGTTTTGCTCACAAAGTAAAAATAAACTTATTTTTAAAAAGCAAAAAAAAAAAAAAAAAAAAAACCCACAAACAACCCCATAAACAATCCCCTTAAAATGCAATAGCCCCATAAGGAAAGGTTGGTTTTCAGAGATGGGCTTTATGTGGAATCTCAGGTGATCTCTCACATATAGTTTAGCAGGACTTACCTGGTGTGTTCTGGGTACCCAGTAAGGTGAAGTTTAGAGCGATTACGTATCGATGTGGATTTAATTTTGGATTTAGGGAGGTGCATGATCAGTCCAATCCAGTTTCTATTTTATTTCCTATCCCTCCTGCAAAGGACTTTCTGTGCAACTGTAACGTGCTATGCCTCTCTGTAGCCCCAGAGTGGAGCTGATGGGACAAAACCAGGACGAGGGAGGAAGCTCTTTTTGCCGTACCCTAAAGGACTCATAGAGGATGATTCTTTGCTTCCATTTAAAAAGTGGAAGGAAGATCCAGAAGTCCCAATCACTTCCTGTCCCTTCCCTTGAGCAGTGATGCCAAATTCACAGGTTGGTGGTTAGAGTTTTCCATCAAATATTTTAAAATGTCTCCTTTACCTGAACACCATCCACTTGAAATGACTAATTCCTTCTGTTTTGGTGCATTTTTGCCCCCAAATTTTACAGAATGTTTTAGAATGTTCTGGTTCTTTTTCCCTAACTTACTTATCATTGGCAGAATAAGTGGGAACATTCCCAGAGGGCAGCCTTTCTGGGTAAAGCTCCCCTGTGGATGGAATTTGGGAACCATTGGTACCAGTGTGACATACGAGCCTGCCAATGGCTTGGGTCATTTCGGGATTCTAAGGCACTAGATTCCTCTCATCTCATGGAAAGTTTCCCTTCATCTATCCTATCTGTCCCAAGGTGCATTCCAAAAGGTTGACCAGCTGGTCTATTAATGAGCTTCTGGGAGAAAGGGGATTTAGATACATTTTAATGAAACCTTGTAAGTCCTCCCTTCTCTGCTGACTCTAAGGGCTGTCACTGCAGCTCCCACAGCAGAGGGGAGCTGTCAGGTCCGGATAAAGAGCAGTTTGGGATGTTGGAGGGCTTCTCCACAGCAGAGCTGCATCTAGTCTAGAGATGGCTATCGGCACACAGAACTGAACTTGGAAGCAAACTAGGACCATAAATCCTGAGACGATTTTCTCTCTGAAGATGGGATCCCATCCCACCTGCCACCCAACACCCCCCTTTTTGTTTTTCAAGTCCCAGAGCTTTATTCTGAGCCAGACATTTATTGATTTGTTTTTCAGAGGGCCGCCTAAAATATCAGCAAAACCCCTTGCACGTAGGAAGCCATCAATGGCCATTTCTGGGGAGTAGGGAGTAAGTGGGCTTGAAGAGGAGAAAACTAGAGCCATCATCGAAACAAAGCCCACAACCTGGAAACTGGTGGAAAAACTCCCAGTGGACTGACAGGGGAGGGAGGACTCAGGCAGGACAGTACGACACAGAGCCTTCGTTTGGTGGGAAGAGGAAAGGCAGAGCCACAGAGCAGGTTCTCCTGGGGTTACCAAAAGGCCAACTTGGCAAGTCACATGGCCCTTCCAGGACTCAGTTTCCTATTTTGCAAATTGAGGGAATTGAATGCTTTGGATTAAATGCTTTCTCTCTAACGCCCCTTCCGCCTTTCCATTTTGGCAAGATAAATTTCAGCGAAGCTTGTAATTCAACATAAAGCTTCTAAAGAGACAAGTCAGGAGGTCTTGGAAAGGGAATCCTGACTGCAGTTGATGAATGACAAGTAGAAGAAAAGACAAGACGGAGGACTTAATCTGTGAGGAGCAGTATAGAGGGTGGGTGAGTCCGGTTTCTGCTCTGCTGTGTCCCGGCTGTGTCACCTGTGTCTGTGGTACCACCTCTCTGAAGCTTTTTCAACTGTAAAACATAAAATTTGGGTAACACCAGGACCTGCTTTACTAGTACCTGTGCAGGTGGTGAGGGTCACCGGACATCATGAACGCGAAGATCTTGGCCTGTTGCCTAGCACGTGGCTGAAAAATGTTGGCAGCTGGTGTGAAGCACGTGAGGATGGACTCGCAGGCGAAGGAAGGAGAGGAGAACGTGGGAGACTTTTGAGGATGCTGTGGTTTAGGAAAATCCCCACTGGAGGTAGGTTCCCATACAAGGAAGCAGTCAGCACACATCTGTATCAGAAATAGATCCCTTGAAGGGTTTCCCTGGTGGCGCAGTGGTTGAGAGTCCGCCTGCCGATGCAGGGGACACGGGTTCATGCCCGGGTCCGGGAAGATCCCACATGCTGCGGAGTGGCTGGCCCCGTGAGCCATGGCTGCTGAGCCTGCGCGTCTGGAGCCTGTGCTCTGCAACGGGAGAGGCCACAACAGGGAGAGGTCCGCGTACCGCAAAAAAAAAAAAAAAAAAAGAAATAGATCCCTTAGACCAGTGGCCTGTATTCAATAATACTGATCCTAGTTTAGTGTAAAATTTTCTTATTTGTTCATCTTGGATTTTTCCATTGTTTTTTATTTTTTAAAATACAGCATTAAAATATTATCTATCTTGATGATAGGGTTTTGCCCCCTCTATCCCACCTAAATTTTGCAGTCAAGGCCAGTGTTCACTCGTCTTACCTGCCAACTAAAAATTGTCACTTGCCATCTGGATCTACAAGAATGAAGTCATTCGCCACTGTAGTTGCTGACCCTCAACACCCCCTGAAAGGAATTTGGGGCTGAGATCAGGAATGAGGCACTCTGTGCTCTGGGGAAAACTGGCAGAACAGGCCTTCAGATAGTTAGATATTTTCAGGACAAGATTTTATGAGCCCGTTTTCTCACATCTTCTCATATCTAGAAAAGCACTAAAATTGTTAATGGTGACATCTGCTCCTCGTGACTGGCAGCAACCTTCTGCCAAAATGCCTGCTTGATTGCACGTACCCCCTTCGCCAAATCATATATATAAACTGACTTGCCCCCCCACCTACATCTTCAGAGCAGCTCCTCAGAGCTCTCTGAGAGGCTGTCTCCAGGGCTCTAGTCCGCATTTGGCCCCAAATAAAACTTAACTCACAACTCTCATGTGGTACATTGTTTTTTTCAGTCAATGCACCCTAGCCCCAGCCCTGCCCAAAGCAAGGTTGAAGACTTGTTTAGTCCTCAAAGTCAATCCCATAACACGACGTGTAGTAATTTGGTCTAGAAAGTTAAAGGGAAGCAGGATGTTCCACCCCCCAAACGTGCCACTTTGACATAAGAATTCTTTTGACATGAAAACACTTGAATTCCTGAGATCCCTTTTCTGCCTAAAAGCAGAACCTCTCAGAAGAACTCAAAGGTCATAAATTCTTTCTCTGGGAGCAACACTAATGTTCTCTTTTGGGAGCAGAGAAGACCATACCACATCCAGACAGACATCTCACAAGTAATCATATCTCCCATCTATTCTCTTAAGGGCTCAGTTATCTTTCCAAAAAGTAATTTGCTTTTCCATAAGTGCTCTCCCTTTGCCCAGCTAAGTTAAGATATATAGACCCCGAGTTCTCACCACCCCTTTCAGTCACACATCCCCGAGTGTTCCCATGTGAGGTGCGATGCCCGTGTTAATAAATTTGTTTTTCTCTTGTTAATCTGTCTTTTGTCAGTCCAGTTGACAGTGTCCCAGCTGGAGAACCTAAGATGGGTAGAAGAAAAAAAATTTTTTTCTCCCCCCAACAAGGCTCAGCCCCATCTAAATGATGACAACTGCAAGAAGAGAAGGAAAGATGCCTTTGTTCTACTGACTATGGGAGGAAGTCAGAAAATAAGAACTACCATGTCTCGCCTATGCCGGCACCCACTTGCCGTAAAGGCAGAATGTAGGCCTCCTAGAGCAGAGGAAGAAAACGAGCGAGAACACCGTTAACATAAGCCTTCACTTAGAATGCCAGGTGTCAGACTCTCTACCTTGGAGACGGACGGTGGACTATTTTATGGGGCCTTAGCAGAAGTCCAGCTAGCTTCACGGCTGGTTGGTCAAAGATGGTTCTCTGAAGAAGGAGGAGTTGTTCTTGTGGATTAGCAGCTATTGGGCAATTTGGATTTCTATCAAGAGGGATAAAGAGGAAAAGTTGCAAAAGTGGGCGTGGAGGAAGAACTGCAAACAACAAGGATGGGGAGGCCACTGTGGGTGATGCTCAGTTCTTTAGGGCCCCTGGCAGCTCTGTCCCTCCATCCACAAGCAGGAGGTCTAGCAGGCCTAAGCAGGTAATTTAACACTTTCAAAGAGGCTCTAATTATTACCTTACAGTGGGAGAGAGGCCTCAGGTGAGGGTGGGAGTGGAGAGCTTGAAGTATTCTGGAAAGTTTGTATCTCCCTTGGGCTCTTGTCTGTTCTCAGGGGAGACAATAGCACCATTCACAGCTCAAATGACAGGCCACATGGGCAACAGCTTGGCCACGCTTAATGCCCAGGCCATGTGCTGAACCGAGGAGCCGCTCATATGAGGGCCTTGCCCGTGGAGCTCATGCAGCAAAGCCCTGGGGAACCTAAGTTACTGACGTGGTATGAGTAGTGCTTTGCTAACTCTCTCACTTCGTATAGCACCTAAAGAGTTTCATTGTAAAGAGGTTTTACACGTAGTACCTAGTTTTTGTTTTCACTACCACACTGTAAGGCAACAACTTTTAGCCATTTCTTTTATGGATGAAAAGACTTCCCCATAGAACATTTAAGTGGCTTCCTCGATATCACTCAGCTGGTTAATAACAAGACGGGAGACTGAATTTCCCAATTCTCATTCTTCGGTTATTTCTGGGAGACCACATGGTGGAAGAATTTGCAGCTTGGAATACCTCTGACCCCAGCAAGCTCTCCTTTCATCGTGGTGCTTTTGTTGCCAAGGTTGGCTGACCTCCCCAAAGGAGGCTGGGAAAATCCAGTAACCTGAGCCCACCAGCCAGTTCTTAGGTGCCCACCAAAGATTCCTTCCACTCCTTCCCTTTTATCTTTGTCCCAGGAAAGTATAAACCTTTTAAGTTATCCCACCGCTCATCACAGAGTAAATTTCTGGTTGGCATCTGTGGTTTACTCCTGGTTCTTTCTCTATCAGAAGGGAAATGCAGTGAGAAAAATCCCCACTGTGTCCCAGACAGTATAAAAATGTATTCATTATATGATAAAATATGGTTTCGATGCCAGGGACATCATCATCATTATCATCATCACCATCAGTAGGTGTTAGAATTACAAGGAAAATACGAATTCTCTATTTTCAGGGAACTTTGCATACAGGGAGGAGACAGACTTACAAACAGACCATCTTTACAGTCTGTGATGGCTGTGGGATTAGGATGAGGCTCAAGGGGCCGTGGGAGCAGAGAGAAAAAGATGCTTCAGTCATCCCGGGGGTGTGATGAAAAGAAATTCCCTGAATACAGACCTCTCATGAGATCGAGGTCACATTTTGTGTAAGTGTGTGGGGAGAGGGACATTTCAGAAGGAGGTTAATTATAGGTAAACAAATCCTACTTAATATTTTAGAATTATGCTTGAGGCTACAGGCTCACCCGCAGTTCTGTGGCCAGGATTGACGAGAGAATTAAGTAACTGAATAAGAATTTCAGTAGCAGTTTTGATTTTGTTTGTATCCCTGGGGAAGTGCTCTGGTCTGCTTTATAATCAAGATACAGCCAAACACAATTTATTGAGTGCCCACCACGTGTCAGATATTCTGGGTACTAGGGTAATTTTGGTGAACAAAACAAGGAAATGAGGCTTATATTCTAGTGGTGTATATTGAATAAGCTTCTTAAACGACATTGACATCTGTTTTCCTTGAGCAATGGTTCCCAAACTCTGCTCATTAGAATCACTGGGGGACCTTTTAAAAAATTCCAAAGCTTAGCCCAACCTAGACCAAATGCAGGTAATTCTCATGTACAAGGAGGGTTGAAAACCACTGCCCTGGAAATTCTGATGTACTTCCCTAGGGAGGCACAACATCCCTTTCCCGCGTCTCACCAAACTTCTGAAGGTCGTTTATATAATTCATAGATGAGAAAACCCAGACTCAGAGGCTCAGAGTGACATGTCCAAGGTAAAGGGCTCATTTAGAGAGTCTCAGGGCCAGAACTTGAACCCGGGTATTCTGATTTTAAGTCTAGCATGTTTTTCACTATGTTGAAAAACATGCTAGGAGCTCCCCCCAGGGGAGTGAGGTGATTGTCTGCAAGCCTCCTGATCACTTGTCCTCACTCACTGAAGACTTTGGCACCTGGACTAGTCTTTATCCTAAAAAACATAAATAACCCAGAGATCCATTTGATGTAGAGCCCATCCTACCGGCCCTTTCCTACGACCTCCTCATTACGGTACACTTCTCTTGTACTCCACCTCAGCCGTACCCCATTGCCATGTCCTGGACACCACCTCTATTACTAGTTCATAGGAGAACTTCTCCAAGGAGAACATTGCATCCTTTTAGCATGTAGGCTAGACTTCCATCACTCCAACAGTTTGTCATCTCATCAGCCTTGAGCCTGACCCAATGCACTCACTCTCTCTTTTCTTTCAGCACCTCCTTCTTTCATTTTCCTTCATGTCTGCTTAAAAATCCTTGGGCTGTCATTTTCATCATTGTGAGGCAAAGCTTTGTAACTCCCATGGCTACTTCTCCAAACACTCTTTCCCTTGAACACCGGCCTTCACCCCTGTCAATGTCTGGTACCCTCTTCCCACACCTTTTGGTCTGAGTCCTAATTATCCTTTAGGTTTCAGTTTAATGACCCTGAGAGGTCCTATCCCTCAGCCTAACAGAGGGGTCCTCTTGTTATACCATTCCTTCCCAATCCTTATCATAAGTTCTAATTCTACACGTATCCGTGTGATGCTTTATGTCTGTTTCCGCACCAGGCAAGGGCATGAGGCTTTCTGTTTGGATTATGGTTGTGTCCCCAGTTATTGACATATCTTTTGGCACATAACAGGTACTTTATAAGTACATGAATAAACAAACAAATAAATGAAAGAATGAGTGAACTGATTAACATCCTCAAAGTCACAGAGGGTTATTTAGTGGCAGAATCACAACTTACCCATCTGATTATGGTTTGACCTTTGAGATAATTTTCAGTCACAATTAAATTTTGCAGCTGAACTCTCAAGATGCCCATCTGCATGAACCCTGTTGCACAGGACTCCACCAGAGGCAGAGTTTGCCCAGTAGTGAATCTGAATGCCCCTCCGTTGGGGACCATATCTTTTACGAGACAGCATCAAGAAGTCATCCACGGATTATGGGGTTATGAACCCCAGAGGTCATCGTGCATCACGGGGCAGGGCTAAGAGTCACTGTGCTGGCTGGTGCTACTGTCAGCCCTGAGAGATGGCCCCTCCAGCTCTCCCCTGACCAGGCCAAAGGGATCTTGCTTATTATACAATTTCTCTAATTCAATTTTAAATAAGTCTTTTAAATGTAAATTTAAAACTTTCTTCACACAGGATGTTTGTCTGCATAAAAGGACCTTTTACATCCTGAACGTGCTCAATTTCCCCCTAAAAATGTCACCTTCTGGCAGGGCTTCTCCAAGTTTCAGACACATGAGCTATTATAAGAACTATTTTTTCCCATGGGGGATTATTCCAGAACCCTCAGGAATCTCAAACTTTTATTGCTTCTTTTAATATGTGTGTAGGTACCGATTGATAACACAGAACTAGGGACCTGGGGAATGGAATCAGACAGCTGCTTCCTTAATTCGTTAATTTATTAAACACAAACAGGAGGCTGGCTATGATAATAGTTTTATGGAGAGTAAGATATATGTGCGGAAGGTTTGAGGCCATGGCCATCCAAGGTGAACTACGGAAAAAAGGCACCCTTTGTTCTCTGCTTCGTATCCTCACCAGAGACAGGGCATGGCATGTGCTACTGGTACTCATCAGCATCCAAATGAGACACATGGTCAGGTGACCTTCTGTAACTACTGTTTTTACATAGCCTATGTAAACTTGGCTTCCAACCTCAAACTAATGTTGATTCTTGAACTTTACCCCAGGGATATCATTAAGAAGAGCTGGAGCAGAAGTTGGGTGTCCGTAGTATTAAAAAATTCCACACATTGGTTCTGATACTTGGCCAGAATTAACTGCTTGCCCTCTTTACTGAAATCTCTGAGTAGGAGTCTTTTGATGATTTAGATGACTGATGTTATGTGTTTATTTACTGTAAGAATCATCTAGCTCCTGTGTGTTAGAGAGCCCAGTGTTTCACACACACATAAAAAATAAATTTGCTGAAGAGTAACATATGGGTGGCTCTGTGTCTTGTGATCTGATGCCACATGCTGGCCTAGCGTACAACCCATAACCCTAAACACTCTTAACTAACCTTTCAAGCCCCATGGAAGCTCTGCAGTGTTAGAAGTGGGCCTGCCGGGAAACACAGTAACCAAGGGTCTTCTCTGAGGATGGAGCCAACTGAGTCCCCATCTCACACATGTTCCTACTTATCCTCTGCCCACCTTCCCCCTCCTCCTTCCCCATCTAACTAGAGTATCTTTTGGCTATATTAAGGAGTTTTGGTGAGAAGGAATTATTCATCTGAAGCTCTTTCTTAGGAGGCCTCTTTTCCTTTGATAGGGTATCCTGAGAAACCCAGTGGGGAAAGCACTAGCCCTGTCTGGGCTGTTGGTCTTTATTGAACCATGAATTCCCCTGGACTGGGGCCTAGTGTCGAAATCCCTCACTCTTTACATAAATAAACAAATAAATACAATCTTTTGGCTGGTACCTAATAAAAACTCATACAGGCAAATCAAGATTAGCATACCTCCTGGAAACTCCCAGCTTTCAAACTTCAAGAAGATAGTCATAGGGTATCCGACCCAATTAATGTGCCCCCATAAAATCCCCTTTTAATCTAACAAATAACAAACAGGCTCTTTTGCTTTTCTCCAGACCCTTTGATTGAGGTTTAGGGGCTAAGGCTGAGATTAGTGATGAAAAATATTACTAATCGGAAAACCCTTTTTCTTGGGAGGAAAATGCCACAACGTATCAAAATGTCCTAAATAATTGTTTAAACAAAACAAAACAGGGAATTCCCTGTTGGTGCAATGGTTAGGACTCTGCGCCCTCATTGCTGAGGGCAGGGGTTCAGTCCCTGGTTGGGGAACTAAGATTCCGCAAGCTGTGTGGCGCAGCCCAAAACAAAACAAAACAAAACAGGTTGAAAATGTCCTTTCAGCAAAGATATTTGCCACTCTTGGCTCCTGTGCTTATATCGAAAGGATGAGGGTAAAAAAGGTAAGTATCACACCCCTGCTCTAGCCATATGGTTTTAGTTTTATTTGGATCAATTTGGACAAGAAACTTCCAAAAGCAGAGACTGAATAGCCTCTCAGCTTTCAAGTAATGCCAAACCAGGTTAGGTCCCCAGCTATCTTGGTCCCAAGGCCAAAATCATGAAATGAAAAATCCCCAGCAGGTAGAATTTATTTCTAGTGGCATACATTTTATATTTAGAGTTTGGAAACTCTCATCTAGCATGACAGAGGTACAGGTTAAGATCTCTGGAGCCCTTTTATTTTTCTTCGAAAGCTCTTAATGCAGTGGTTTTCAGCTGGGTGTGACTTTGTTTCCCCCAGGGGGCATTGGACAGTCTGGAGACATTTTCTGTTGTCACGGAATGAAGATGGGGGTTGATGGGGAGCAGGTTCTCTCTAGTTAGGGGAGAATAGATGCTGCTAAAATCCTACAGTGCTCAGGACAGCCCTTAACAATAAAACGTTATCTAGTCTAAATGCCAGTGGTGTACCAAGGTTGAGAAACTCTAACATAATGGGTACCCTTAGCCAGCTATGGAAGTTACTGTGTCATGGATGTACTCACCAGGGAGATGCTGAATAATAATAGCTATTATTTATTGAGTGTTCCCTGTGTTTAATTTATTTTTTAAAACATATTTATTTATTTGGCTGCGCCGGGTCTTAGTTTCATCACTCGGGATCTTTTAGTTGTGGCATGTGGGATCTTTAGTTGTGGCACGAGAATTCTTAGTTGCGGCATATGGGATCTAGTTCCCCAACCAGGGATCGAACCCAGGCGCCCTGCATTGGGAGTTCAGAGTCTTAGCCACTGGACCAGCAGGAAAGTCCCTTCCCTGTGTTTTAGACACTTAATGTACATTAGTTTTCTAAAATTAATAGACTTTATTTTTTAGACCAGTTTTAGGTTTACAGAGAAATTGAAATGAAATTACAGAGTTCTCATATGCTCTCTCACTTGCTCCATTTCCCCTATTAGTAACATCTTGCATTAGTGTGGTATAGTTTTTACAACTGATGAGCCCATATTGATACATTATTATTAACTAAAATCCAGAGTGTACATTAGGGTTCACTCTTTGTGTTGTACAGTCTATGGGTTTTGACAAATGTATAATGACATGTATCCACCATTATGGTATCATTTTTCATCACGATCCAAAAAGCAGGAGAACAAAAGGGCAGACAACTAAAAATGATGGAACTCAAACCTAGAGAGATTAGTGTTGTTGATTTTGCCGCCAGCCTGATTCCTTGTCTCCAGTCTCCTGTGATGTGACATAATTTAAAGTATGTTTTTATTGAAAAGTGTCTCATTTGCAACTTTTTCCAGGGTCAGCACTGATCTTTATAGTGTCCTTTTCACTCATTTAATTGCAAATATAGTAGCCTGGTTGCAAAAGTCCAGCCCTGTTAGAATATCTAACAGGCAGTTAGGACCTCTCAGCATTTACAATATATGGATCAGTGCTAAGAATACAAATGACTTTATACTGAACCGAGTGTCTTACAGGTCAGAATTTGTCTATGACAGGGGCAGGTTAAATCCATCACACATAACAATAGAATGATGAGCACATTAGCAGGTGGAACAATATTGTCAAGTAGAAGGATTTTAAAACGTGATAGGACACAACACAGTCCTTTTTTCAAGAAGCCTACATTCTAACTGGGGATAACATTCACTCACACTAAATAAGAAATTGAAGGAGACGTTGGGAATACGAATGCTAAGGCGGTGCATTGAAGGGTGATCATAAAGTTAGATGAGATTAATGAACTAAGTCTTTCACCAAGAAGTACTTTGTTTGGATGTGAGGGCGATCTGGCTGCGACATCTGTTACCCCATTGATCGCCAGGCTTGATCCGGCTGATCTCGTTGGCTAGGCGGGTGTCCCCTTCTTCCCTCACCACGTGCGTCCCTCCCAAAGCTGCGTGCTCCTTTCAAGATGATGACCTTCCCCATAGAGGAGGACCGTTCTTCGGTCAAGGGTATAAGAGTAGCTGCGATACCCTGCTAGAACCTCCAAACAAGCTCTCAAGAAGTACATTTTTCTTTTCTTTTTAATATTTATTTATTTATTTATTGTTGGCTGTGTTGGGTCTTCGTTGCTGTGCACGGACTTTCTCTAGTTGCAGCAAGGGGGGGGTGCTACCCTTCGTTGCGGTGAACAGGCTTCTCATTATGGTGGCTTCTCTTTGTTGCAGAGCACAGGCTCTAGGCGTGTGGGCTTCAGTAGTTGTGGCATGCAAGCTTCAGTAGTTGTGGCTCACGGGCTCTAGAGTGCAGGCTCAGTAGTTGTGGCACACGGGCTTTGTTGCTCCGTGGCATGTGGGATCTTCCTGGACCAGGGCTTGAACCCATGTCCCCTGCATTGGCAGGTGGATTCTTAGCCACTGTGCCACCAGGGAAGTCCCCAAGAAGTACATTTTTCAATTGTACTGACAGACAAGACTGCTTTTGGCTATAGTCCAATTTGATTTCAAAGACTTTGATTAAGAGAGAGTTAAGGGCTTCCCTGGTGGCGCAGTGGTTGAGAGTCCGCCTGCCGATGCAGGGGACACGGGTTTGTGCCCCGGTCTGGGAAGATCCCACATGCTGCGGAGCGGCTGGGCCCGTGAGCCATGGCCACTGAGCCTGCGCGTCCGGAGCCTGTGCTCCGCAACGGGAGAGGCCACAACAGTGAGAGGCCCGCGTACTGCAAAAAAAAAAAAAAAAAAAAAAAAAAAAGAAAAGAGAGAGTTAAAAATGATGGCGGATCTTGCAGGCCGACAAAAAAGGAAGCCACTGTGCTTGCTGGACTAATTCGTTAGGATGCCCTCAGGGCCTGCCCAAGAAGAATCTCTAAATAGGAAATGAATTTAAATGAAAAGAATGGCCACCAAAGAAGAAGAGCTTAAGGGGCAGGAGAGAGGCAATTTGGCTCCAGAATTCTGTTATTTCCCTAACATATTTCCTGCCTGTCCTCCTGCCAATCGACCTGTTTTGTAGCATAAAAGTGCTTCCCCAGCACAAATGAGCAGTGAAGATGCCAAAAAGGAGTATGGCTTTAGCCATCAATCCTCACTTCCATTCATTGCCTAAATCTGCTTATTTTTCTGTTTGACTTGATGGGAGGGGAGTTTTTTGGTGAAGAACACCGTGGTGAGAGATTGTGGCAGAAGGAAGCTCCAGAGGGACTTGCTCTACAGATCATTACCTGGTCTGGGTCAATCAGCTGCAACCAGCTGACTGTCATATGGCCAAATGGGGCATTTCAGATCCTTTCCCTTCATTTCAATTCAATCAGCATTCTCCCAGTGTCTGTGAAAAGGGGCCACTCTAATCTGGAGGTTAAGCTGGGCTCAGTGGGTTGCTGAAGTGAATACAGCATGCTCCCATTCACTGTGGGGTTCACGGTGGTGTCTACAATATACATGACGTGGAAACTATGAGAACACAGCCTAGTTTCCAACGCTTTCAAGCCTTGACACCCTTGGAGGGTCAGGGAAGATTTCTTAGTGGGCAGTAAGCGTTGAATGCCCATAAGGAACACTCTTTGAGAATAAAAACAACTGAGCTTTATTTATAGGAAAATAAAATAGGAACAGACAATTTTCTGTTGCTAAAAAGAATAAGATGATTGGGGTGGAGGGAGATTTTAAAGACGTTGGAGAATTTGTGGATACATGGCTTAACTGATGAAAGCAATAATTAACCCTCAAATGATTGGTTCATAGCTCTTGCAAGACCAGCTATAGTCATGTTATATTTGAAGTCAGGAGTTTTAAAGGTGGTAGATGCCAAGGAAGAGACAAGGGACCTAGGTAACCTATAAGGTAAGTAATGCCCCCAGGAAAACATCGTGTTGTTAGTATTATAAAAATAATATTTAAAAAATACATGACGATGTGCTGGGTTTTATTTTAATAGGTGGAAATTCCATAGGCTTGTGTTTCTATAAAAGGAATAGACTTTGGAAATGGTGCTTGAAGGCATGAAGCAGGAGAGGAGGACAGAAAGGGACCCCAGCCAAAGGAGGGGTGAGAGATGGACGTCCCTGTGGTTGGGTTTCCTCAAAGCCACCCTCAGCCCCCTTCTCTCATCCCTCTTCCCAGCAGCTGAACAGCCACAGAATTTATTTCTCACACTCTTCTTGGAACTGAGGGTGGCCATTGGGCCCATTTCCGGTGAAGAAAGCACTGAGTAGATTTGTGGAGGGAGTTTTGGGAAAGATATTTTGTTTTCTGATTAACAGGACAGAAACTTACCCTTGTCCCCCATACCTGCTTGAGATGCTGAGTTGAGGACAAAATCTTACAACCATGAAGCAAAACCACAAGGACAAAGACAGCACCTTGAGGCTGGCTGAGCAGACAGATGCATCGCTTGGGAACCTAAGTTATTGAGACACTTAGTGAACCCTGGAAGTACCTATCTCCAGGCTTCTTATAAACAATACAACTGAAATCATGGGTGTTTCTGTATGTGCCGTTACAAGCATTCTTAATTCCTATAGAAGAATTAAGAAAGGTACCTGGTACCTTTACAAAACAAAATTTTCTCACCTCGACCCTGCCCCTAAACACAGACCTTCTCTTTTACCACTTGAATTAAGGTAGATAGATGGAAGTTATAGGAAAGATACTTAAATATATGTTCATTTTTTATAGGAGAATAATAACTAATGTTTATTTCTAATTTGTAAATGCACAGACATTATTAAAGAAAAGAATTGAGGAAAATTTAATTGTAAGATAAACAGATCACTGAGGAAAATTATAGCATCTCCATCTATGATGTCTTGAGTAATTGCTGTCTTGTTTAAGAATTGGGAGTTGAATTATCTTTTCTTATGAGAGCCACTTGCACTATAAGACTAGGAGCATAGGAGGAAATGGGAAGGTCGATTCTTGGGGACCTATATTTTGCCTTGTCTTTCTGTCTGAGGTGAGCCCCAAGCACCGGTGTTGCCTGTTTCCCTCTTCCTTTCCCGTCAATCTTCCTCTACTTTGACCTCCTTCTTTTCCATTGAATTTTTTCGCTTGACAAGTGTTTAATGAACCTCGCTTCCTGCCCCTCACAGGGGTCTCTTATCCGCCATTGATCTGCTATTCCCTTGCTTGTACTCTTCTGCTCTCACACTTTCTCTCCTGTCCCTTATCTTTACCCTTCACATTTTTTGTGCCCTCTCTCCTGCCCTCTCCTCCCTCCCCATCCCTATACTTTCCTTCTTCCCTCCTCTTTGCAGGGAAATGAGAAGTAATAAACTTTAAAATTACACTTTGGGAAGACACTCATGATTTACCAAGCAGATCACCGAGCTGAAATGGATGTTCCAAACACGATGATGAAATAATTCTTACATTATCTAATTTTCTTAAACCGACACGAGTTAACCTTCTTCTACTTTAACATCTTGCTTGGCTACAAAAAGAGAGTCTTTCACTTCTGCTTCATGAGTATCCTCTCTTCGGCTCCTTGCTTTCCCTTTTCTAAGCCCATTCTTCTTTGGAGAGGTCATTTTGATGGTGACAGGGGTAGACGACAGAATCCACATTAGAACACCAACGACCGGGGCTGACACCTCAGAAAAATTCAATCTGAATCTCGAGGTAGGGCTTAGAGATGGGTATTTAAAAAACTCCCTAAGTGATTTTAATGTGTCTCCAGGGGTGAGAACTAATATTGCAGAACAAGCATTCTCAATATAGTACTACCTGTTAAAAAACTGTGTAAGTTAAAGTTGGGCTGGGGATAGAAGAAAACCCCTCTTTGAGTTGAGAGTGGTAAAAAAGAAAAAAAGCAGAAAAAAAAAACCTCTCCCCATAAGGGTATCAGGATTTCCCAAAAGGGTAAGAGGAGGCTGAGATGAGAGTGCGTGGGCACTGCCCACGTTCAGGGGTATGCCCGAAGCTAAAATTGTTTCCAAAAACCCCCGCAGAACCACAGACAGAGATGAGCTTGTCATACTTATATTTAGAAACAAAGCAATAAATACATGAAGGAATTCCATCAGATGTGATAAAATTAAAATAAAAAGCTTCTCTCAACCTTATAAAGAAAAATAAAGTTTTATACTTTAGTCATCTTGGTGAAAACTGCCCCGAGAAAATCCTTTTTTTTCCCTTAAACTCAGTGGGAGCAAGCATAACAATTTCTAGGGTGGGTAATTTTGCAAGAAGTTTTCCCAGGTAGTTTTAGTGAAAATTTTAGGAAGTTTTTTGGTTCCATTTAATGATTCAAGTTTAGAGTCTTGAGACGTGTGTGTGTGTGTGTGTGTGTGTGTGTGAGAGAGAGAGAGAGAGAGAGAGGGGATTACAGAACGGATCAGATGCACTGTTGGTGGACGTTCATATTAGAACATAATCTCTGGAAGGCAATTTGGCAATACAATTTTTTTAAAAACTTAGAATTTTGCATTCCACTTCCAGCAATTTTTCTGAGGAAATCATCATAGAACAGTGCAAAGTTATAACTATTTATAGTAGCAAAAAATTGAACACAGTATGTATGCAACAAAATAATTAATTATAACACAAATATGCATATAATTCCATGTACAATGGAATATAATATAATATACATGGAATATAATTCCATGTATAATGGAATATAATATGCATTCATCAAAAATAATATTGCAGAAGAATTTTCAGTGATGTGAAAAAAGCTACATATATTATTTATGAAATATATCAGGTTACATAATTACATGTACAATATTACCTCATTTGTGTTAAAAATATGAATTTATCATTAGAAAAAGGACCAAATGAGTAGAACATCAAAAAGTTTACAGTAGTTATTCATTAGAAAGCAAAATCTTTGAAAATAGGAAATAAATAGCTGCATTTGGATACATAGTAGGTTATTAAAGTATATATTGTTGAATTTTATTAAATTGTGTGGTAGAATTATGGGTGATTTTGATTTTCTTGTTATGCCTATTTTCTACGTTTTCTCATCTAATAGATATTATTTAAAAATGAGAAAACATATCAAAATATATGCTATAGAAAGTTTGTGTATATGGACAAATGACGCAATAAATATACAAAAGGACTTCAATTTTTCAGTGGTAAAATAATAGAATAATAGATACATTTTAGTCTTTAATGTATCCTTATACATGTGCGCATATACACATACACATACGACTTGAAAATCATACTTTTTTATTGAAGTATAGTTGATTTACAATATTGTGTTAGTTTCAGGTATACAGCAGAGTGATTCAGTTATACAAATATATATGTATATATATTTACACACACATATATATATATATACATATATATACTCTTTCAGATTCTTTTCCATTGTAGGTTATTACAAGATACTGAATGTAGTTCCCTGTGCTCTACAGAAGGTCCTTGTTGTTTATCTATTTTATATAGAAAATCACACTTCTGATGATGTAACTGTTTTCATAGAGAACACAGAAGAATCTATAGAATTTATTAAAACAGAAAATTTACACCTAAAAGTCAATAGTATTTTTATATAAGAGCAAACAAGTTAGAAAAAGTAACCAAATTAAAAAAAAAGTCAGTAGTCATAAAAGCAATAAAAACCATAAGGTACATGGAAATATCATTTTCAAAAGAGGAGCACAAATGCAATGGAGAATGCTGTAACATTTTAATTATTGAATCCAGGTGGTCTTGCTTCAGATTATGTGGCTCCCTTGAATTCATGGGAAAAAAAATTCCTCACTATTCTTTACTATATCCCTAAAACAAATTCAGAGATATTAATTATTTAAATATGGGGAAAAAAGCTTAAAAATGTTTAGGTGAAAATATAGGATAACATTTTTATGACCTCTGGAAAGGAAAAGATTTTGCAGGTAAGATTTTTGCTTACAAAGGGAAAAAAATTAAATTTGCCAACATTAAAACTGACTTTCTCTTTGTGAAAATCCAGCCAAAAATTTGGAGAAGGTATTTGCAACATATATGTCTAATGAAAAAATAGTAATAAGAATATAAAAAGGCAACCTACAAATTACTAAGAAAATGGCAAACAGAACAACAGAAAAACATTGGGGAAATGAGCAAAACATGTGAGCACACTCGTCACAGAAGAGCAAACTCAAATGATTATAAGTATATGAAAAGAATTTCAAATTCATTAGTAATTGGGGAAATTAATACCAAATTCAGAATGAGCTATCATTTCAGACCTACCAGACTGGCAAAAATCGAAAACTCTTTTAATGACAGCAAGCATTGATGAGAATGTGGAACAATGGAACATCTAAAATACTATAAGTATAAATGTAAAACTTCTTTTTCAAAATATTAAAAAAATACTTGGCATCATTGTGTAAGATTGAACATTCACATAGCCTTTAACCTGCCAGTTATATTCCTCTGTATACATATATGGCACATGTGTACCAGGAGATTTAGACAATAACATTATTATTATATATTTTTTAACAGCAAAACCCAGAAGCAACACATGTAGATAAAGGAGAGATTGGATAAATAAATGGGGTATATTCTTACAGCTGAATACTATGTGGCAGTGAAAATGAGGAACTGCACACCATTCTTATCAGCATAGAGCATTTTGAATGAAGAGAGCTAGTTATGAAAGACATTTTATGAAGTTCAAACCCAAGCAAAATAAAGCAATACATTGTTTAGGGATAAATTCCTATGTGGTAAAACTGGGAAGAAAAACAAAAGAATCATAAACCCATAACAAAAAACCAAAGTGCTTTTCTCAAGAAGCCTACTCTCTAACTGGGGAGATGGCTCAATCCCATGAATGAAATCATCAGTCTCTGGAATGATGGAGAAAAATAGGACTGGGGAAGGGTACAAAGGACTTCAAAAGTGTTGCTAATGTCTGATTTCTTCAGCCCAGAGGTGGGTATACAATTACCCATTTTATTATTGTTCTTTAGAACTTATACATAAGTTGTAAATATGCTTTTTTGTATTAAATGTTTATTTAGAGTCTTTTGTTAAAGAATACAAACATTGAAAATGAGAGAAAAATATTACACATTCCTCTTAGTGTAGCATTTCTCTCTTGAGATAGATAAGCCACATTTTTAAACTTGGCCATGTGACATTTCTGAGCATCAGTTTTCTTGTTTGTCAAATGGGAATAATACTTAACTCATAATGTTTTGTTAGAATTAAATGAGATATTCTTTTTAAGCCCAGCTCATGGACTGCCATATAATAAGTTTGCAATACGTGTGGCTTTATTTATTTATTTAATTCATTATTAAAATATATTACAAGTTCTGGGACTTCCCTGGTGGTGCAGTGGTTAAGAATCTGCCTGCTAATGCAGGGGACACGGGTTCAAGCCCTGGTCCTGGAAGATCCCACATGCTGTGGAGCAACTAAGCCCGTACTCCACAAATACTAAGCCTTCGCTCTAGAGCCCACGAGCCACAACTACTGAGTTGGTGTGCCAGAACTACTGAAGCCCATGCACCTATAGCCCACGCTCCACAACAAGGGAAGCCACTGAAATGAGAAGCCCATGCACCACAACGAAGAGTAGCCCCCGCTCGCCACAACTAGAGAAAGCCCTCACGCAGCAGTGAAGGCCCAATGCAGCCAAAAATAAAATACATAAATAAAATATATTACAAGTTCTTTAAAGATGGAAAGTTCTTTAAAAATGGAAAAAAGTTATTAAAAATAAACAGAAATAGAAATTACAATCTTTTGAAATGAAATATACTGAGGTTATATTAAATTAGTGCTGTATTAATTATAATATTGTGCCCAAATTTGAGGAATATGTTTTATCCAAATAACTCAAAATAGTTGCTGCACATCATCTAAACTTTCTCACAGCCTATTTAGTAAGGGGCATTTATTTACATGGCACTTACATTTTGTCCAGTATCTTAGTGACTATTGGTCACTGACTACTTCTTAGTGACTATGGGTCTTCAGAGAGCAGGCATTGAAGATCATTCATATTAATGTTCACTTCTCATCAAAAGAAGATAAAGTAGAAAAGTGAGGTGAAGTTCAAAGAGGAGACTGAAGGCAACAGGTCTGATCAGACTCCCTTGACAAGTGCCGCTTTAAATTACACAAGGATTTAGAGGCAGGCTGGGACCTGGCTCCTGCAGGGTTAGGTTTTTCTTAGCAGTTCTCCATCTGAATGACATCATTTGATAAAGTATTTTTTACAGCCCCAGAGAGGTGGGCTTGGGGTTGCTTCCATCGCCAAAAGTCAAACACTTACACAACAACAAAAAAGTTAAGCTGCTAAAATTTCTGAACCAAAAGAAGACAGAATTTCCTCCAATCGTGAGGAACCAAGACAAATGTCACATTTCCTGGCTGCCCACTCGACTTCCCACACCCCTCCCCCAGCTCCCCTTTAGCAACAGAGAAAGAAATCACAGTAGTGAATTAATAATTCTGTGAGACAGACTTTCCTTCCCCCAGTGTGATTCAGCCCTGCAGCCCGAGGAGGGGTAAGTAGCGAGTTCTTTAACTCTGTGCGCTCTGGAGCAGCTTTCAGTATTAGACATCTGGAGTTTTTGAAAATTAACACTGGAACAAAAGTGACTATCATACTCCGTGTCCCCTTTACCCGCCCTCGGTCAAAATTTTATTTAAATTTCTTTAAGGTCGCTTAAAGAGAAGAAAAAAAGAAAAAGAAAGAAAGAAAGAAAAGAATGGGAAACACTATCTAGAAATGTAGATATCAAACCATCCCTGAAAGCGTGTTGTAGCAATTACCACCACCTGTGATTGATTTTGCTACTAACTAAAGGAAAAAGGTGTTTTACCATAGATGACACTCCTTCAACTCTGTAATCAGCCTCCTTCCTCTGTCTTTCCAGCAGATCTATTTAATCATGCTTGTCTGCAGCAAGGTGATGCAATCGTTTCAATGTAATTGCCTTATCTAGGCCTGGAATGAGAAACCTCCAGTGACTGAGAAGCTGGCAGTGTAGCCCCCTTGGACATCAGAAGAGCAGTGAGAGTTTTTCCACGGTGGCTTCGCAGGAGTGTCTGTGGCACCTGAACCTTCTGGGAAGTGCCCCCCAAGAATCCACAGACTAGATGGGAACTCCAGGGTACTGGGCTGACTTTCCTGCCCTATACATTTCTAAGATAAGAGTCTAATAATAAATTCAATTTCCGGTCCCCATGTCTGCTTTCTGGGTTTTCAAAACCTGAAAGACTTACTTAAAGCTACATTCCCCCCCCCAGAGGAAATCCTGTTCGCTTGTAGTGGGGCTGAGGACTTGCAGATGTTCTATTGACTCTAGTTTTTCAGCCTTTCACAGACATTCTTAGGATGGCATCCACTGGTGATATGTTTCTAGTGGGCGAGCTTCCCACTAACAGGCAGTGTGCACTCTTCCAGACCACCAGAGTAAAATCAACACTCTGTGCTAAAACCTCACAGGATGCTCTAACCTCGGGAGGGTGAATTACGATATTGACAACACAGCTGCGTAGACAATTGTACGGGATGTTTGTCTCCCCGAGCAGAGGATGAGAGAATCCTCAAAACTCGACTCTCTGTGATCACTTGGAATTCACTATTCTTATTCTCCAGCCCATGACAGAACACTCTAGAGAGTGCCCAAAGCTGTTCACTCACAAAGGAATAAAGGAACCCCAGATATGACTTGGGGCTGAAAGGTGTTTGGACTATGGTCCTCCCCTGAGGAGGAGAGCTTGGTGTTCTTGGTGGCAAGAGAAGCAGTGAGAGGTCACCTCACCTCCTTCCTACCTTCTCTGGGAAACCTCTGCATTGGATTTTAACATCACAAATCAATATGACCCTATCTATCAAGTGCATTTCACTGAAACTATGTGTAAATTACTTGAATATAGACTGTTTTCAGTATACATATATATATATATATATATATATATATATATATATATATTCAGTTACAAGTATGTTCCCATTGTTAAAAGAGAAAATTGGCCCCAACCTTTTCTTGATAATATTAACATTTATTGAACAATACTTGAAGAAGAAGACTGAGATTTAATCTTTGTGCATTCCATTCTTTCCCAGCCATCCCCAGAACTGGGGTAAATGGACAAAAATGTCTTATGATTTAACATTGCATTTAAAAATACTCTATTGGACTTCGTTGATATTTATAACTTCAGTACCTTTTAGGAAGGATGTATGATGGTAACAGAGTGTACTTTTATTTTGTTGAACATACGCACACTCAGAATTATAAATATAGCAGCATAGCCTGTTTATCTACTTCTTTCATTACTTCATTAGCATCTCCCAGGTTTTCTTCAAAAACAGACATTTTAGTGGCTGTATATTAAGATAATTATTAAAAATGAACCCATATTAAAGTCCCTGTGAATCCCAGAGAGAAATTTTCATTGTTTTTTAGGTGAGTAGTTAATGTTTGAAAACTCAGTACGACAATACATTAATGTATATCTTTACTTCCTATTAAGTTTCAGGCACCTGCCAGTCCTCAGATCCATCCTAGTCCTGACCCAGCTTGCCTGACCAAGCCAGGTGGCTCAACTCTACCTGAAGTTGCCATCTTGAATTTCTGTTGGAGCCAAGCCATTGTGTATGGGGTGGGCTCCCACGTCTTTAGCCCACTGAACTGCATCCCTTCTCTTCCTTCCAGCCAGCACTGAGCTTGCTCATCCCATGTCATTGGGCAGCTCATCCTGATTAACACTGATATTCCCCATATGGGTCTGGAGCCAGGTTATGAACAGGATTCAGCTTTTCTGGGACCTTGGCAACATGCTTTCCTATTGCCAGATATTTATTCATTTATTCTATTAGTCAGTTGGTCCAGTTGATAAAAATATATTGATTGCCTACTCTGTGCCAAGCTAGTGTGGGGGATACTACTGCCTGGACTTTGTGCTACTGCTGTGATATCATTCCAAAACAGATAGAGCCCACTCAACCCTGCCAAGCACCTGATTCTGAAAATCACTGCTGCTTGGAGTCCTATTTTGCCCCAAACTGGACCTCTTAGATAGTGATACCATATCAAGTTTACTATATCCTTTCAGACACTATAACTTGAAAATCTGGCCACTCATCTTCGGACCCAGTTCTATAGCCAGGTGAGTCCCCGGCAATTCCGGCTTCCTCTCCTATCTTCATCTCCCCTTTGCCAAGGTCCTGGCAGACTTTTCAGTAAGCCTTGTTGGGTTCTGACCTTCACAACATTTATAGTTTACAAAAATATCTTCCCATCCATTTCCCCATTCTAGTTTTAAATCTTAAAATAACTCTGTGAGGTAGGATGGGAGGCTTGTTAAATTTCTGTTTCATGAAAAAGATATCGACTTTAAGAAGTCAAATGACTTCTTTATGTTTATATAGTTAATAAATGGCCTCTTTAGGACTTGAACACAGACCTTTTGTCTTTTATTTCAGTGTTCTTTCCACCTGACAGGGCTGGCAATGGCTAACCTCCACTTTGAACTGACCTTACAATTCATCTCAGGAGGCAGCCCACTTTCCACTATGAAAGATTAATATATTAAGCCTTTTAGGACAACACTTTAACCTCCAAATAATTACTCAAAAAATAAAAATATCGGATACAGGGCTTCCCTGGTGGCACAGTGGTTGAGAGTCCACCTGTCGATGCAGGGGACACAGGTTCGTGCCCTGGTCCGGGAGGATCCTACATGCCGTGGCTGGGCCTGTGAGCCATGGCCGCTGATCCTGTGCGTCCGGAGCCTGTGCTCTGCAACGGGAGAGGCCACAACAGTGAGAGGCCCGCATATCGCAAAAACAAAAACAAAAACAAAAACAAAACCCCACATAGACGACAAAAGAAGCATAAAGTCAGTCTAAGTAATATGTTTCCTAGTTCTGTGGTTAAATAATTGTGGTACACTTTCCACAGACCCACAGACTATTCTGCTGCCTCTAAGGGTGTGTAGCTTCTGCTGGGACAGTGGAGCTGATCCTTCTATAGGTTCAGAAGCCTCTGTGTCAACAATTTCCTTTTCGCTCTGCACAACGACTCCTTCTTTTTTTTCCTTCTTTCTTTTTTTTTTCCCCATGTGAAAAAGATCATTCCTTTTAAATATCTATTCATTAAATACATTTTTTTTTACCAGCAATAATTTTGCATGCTTTCTTTTCCAGTCTGTTTATGGGTATTGGAAAGCGGTAGGTCTCAGTCTCAAATAAAAATATCAGTCTCCTATTTTGAAAGTATTCTCCATTCTGAATACTGTGTTTTAAATAAAATGTAACTTCAGGCATGAGTTAGAAAACATAATACTTTGAAAACTGAGGAACAGGTAGCTAGTATTTTTACTTTAAAGTGCCTGTTTTAAAAACCACACACCTGATGATATCTTGAAATTCTCAAGAAGATATAAAACAACAACCAGGCTTCTATCTAGCCATTTTTAGTTTAAGTTTGCTCAAGATAATTATGAAAAGTATGAAGTGCTAGCTACTTCCTATTTTCTGACTCATCATTCTACTGGAAAATCTAACTATAAAACTGGAATTCACAGAGAAGCATTATATGCTCGTGAAACTAATCCAACATTCAGCCAACATTTTCATTGATTTCACCTTCATCAGACTGCTGGTGAGAGGGTATATGGAACCTCCTGGACCTGGAGGATTTCAGGGGCAAGGACTTGAATGAAGTCCAGGTTCCTAAAACCTGAACAGACTTTCACTGAATCATAGGATGGGAAGATGTTAGGATACAGATAAGTAGATGAGCACTGTTTTAAAGGCAGGAGGCAGGTTGGAGGTGGGGGGAGGATGGTGAGAGAGGGATTTATTCCACCTTTCTCAAATCATTTCAAGGCTCCATGTTTCCTTTTTCTTTTCTTTCTTTTTTTTTAGATTTTTTTTTTGATGTGGACCATTTCTTTCAAAGTCTTTATTGAATTTTTACAACACTGCCCCCGTTTCATGCTTTGGCCCTTTGGCTGTGAGGCATGTGGGATCCTAGCTCCCTGACCAGGGATCGAACATGCACCCCCTGCATTGGAAGGTGAAGTCCCAACCACTGGACCATCAGGAAAGTCCCTCCCCTTTTCTTAATATTAGGAAATTCATGCTTCTGTTTGCTATGATTCCTCGTGCTGTAAATGATGTCTTCTCTTACTTTGATTCTTGTGTAGACTGACAGCCAGATGCCATTTTTAATACAGTAAACTATACAATGGTATTTGAAAATCTCATTCTAATAAATTCTAAGGATTTTCCAAATTACCACCTTTTAACCCAAGATTCCTAGGTAGTGACTGGAGGGGGGTGTATCTTGGAAATGGGATATCCCTCTGTGTGTTAAACAATAAAGCAGTTCAGAAATGTACAAAGTCACCAGAAGAGACAGACTGTGGCCTAACTGAAGGTTTGACATGATTAGAGGAAAGCGGACCAATCAGAAGGCACAGGTGGTGACACAAAGAATAGGCAGGGTCTCAAAAGCAGACATGGTCCATCCCAGCACCATATGCAAGAGACAGCATCAGGGAGAACACATGCAGTGCACAGAATGAAGACTTGACCTGTCAGAGACCTGGAAACAGGAATATCCCAACATTCAGCAGAATGCATCATGGCATGACATCAGTCACTAGCTCCCCTGGATCCAATTCCAGCCTCACCAGGCCTCCTGATAAGAATGATTCCCACAGAGTGAGCCTCTGAGCAAGGAATGCCTTGACCAGAGGTGCAAGTGTTTGTATGCCTTTGGTAGAAAATTGTTCTCATGTAAACTATCAATGCAGTAACGTATCTCTGATCTTGGTTAACGTGATATTGCCCCTGGAAGATGGAGCTTTTATGCCACTTCATGCCAAAGAAGATTCACAATGATAAGAAATGCCAAAAAAAAAAAGAAATGCCACCTAGTAGGGGTTCAGATGACAAGCTGGTCACCTGCAGAAGGCGCCACCTGAAAGAAGGTACCACCCTCTTTAACTGCCCCAGTTGCACACTAACTATACTTGTGTGCCCTTCCTCTTATTGTCTCTGTGAAAATAGGACTCTTTGGACTACTAGTGATTCCAACCCCTGGCTGCATATTAGATTCACCTGAACTTAAAAAAAATGCAAAACCCGAGAGCACCCTCCCAGGCCAATTAAGGATGGAAATATCTGGGCATTGCCTTGGTTTAAAAACTGTCTGTGTGATTCTAATATGTCCCCAGGGTTGAGAACCATGAGTTTAATTATTGATAGAAAGGGGGAGAAGTTCCCCAATATATTTTAAAAAACATTTAATGAGCATTTTATGGATGAGAAACCTGAGGCTCAGAAACATGAGGCAATTTGCTCAGGTCTGTAGAGCGAATAGGCAATAGGGCTAGGGTTTGAACCTAAACTTTCTTTTACAAAATATCAAGTTCTTTCCATGATATCTGGGCTCATGCAGAAGAGAAGGTAAGAACTCTGCCAGATTCTGGTGAAGGGAGAAGATTGAGGGGAGTGAAGGCAGAAAGGGCTTCTGGAAAGACTTCCCAAGAAAAGACAGAAAGGTAGAGACCTTTGCAGAATGGTCTCCAGCAGCTGTCTCCAAAGAGTGTGCAGGGCTTCCCTGGTGGCGCAGTGGTTGAGAGTCCTCCTCCCGATGTAGGGGACACGGGTTTGTGCCCTGGTCCGGGAAGATCCCACATGCCGTGGAGCAGCTGGGCCCGTGAGCCATGGCTGCTGAGCCTGTGCGTCCGGAGCCTGTGCTCCGCAACAGGAGTGGCCACAACAGTGAGAGGCCTGCGTACCACAAAAAAAAAAAAAAAAAAAGAGCGTGCAGAGAACTCACTGGGGGCGTGACAGGAAAATGGTAGGATTTCTCTTAATTAGTTTTTTTTCCTTGGTTTTTTGCATATTTTACAAAGCACAGGATACACTGATATGGTAATATAGGTATATAATTTATAAAGAAATATATCCACATACAGTGGGAGTACATGCTCAAAACATTTTTATGGTAGGGGCACATAGTCAAAAAAGTACAGAGTCCACTGCTTAGAAAAGGTCTTCTAAACCAGGGCTGGTGCAACCCAATCTGCCCAGGCCCCTGCCCTGCAGGACAGTTGGCCCTCCCTCTGTTATTTGTGGGTTCCACATCCGTGGATACAGAGCGCTGACAGTAGGACACCATTTTATACAAGGGACTTGAGCATCCGGCATTTTGGTATCTTCTGGAGTCCTGGAACCAAGCCTCCGAGGATACAGAGGGACGACTAGATGCACTGAACTCTGGGCTGGAGGCGGGATACAGACACGGGAATTCTCAAAACATTTCTGCAGGTGTTACTAGTGTCATGAGAACCCTTGGTTAAGAATCATTGTTCTAGAGCAGAGGTTCTGAAAGTGTGATCTGGAGGCCTCTGGGGGTCCTTAAGGCTCTGTCAGGGACTCCGTGAAGTCAAAAAATATGCTTATAACAATACCAAGGTGTTATATGCCTTTCTTGCCCTTAGTCTCTCATAAGTGTTCAGTGGAATTCTCCAGAGGTTCCATGACATGTAGTAATGTTGTCATTCTGGAAGCTAATGGGATGTTTGCTTGTGTATTTTGTGCTTTGAAGTTTCTTCAGTTTCAGTTTCTAAAGTGGTAAATATAAATGGGTATAACACACATACACAAAAAATCTCTGGGGTCCTTAATCATCTGTAAGAAGGCAAAGGGGTCCTGACACCAAAAAGGTGTCCTATTCTAGAAAGTATAGAAGGCCAGGAGATATATATAATATAGTGGCAGAAGACGAGAATGAATAGTTAAGTTGGTTCAAATTGTAAAGAGCATTGCATAGCATGTTGGAATTGGACCCTGATGGCTTTTGATACACCATCTTTTTTTTTTTTTTTTTTTTTTTTGGTGGTACGTGGGCCTCTCATTGTTGTGGCCTCTCCCGTTGCGGAGCACAGACTCCGGACGCGCAGGCCCAGCAGCCATGGCTCACGGGCCCAGCCGCTCCGCGGCATGTGGGATCTTCCCGGACCGGGGCACGAACCCGTGTCCCCTGCATCGGCAGGCGGACTCTCAACCACTGCGCCACCAGGGAAGCCCAATACACCATCTTTAAAAACATTTTTGAGCATGCATTCGCAGTATGTGTGTTATTTTAAATTAATTAAAATACACTATTATATTATATAAAACATTAAAAATCAGAAAATATGGGAATTTTAAAACAGATAAAGATGAATCAAGCAATATTTTCAAATAACTATTTTTATTAATGGTAAAAATACCTTCTGCTCTAAATAAGAAATAAAATTTTTAAACATGTTTTATTATTTTAAAAAATTATCTATTGCTTTATAACAAAGCCATTCCAAAGTCTGATTCTAAATTCACTTTGTTGTGATCCTTGACTGAGCTGGAAAAGATACCTACAGAAGATAGAGAAACAATAGAAGATGGAGAGAAAGAAAAAAAATCATTGTGCCTCCTTATTCATAATGAATTAAATTTCATTTCCAGCTATCAACTATGCAAAAGTTTTTCTCTAAACTTAGCTAATAAATTTCAATCTTCTTTGATTTCAATTAGTTGGGAAGGTGTAAAGATACATCCAGATTTCCAATAAATAGGTTCAAAACCCCCTGTAAGTCTTCCTTTGGATACTTTTTAACCAGACTAGAGTATTTTTGTTTCCAAGCTTAAGTGTGCAGGTAAGAGAGTGTCTAGGTGACACAGCTACATCAGTTTCAGTAATAAAATCACGGTAACAAAGGATAGGTCAAATTTTATTTGTATCAAGATGCAGGAAGTCAGTGAATGAAGGCACTATTGCTACCCCCTCTAAGCTGAGCAACTCACAGTTACTTCAGGACTGCTTGGGTGACAGTGACCCCCTGATGCTGACAAGGGGAGAGCACCCGTAGTAATTCATATATCAAATATCAGCAAAATGAACTCAGAGGTTTCCTGTTTTCTTCCTGCAACTCCTGGTTGCACGCACCTGGCTTTAGGAGCAGTAGAAAGCCATGGGGGAATATTAATTAAAGGAGAAGCATTACCAGGTCCGTGATTTACAAGCATAGGTAACTAGTAAGAGACTGTCTAGAAAGGAGAGACCAGAGGCAAAATAAGACAGCAGGAGGCTGGGGTCCAAGCTGGAGCTGCAGGAGGAAAGGTGGGAAGAATGGATTTGTGAGACATTTTGGAGATACACTTCACAGAAGTTTGGATGTGGGAGGATGGGGAAAAAGTCTAGAGGTGGCATGGAAGCTGATAATGCCCTTCCCTGTGCACGGAAGGAAGAGGGCAGGAATAAACATTACGCCTTCGGTTTCGGATGATCTGAACTTCCACCCATGTGTGGTATGAAGGTGATACTCCACAGTGTTAGAAGTAAAGATCTGGGCAAGCTGAAGCAAAGCCCGTTCCTTCCAAATCTTATTTTTCAGCCCACCACGCCTAGGTCCTTTGCCTTTTTGGAAAGTCATCGATTTCTTTGAGACTTTGAAGAAAGCCACTGGCTCCACTTCAGAAAGATAATGTACACACCCCAATATAAAGTTGTACATATGCTTTATAGGGTCCCCAACCCTGAGGTCCATCCACCACTCCAGATTGGAGATGTGCCCTAAGTGGCTCTCTTGCTGCCCTCCAAACCTGCCCTATTTCATTTTTTGTGCCATTTCTCTGAGTCAGAGATAGTTTGCTAATTATAAGTCACTTCCTATTTTAGAAATCCTGATGACTTATGGTCAAATGCTTATGTTCATCATGCTGATTGAAGGACTGTAATTTTTAATGTTGGGTGAGAGACAGAGGAAGAATGGAGAAAAAGAGGTCAGTTCAAGGCTTTGTGATTTCTCTGGGTAAGCATTCATACAGCTCAGATAGGATGGGGTGTCATGGGACACACACAGCATCACCTGTGAATGATTCTTGCCTGATTGAACCTGAATCTAATAAGAAGTCTAGAAAGACAAGTGAAATGACACCAGAAGAAAGCAATCTGCCAAATCCAGAATGTGAGTTATTCTACAGATCAAATGACCTAATCGCCTTAAAAAATAGCATGAAAACTTAAAAAGGGAGTGTCACAGACTAAAAGAGCCTTAAGAAATGTTAGCAATCAAAAGCGATAGGACTCTGTATAGTGGAAAATGTGAGAAATTAGAATACAAACTTAAGAATTGGATGGTATTAAAAATAATTTAGCTGGGTGTAATAATGGTGGTTATAGAAAAAGAACCTATTCTTAACAATTAGAGATGCACACTGATTTGTGTGAGGACACAATATCTGAAATTTGCTTTAAAATAATCCAGAAAAAAAAGAGGTGACAGATGAAACAAACGTGGCAAGATGTTTCTGTTGAAACTGGATGATGGGTATATGGGGGTTCATGATATTTTTACCTGTTTTCTTGTATGTTACAATTTTCCACAGTAAGTTTAGAAATATTATAAATATTTCTTTAAATGTATGGTTCTAAAATCTGGCTGATGATCAGAATCTCCTGGGCAGCTTTAAAAAAAAAAAAGAGATTCCAGGAGCTGCACAGTCCTTCGGCATCAATCTTCTATAGGTACACTTGTATTGGGTGGAAGAATGGGCCATTTATGATTTCCCAGGACACTGCTGCCGCCAGTCCTCATGGCCATCACAGTCATAGGTCGCCTCTTCTAAGATCTGACCCAGAGGTCTTATACTCCTTCCTCCCCTCTGACTTCTTTCCTTCCTGTCTCTCTCTGCTGCTCCCCCTTGTCTTTTCTCTCTGTACTTCAGTAAGGCTGAGGGCAGGAAACTTCAGAGGAGCACAGGGAACAGGCACTGGCACGTCTTTCCTACTTCCCCCTGGGCCTCCATGTCTTCCCTGTTAAACCAGATGCCTTACCCTTAACAGTAAGTTCTCTTAATACCTATGGGTGAGAGATGTACCCCCTGCCCAGGTGTTCCTTGAAATAAAGTTGTTTGGGAAGTGTGGTCTAGGTAATGGGGCCTTTTTCTTTCATCATGTGTAAACAGAAAACACCAAAATTTGTTCTTAAATAATTTACTTTTTAATCTTGACTTCTGTGAAAAGTTACATTTAAATTTAGGAAAACTTGAAGAAAGCCAATAGAGAGTCAACAGTTTTCTATGAGAGACAACTAGATGTGCAAATTTCAAATGTTTTCTATAATAAGTATAAATAATCCCATTTATTCACATTAAGAATGAAAATATTGATACACAAAATATTAAAATAGCAACTTTAAAAGAACTAAATGAAAACACTGAAGTTTATGTGAAATCTTTAGAAAGACATTATAAAGAGATCTGTCAAGGAAAAAGGCTTATGGTATCTCAAGGGGAAAACACATCACAGAGGACAAGTAAAGACCATGGAGAATTAGTTATAGATTGCTCAAATTTTCAGGTTCTAAGTCCAGACCCCCTCCCCCCAAAAATAGCAGCCTTTACCTCTGGGGACAATGTGTTTCCCTTCCTTTTTTTTTCTAGAACAAGTATGAGAGTAACACAAAACACACGGAGAAACTGCAGGCCAAGGACAGAAAGAAATTTCCTCGTACTCATGGTTACAAGGTTGTGCTGTCCCAATGCTAAGGTGGCCACGAGGTCACTGCCCTGCACCCCAGCACACAGCATTAACACAGCAAACAAAACCATCACCAAAGGCTCCACATTTCCCCGTGACCTTCTCCAATCTCATCCCGGCTCCTTCCCAATCGTCCCTCTAAGGAGGTAGGATACGCAGAAGCATCTATACACTGTGGAGAAGGGTTTCTCATCGGAGGGTTGGGAAGTGGCTCTGGCCAAAGTTTCACGAGGAAGCATGAGAGTTTAATGAATTTATTTTCGATGCAACTTCTTCTTTCCAAAATGTGTGGAAAAGGTCGACTCCCTTACTGTGGTCAGGAGTTTGCTGTGTCTATAACATGACCGAAAGCCAGTATGTTATCTCAAGAAGACAGTAGAGCAATTTCTGCAGACCAGAAGAAACAGCTTCACTTAAATAACCTTAAAGTTTGCAATAAAATAAATAAAGTGATTACACAGACACAAGAGTCTGCTGGTGGAGTTCAGGTGGGCTGTGTCTACGAGTCGTGCTAGCCCCTACAACAACCAGAAAATAGGTTATTATTATCAGTCAGTCTTCTTACTTAAACTTCTAGGGCAGCAGCGCAACGTAACAAACAAACAAAGTTCCCTCATATGTAACATAAGGGGCCATTGTATGTGTATCCAGGTGTATGCTCACCTCAGTTCAAGTTAAGCTTTAGAAGTAAAGACGGTGATAACCAAAAGAGTTACACATCTGCCCACTGAGAATATTCTGGGTCTTACAAGGTGCATATCGTAAAGAGCAGCTGGTGTGCTTTTCACCGTGGACTTGTTCAGTCTCAGCAGCCTCAGCATCACAGTCCGTGGACGGTTCGGCTTCTGCCATGTCCGTGGGAAAGGAACGGGGCAGGGAGGATGAAACCGTGAACGAGCGGCACTCTGAGGCTGCCCGTTACCCCTGAGCTTCCCGAGCTTCCGGCAGAGGGCCTGTGGGCCTCAGCTCCGCATCTCTGAGAAATGCTTTTGGAGGGCAGGGGCACTGGCTCCGACTTTCCCAGCCCGCCTGACCTGCGTCTTTTCCCTTTTCTCTAAAGATGAGGCAGCAGTCCTGGCACGCGTTCTGAGTCCATGAGGTTCCTGGCCGCCGCTTGGAAGGAGAGGAGGTGGAGCTCTGGGCTGAAGCTCACACTGCCCGCGGCCAGTCACACGCTTCGCTCAGATTCCAGGCCGGTGACCGAGAGCTTCTTTCCTGCCCTGCTCAGAGACACCCTGGCCCCCCATGCAGGGCCGGACCCTTGGGTGGCACCGGGGCGCTGGGAGCACAGCACCACGTGGGCTAAGGCTCCAGGCCCCTCCGGGCCGGGGCTGGCCCCCTGGGTCAGGTTAGCCGTACATCTGCTTGAACTGAAAGCACTCGTTGCAGTAGCCGTTGCACTTGGCGTTGCCGAAGTGTTCACAGGCGGGGGCCCGGCAGCGCTGCGTGGGGGGCTCCTCAGGGACGGGCTCGGGCCGCCGGGCGCTGGCGGCCACGCGCTGGCCGAGGTGCTGGCACTCCATGCACAGCTCCTGGTTGCAGCAGGCCAGCACGTTCCTGCAGGTGGCCCGCGTGCACTTGGACCAGGAGGTGCTCTGGGTGGCTCGGGGCAAGTCTCTGTGCTGGCTCGCCCTCTGGGTGGAGAGAGCAGAGAGAACCACTGTCACATTCATTGTTCAGGGACCACACGGTGCCATCTCATCTGACGGTGTGGGTTCTACAAAGGGCTGGGGTGTGGTGAAGGCACCTGCCTGACCAAGCGGACAGGAGGCGGTCTATGGACGGGAGCCTCCAAGGACCTTTCCTCCCCATCGCACGAAAACAGACCTGGCCCCAGGGAGGCCCGGTGGAACCACCAACCCTAACACGGAGGCCGGCAAAGCCTGGCCCGGCTCGCTTCCCTCTGGATTAATGCTAAGGTGCCCTCATTTAGACAGATTCCCTACCACCCTCCAACCAGCAGGAGAGGCATCTATCCATGAATGTTTGCTTTTCTTATATGCCAGTAAGTGGAGACACCCGGGATGTTCTGCCTTTTCCTTCTATCTCATAATAAGAGGATTACTTAAGAAAGTCTGAACTTCTGCTACAAATCCAAGAAGTCTCTGATCGCCATTTGGCTTTTCGGAGGCTTTAACGGGTTTTATTCCACGGCTGGTTTTATTTGCTTCTTAAAATGAATCTAAAGTAAGCTTAAGCCATGAAAATCAATAGGAACTGCTGCGCTTCCAGCCCTGGGGGCCAGGCTGACTTTTCCCCTGGTTTTTCCCTGTAACTCAGCAGGGAGGACAGCCTGCTTATCACTCCGGCGAGGAGGCCGGGCCCACAGGAGAGGGGGAAGTCCCTCAAGATGTCTCACCAGCTGCTCTTCAGTCCTTTTCGCTTCATGAAATCTCTGATTCTGAGCTTCGATGAAACACTTCTGACAGTATCCTTCAAACACACTGCTTCCGAGGGCGCCGCATTCCCTGCCCAGGCAGGGGACAGTGTTCTGGAACCTGGAGGCCGTGGGGCTGGCTTTCCCTGAGGCAGGGACAAAATCTACAACAGAGCAGAGGCTCATCAGTAACACGTACGGTTCACCAAGCGGACGGATGCTGACATCTGAGAAACAGACAGGTTCCTAACACAGGTTAGACCAGCTGCGCTCTACCTACGAGAGCAACCTTTCAGAAACCTAGCAGAATAACCAACAGAAATAATACTGTAATAAAAACATCTTTGACTTTACAGATCTCTCCCTTTGGAACGTGCCGCACTGGTCGGTCGCAGTAACAGAACAAGCAGAGACATTAAGTGCCCGTCCTTCTTTCAAATCTGAGATTTCAAAAACCACAAATGGGCTCTTAGGACGTCAGGGAAGGCCGCTCTCTTTCCAGCTACCACTCAATGGGTTTTGAATTTTCTCTAGTATGCCAGAGTTTCAAAAGAAGTCTCGTCTAAATTCTGCGTTACAAACACTACACCACATGACCTTATAAAAACAAATTCTCTGAACTCTACCCACAGGGCTCTTGTGGGTTTTGGAACTTGCTGTTCTGTGCTTTTGCTTCCAGGTGCGCCGGCAGAGCCACTGTGACTGTCCCCCCCACGCAAGGCACACTCAGTGCCACAGCCCCTTCTTGAAGGGGTTCCCTTCTTGAATTTCAGGGGCAAACTGCCTTCTACGTGGGGTTTTGAAACAGGGGTGAAACCCATCCTCTCACTCACGTTTATTTTCTCTGTACTCGATGAAACACAGCGTGCAAAAGCCTTTGTTCTCTGGAGTCCCAAAGTACATGCAGCCCGCTTTCCTGCACTTGTTCGTCCCCGTCCTGTCCCCTGGAGTCCGTGCGGCCGGGGAGCGGCGGCCAGAGGGAGCCTCGGGCCCGGCTCCGCGGCAGGCGTGCGGGGAGAGGCTCTGTGCGAGCTGTGAGGGGTCAGACTTGGAGCGCTGGTGGCAGGAGAGGGGGCTGCTCGAGCTGAGGTTCGGGGCGGGCTCGGCTGTAGTCCTTTTAAAGCAAGCACTGCAGATCCCATTAAACGTCCTGGTGACGTCCTGGAGGCAGGCTCGGCACTTGCCGGGGTCGAGATGCTGCGCGGGGTCCGAGGGGTGGCCCGCGGGAAGCTGCCGGGCGTTGTGGCATCGCTCGCAGAAGCCATTGTGCTGCACGTTGAGGGTGAAAGGGCAGCCGGGGCTCCTGCACTTCATGGCCGTGGTCTCGCTAAACAGGAAGAGGCTGGGCGCTGTCGGAGGGGCTGAGTGGGGACCCCCGGAGGGCTCCTCGGGGCTCCAGGCCTCCCCCCGGGAGGCCCCGAGCACCAGGCGGGGCAGCGCCTCAGGGCCCGGCTTGGAGCTGGGCTTTGGGGCTTTGGTGTGTTTCTTCTGCCGCCTCTCCGAGCACTCGTGGCACAGAGGCTGCGTGTTCACAGACATGAAGAAAGGGCAGTTGGGCGTTTCGCATTTGATGTCCATGAGAGAAAGCTGGGGGACGGAAGGTTCCAGAGGATTCTGGGGGTGCGTGTCTCTCCGCCCCTGCTCATTGTTTTCCTGCCACTTCTTGTACTCGTGCTGGACAAGTTCAAAGTAATCATCTACCAGGTTTATTTCTTTGGGTAAGTTAGCTTCATCCAACCTAAAGACCAAAAGGAAAAACATGAGACTACACACATACACATACACAGACACACACATACAACTTCACACCACTAGATCATAGAGCAAACTTTTAAAATGTGGACTGTGGTAATAACTTCATAACCGTTCACTGAAATGCAGCCTGTGATGAAGACTTTGCACCTCTAACGTAACACAGTCCAATACTGTGAGAAGACGTCATTATTTTGAGAATCAGTCTTATTTAAATAATTTTGGTCCACCCCAAATTATAGATAATTCTAAAGAAAGGGCTACTCAGGGGCTGCTTCTATACTTAATTACCCTCTTCCTCTTTGAAAAAGTCACTTTTACTTTCTAACTTCTCAGAGATCAAATTTCTAGTGAAACGTTATTCAGGGTATTCATTTGGGATGAGCTTACTTTATAGTACAAACTACCTTGTAACGTGTTCTGTATTTTTCTTTATTAATTTATTTTATTAATTTTAAACGTGCACCTGGCCTCTACTAGCGGTAACTGCCACGAGCAGTAACTAAGAGGCGGACACACCATCAGGCGTTACATGCTGACTTCTGACTCTGTAATTTGTTCATCTCCACTTTGAGAAACCGATTCTCTTAGGTCTTCTCGGTCTTGCGCATTTCAAGTTCTAGGAAATGGGCATCTCTTTATCATCAAGCCAGTGTTTACAATTTTGATACCTGTACAACCTGCACTCTGGGTCTCTCCTCCCGACCCCACGTGGCCAAGTCACGTGCCTGCCACATAAACACATTCTACAGCTCAGTCTGTGTCTGGTGTGTCTGCCTTCCCCAGAAACCAGGAGAATGAGTGTTTTGTTTCTAAGAATTTTCGCTTGCTAGTCTAGCACTAGGGTAATTAAAAAAAAAACCAACCCATCCTTGATGTGAATGCACTTTTTAAAGCCACAGCGCTGACGCTCAGCATCCAGATATGCAGAAAAATCATTTTGGATAAATTACTTGTTCCCATGTGAAGCCCAAGTTAGTGCTACCTGAAGTGATTGTCTCTGACTCACACACAAGCCCCTAAACTTGTTTCACGCTGGAGGAAACCAGCTTCAAATAACTTTACTGTTGGTCTTTGGGGTAGCAGCAGCTTAGAGATGACAAAGGATAGAGCGAAAACCAAACTGCTTACTTTGCAGCGTTAATTAAATGGGTGGTGCCATGGTCCCAGCCTTGAACAGGAATTTCTATCACCATCAAGTATTCTTTCAGGAGCTTTTCCTTCATCTCATTTTCAGGATCTGTCAAAAAGTGAACTTTTAAGTCTTCGAATCTTCCTCTCTCTCTGTTAACAAGTGGAACAGCTCGGATTTCTGAGGGAAAAAAACAACACATCAGCAAAATATGATTCTACTAAATGAGATTATGTGTGAGGCCATATATATAACGACTACATTTTGAAAATGCAGAAAGGATACAATTACAGAGTGGAAAAGTATTATCTAGTCACAAAATCAAATGGGGAAACAAACTGTGCTAAACTCTAATAAAAAACACATGGTTGGGACTTCCCTGGTGGTGCAGTGGATGAAAATCCGCCTGCCAGTGCAGGGGACACGGGTTTGAGCCCTGGTCCGGGACGATCCCACATGCCGCAGAGCAACTAAGCCCGTGCGCCACAACTACTGAGCTTGCGCTCTAGAGCCCGGGAGCCACAACTACTGAGCCCATGCACCTAGAAGCCACCTAGAAGCCCGTGCACCGCAACAAAGACCCAATGCAGCCAAAAATAAATAAAATTTAGAAAAACCAAAAAACCCCCACATGGTTTCCAGGACGCCCGCAGCATATTAAGCAGCCTGGAGGCAGTAGGTCTTATTGGTCAAATCCCACACTCAGAACCAGACCGACCTGGGTTCGAGTCCTGACTTTGCTACCATCCATCTCTGTGACATCAGGTAAGTTATTTAACTTCTCTGAGCTTCAAATGCCTCATCTGTACTCTAAGGCTATCGCATCCACAGGGATGCCGTGAAGATGAAATGAAATAAAATAATGTACCTGAGCATTTGTAAAGTGCCTTATTAGTTCCTCATTAAGCTATTACAATAATAGCTAACCTGCCAGACATTTACCTGCCCCATGCCAGGCACTGTATTATGGGCTAACTAACAAATGGTAGCAGTAATATACATCATCTCCTACTTGCCACTAACATGCTGAAAGTACTTCCCAAACTGTAGATAAAAAGTTGGGGGCGCATTACGATGACTGCTATTGCATCACTGTTGCTAAACAACTGACAGAACACTGTATTTAAATAAAACTAATATACTTAAATGAGACTTTCAATAAGGAGCAAAAGAGCAAACCCTGATGTTCAGGAGGAACGGGGTGTACCAGTATCTACCAGCAAGTACAAATGTGAATAGATGCTCAGTTTTCTCACCAGGTCCACTGTCCTTCATGGTCACCAGGGGTACAAAGTGTTGGCTGTCGTAGCCGAGAATGATGGGGTATCTGTAGCATTCCTGGGCAGGCCAATGGAGAGGCAAGTAAATTCCGCCCACCTTCAAAGGAGCGAAATTGGAACCCGATTCCAAACTTCTCAGCATTTTGTCTGTTTAAGGAAAGAGAAAGAAAAGATAAGGCCCTCCGTGGCTTTCATCAGATTCCATTTAACTATGGTCTCCTGTAACTTTGGTAGCATGGGTTTTCCTAAGAGGTAAAGCACTAAAGCTGAAAAGCACTTAAATACGGATAAGCCCTCAGCAGGCATCTCACCTGAAATGACAATGATCGGCCTTCTGAGGATGTTGCAAAGGACAAATATGTGTATTTCTTCCAGTGAATTATACTGAAGTCCACTGCGGGCCACTGGTATGTCCGTGGATGCCATTTTGACAAGGTTGTCCCATTCATCAGTCCAATTCTAAGGGGACAGAAAAGAAATCATTGCATGTACTCTGCACTAAAAAACAATTCTGGCTTCACTCTATAATTTATCACTTGTATCACTCAGCTTACTTTTACCCTTTCTTGAAATTATCACTTAAACGATCACCCTTTTGTCCCCACTTTGGTTTTCTTCCCTTACTTTTTTCCACTACAAGGCAAACTCAAAAGTAGGGGAGGATGGGGACAGCACCTGCTTTCAAAAAAATCCCTGATGAGGCATAATGTCAACGCTCCTCATCCAAATGTGCACAAAAATCCCAAACTTGTGACTGAAAATGGGGAGGCACCCGTCTGAATTTGATTGGCTGGCTCAGTAAAGCATGAGAAGGGCAATCAAACTGAAAAACAACTAAAACGCCACAGGGAAGCCCAAGACCAGAAAGATCATTCTAAGATGACTCCCCAGCTGGGGAGCAGTGACAAGAGCCTCAGGTCCATCCCACAGGAGGTTTCTGGTGTTTTCCATTGACTCTGTTTTGCCAAGTTTACGTGACCCGGCAAATCACATGCTCCTTGAGAGCAGGGACTGGCCGAAGGTATTGTTTTGCCACCATGGAGCTCTGTCAATAGATGCTTGATGAGGAAACACAACATACCCGGGTATCGTAGCAAAGCCCCGTTTCCACGAATTCCTGAGACTTAAGAGACTCCAGCTGCCAGCGGAATTTAAAGTTGCGGGTGTCCGTTTCCTTGAGGGTGCTGAAGAGCGCCTTCCTCAGGACCAAGTCTGTGTCCTGTACACCCCACATGTACTGGGAAGCAGCGTGCATGAGGCAGTTTCCGTCACCTGAGGACAGAAGGGAAGGAAATTCAAGCAAATCTACATCTAAGGCCTAGCAGGGGTTCACAGAGTAAACTAGCCTTACAGCTACCATGCAGGGACCCAATAGCGCTTGTGAGAAACGCCAGTGGTTTAATGTCTTAGGCGAAGGGCCAACTGGTAACATTTCACAAGGTGATGACAGCTTTAACGAAAAAAAAATATATCATTCTTTTAACTCTGATTTTTAATGAATGATACTAACAGAGCCAAGGAACCAGAGACTGAGAGTCAGGAGCCCTTGGTTCCAGCCTGGCTCTGCCCTAACTAGCTTAGGTGACCTTGGGGGGAAATTCCTTAACCTCTGAGTATTTTTCCTCTTTGGAAATGAGGACATTGGGTTATGATCTCTGAAGTCCACTCCTTTCTAACATGCCTTGATTTTCTGGCTAAGACGCTGGCACTATTGCTCTCTGACTCTGAGAGAGAACCCCCAGGGTAACATGCTCAAACCAGGAAGCTGGTCTGGCTCCATTTACTAGACAGGGATGGCCTGGCCATGACTCAGCGGTACATGACTTGACCATCCCACCACAGCCTTTGGGGCCTGGGAGCTTCCTCTCCTGGTCTGTAAAGTGGGATTGAGAAGACTGAATTACCTACTGCCTGCCCACCCCACCCCCAGAAATGCCTTGTGTGAACCCGCCTGTTAGCAATTAGAGTCCTTTCTCAGAGTTAAAGAGGGCCTGGATGTCTACATTTGAAAATAATTCAGTGTTAGGGCTGGCACTTGAGGAATTTTGAGCCTTTTGAGAAAAAGATAGGTCTAATTTTATTCTATCACTTTGTTACTTTTATAGGTTAAAATCCACAATTCATGAGAATGCTTTGCTTTTTGAACTCCAAAGAATAAACATTTTGGAGGTCTGTTTAATATTAAAAAAGTTAACCCTTTAGTCTCTTTTGGGAAGTGCATAATTGTTTTTATAAAGAGAAGTTCAATCGTGTTCTTACATTGTTTTATGGGGCAATAAAGCTATTTGAAATTTTATCAAATCTTAATTACAGTCAACTGTAAACAACAACAACAAAAAACCCTCAAAAATGTATCCGCAGCCAGTATCCGTTCAATTTACACACTTAGAAAAATTAGCTAAATAAACATTCAAACAAATGAACCAAAAAGATCGCTCAAGGCTTGTGTCTTGGCAAAAATGTAGCAACAACTGCATTCTGTTGAAATTTCCCCTTTGCAAAATCTAGAGCAAAGATAAGGCTTTTTTTCTTCTTGTGCTTACTTTCAGTTCTTTATTGAGATGCACCAGCATAAAATTCCCTAAGTAACATCTGGAATTCCCCAGCGCTAAGTTATTTGACTAGCAATTGAGCAACAGCTATTGTACTTTTTGTTCTGGTGTGTAGACATTTAAAGTGCGAAGTGCACTCTGGACTTTCCAAGTGGGTGTGGTCAGGGTGAGCTGGAATAGGGCTACTCATTATACAAGTGAAATCGCTGCAGCCAATAGACGTTGGAATTTTTCACATGAAGTTTCAATTTTATGCCACCTACTCCCTTCCTCATTCACCACAGTCTCATATCCTCAAATGCAAACTTGTGAATCACCCCCTCCCCAAACAGATCATTGACTTTGTAGAGCCCTCCTATAGGGGGAAGGCTTAAAAAAAAAGTGCTAATAAAAATCAGAGAGGAAAAGTCATTTGTTTCCTTCCTTCCCCTAAATATCTTTTCTTCCTTTTCCAGAATTTTAAGGAATTTTTTTTTGCAAGTGGTGAAATAAAAGGATCCTGAGCCTAAAAATCCTTACTTCTCAAAAAATGATATCAGAATGCACTTGCTTTTGTAGTTTTGTTTGTAGCATGAATCCTTGATTTAAATGACCTATCTTTGCAAAACAAGTATTTACTTTTTATATTCCATTTTTTCTCTTAAGGAACCAGAGCAAGTTAACTCTAAAATCTCAGTTCAGTTCATGATAATACGTTTTTTCTCTTTCTACCACATTTCTAGTTTGGCAGGATCTGTTCTTTCCAACTCTCCCACCTCTTTTTGTAACCAAATGGGAGAGAGTTAAAACCACAAACTGTCAGGACCATAAACCCCTTGATGATGACTTCACATAATTACCTACTTCTAAGCATCACTTGACTTAATGCCAAGAACAACATAAACACTACATAGCCCCAGTTTTCTTTCTATGTTTCTAAGAATCTGTGCTTCAAAAATAAAAGCAAGATGCTGAGGTGACGCTAACTCCCAGAACCAAAGGAAAAAAACATGTCCCTCAATCGTGCCAAGTTACCCAAGTCAAAAATGGCCAACGTGAATGTACCAATTTATTTAAGTTGATGTCCTTATCATCTCACTGTCAACAAGGATGTACGAATTTTGCCCTTCGACGTATTATTTTGATCGGGATGGTTTAGGATTGTCACTGATCTAAGGACAGGAGCCTTTTGAGAAAAAGGCCTTACTTAAGACTATAAGCAGTCTACTTGCTTCTTGTAATAATTCGCTGCATTTATAAAGTAGAATTTTGTATCTGCATGAAAAACAGTATGCTCGAATGTTTCTGTGATGTGCATACTCTTGCTCAAAGGAAGTAAATAAAAAACAAAACAGTAAAGCTTAGAACAGGAAACACCTACTAGTCATAAACGGCCATTGGGTAGACAGTCACACACAGCAAGAAATGCAGTACAGTACTAGGAATCCCTAAAAAAACATGCAGTAGAGGTCTAAAACCTGTGCTAAAAATCTCAAGTATCTTTCTAGTTCCTATCATGGGACTGTGGGCAACAGAACCCAGGTAAGGGAGGAGCTGACAACAGTCACTGGTTAACCCATAAAATGTCACTGATTCAAGAAGTGTAAGGCCATCATCACAAGCATTTTCTAATGACAGTGGGAAACGCTACCAGTTTTCACACAATGCTTTCCTTTTGAACTTAAAGCCTTTTGATATTTCCATTACTGGCTAGGGAAGGGTATTTCACAGATGATTAAACAGTTGCAAGAATTACATACAGAAGTCATACATACATACCATACACATATACTTAATAGGCGCATGGTGTCTAGAAATGCATTCTTAAAGCCTCAGTGCGCTCTGCTGTCTAACATACACTAGAAAATATCCTTAATTAAAATATTCACAAAACAAGCTTGCTTTCGTTACGTGCCCCTTATAGAATCTCTATACTAAGGTACCTACGGCCTTAAGAGATTCGATCTGGACTGGTGTTATTACCTTCTAATAAATGGCCACCCAGCCCGGTGGGAGCTACCCCAGCCCCCAGACAAAAGCATGTCTTACCATTTGTTTTCAGCGCCACAAGCTTCCTGACTTCTCGACACCAGTTGAGCTTCTTCTGGCTTTCCAGGGAGGCCTGGATGTTTCTGTCGATGAGAGCATTGTGGATGATCTCCCGAAACTGTGGACAAAACTGGCAAGTTCTGAACATTTCCAGTGTGTACCGGTGCATGGATTTAAAATGGTGAATGATTCCATTGGTAGGTTTAAAAATATCTTCTGGAGTTCTCTCTCTTATCTTCACAGCTTTCCGCATATTGCTCAAATACAAAGCCAGAGGAAGGAGTTGCTCAGCCATGGTGCTCTCCAACACCTGAAGAGAAGGGAAAGAAAACCCCATGCCGTTAGCTCGGCTTTGATATGACTCCTATATACCTGCCTGCAGGAAACCCCAGTGTTTGATCTTGTCATTACCCTAAGCCGTAGGCAAAAGATCTTAGTCACCTCTACTCCCAGGATACTAGCTGGCCCCAAAGATGAACTCACACCGGACTGTTTTAAGTTACATCACTTTTAAAGATTAGTCTAAACAAGAGAAGGAAGGCGGGCAGTGGGCAACGAGGAGGAGGGGAATAACCCATGTTTTCAGTAACATTTGTCAGGGAGCCAAGCCTGTCTGTCAGCAACAGGTATGGTGCCTCGTAACGGACTGAAAATCCCACTCCATCCTGATGCCGCTCTGAGGCAGCCACTGGATTTTAGGCGCCCTGAATGCCAGTTACAGGCACAATGCAGTCCTGACAAGTCTGGCTCCTTTCCTAACAGCACCACTGAGCAACCCTTGCTCTTAGGCAAACTCTTGATTTACCTCTTTCAAGCACTCCCTCCCTATACTGGAAAGACAATAAATATTTTGCGAAAAATCCTGCAATTTTATGCTGCCACCTAGGCTGTTGATTGGACTTTTCTCTTTAGTCCCCAAAAGAAATATTTATAAAGCATTTACTTGTAAAATGTATTATAATATACAAAGAGTTAAACTGCATGTTTTATAACCAACACAAAAGCTTATTCCCAGCAAGATGTTTTGTAATTTTAAGAGCAAACGGTCAGCGGTCTTTCAGAACCTCTGCACTGAACTTAACAACGTGAGAATAAAAAACAGAATAATGATAACAATAACAATAATAGAATAATAAATTCTATACTTCCAAGAGCAGATATTGGAAGTACAGAATTATATTCTATATAATTACAGAATTAGCTGTATTACTTCAACTCAACCGTCAACCAAATTTTATTATCGTCCTCCAGGTACCAACACTCAGATGGATTTTGCACCCTGTCTTCACCCTGAAATCTGCAAGCAAAATCAACTGGTGGAAAGAAATAAAAGTCTGGAAGCAGACAAGGAAAGAAGTTTCAGCCAGAGGGACCACTCAGGACAAATGAACGAGGAGGGGGGCAAACTCCACCATCTCCAACCCATGCCAACAGCATGGAATGATGGAATGATGTAACGTGGGATCTTCACAGAGCAGAGCTTTGCGGAGAGCCAGCTCACACTCACTGGCCCTTAGTAGGGTGCCCTGCCATCCATCCTGATTTCCAAGATGAAGACAAAGACATTTTCAGAGCACGAAGAGAGGCCCTAGGAAGTTTCACTGCATTTGTTAATCCCACTCTTGTGTCATACTCTTTACCAGGGCAAGCCTCTAGCTGAGAAAGAAGTTAAACCAATGTAAGAGGGAGAAGAAACCTAGATTACAGAGAAGCCAGTCCTGGTGGGTCTCGGCTCTCTCAAAGGCATTGATAAAATGGTCTAAATTCTCATGGCCCTCTCCAAGGAGAGAGGTGGACTAGAAGACCCTGAGGTTGCTTCTGAGGAGTCTTCTGGTGGTAGATTTAGCTCAGGATTCCTTATCTGATAGCTGGATGATGCCTGGAAGAAGTCATTCTCTGGGTCAAATGGTAATCTCTGCTTTGATGTCAGATATTCCTTGCAGGTGGATTTGGGCAAAATCATGGCAGGACCACGGGCAAAATCATGGCAGGACCACAGACACAACAAAGGGACAAACATATCACACACACTTCCCCTTGGTGGCGTGGCAAATGCCTCTTTCACGATGTCATTCATTTGTCCACCCATCACTCAACAAGCACTGCCTGACCACATACTTCTACTGCCTGACCATCAGCTTGATGCTGAGGCTAAAGATAAAGACAACCTTATTCCCCGGCTTGAAATCACATGACCACCTGAGTCTCCATCTACGGCAACTGAAGTACTGGTCCTGCTCAGGTAGGTCCCACGCCATCCAGGGTCAGGGCTTTGCTGAGAAGCCCGGTCTTCCAACACCCGCCCCTTGCTAATCTCAGAACACCACTCCCGTGATGGCAGTGCCTGCTGCTCACACAAGGAAACAGACAGGTAAGAGGAAGATTTGAAACAAGCTAGTTGTAGCCTCTTTTTTGACTCTTCTTTTATCTTCATCTTCACCTAAGATCTTTCAGCAAAGTTCTCAAACAGTGAAAGCTGGAACCATAGGCAAGACACGCAAATGTCAACATTTGTTAGCCCGGTGTCACCTCACTCATAGGTTCAGCCTCGCACGGCCTGCAGGATTGCCTCCTTAAAAGAAATCAAAACCCACTGCCCAACTGCCTAGGACTTGGACTTCTCCACACTTAAGATTAAAGAATAATCTTCTCCACACTTAAGATTAAAGAATAATCTGACCTGTGATAAAGAATTTCTGAGCTATGATTGTAATGTCCTTATATGCAAAGACATACAATATTACCCATCACATTTCTTTCATGTTTGTTACCTCATTGGCTTTTTATCAACAAATATCGACTTTTTAGAAAGTACCCCTCCAAAAATTCAAAAATTGTACAAAGAATTGGAAAAATAAATAAATAAAGAAGCACTTTAGACCACCAAGACTGAAGCAGTAACTGGCTGTTTAATACTCTGGGACATTAGGGCTGTGGTCCAGAGGACTCTGAAACACTGGTTCTCTCAGAAGGCTGCCCTGAGATACTTGACCAGAGCGGCTTTCCAAGGAAAGAGGATCAGAGGCTGGGAGAACTGAAAACAAAGCGGTCTCAACAAGTTCTGAGCTCCTTCCTTACTTAATACCACGGCTTTCCTGAAAGGCCAGGTGGCAGGATGTGGGACGACCCCGACTGACAAAGACAGTCTGACTGGGGGATAGGGGCCTGCAGATGCTCTAAACTGGAGCCCCCAAAGGCAGGCCGACCACCCACTGCTACACGCATACTTCTCTGACACTGCTTAACTCAGTGTCTGCAAGCCATCCCCGGGAAGTTGAGCTGACCTGGCTCCCCGCCCCCTGGGTTTTGCTGCCCCTGAGACATGCCACACCTTCGGGCTGGTGCTACAACAATCTGGAAAGAGGCCACAGCAGTTTGCAAGGGCTACGTAGCCGTAAGCATGCAGAGCTTGATTCCAAAAAAGACAAGCCAAAGAGCAAAGCACCAATGACCACCCGCGACCAAGCGGCCCCGGGAGCGACTCGCCCCGCAGGCAGCTGCCTTTCAAGTTCTCTGCATTATCTGCAAGAAACAGCTGGCTGGATCCTTGAATCCCGGCTGTCACCCCAACATCTGGCGCGGCCCCCTCAACTCTCAGCAGTGAAGAACCTACAACGGGTACAAACGGCCAACAAACTCCCCTCTGGAACCGCTGCAAAACCAAGGCCAGGTCGACGGGACCAGCCCGCGGGTCGCTGCCAAACTCGCACCCGCAGCCCTTGCCCGGGGGAGACGGCACAGTGACGCGGGGGTTACCTCTTCGGGACACGCGATCCTCTGCAGAAACCCCAAGTCCAGGTCAGGACAGGCGTGCGCCGTCGGCTGGGGTCACGGTCGGGGTCGGGGCCAGGTGGAGGCGGCGCCCCATGGACGCCCTGCTCGGGGTTAGTTCGCGGGCCGGGCCGGCCGGGTGTGCGTCTCTCTTCTGCCGCCGCCGCTGCCGCCGCAGTTTCCCCGGCGGCCGCTCTTGCCGCTCCGCCCCCCGCGGCCCCTAGCTCGTTGCACTTAGCTGCCGCCAAGGCTGCAGACTGCCAGTTCTCTTTTTTCCCTTTCTGTTTTACCGCCCGCGGACAGCCGGGGATTTCCACCCAGGGACTTTCCAGTCACGTGACGCGGGCCGGTCGCCCGGAGCCGGTGGTCTCCTGCCGCTAGGGGGCGCAGGAGACGCGGGAGGCCTGATGCGCTCCGCCCCGCCCCGTCCCCGCCCCGCCCCGCCTTGCCCGACGCCCGAGAAACTCCTGCGCCCCGCCCCGGGGTGTCCCCGCATGAGTCAACTGGGCATTTCGGAAGCTGGACTCAACGTCACATCCATGTGGAAATCGCAGTGATGGGAACTGGAAATGAAATAGGGTCTTTTTCTCAGCCGTTTTTCTGCAGAAAATCATCAACTGTGGAGAACAAGAAGGGAAATCATAAAGAAAGAAAACCCTAAAAACCACCACAGGCCTCCGCTGGATTTGCAAAGCTTGGACTGCGCACGTGATGAGCTCGTAGGGGGCGCCCAACTCTGGGCCCCCGGGGGGATTTCGAGAAAAAGATGCAGTCACAGCCCTTGGTCCCCATCCGCAGCATTCGTGACAGCCCCGGACCCCAGGCTGGTGCGATGCCGTTTCCAAGTGACGTCAGATCTCGTGGCCCTGCAGCCTCGAAATTCGCAGGGGCAAAGCCAGTCTTAGATAAAATTAGGAATCAGAACCACTAGCAACCCCGTCCTTCACTTGATTGATTTCCCATCTCCATTTCTGCGTACCAGGGGCCCGGGGGGCATCCCATTCAGGTAGCATTTCAGTTGAGAAATCACTTCTAGTCCCTTAACTGTCCTTGCCACATCCCCCTAAGATCTTATTAGGAGTCTTTTTAGAGGTCCTGATGACAGTTCACCCCAAGATGCCAATGGCTGATAATACTTATTACCCCCTCCACACCCCCTTATTAAACAGCATTCTAAGGGTAGTGTCTTCACCTAGAGGGTGTCCTGTAGAAATAGGTGTCAGCCACCTTGGCTGTGCAGGAACATGAGTTGTGGAGAGGGGGCACTAGGTCCTTTTGCTGTCTTGGTCTCCCCCTTGGCTCGGCTCATTTTCTAGAATGACTAGACTAGAACCAGACTGAAGTATTCTGTACCACTGCCCCCTTGTAGACTTAGGTATACTTGTCAGGCCATATATCTCAAGTTTTGAATTATAAAAATATACTCCTCTCTCCAGTAAGAACCTGCAGAGCCTGGGCTGGAGGCTGCGTGGAGTGTGGCACTTTTCCAATGGCACTTAGAGAGTCCGTAGTGACCAAGGGCCCAGGGCTGGTGCTGGTCGTTTGAAACCAATGGCTGGAGTTTCTTCCAACTCCAAACCACCTGGTATTTGTCGTCCTCTCATTCACAAATGTTTTCAGCTGCCAACACTCAAACAATGGATAGTCAAGCTAGTAATATAATAATGATAACGGTGATGATGATGCTTATCAAGTCCTTACTATATGCCAGGCTGTAGGCTAAGTGTTTGCAATGCATTCTGCCATTGAAGTCTCACAACCCCACTTTGCAGATGAAGAAACTGAAGTTTAAGAAGCTTACTCCATTCACCCAAAGTCTACACAATCAGTGGCAGAGTTGTGACTGGCGCTGGGCCTGCCTTATTCCAAAGCCCACACTGTTAGGTCCTCTCAGAAAATAATCACTCTCAGAAAAGATCCTACAAAATTTAAAGTCTCAGGGCCTCTGTTTGTACCCTGGCCACAGCCTCATAAACTTACAGCACTCACTTAACCAAACGTGAACCCTGGGCAGGGCCAGAATATGGTCTTGGGACCCAGACAGGCCTTGGTGTCATCCTCAGGAAACTTTCTGAGCTAGTGGAGATGATAAAAGATGATGTATGCAAAAGAACATCCTCAGTCCTCAGACCCCTCTCCCTTTGTGCTCCTTTGGAAACAGAATGTGCCTGTTCTTGTGCATCACGGTCTGGCTCTGGCCCGTCAACTCCTCCTGTAGCTTCCATTGCCCCTTTTCTGGTTTCCATCTGCTCCCTGGTTTCATGAGTTAGGAATGCAATAGCAGGCGTAACAAGCCTGAAGGACCACACTCATATCTGTCACTTCTAGTTGTCCTGAGATCGCCGCTATACCATCTTGCCTGCCAGGATTTGTGACAAGGTAATGGCAGTCAGAGTCAGGAGTGGTCTGTAACCCTCAGTTTAGCTCTACCCGCATTTCCATAGTTCTACGACTGGAATGATGGTCTCTGTGAGGAGGCATTCTTAGCCCTGCCCTTCTCTAGTTTTTACTGTTCTTTCTGTCTTCTAAATCAGAGCTCTGGCTGTGCACTTTTCCTTTTCTCATACTTAACACATGGGCGAGACCAATAAGAATTTTCTTGGTAAATCAGAAAGAAAGAGTGGAAGAGGAAGGGAGAGTATAGAAGGAGAAACTCCTTATCAGAAAGGGGATATAAAATTTGGGGAAATCTGTGGAATGAATTGAAACCAGAGAGATATAAAAGCCTTGCAAGGGACTTTAATTTCTGCGATAGACCTTATCAAGATGAACAGAACTCTGCAAAGAGAAATGAATATTTATTGAGTGAACACATAGGAGAAAAAAAAATGTCTCCTTATAAGAGAGAAGAAGAATTCTGGTTATGTGGAGTGTTTTGGTGAGTTCCCAAGTTATGTGTCATTTTTATTGTGGTGCCAACATTCACATGTCGTGAACTTCATACAATGAGCACACATGACCTCTTGGAGTTAGACAGTCTGTGGGACTGTGACTGTGGCTTGTTTGCCTATACCACATAATGAAAAAGATGTGCATCCCAAGATAGTGGGTTTGGAGTGGAGGGGGGGTGGAGAAGGGGGCAGGAGAAACCTGACTAAAGAGAGGCAGATGTGACAATTGGGAAGAGGACCCATATCTGGCTCACCTCAAAACTCAGTCCATGAGTCTTTCTTAAGAAACAGCCACAGTGTATCTCTGAAAGTGTATGGAATTCCATGGCAGGGCAATCATGGGTTAAACTAAAATCGAACATTTTGTGTCTGTGGTACAATTGTTCCCCTTTTCCTGGCATTGTTCTCTGTTGAAAAGGAAAATCCATATTAAACGTATTTTGAAATAGCCTTATGTAAATATGGTAGTTTAGTTATTGCAGGGTGGCTTTAAATCCTGCTTCAAATTTTTATAACCCTGGGCTGAGTTTTGAGATTATTGAAGTGTGATGTTTGCACTTTCAAGGCTGTTATCAGGGATAGTTTTGAGAAGACAATAGAAGTTCTTTGTGGGCTATAACTCCAAGGAGAACTGGGATAATGATGTCACAGGTTTCATCACCCTATGGATGCCAAATTTTCCTGAAATGCTACTTCTTATCTAGGGACCTCAGATCCTCTACAGGGATTATCTGGGGTGAATGGAGAAACCAAGACCCACCACAGGGAAGGGACTTAACTGAGGTAACCCAGTGAGTCACTAGTAACAGGAACAAAGATCCTCCACTAGAAGGGAGGGAGCTGGTTTAGTGCCAAGTTCAACCCCTCTTTATCCTACTTTGCCTGAAAGCATGGAGTACTGAAATCTGAAACTTGTCAGAAAATTCATTTCCCAATGAATTCTGGTTTAACTTTCTGTCAACACTTGGCTGAAACACTTGGCAAAGTAACTTTATTTTACATTATGAATGTAAATATTCAATTCTTGGTTTCATTTCCGTTTCTGTGGAGGCTTCTATTAATGACCCAGTATGAATGATGTCCGAAAGATCTAAAATGGGTTTTATTAGGAACCAGCTGGTGTGCGGGGTTGGGTTTAATAGTAAGCTGGATGTTAACTGAAATAAATTAGTTCCTGTTATGTGGAATAGTGCAAGCCGTTGTGAAAATTTGCCTTTGATGCGCCGCCTTTTTCTTCATTTGTCTCTCAATTCCCTTCATCCAGTTTGGGGTGCCCATAATCCTGCTTCCCTGTCACCCCTGCCTTCTCTCCTGGCTTACTCCCCATCATCATAAAGAAGGATTTTGGCTTTCATTCTCTCCCAGGGACCTGTTTTCTGGGACTGGCTAATCTAATAAGGTAATTTGTGTCCATTTTCAAGAATAGATTGCAACGTGTTACTGTGTTATATTTCTTGAGAAACATTCCTGTTGACAGCAGAACTTCCCAGAGCTTAAAGGTGGAAATTCCAAGCGCCTTAGCAGGCTGGAGGAGAAGCAGCTGTATTTCCATGATTCTGAGAATCCAGAGTTGCAAGGCATACCCTGGATTTGATATCAACACGGCGGGTGGGGCAAACAACCTCATCCTATTAAATGTACACATGTTCTTTCTTTTACTCACTGACTATAGCCTACATTTATTGATGTAATTACATTCCCCCTTCTTCTTCACTGTGTAAACGAGGAAAGACTTTAGCTCTACACTCCTAGGTTCCATAGCTGGGTCTATGAACTGAAAATAGGCAGATTAACAGGAGAAAACGCCTACAAAAATTTATTAATTTTTAATATTATGTGCATGGGGCATCGCAGGAAAAAAGTGTATGTACCTGAGATGAACCAGCCAGACATTCTCTTCTTTCTTATTAGAATGAGTAAACATCAGCAGGGCAGAGAAGCAAGGACCCTCTGCCGGTGTGCTTATCGCGCATGTTTATGCATGTGTATTATTCTCTTGATTATAGGGAAGTTGACTAGTCTCCCAAATGAATGTTTAGGTGTTTTAAAATGTTTATTCATGCACTTTAATTTTAAAAATCCATTTGTAAATGAGTTTATCATATGCAAAAATATTAACCTTTTGTTTGTTTTATGTTACTGAAAAAAACACTCTTGTTTTCCGAACTGGGTCTGTTGTCATAAAGTCTTAAGACTTTAGCTTTAATTGGTTTCTAGTTTTCATTATAGAAGATTTAGAAACCTAGAAGGAAATTTTACAATTGCCATATTTTTAATATATGCTTTGGAGGCTGCCTGGGTTTTCCACACTTGAAATAAATCTGCTGAATCTGTCTTGAGACACGTTCAGGTCTCTAGAGAAAATGGCTAGATAGGCATCATGCTTCATCTCAGAATGAAATGTAACTTTTCTCCTGGAACAAGTGCCTTTCATGGTATTTTACAGAAGTAACCCCACACCCCCCAAACTCAACTTGTTGCATTTCAGCTCTGAAATAAATTCTTAGGAAGAAATACCTTGATTCTTGAAGCTTTCATCGTTGGTTCTTGGCTTCTCTGGTTGAACCAAATAGTACTTCTTTGGTTGGTTCTCAATGATGTCAAACATTCAAACCTGGGCACATGTGAGATTTGAGATTTAAAAAAAAGCATTTTTTTAAAATGAAAGAACTTAATTCATATATACGTTCCTGGCTTTGAACTTCAGGAAAATTATTGTACTGCTTGGGTGGCTTGAAAAATTCTTGGCCCTGGGCATTTTAACTATAATCACTTAGAAACGCACAACCTGTTATGTCTTATCCCCTAACTATAGTCGTTTGCTTTATGATGACTGAACTATCCTTGCAGAACTCTGCATGTGGCTGTGCTTTCAAAGTACCTTTCTAGAACTAAATCAGATGATGTGAATGGAAAACTCTCTATGAGAAAATGTAAATAACCTCCTAAGCTAATGATCGTTTACTTTAAGCCTTAAAGAATCTATTTGCTATTTTCTGAGTTAACACTTATTTTACTTTTTATTTTTAGTTTAAATTTTTAAGGGGGTAATTTCTGATATAAATCATTTTAGAAACTTTAGGAACTTTAAAACTTTCAGCTGAGCCAAGAGATTATTTTTCGCCTTCTTAAATTGGTCTCATTGTGCTCATTTATAAAATGGAAAATTTGGATGCACTAATCCCTAAGAGTCATTCCAACTCCAACATTTGATCCTTCTTTGGTTCTGTCAAGAAAATTGTATATGAATTAATATTCCAGTGGGTTACATTTAATAAGGAAATGTGTGTACAGGGTTTGAATTACACTGTTGGCTTCAAAGCTTAACTCAGCCACTTAATAGCCAAATGATCTTGGGCAAGTTACTTCACTTCTTTTCCTTTAGCTCTATATTTGAAAACTGGAGATAATAATAAGACCTAGGGTTATTATGAACATTAAAGAAAGTAATACATGTGATGTGCTTAGAACAGTGACTGGCACATAGTAATGTTAGTTATTATTAATTGTTCATCTTCTTGACAGAATAATTTGTTTTATTTCAATGTTTGCTTGGAATTAAACAGACTAAAAGGTACAACAAAGCATTTCATGTTTGTTTTCCATATTTTGGGGGAAGAGTATTACCTTTATTTTTCAAGGTAGTTCAAGAATTCCTTTATACATTAACTTTTTTTTCACAATTATAGAACTATTGAATATTTGTGTTTGATGGGACTTTTGAAACCATCAAGACTGATAATTTTCTTTTCTTTCTTTTTTTTGACAATGTTTTAGTTTTTTAATGAACATTTTTTACCCAGCTTTACTGAGGTATAATTGACCAAAAAAAGCATATATTTAAGGTAAATGGGATGATTTACTATATGTATATAGTGTGAAATGATTATGACACCAAGCTAATTAACACATCCATAATCTCACATAGTCACCATTTTGTGTGTGTGGTGACAACACTTAAGATCTACTCTCTTAGCAAATTTCAAACTATCCAATATATAAAATTATTTTTCAATAAGACATTTTAATTTTTTGATTCATTAAAAAAATAGTACAGTAAACCAATTTTAATTCACATACTCTTATTTTTAATCCACTGAATGTATTTTTATCAGGGCCAATTATTTTATGTAAATGACTTGATTTCTTGTCCACATGATAATTTACTTCTTTAAAAAATAAAAATTGTATATATTTAAGGTGTACAGCATGATGTTTTGGTATACAGAAAACATATGGTTTTCTTGGTGATGAGAGCACCTGACAGCTACTCTCTTAACCAAGTTTCCAGTATATAATATAGTATTATCAACTATAGTCACCATGCTGTACTTTAGATCCTCAGAACTTATTCATCTTATAACTGAAAGTTAATACCCTTTGACCAAGATCTCCCCCTACCCAGGAATCTTAGAATTCCTTGGAGATGATTTGAAGGTCATCCTCAAGCCCATGCAGGATGGGTGAGGAAGAGTGAGCCTCCATGGTCACACCTAATTTCCCAGAAAGGCTTTGCTTCCATCTACTTTGTATATTGCAATTCCTGATAAGAATTAATCTTATTTTGCACATATCCTCATTTTACAGATGAAGAAACTGAACCCCAACAAGGTATAGTGATATGCCCAGGGACACATAACAGGTTAATAGCAGACCAGAAATAAACCCCAGGTTTCCAGGTGCCCAACAGACCACATTCTATACCATGCTGCCTTGGAAACTTTCAAATGGATTAAAGTAAAAAACTCTCACACAACAACCAGAAAACCCCTGAGTATCTCTAGGAAACCAGCACATTTTTGCTAAATAGGGTTTTCCTCCACTTGATAAAAGCAGTAAAGACTAAACCAAGGGAACTAGAATTTAAAAGTGAAAATCTATAGAAAAATGAATAATTGCTTTTTAAAGGAAGCATCCCAAGGGCCAAATAATTCAAATGTGTCAGGCACCGTGGGATGCAGGGATAACAAATTCCCTACAGTTCTAAAGCAAGCATTATAATTTGAAGTTTCCTGACAGTGTTTGAAAGAAGAGAAATACCTTTCTTTTCTGGGCCACATGCCAAGGTAGGTAATTACCCTTACCCACTTTCTTTCCCCAGGCTGTTTTAATTAGATAAGAATTCTGCCTTCATTTCCTTTCCTAAACTGAATTGTGATGTTGCCACTTATCTTTCAAAGACGGTTAATGCCCTTGTTTGCTGAAGGCTTTTCCCTTCAGAATGGAAAAGATTTTGCCATAAGTACTTGGCTCACTTCAGGGTACAGAATGCTTTCCAAGGGTTAGGAAATACTAGATCCCTCAGCTTCCAATACTAGATCTTTCAGCTTCAATTCTGCTCCAGAGACCCAGAGAGAAATCAATAAGCCATACCTTCCCTGCTAGTCCTACTATGTCTGACAGATGTTAAGGGGAAAGCTTTGATAAACTGCTCAAGAAACAATGTTAACTAGAGCGAAGTCTTACAGTCAATTCCACACTCCACACCCTCTCCCCTCCTCCTTGAAAAACTACCCAAAGAAACAGTGGATCCATAGAGTCACAGAAGTCATGTAATCCATTGACCTCACCATCTTCTCAACAACATGACTTTTCCACTACAGCAAAACAGCAGTGCACATTTAAGCAGGGCCTGGTACTAAGAAAGAACGGGGTTCTAGTACCAACCACCCTATAATAGCAAGGTTATTTTAGGCAAGTTACTCAATTTCACAAAGCCTCTTTCCTCAGGCTTACATATTTTTTCACTTAAAATATCCTGGAACTAACCCATATCAGCACATGTGATCCACTTTATTATAATTTTTTAAATGGCTACACAGCATTGCATTATATAGCTGGACCATGATTTAACTATCAATGGACATTTAGGCTGCTTTCAATCTTTTGCTCTGGGAGGCAATGCTGCAGTGTGGATGGACCATTGCACACACAGGAATACATCTCTGTAAGATATACTTTTATAAGTAGAAATGTTGGGTAAAAAGATCTTTGTATTTGAAAGTTGGATAGACAGTGCCAAATTGTTCTGCATTGTGGTTGTCCCTTTATATTCTCACCAGCAGTGCCTGCTAGTGCTGTTTCCCATGGAAATCTTTGTGAAACTGTTGGGTAAAAATAGCATCTCATAGTAGTTGGTTTGTTTGGGGTTTTTTTTTGCAGTACGTGGGCCTCTCACTGTTGTGGCCTCTTCCATTGCGGAGCACAGGCTCTGGATGCGCAGGCTCGGTGGCCATGGCTCACGGGCCCAGCCGCTCCACGGCATGTGGGATCTTCCTGGATCGGGGCACGAACCCGTGTCCCCTGCATTGGCAGGTGGACTCTCACCACTGCACCACCAGGGAAGCCCCTCATAGTATTTTTATGTTCTCTTGTCATGACTAACGGTGAACATCCTTTCACATTTTAAAGAACCATCTTTATTTCCCTTTCTGTAAACGTCAAGTCTTGTGCATTTTCTCTTGGGTGTTGGATTTCTTCTTATTAAAGTATAAGAACTGTTTATATGGACTTCCCTGGTGGCACAGTGGTTAGGATTCTGCCTGCCAATGCAGGGGACACGGGTTCGAGCCCTGGTCCGGGAAGACCCCACATGCCATGGAGCAACTAAGCCTGTGTGCCACAACTACTGAGCTTGTGCTCTAGAGCCCGCGAGCCACAACTACTGAGCCCACGTGCCACAACTACCGAAGCCTGCGTGCCTAGTGTCCGTGCTCCAAAGCAAGAGAAGCCACTGCGATAAGAAGCCTGCGCACCGCAGCAAAGAGTAGCCCCTGCTCACCACAACTAGAGAAAGCCCACGCGCAGCAGCGAAGACCAAATGCAGCCAAAAATAAATAAATAAATAAATAAATAAAAGAACTGTTTATGTACATGAAAAATAGTCTTTTGTCTGTTGTATGAATTGCAAGTATATATATATATTATATATATATATATAGGATTAAAAAATCATATTTAGAAAGTCTTTATCATTCTGAAATTAAAAAATTAAAATCTCCCAACTTTCTTCAGAATATTTTGTGACTTCATTTTTCACATTCAAATATTTGATCCATTTGAAATTTATTTTATTTTAAGCTGTGAAGTTGGGCTCTAATTTTATTTTATTTTATTCTTTAATTTATTTTTCTAGGTGGCCACCTTGTTGTTGCAAGCCACTTATTAAATAATACATTAATCTCCAACTGAATTTATCATCGTCTAAATTTCTGTACATATTTCAACATATGGTTGGACTTGCTACACTATTTTACTGATTTTTTGTCTTTTGCAAAGAAAACATTGTTTTAACAATTAGAATGTTTAATATCTGATAGAGTATCTAATAATAATATCTTCTATTTTTTCCAAGAATTTTCCTAGCTAATCTTGCTTATTTACTTTCTCATATGAAGAATTCACTTATCTAGTCCCTCCCGTTACAACAAAATTGATTAGTTTTTTGGGGAGGGGAGTGCATTAAATTTATAATTTTTAAAGAAAGACTATATATTTATGACTTTGAAACTTTTAATTCAAGAATATGGTATGTTGGGCTTCCCTGGTGGCGCAGTGGTTGAGAGTCCGCCTGCCGATGCAGGGGACACGGGTTCGTGCCCCGGTCCGGGAAGATCCCACATGCCACGGAGCGGCTGGGCCCACGAGCCATGGCCACTGAGCCTGCGCGTCCGGAGCCTGTGCTCTGCAACAGGAGAGGCCACAACAGTGAGAGGCCCGCATACCACAAAAATAAAATAAAATAAAAAATAAAGAATATGGTATGTTTTTCCGTTTAACTATTTTTGTGTCCCTCAGTAGAAGCTGTCAAAAAGTAGAGATAATATGAAGAGGGGTAATAATGGTACCTACCTCAAAGAGTTTTTGTGAGGATTAAATGAAGATAATACACAGTGCCTGGCCCTTCACATGCTGACAAAATATAATATATGACAAATGCACACTTTATTGCCATACCCTGGAGTGACTAATCTATTAAGATAAATTAGTCTCTCAATAATCTGAAATTTCCATGATTATGACTCATACTTGTCTCTACCCTGAAATAGCAATGATTCCCCTGTCTTTGCCATTCTTCCCTCTGTCCTACTCACCTCTGTGGCAGGTTTTGTAAGGTGACTAGAAGTCCCACTGGGGGCATCTGTGGCCTCCTTGTTGGACATGAGTTAACTAAACAGGTTATGGCTTCCGGCTTATCCAAGGAGGTATCAGGTCACCCAGGCAGAGGTGACTGGATAGGACTTGCATTTCACATCTCCCTTGACAACTGTGTGCAGGATGAAGAAAATATTGCCAAATACTATATAGATTTTATTTCTGTTCTGAAGGTACAGAATCTCCATCCATAGGATAGTAGAGGATTTGATTAAGATTGCTCAGCTGTCAATCAAATGGAGGGCCTTATTATCATCTTCTGATATTTGGTGCTTCATATCCATGTATTTTATACACCTTTATGGCACACTTATTTTATTCTCAATATTGAGCTTAAAGTTTTATTTGTTTTACCATGTTTAATCTTCACAAGTGGGTATGATCATCCCATTTTCCAGATAAAATAACAGGGTCAAGTTTACAGATCTAGAAACTGACAAAACTGGTACTAGAGATTTGTTTATCCGAAGTCTGTGCTATTAACCACAATGCTTAAGTTAGCAGAGTTTGAACAAGTTAAACAAAATCAACTGTAAAATAAATTGAAATACCATTTGACTGCATGTCCGAGCATGCTCCTTCATCTGGAATGGAAGCATTGTCATGTTAGGTATTATTAGTGTAGGTATTCTTTTTGTTAATAAAATCACACCTCAACTGAGGGGTACAGTGCCTGGTCCTTCTTGAAAATAAACCTGAAAAAGTCCTAGGGGAAATTAATGATCTTTTCAGCTGCATTTGCTTTCAGGGAACAAGATTTACATTTTCATATTATCTGAATGTGCCATAGAAACAATACCAAGGAGGACTCTATTCAATTATTTGTCTTCCTTTTTTTAATGCCTTAATTTGATACGAAATTCATTTGTGTCACACCTCCACTTGGCCTTTCCCAGGTAACCTATCCAACATCTAAGAAATATTTCAGCAAATAAGAAAGATGATCCGTCGAATTACTTATTCCCTGGGGGAAAAAGCATGTGACCAGTGAATCAGGGGAAATTGACTGCCCAGGGAAGAGCACACTCAAGGCAGTTCAGCATGAGTCACAGGACATAGGACTGTCCCATGATCAAAAAAGGTGAATGAACAAAGCCAGAGTTCCTTTTATAGTTTCCATTGATGTGATCAGCTTAGGCTTGTTTCTACACAGGCTGGTTAGGCTTGTCATGGTAAAGAATGAGGGATCATCACTAAAGCATACAGAAGAATGCTCTGTCAGAGAGGAGACTCCTTCCAGGTGTGGAGGGCCTAGAGCTGGGGGACCACCATTGAGTGAGAAGGTCAGCATTGGTGAAATCCCACAGGAGGAAAGGCCTAGAGTCCGGGAGCAGCGGGAGTGGAGATCCACATGGTCACAGCATTGGCAGGAGATGCTGGCTGGACTAGGTGTCAGAGGACCTCAGTCCTAGAATAACTGGGGTGATCAAGTCTGGGACTTGGTCTTGGAGGAACTGGAGTATTTGGCATTTTAGCAAGGCAGGTTCTCAGGTGAAATTAATACCAACTGGGTTGTAAGGGGAAAACCTGTTCCTAGGAGCTATATGTGAGTCTTCAGGAGGCCCTCTGCTTGGCACATAGGAGCCATTCAACTAAGTATTTGTGGAGTGATTATGACTCATAAAGCAGACACCCTGTTTCTGAATGTAGGACACATGGTGCCAGCAGGTCTCTGAGTGGAATTGACCCGATGCTGGGTCACCTGTACAGTGACTAAGGACGTGGTTATCCCAGAGCCTAGGGTGGGACTGAAACTGCAGGTGGTGGTCAAGGGTCCAGGTGGGGGAAATTAGGAGGATGAGGAGTAGGCAGGCAGTTTCTTACCCATTCTTTGACAGCTTTACATTGTTATTAGGTCTTCACTTTTGCTCAAGTACACTGTCTTAGCCCTTTTGGGCTGCGATAACAAAAATGCCTCGTAGTGTATAAACAACAGAAGTTTATTTCTCATAGTCCCAGAGGCAGCAGAGTCCAAGATAAAGGTGCTGGCAAGGTTGGTGTCTGGTGAGGACTCTCTTCCTAGTTTAGAAATGACCATCTTTTCATTGTGTCCTCACATGGGGGAGGGGACAAGGGCTCTCTCTGGAGCTTCTTTTATAATCTAAGGGCACTAATCTCATCCATGAGAGCTCTTTCCTCATGACTTAATCAACTCCCAAAGGCCCTGCCTCCCATTACCAACGTATTAAGGATTAGATTTCAACATATGAATGTGTGTGGAGGGCACACACTGAATTGGTCTGCACTTTTGATTAAATACATTGAAACATGTTGCCAGTTTCCTCAGTTTGCATGGAGCCAAGATGGTGGACGCTTTTAGGTAAGTCACATGCCCCAAATACCCAGGGATCGTGATCTTTGGAGTTACCATTCAGTTTCACTTGAATGCTTCCTATGTGACTGTCACTGGGGTAGGTCCACCATAGAGTAGCTCTGCTCCTCTACAGAATCCTTAAAGGTAGATGGTCTTGGACCCACTTTACAGCTGAGAAACCTGAGGATTAAGTTGCATGTTATGCCCAAGGCTACATAGACAGGAAATGTTGGAACAGTAGTGTCAGGCTCAGAATCCACCATCTTTCCCCAAACCTCTTTGACATGGTCCTTTCCCTAGACCAGTGCTGCTCACTCTCTCATGTGCAGATGGATTACTGAGTTAGAATGAAGATTCTGGTTCAGATTCTGAGATGGAGACCAAGACTCTGCCTTTCTAATGAGCTCCCTGGTGATGCTGATGCTATTGGTCTCTGAACCACACAGAGAGGAGCAAAGGTCTAGAGTAGGGGTGGCTGGATAGTAAATATTTTCGGCTCCGTGGCCCACGTGGTCACTGTCACATCTACGCAGCTCTGCCGGGATACTGTGAAAGTAGCCATCGACAATATGTAAAGAAATGAATGTGGCTGTGTTCCAGTAACCTTTACTTATGGAGACTGACACGAATTTCACGTAATTTTCCTATGTCACAAAGTACTGTTTTTCCTTTGATTTGCTTTCAATCATGTAAAAATGTGACAAACATGATCAGCTCATAGGCCATTGTTTCCTGTCTCCCATTCAGTCTAGAAATGTAATGGCCTTGATCTGACAGAGGTGAAGGATGGTCCAGCGTCTGAGGTTTTCAGAGATTAATAGCAACCGCAAGAGTTGGCAGATGTGCAGCTGAGATGGGAACGCAAAGGCCTTGGAAGTCAGATCCACCTCTGTCACAGGCCTTGTCACTTTCAGTGAAAAGCCTTTAAATCTTAGTGTCCTACTTTCCTCATGTGCAAAGTGGGACTAAAAAGAGCCGGGTTATTGTGAAGACACAAAGAAATGAACTAATGCACAGAAAGCTTTTGTGATACCCAGCAGAGATGAATTACGATGTTAGAATTCCAATGTTAGCATCAATGACTGAAACAGGATGTGAGGACAAGAACCTACCAGAATCTGGTCTAATCTAATCAGAGCTGATCAGCTCAGATTACGTGAGAGAGAATTCGCTGATCACACTGTGGGTACAAACGGCCATCCAATTTTGAGGAAAGCACATTGAGGAAGCGAGAACTAAGTACAGTTATATAAAGTGGGGGTGAGGTCAATGCAGAGCCCATATGGAGATGTCTATTTAAGACAGACAAGAGAAACCCTCCAGAGAACTGTTGGCATAGTTGGTATTAATTTAATAATAACAGTTAATAGCTGATATAGCACTTACCATGTGCTTGGTAATGTTCTAGTACTTTGGTATTAATATAATAATAATAATAATTAATAGCTGGCACAGCACTCACCATGTGGTTGGTAATATTCTAGTGTTTTATAAGCAGTAATCTATTTAATCCTCATGGTCACTTAATAATGTAGGCACTATTATTATCCCCATTTGACAGATAAAAAAACTGAGACAAAGAGAGAGTAAGTAACATGCCCAAGGCCACCCTTTGTTTAAGTGGCAGCACTGTCGGGTTCCAGCATCCTTGCTCTTGATCACCACGCTGGAAGTTTTCACTCCAGGAGTTCTAGGGTCTCTGGATGAAATTAGCTTGGCGGGGCACAGGGATGTGCTGGGGTGGGGAATCTTCTTCCAGGGAGCAAACGGGGTCAGGGGCCTTTACAATTCTTTTATGCCTCGGGGGTGTGACAGATAGCAAATCTGATATACTCTTTTTGTCTTTGTGTTTCACGGTTACTAACCACTGAAGCCAGAGTCTAGACTATTCTGTATCTTGATGTAGATTCATTTCCACCCGAAGCGGGTGGAGGTAGCACACATATTTTTGCCTCTTTTCTGTGTGGGTGATGACCCTAACCTCAAATGTGGACTGTGCACAGGCAACATGAAACAGAAAGATGCCTGTTGTGGATCAGAAGGAAAAGTCACTTGAACCAGGTCTTCCAAAATTAGTGCCTCTGATTACTTGGATCCTGTGAGTCTATAGAAAACTTTGGGTGATTCCCCACATCGTGACTATTGCTTTTCCCATCAATTACATTCTAACAATAAAACAGATCTTTCTGTATTCAATTTGGAAAAGGAATTTTTAATAAGGGTATTCCCAACTCCATATACCTCAGAGAATTTGCAATGAAGAATTCTCTCACTCTATGTGCCCATATTTGGTAGCTTCCTCATCAGTGAGATCAGATTTCCTGGATATTCCAGAATTGCCGTTACCACTTTTATTTTTTAATTTGCGAGAAGAACACTGAACCTAAAAATGTTATGTTACCTTTTCTTAAAGGATAAAGAACTGCATATCTTTATGATTATAAAAAACTGTATTCATAAGCTTTGACTATGATCTAGTGTCAGCTTTCCCAGCTAAACAAAACATTCTCAAATTCTCTAAATTCTCCAAGAAATCCTTCCAGGTGACTGTATACCTCTGCATTATTTCCAGTAGAGTAATAGGTATGTCTTGAATTCTAGCCCTGCACATAATTAACATTTTATTCATAGAAAATTATATATAATGATAATAATATTTGTATTAATATAATGATAATCATGAATATAAGGACTTTACACATAAGTGGCATTTGACTTCCAGTTTTCTTTTTTACTGGTTTAATTCCTAGAGATTTAAAAATGAAATCATTTTCAGTTTTATGAGAAATATTCCTTCAGCAAGTAAAGTGCAGAGCTTGCCTGCATTTTATTCCATTTATATTATTTTATTCCATTTCTATGGAATATACAGCCAAGAAAATCATCGGAAAAAGTTTAGTTAAATGAGAGTCATAGAAAAAGTCCTGAATTGCTTTAAACATGCTTTGTAGCAATTTCTTAATATGTTTTGAGAGTGCAGTCAATTGTAAAAATACATGGAATACCAGGAGTTCCTAGCTTCAGTCTGGCCTCACTCATAAACACCATATGACCTTTAGTAAGTGACTGGGGACCCATCCTTACAACAGTAAAGTGTTGATTTTGTGTTCTAGAAAGAGATTGTTCAGATTTCAACCCCCCAATACCGCATTAACTAATATTTGCTTACATGAGACTAGAAAAGAAAAACCACAGAAAAAAAAAGGCTGCTGAAATACATTTTCCCAAAATTTTTTAAGCTGAAAAGAAATTCTTGAGGCAAATGATTTTTACAGGTGTTTGGACATTCAGTAAAAAGAAAACCTGACCGACATCATAGTTTGGAGAATACAAAGTAATTTAGGTTATTTTAAGCTTTGGTTCACTTCAGTTAGATGATGAGGAATTTATTAGTACCTATTAGGAGATACTGAGATACGTGTAGCTGCCAAAAATCTATACCGAGCAGTCCAGTTCTGTATACAGTTAAGTGCTATTTTGTGGTTCCAATAATCAAATTCTATCCAATTCAAAGGGGGAGACAGTAGCAAGGCAAGTAATGACCTCCTCTAGGCGGTCAGGTCTAAAATGGCAGGGATGGTGTCAGATGGGTTCTGGAGAAGGGCAAAGGCCTTCCAGCAGAGACCCTTGTTCCAGAGTTACATGTGCCAAGTCATGGAGGTGAGAAATGAGCCCAGAAGTTTAATGCGAGAGTGAAAAAACTTGCCTGAGTTGAGTAGAAAAAAAACTGGACTCAGTCACATTGTAGGGGCCACCGCAAGTCACCAGAAGACCTCAGCTTTGTTTAGGGAGGGGAAAAGGGAGTTTGAGAGAACTTGAAGCAGGGAAGAGCTGTGATGAAACTGGTATTTAAAGAAGATTGATTTGGCAGTGGTGTACCTTGGCAAAGACTGAAAGGTAGTCCTTTGGGTAGAAGCTTCTTCTATTTTTTATATAAAACTAGTGTCTTGGTTTGGGAGATTAGCTATTTCGACACCCAGTGAATCAATTATCTTCACATTCATTTAGACAGGTGATCCAGTAATTTAAATTCATTTAATGCAATATTGTTTCAATGTTTTGTATCAAAATACTCCATACAATTGTACTGTGCTGTTTCCGGTCCTTTGGACCAAGGGTAGGTAAAAATAATTAACTGGGTACTCTATTAGGAGTGGAGTTGTATTGGTAGACAGGGCGGATACAGTGTTTGCCCTCAGAAAGCTTGACCATCGAGAGAGATTTGCTGTAAGCAAATCATGACAGAAATAACTAGTTACAATGGTGGTAAGTACTGAGAAGGGAGGGGTAGTATGGGGAAGTCTAAGAGAGGGTTCTAATGCAGACTTACGGCCTGACGACTTGGGGAAAGTCTCTTGGGGGAAGTGACATTCAAAATGAGATCTGGGCTTCCCTGGTGGCGCAGTGGTTGAGAGTCCGCCTGCTGATGCAGGGGACACGGGTTCGTGCCCCGGTCCGGGAAGATCCCACATGCCGCGGAGCAGCTGGGCCCGTGAGCCATGGCCACTGAGCCTGCGCGTCCGGAGCCTGTGCTCCGCAATGGGAGAGGCCCCAACAGTGGGAGGCCCGCGTACCACAAAAGAAAAAAAAAAAAAAAAAAAGAGATCTGATTGGAGTGGAGGAAGGGAGAGTAGGAGCTGAAGTGGGTTCGAAATTCTGAGAAGAGGAAATTATATTTGTAGGGGCCCTGGGCTGAAACGGAGTACAGAGCATTCAAGGAACTGAAAGAAGGCCAGCTGGACCAGAGCGGCAGGGCACAGCCTGGGCAGGATGGAGAGAGACTAGGAGGGGGCTGAGGGCACCGGGCCTTGAAAACCACAAGAAGGGCTCTCAGGGCACTACTCTGTCTCCCTCAGTATTGCCCCTACCCCCTCCCACCAGGAGACCCAGTTACTTCAGTATCCACATTTCACATCAATTCCTCAAACTTACTGCATCACTTCAGTACAAGTAGGTGGCAGCTGAATGCGGCCACACCTTGAACTGAAAGTCAACTAACTGACAGTGCTCCATCTGTATTATCCTAAATCCTGAAATTCTCTGTGTGGCCATGGCCACTTATCCCTTTGTCTCCCGCTGAGCTGCTGTTTGAGCTCAGAGCACCTTCCACTTCCCTCACTGTTCCTGACTCTTGTTCACTCACTGGGCTCTTCTCTGACTTCTGCATCTCATCCCCCAGCACAGAGCTCAAGGGCAACCACTTTCAACCAAACCCTTCTTAGTGCCTGATCGCTATCCTTCTGCTTGGCCTTCTGTGATTCTCACATTCCCAGCCCTCACTCCAGAGTAGAGATAAGCTCACCTTCTCTGCTCCTCTCTTGAACTTTGCTGGGAAACCTAGGTAATGTCCACGTGAGTTTACTACTCATTCACGCTTCTACTTGACCCTCATGTTACCTGACAACTATTTTTGGTGTATTGCTTATGTCATTCCTCCTAACAACTTTCAAACTTTACCCTCCTAACCCCAAGCCTGCTTTTCTGTCACATTCGCTTCCCGTTTCTGTGACTGGCAGCCCATCCATGAGTCACCCATGCCAGGAATCCAGGGGTTCTCTGGACTCACTTTTCTCACTCTGACATTCAGACAGTTGACTAAATCCCATTGATTGTACCAACTGAGTCTCTCTTTTCGGTTTCCTTCCCTCTGTCCCAATAACTGTTTCTCAAATTCAGATGATCACTTTCCTTGTCTTAATTGGTTTCCTTGCCTCTCATCTGGAATTCTTCCAATCCTTTTCCCACATGGCCTCAGACCTAACATCTAACCTTGTCGTTGCTTTATTTTAAACTGGGACTCGCAATGACTCCCATTACCTACAGGAGGAAAGCCCAACCTTAGGGACAAAGCAGGGCCCTCTGTGGCCTGGCCTCTGCCCACCTCTCTGACTTTTCTTTTCAGGTGTGCCACCTCCTTCTCCTGCCTCCTTCCGCCCTTGAATTTCATGTTCTGGCCATTCAAATTTGCCCTTTTTATTCTAACCCGCCATGCTGTTGCGTGCCTCTGGACAAGGTGCTCTTCGGCCCAGAGTGTCTTTTGCCACCCAGCTTACTTCCCAGAGACTTGAATTTTTTTGGGGGGGGTACGCGGGCCTCTCACTGTTGTGGCCTCTCCCGTTGCGGAGCACAGGCTCCGGACGCGCAGGCTCAGCGGCCATGGCTCACGGGCCCAGCCGCTCCATGGCATGTGGGATCTTCCCGGACCGGGGCACGAACCCGTGTCCCCTGCATTGGCAGGCAGACTCTCAACCACTGCGCCACCAGGGAAGCCCAGGGAAGCCCGTTCTGATATCTTTTGAGATTCAGCTCACAAGTTTCCGGAAGCCTTTTCCGAGCCCCCTTCTCCCCCGCCTCCATAGGTAGTCCTGGTCTCTCCTTCTCTGTCTTTCTCTGGCTCCCATTCCTTCATTCAACTTCTTATTTGCTTTCTGGGAAGTAGTTTTTTTGAATGCTACACGACCCATCCCAGAGATTTCAACTGTGATCTCCAGGTGAATGAGCTGCAAACGTGCATCTCTATCCTTAGCCTCTTCCTGAGTTCCAGGTTGGGCTGCTTCATATTTCCAAATGAGGGCCCTACTAGTTACCCCATATTCACCACAGTTCAAAAACAAATCTATAAATGGCACACTTCCTGTGTTCCATTTGTCAGCCAATGAGAGCACAGTCCCGCCACCCTCACTGAGGTAGATTTACACCCTGGGAATCAGCTCTGTTCACTCTCTATGGTACCTTCTACTAATCACTCACCGAGTTCTGTCAATTCTCCTGTTGCCAGATCTCTTCCTTTAATCTCCATCCTTTCTTTTCTTTGTAACCCAGCCTTCACATTACCTCTAAAGCAATCTTTCTGAAATATCAGTTCTGATCACCTCAAGTCTCTGCTCAAAAAACTGTGATTGTATAGAATACTTTTGGAAAAATTAATAAGAAAGCATACTATTTGAATTTTGTACCATGACCATGACTTAGTATTATAATTTTATCAAAGTCTAATTTGAAATTCTTTTTATTGCCTACCAAATCAGTTTATAAGCTTCTTTATTAAACCTTCATGTCCATCCACAATACAATCCCAATCTAACTTTCCACCTTTTTTCTTCACTTACTCTGTATTCTAGTCAAATGGATTATTCACTGTATATGCTCATGTGTATTTTTTGATTCATGGTTGAACTGGTATAGTAGGAAATTTGTGGAATAAAAAGATGCCTTTTAATTTAATTACCTTAAAGCTTTGTTCGCCAGCGATGTTAATTTGCACATATATAGCTCAGAAAAATAAACCCAAAGTACCTATCCATAGATGTACTCTGTATTGGAAATATCAAATTTACAACTATACCATAGCACAACTGAAGTTCCTTAAGATATACTTAACTTTGAAATGGGAAGACTGGTGCCCCCCCAGGACCTCCATGCTTACCATTTTTCAGATGCCTGGGAACCACCACAGCAATGATAATTCCTGTCCAGCCACTTTACTGTTGGGCTACTGTTTTCCCAAGTCAGCAGATTCGGGGGGTCCAGGGTCCAGGATCCAGAGCATGGGGGATGCCTTGCGGTCAATCATTCTATTTTCCCTGCTATAGGTGCCAAGTCTCAGGCAGGCAAAGCAAACAGTTTTTTGTGCCAGCCAACCAGCTGAAGTGTGGACCTGATCACTTGCTTTCTTTTTTCTCTGTCCACTATGCTAAACACATGCCCTGCTTTTTCAGGATGCTAGTTTTCCCAATTAGCCAGAGGCTGACCTCAATCTGTGCTTGCTCAGCTTTGCCCCATCACAGGGAGAGCATCCATCTCCAAATTAGAAAAACAAGCTGTACTCCTGCCCTCTTTCACTAGCTCTGGGTTTCCGTTGCTCATACCCACAGCTGTAATGTTATCAAAGGGAAACTGAACTGCCCATCCCCCTAGCATTCGGTTGTCATCTCTCCCTTACCTGGCCATGGGCTATTAAATTCCCATCTCAGGGATGAATGAGCATTTGGAATACATTTTAAAATATATAAAAATCATTTTATTGTTTTCTTTTTTACTAGAGAAATGTATTAGAAAAACAATATATTTTTCTAATTACTACATAATTACTCTTCCACTGTACAACCACAGTAGTATAGCAGTAGGGTGATGTGTATTACATAGGCTATTCCAGGAAAGCTAACAACCTTTAATAATTTTGTTTTTATAGGAAAACATATTTTAGGTTTCAAACAGCCAAGTGTATGCACCTTTTTGGAACACACAGTTAAAGATATTATGATTTAAACTTTCCAATGTATGTATTCTAGTATATGTATATTATATACACATAAATATAAATATATTTACCTATATATGTTACGTATTCTAATATGTATGTATATTGTATATACATAAATATGTTTATTTACGTATAGCTAAAAAGACTGTATGGGAACATAGGAAAAGAAAAACTTTTAATGTGCAAAGTGGTGAAAAAATATCCTTCTTAATGTTATATTATTTATACAATTAAAAAATAGCCTCATTGCAGATAACTGCAAAAAAAATTATCATCTCCTCTCTAAAGGTGACCCCACTCCATTCCCACAATATATTTTTCTGTGTTCTCATAGCATCTTACATATATACCTTAATACAATAGTCTTATTGTAGCATAATTACTTGTTTATATGCCTATTTTTCCAATGAACTGTGAGTTAGTTGGAGGTGAAGTCTTCCTCTCACTAGTTTTTGTATATTAGTTCAAATACGAGCATGTGGCACAGAGTATGCATTTGCATTGTGTAAATTATTGAATGAATGAAAAAAATGAATGAATAGGTAAATTTCTTCATGTGGTCCCACATTAGCAAGGAGTAACACATTCACATATCTAGCCAGCTATGATCAGGATACATGAGTATCATTTACAGTGTCTTAAAACTTTGGCCAAAGAAGAAAATAGCCTCCTTTGAAGTAGGAATGTGAAAATAATTTACAAGTGAGTCTGGAGGAAGTGTGAACAAGAGATTTTGAGTTGTGTCCCTTTGGTATATTCCCTGACTTCAGGCCTCAGACATTTTCAGTTCCTCAAGTTTATTTTTTTTCTTCAAATTTTCATAAAATCTATTGAAATGATGAAATTGTTTCCTCTCTCCAGGGTTTTAAAAGTTGTTGAAATGAATGCTTATCACTCTGACAGTTAGGATTCTAATGGGAGTGTTATCGATGGTGACTGTTTAAGTGGAAATGGAATAGAGATTCAGGTTAGGGATAAAGATTGAGATAGGGCTGCATGGCCATCATTTAAGGTAGTAGATGAGACTCAAAGAGAGGAAAATGTGGGGAAGCGGAAGTGGGGACTAAAGAAAGGGTCGTTGGGAAAACCCGTGATAAAAACGAATAAAATAAAACCCCCTGTCAAACAAATAAAATATTGTAAACAGAGCAGCATAAATCAATTAGTTTGGTATATCCTACACCTGCTTGATAACAAATTTCACCAGGAGCTATTTGTTAACAATAGAGATTTCTAGATTTCTCTCATATCAGAATCTTCAGGACAGAAACCTGGAAATTGATACTTTTAATACATGGCCCCTGGCGACTCTTAGAAGCAGGCAAATTTGAAAAGCATTGCATTAGTTCATTACAATATCCTGATGTGGAATTTAAAAGGTAAAATCCACAAGTCCTCACCTAAATATCCACACATACATCTGTGCCTATGGAGACACTGATTGTTTGATTGATTGATTGATTGATTCTTCCTTTCAAAAGGCATAGTCACTAAATGTGAATGTCTGTGATGGGAGTAAGACTGATCATCACTGTGGGGGAATTAAAGGAAATAGAAAATTCAGTCTCAAACTCTACATGCCACCACTTGATATAATTCACAAATTTAGAAACTTCCATGGATGTTTTGACTATATTACCTAACGACAGAATTAGGCAGGTTGTGTGTGTTTTGTTTTGTTTGCTTTTGAACACTCATCAAACATAGTCGGAGAGTCAAGTTGAGTCATTTAGTCCCTTAAAAAAGTCCCTAGTCCCTCTTCCACTTGGGAATTTTGAATCTGAAAAGTTCAAGTATTTTATGTATGATATAATCTTTCTAGAAAACTATTTGCACAAACTCCTACACTCTTTAATCTGTGCATTCAGATAATTGATACTAAGCCACATCCGGGAAATCTCTGGCTTGAATTAACAATAACTTTGGCCCTCTGATGATTTTCCCAGCACCCCTTTACTTTTTAGATCAGTCTCTTTTTGATCCAAATTAGTGTCTTATTTCTTGAGAGTTAAGTTTCTGAGTTGAAAATAAGTATGTTGTATTTTCTGGGATGCACACACTGTACTTATAGTATTATTAATAAATGAATATGTCTCTACCTGAAACAGATTAAGAAAACTAAGACCACAAATGGAAGTTTATAGTGAGTACGTATGTTGGACTTTGTGTGAGGCCTTCACATGTCCTTGGGTCCTCTCATGTATTCATTTTGAGGACAGAGCAAAGCTCTTAGAAGGTAATATTGTCTAATAACTCTGATAATAGATGTTAAAAAGTTTGTGAATATAGTAGGAACTCCTCCACTGGATAGTAAGCTTCTTGAAGGGAAAGACTTTACATTACTAACTTCCCAATACCTGATAACACAGGGTGGCATTTAGTAGGTATTCATAAATATTGATCAGACCTGAACTTGATTAAAAAATGCCAAGGAATTATTGCTTTCTCTGTGTCTGATCCCCAAAAGTGGGATACTCAGCCCTTATATAGGCTATTCCTCTCTACTCTATTTCATTGGTAAAAAACAATAACAACAAAAATCTTTGGTTGATAAGCTTTTTACAAAGTTAATTTAGTTTACTTCTTACAAAGCTTTTGTCTATCTCCCATGCTTCATTTCCTAATATGGCAAATAGTGCATTTCAGAGAGAGTTTTCCTGACTTGGTTTTACTATTAGTTAATACTTCTAAAATGTCCCATTTTCACTACCAGAAATTGCTCATTTCTTGTTGGGAGTTGTGGTTATTGAGGAAGGGGAGTTCCTTTAAGGCTAGTAACACTCTGGAATCCCCAGGGATGGTCCATGACAAAGGAGCTTAGAATTCTGATACCTGATAGCCTTCAAACCACAACCTGTCAATCATCTGAGTCATAGTCACCAACCAGGTCAGCCTGAACACAGAAAGGGAAAAAAGGATGAAATCCTCATAAAAGTACAGCGTACCCAGTAGAAAATTATTCAGTCATGCTTTAGAATTTTGAGATCCAACCCATTAAAATATTTCAAAACTTAACATTCCAAAGAGGCTGCCATATCAAGTATCTGCCATAAACTTTGCTGCACTATAAGTAATGTTATTTTTAATGTATTTTGTTGAACACATTCTTTAAATTGGTTCATAACCTCTTCCTTAGTTTTTTTCTTCAAAAGAGATTTTTGCTGACGTCCTAAGCTTCAAATTAATTAAGGTACTTTTAAAAGATGTCTACATGTCCAATGTAATGCAAAAAATGGAATTTATTTGAAAAACATAAGCCATCATATCATTTGTCGGAGGCTATCTATGTGAGTGATAGGTCTGAACGGACATGTAGATTACTGCCATGTACCTGGGTCATTGAAGAATTTCTGGATCTCATGTGATCATTAAGAGCAATAAAAACCAAGGGATAAATAAAATCTCTTTTTTTTTTCCAGAAATAACTTAGAAATTAGTGCTTATGAAGATAGCTGTGTATTTCTGGCGATTACTGAGGAGGGTCTTCCCCTCACCATCCTGCACTATGACCCAGTCTTGGGCACACACACAAGTTACCTAACCACGGTTGTCTCGTCCATTTCTAGCTGCTGTCACTGCCACCGGCTCTAAACTTAGCTTTCATTTTTCATATTTTCTTTTGCTCTTCCAAGCAAAAGGTAAGGAATATAGTGTAATACATAGTGGAATATAGTGTAAGGAATATAGGGTAATACATAGAATTCAGGTTTTGTCAGCTTGGATTTATATGCCAACTCTAGATTCCTGGAGGGTGGGATATGGGGCAAGTTACTTAATAGGTTCCCTCCGTCCCTAGCCTCTCCTCACAAGGTCACCCTGATCTGTAAAATGCAGGCGGTAAGACTTACCATTCAGAGTTGTACTGTGGAGGTGAGAAAACATGATGCTAATTTTCCAGCACATAATAAACTAATAAATATTAACATCCTGGGAGGAAAAGCAGGTGGGGGGGGGGGGTCTCAAGACCCAGGGGAAAGTCCTGGGACCAGCACTTACTAGCTGACCCAGTTCTCCTAACCTCCCCCATCTCTCTCAGCCTCAGTTTTTTCATTTATAAAATAGGCAGAATATTCCTTAACCTTCCTCACTGAGTTAAGTGGCTTAAGGAAACAATTTTTTTGTGAAATTACTTTATGAAAACTATAAGATAGGACTTCCCTGGTGGCGCAGTGGTTGAGAGTCCGCCTACCGATGCCGAGGACACGGGTTCGTGCCCCGGTCCGGGCAGATCCCACATGCCGCGGAGCGGCTGGGCCCGTGAGCCATGGCCGCTGAGCCTGCGCGTCCAGAGCCTGTGCTCCGCAACGGGAGAGGCCACAACAGTGAGAGGCCCACGTACCGCAAAAAACAAACAAACAAACAAAAACTATAAGATATTAAAGCATTATGAATATGATTACAAAGTTTTGGGGAGTTAACTTTATTCCTACTGGGAATAGTATATTTTTTTAACTGGAGCTCAAAGGTTCTCTTCTGCTGAAGGTTGTGGCACCTCTTTTTTTTTTTTTTTTTTTTTTCCTGAATGACTCATACAGACGGCACTTGCTACGAGCTATCTCCAGGTTTTTTCTTTCTTTCTTTCTTTCTTTCTTTCTCTCTTTCTCTTTCTTTCTTTCCTTCCTTCTCTTCTCTTTCTTTCTTTCTTTCTCTCTTTCTTTCCTTCTTTCCCTCCCTCCCTCTTTCTTTCTTTCCTTCCTTTCTTTCTCTCTCTCTCTTTCTTTCTTTCTTTCTTTCTTTCTTTCTTTCTTTCTTTCTTTCTTTCTTTCTTTCCAGCTTCAACTCTGTTCTAATCTCTTCAACAACAAGAACTCAGTTTTAAACTGTGGGCTGCAGTGTTCAGAGTTTACAGCAGAGGCTGAGGGGAAACCCTCTCTGGGGCACCACAGTGAGCCTGGGAAAGGCCAAGGCTGAGAAGTGGAGTGGACGTGCTCTTCTGTGACAAGAGGACAAAAAAACAAGAACCTGATACACTTGGAGAAATTCTGAGATCAAGAGGAACACTGAAGTGCTTCTATTGATTTTCCCTGGTCTTAGAAAGAAGGAAATGGTCATCAGATGAGGGAAATCCAGAGGAAGGGAGGTGGGATCTTCAGAGAGTATATATCAAAATGTTGTGTCAACTCTAAATTCTACACCTCTTTCTCCCTGTGTGATGAACAAAGACTATGTGTTACTAATTTTTAAAAATCACAGTGCCTGTCATGATAACTGGCATATAGCTGGCATTAAAAAAAGTCTCTTGACCCTGAGATGAGTAGAAAATTATACAACTATTATTTTGTCATTTTATTATTTATGTTACATAATAATAACACCATATAATATGTAATAACATATACATAATATAATAATAATAACAGCATTTATTAGGTACTTATGATATCATGTGTTTATAACCATATGATCATTATTTTCATTCAATACTCAGAACGGTTTTACTAGGTAGAAGCTATAATTATCCCCATGTTAGAGATGAGAAAACTGGAGCTGTGGGAGGAGGCTCTGAGACACTGACATAGGGCATGGCACAGTGAATTAAGTAAGAAAAAAATAAAATAATTATAGGGAAGAATTGAGGGCCCAGCTGAGGATGGAGCATGTGAGTTTGAGATGAAGCTCTCAGCACAATTATTATTTTTGTCTTAACAATGCTTGGCAGCCTGGAGCGGTTGGTGGAAACCCATGGTTATGTAGATGTTATCCCCTTTGTGCTTCCTTGGAGTTAATGACTATGAGTCACCTAATAAAGAGGAGTTAACAGATGGAGATAGGAACCACTGAAATGTGTTCTCCAGCCTGGTGGAGACAAATAATTGTCATTGGCTCTGGAGGATTTGAGATACTTCAAAGCTTCATCTAAGTGAGCTCCGCCCCACCATCTCTAGGAAAACTCCTTGGCTCCTGGCCTTTAACTTCGTTCAGGAAATTCTGGGTAAGAGGACTCAGAAGGGATCACTTGGAGGCTGGTGAACTTGACATCCTATACAGCCTGTGTTTTGCACAGCTCAGTTGTTTGCTAATGGGTTTGGGGGTAGAGGAGGAGAGAGGAATCCTCACCAAAGAACTGGGCCATTTGGGTGGAGTTGCTTGGGTCATTCATCAAAAGCCATCACACCATCTACCTCTCCTATAACCAAGGCAGGGCAAATATACTAACTGTGAAAGTGATGGCCACTCCTTTTCACCAAATCCAAGCCTGCTTAGAGAAAGGTAGGAAGGCTTGTCTGATCTTTCCTGTTCAGGGGAAGGGGAAACAGGTGGGTAGGACTTAATTGGTTGAGTTATGAAGCAGTAGACACCTTTTATTTTAATTTCCTTGGGCAAGGAAGCATTTGATAGTATATCAACCCTACACTTAACAGTTTTTACATTTGGTCTACAGAAACAGCTGATACAAATCATTGTTCTATTATGACTTGTTTGGATCCGGACAATGCAGTGCTCTGAAAAGAAAGCAGAGGATAGTGAGAAGCTATAAAACAGTGTCAACTGAGGATCAGGTAGAAGATGTGGCTACGTTTTCCTGGGCAGGGGAGGTTCTGGCACAGCCTCTCACTCTCAGCCAGGGCTGCACATCATATCTACCTGAGACACTTTAAAAAGTCCTTCTAGGGCTTCCCTGGTGGCACAGTGGTTGAGGGTCCGCCTGCCAATGCAGGGGACACGGGTTCGTGCCCCGGTCCGGGAAGATCCCACATGCCGTGGAGCGGCTGGGCCCGTGAGCCATGGCCACTGAGCCTGCGCGTCTGAAGCCTGTGCTCCGCAACGGGAGAGGCCACAACAGTGAGAGGCCCGCGAACCACAAAAAAAAAAAAAAGAAATTCCTTCTACCTTGTTCTACCCGGAGAGATACCGAATTATTGATTTCGAATGGAGTCCGGACATCAGGAGTTTTGAAAGCTCCTCAGATGAGTCGAGCTGAGAACCTCTGTTTAGGGGGCAGCGGGCTTGATTATGAAATGAGAAAAGTCCTCAAATGGGAAAGGAACTAGGTCTCCTCTCTTCAGCACCAAGAAAATGACTATTACTAGTGGTAAGAGGTGATAGGAAGGCAGGTTTGGGCTCAAAGGAAAGAAGACTATTTGAAAAGCTTTGAGCTGTACTGAAAAGGAAGTAGCTTAGTGCTAAAGAAGCTTTGATCACTACAGGTGATCAAGGCGAAGGTGGACAACCATCACCTGGGAAGGTTGAACTTGGCCAGTGAGGGCCCACCTGTGCCAGGAGCACCAGAAGCATTGTCCAGCCCCTTCACCCTTCAACAGAGCAGCTAGGCTTTCTCTCTTTTTCTATATTGAGTTTTCCCATAAGATTTCCTTTGAAAAAAGAGATCTGCTCAAAAAAAATGTTTTAAAATCACTTAACTAGTTGACCTTTATAACTATGACCAACTCTAAAATTCTACAGTATTTAATCCTGTTTGATGTTTTCTAAGAAACCAGGCTACTGATTGATCCATTCTTCCGAAGTCTGAGGCGGGCAAAGAAGGAGCGTGTGAGGGGGATGGAAAGTGTGAGTAGAAGTTGGGGTGCTGCTCTCAACAAAGGGCCAGACGCAGGAGCCCTCAGCCCTGTGTAAGCTTGCAATGAATCAGAGTCTCTGGGGATGCTGTGTGGTGATAGCTATTCATGACATGCAGCGGGATTGAGAGCCACCGGCTCCACGGGTGAGCAATGAGAAGCATTCTTCTGTACATGGAACCAAAGGTGTCAGGCAGCCTCCGACACAGTGTTTCTTAAACTTCAGGTGCATCAGATTCATCTGGATGACTTGTTCAAATGCAGATGGCTGGGACCCGCTCCCAGAGTTGCTGATTCAGTAAGCCTGTGACCGGGCCAAGAATTTACATTTTTAAAAAGTTGCAGGTGATGCTGACATTTCTGATGTGGGGACCCTTTGAGAATGACTGCTCTGACAAAAGTGATTTACTTTAGACCTGCAAAGAACCTCCTCACGGTGGGAACTCGAGTCACAGTATGCAGCCTTGATAGGATGGGATAGTGCAGTTAACCATTGCGGTCTTCCTTGCAGAAATATATTAACCTAGTCTAATCACCGGGGGAATATCAGACACAATACCAATCGAGGGACATTCTACAACATATCTGACCAGTAATCCTCAAAACTGTCAAGGTCATCAAAAACAAGGAAAGGCTGAGAAACTGTCACAGCTGAGGGGAGTCTAAGGAGATATTAGTTAACTAAATGTAATGTGGTGTCCTGGGTGGGATCCTGGGGCAGAAAAAAAAAAGACATTAGGGAAAAATCAAGAGAATGATGCGTCAATATTGGTTCATTAGTTGTGACAAATGTACCGTATGTTTGTAATATGATAACAGGGAAAACCGAGAGCTGATCTTCTTACTTTATCACGCTGTAGCCCCGCAGTAGGAATACAATCCTGGATAAAAGAGGTGACTGTTGTAATGACTTAAAATTCTTAGTAGAAATTTTCAACCGTTTGACTCTATTCATCTGGAAATCATCACCATGGTGGCCCCACTCTCTCTTTCCCTGCCTTCTTTTTTGCAGTTCCAAGAGAATCTGCTCAAGGTGGTTGAAATAAAGGACAGTCAGAGTCCTTTCCCCAGGCAATATTTTGCTGCTGGTTTGTAGTTATGGATGACCTTATTTCACTGGCTTTGAGAGTGAACTTTATCAAATTCCCCATGTATCATTTAAGTTTAAACGTGTCCTTGGAACACTGTGGGCTCACGGTGTGTGTGTGTCTTGGGAGAGGGTGCATAGCGCAACCACTCTCTGGACCTGGATGTTTGGGGTTTTTGTTACTTTATTTATTTTATTATTTTATTTTTTTGCATTGTAATCAGTATATTAAGGGGACATTCATACATTTCAAGAATTGCTTAAATTCTGATATCCAGGTTTAAGCTTGTGAACATATGACTTTAAACATACAATTAAAGCTATTCATAATTTGCTATACTACCAACATTAAATTACAGTTACATTGGAGCATAAGTTAAATGGTTTAAAGTAAGCCTGTAACATACCTGCAAAACACCTTCCTAACTCATACATGCAAATTACTTCTCCATGTAAAGTTCTCATCACTCTAACCTCTAAGTTACCCTGCTCCAGAAGTCAGTACTCTAAGGCTTACTTTGGTCCAAAGAGAAAGAAAGAAAGAAAAAAAGTAACCAGGACCAATAGCTAGATATATTAAAAAAAGATGGCACAGCAGAAGGGAATGCAATTCTACAAGTGCAAGCCCTCAAGAAGCAGCATGTTATATGATAAACCCCTTCTTTAGAAAGGTATCATCTCTATCACTGGACCTGTATGCTTGTTAATCACACAATATTCACATTGTTTCTCCAAACTGGCTTTAGGTCCCCTCAGTCTTTTGGGTGCTGGTTGTTTACAGTTCCTGCCATAGTGTCTGGCAAGGTTCTGGATAATAAGTAGCAATCACACCTGGTAAGGAGATAATAATAATTCAAGGGCAAACTGAATAGCTCATGTACAGTTACAGTGGATTGATTGGTTTGGACCATTTATCTTTTCTTTTCAAGTGACTTAACTATACATTTGCAGAAGTTAGTGAGGAACTCAGAGGCACTCCTGGGGATTAGCAGTGGCTTAACTGACAGCTTTAGGGGAAAAGCTTAGATACCTGATTCATCTTCCATCCAGGCAGGGACTCCCAGGGAATAAGACTGCAGGGTTACATGTAAAACTCAAAATTTGAAGCAAAAGTCTCTCAACCCCTGGAATTTTCTCTTCCTAAGATTGAGCAGCAATACTGGAAACAGTGACAACTAAACTTGAAGGAGCTCTTCTAGGGAACCAGGCACCATTCTAATGAGTTCATTTCATCCTCACAGAAGCACAGAGAAGGTAAGTAACTTGCTCAAGCTCGCACAGCTTGAAGTGGAGCCAGGATTCTAATCTGGGTCATCTGGCTCCAGAGCTCATGCTGTAAACTATCAGGCTTGCCTGCCTCTCTTAGAGAGGACATCAGGAGACGTCCACCTCTTGACTAACCTGACTAGAGAGTCCAGGATCTGGACTGGAACTTCCCAGAGACTACCACGTCTGTCTAAGGCTAGAAGGAGAATGTCCCATCACTTAGCTGTACATCATGCAACCATCAACACGAGCAACTGGTAAATATTGATTAAACTTCAGTTCTATGCCAGGTACCATGGATACGAGGATGAAATAGAGACTGTAGTACTGCCCTCAGGAACTGTGGGGGAGATAGACACCCAAGCAAATAAGCCAACAAAAAATCCCAAACAGCTTCTAATAAAGGCCAAAAGAAAACTGTCCTAGCCCCCATGGTCAGGGACCCACCTTGCCTTGGGGAAGGATACACAGTAGATGACTCCCTTCCTCTCTCATTTAGTTTTCCTCCAGCTTTCTTCTACTTACAACTGACAAGCTTAAATGGCAGAGACTTGAAGTTCTGTACAAGGTGTTGGGATGTTTAGAAGGGAAGTATTCTGTTAATCCGATAAATAGAAGAGAGGCTACAACTCAGCAGATGCCCATTTGCCTTCTTCCTCCAGGGACCTTTATATCTTCTCTGTTTCTTCTTCCAGGGCAGGAATCTTGTATTCCCTATGCAAGTTCTTCTGGCAGCCTTGCCCTGCCGTGCATCCCTGTCTATCGCCATAACAAACATTTGTCGCTGGGGTATCGTTGACGCATTGCCCTCGAAAACTCCCTCTGTCACGGGTCAGCCTCTTCTTGCTGATCGTCATTATCTAGCCCTGTTGCTATGGAGAGCCGATGGAATCAGGTGTGTTTTTAGCCTACATCACTCCCGCCCGCCGGGGTTGCGACAAGGACTCTTCTGTACATGACACTTGACAGACCTGTGGCAGGCTGCGGCCAGGCTTTTCCTGCGAGTGAAACCTAATCAACTGATAAGCTGCAGATCGTATCAGGACCTCTGTTTGATACGTTACTAGCGACAGACATGCTTCCACAATTAATAACACGATGCCCTTTGACAATAAAGTTGTTGGGGAGGAAGAAAACACTCCAGGCACCAGACATGGGTTGAGAGGGCTTGTGTTCACATAAGCACAATCTCATGTCACTGCCTCTCACCATAAACTGTTTTGTTGTCGAAGACTGCCTTTGTGCCACTCTTCTGATCTTGGCTTCCTACACAGCCACGGTCTCGGAGAGTATGCCCCATGGCAACTGCTGCAAGCACTGTTTCCTGTTTCTAAACTTGTAGAGGACAATCCATACGTCTCACAGTTCTCAAATTTAACCAGATAACAGCAGCACCTTCATGCTGCTTTTTTATCTTTAGCTTAGATTAAGAGGATCCTGAAAGTAAGTTTTAGATCTTTTTGGATAGAGTATTCTTAATTAATTTTGCTAAATTTTCATATGACTCGTAATCCAAAAAAGAAAGTAAGTAGAAATTCATGTCCCCGTTCCTCAGGCCTGAAAAATCAGTAGTGACGAGGCTACAGACATGAAGGTTTTAAAACAATAAATGCCTTGTAGTTTTTCTTCTGTGTTTGCTGAGAGCAAAGGAGTAGCATCAGCTTTGTTTTCACTTGACCCCCCCAAACAGGAAAACAATAGCAGGTAAGTCATTGGTCAGAGTCAATGGGGCCCATGCACACTTTGTAGGTCAAAAACATTTGAATCGTTTTCACAATCTGTGTACACTCTTGCAATGAAGTTATTTCACTTCATTTATTGATGAATATTACTTATGTAGTACTACTATGGGCTAAGCACTGAACTAGGCTTATTCTCTTAAGATCTTAACATTTAAAAATGATTAAGATATATAACAAACATTTATAAAAATAAAATATGCTTATCCAGTAATTTGGAAATGCATTAAAGCAGAGGAAAAAAATGTCACTCAGAGGTAATCACCATTAATAGCCTGGAGTATATTCTTGCATTTTGTTGACTCTGTGTGCATGTGTATGTGTGTGCATGCATGTGTGTGTGTGTGTGTGTGTATTTTAAGCAAAGCTGACAATATACTCTATACAATTTGTCATTTTTTTCTTTTGCTTAATTTTAATTTTTACAAACTCTTCATAAATAAATTTATTATTGGTTATGTAATGTTTATCTTATTTGTAACAGAGGATCAACATTCTTTTTTCTCTTTTTTTTTTTTTACGATCATGCTGTATCCATCACAGATTTCCTCATTTCTTAGTCAAAAGTCTGTCTTGACCATATTCACCAAGGTTCTTTGGAAAAGTTAACCTCACTTGTGTTTTGAGATGGTTCTACTGTTCTCTTGAAGATATAAACATACACACACATCATCATCATCATCATCATCCTGGAGCCTAACACAGGCTAAAACCAGGGATGTGGCCTTCTGGTTTTCAGTCCGCTTTGACTGTCATGCCCTTGCTCCTTGCCATGCCCTAGTGGTTCATTCAGAAGTGGGGCTGTCCTCTTGATGGGGAGGTTTTCACGTCTTTACTAATGAATTCAAGACCTGGTACCTAGTACTTAGCTTCCCTTAGCACCATCACAGCTATTCTCCCATCTGGAAAGATCTCTTCTCCCGATGGGGGGCACTCCCTCATGTCTGTCTCTCCCTTCTCCAGGAAAACGATTCCAGTTTGGTTCCTACTAGGTCCTGTTGTGCCAAATAGAGTCTGGGTACTCCTTCTTGTTACTCAGGAACACAAAGACACTCTTAGTTGAGTTGGGAAGGGAAGGGTGGGAGTTGCCCAAGGAGAGGGTTGTAAGCAAAGCCTGGAACTGGAGACTTCCATGTCCTTGAGGAGGTGAAGAGAGTAAAATCACCTTCTGTATTCTTCTGAGCCTCCTCAGGTGATAGAACAACATGGGAACTATTCTCTTAATAGCTCATATTTTCATGTAACGAATGTGGCATAATTTATCAAACCAGTGCCTTCAGGATAAGAGCTAAACTTTTAAACGTGATTTACAGTCTGTCACCCTTTGGATCCTTGCCCGGCTGACCCAGCCCTGCTGAACTTCCAAGCTCTCTAGCCGGTTTTTCCTCCAGGTTTTGCATATGTTGTTTTCTTTTGCTGAAACACTCTTCCCTCTATCATCCCTGTCTTCTGCTGAACTTCACACACTTTTCACATTTTAGTTTAAATGTCACTTCCTCTGGTTAGGTTCTCTCTGCTCTGAGGTCTGGTAGCAAATGTTGTAATTACTCAGTTAACTGCTTATCTCCACCCAGATTGTAAATTCTGCAAGGATGAGGAGGGCCATGTCTGTTTTGTGTTTGGATTCTGTTCCAGCTCAGCGTTTGACACATATTAGGTGTTCAATAAGATATTGAAATGAGTAGTGGACATTTTTGGGTGCTTCTGGTTTTTATAAGTAGTGATTATTTGTCCATATCTTGTAATTTTTAAATTACTTTCTGATGATAAGTTCTTGGAAGTAAGATTACTAGGTCAAAGGACATAAACATCTTTGAGCTCTCTTGAGAAAAGACAGATTGCTTTCCAGAAGGTTTTACACTCCTACTAGTAGTGAATGAAATTTCCTGTTTCATTGTACTCTTATCAGCACTATTAGAAAAAGAAATGATGTTTTGCTAACTTGGTAGTAAGAAAGGTTCCCTTCTGCTGTTTCAATTTTGCCTTAAATAGTGAGATGGACATGTTTTCATCTATTTTAAAATTCATTTATATTTGCTCTATTATGAATTGTCTGGTGTCCTTTGCCCATTTTTATTCTGGAATTTTCATGTTTTTGTAATCACATTTTATAAACTCTTTGTGTTTTAAATATGTTAGATTATTATCATGATATTCGTTGAAGGTTTTCCCCTCTATTTAGATGTTTGTATTTTCATCTTATGTTCTTTCTTTCTTTTTTTCATCTTACATTCTTCTTAAGTTTAATATCTTCATGTGATCACGTCTGTCATCATTTTCCTTGGGATTTCTTACATGACTCTTAGAGTCCCTTCACCACCAGTGATCAAATATTCAGTTAATTTTTTTTTGGTATGTATACAGTTAGATTGCTTTGCCTGTGTGTGTGTGTACTTGTGTGTGTGCATTTATGTGCATGTGTCCTTGGGTGTCAGCCACTGGGAATTTAATGGGAGGATCTTCTTTTGCCAAAAGGCTGACCAATGTCTCAACATGATCTGTTGAATAATCTTTCCTTTTCCAATGATTTAAGGTGCCTCTTTTCACAAACGTAAGAACAATATTGTTCTAGCTTCAGTGTGTCTTCCTGAAGTGGGCCAGGGGCTTTTTCATCATTTAGGTTTTAGGGAGAGACTTTTGAGAGGGAGGATACCTTCTGTGTTTGTACTCCCCATCCCTTCTCCCTGGCTCTGCCTGCTGCGAACCGCAGTTCAGCTTCACTGAGGCTAAACTCTGAGGCATCTAGGGAAAGTTGGCGTTGAGATCTGAAACTGTTAATGACACAATGCATTTGCATGAAAACCCACTACGCCAATTTAGTCATGTTTATAATCGTCTTTTTGGCATTACTGGAGTATAGCTTTAGTTCGTCTGACATTGGATCTAAAAACACACAGCCTACAAACAGATACCCACTAAAAAGTAAGTGCTATGGTGAGAGACAGAGAGACACTGCCGCCCTAACTAGTGTTCAAGAGACCAGAGTCTCTATGGTGATGGTTTCTTCTTTTACACAACACTGCACAGTTGTACAAGGGGGGAATGCCAGTCTTAACTAAGACAAGAGTCGACAAAATGTTTCCTTTACAGGAAGCCACTAGCCACGTACACAGAAAGGTGGGTGGGAACAGACATCTCTACATTAAGGTACTTTTCTCTCTCTTTCTCTCTCTCATTCATTCTTTCTTCCTTGCTTTCTTGCTTCCTTCCTTTCTTGCTTGTTGGCTTTCAGCTTAGTTCTATGATAACGTTTGACTTTATCATAGTTCTTGCAAGTTGGTCCCTGGGAAAATGAATCACAGAATCTAACATCTCAAGTTACGAAGCATTGTGGACATTCATTTGCTGTATTTTCCATAAATCAAAATTGGAAACAGAGACAAGTAGTTATTTTTATATGTCAAGAAGCAGAAACAGTGGGAGTAAAAGAATCTTGCTGCTTTAGGAAAGGATTGTAATTTATATCAAAGCGCTACAGGATTGAAATGGAAGTGTTTCAAGAGTTTCCCCACATCCTGCCCCAAAATGTGGATCTGTGTTTTGAAATCAATTCGTTCAATCTTTATCCTGGATTCAAACACAACGTTTTTCCCTTCCTGAATCTTAAACAAATATACTTAACGATCCTTTTCTTTCTTTGGGGGGGGGTCTATTATAATTTATGCATCTGGGGGTTTGTTTGGGTGGGGTTGGGGCATTGCAAGTATTTAAAATGTCCTCAGGTGTTTATTTGCAAGTAATAGACAGCAAGTAACAAAGAGACCCATCTCATTCCAGCTTAAATCACGGAGACTCTGTCCCCACCCCCATCCCTCATTCTCCACCCCCTTACCTTGCTCTTCGTTTCCTTTTCCCACAGCATTTATCACCCTCTAACACACTACCAGTTTACTTGTTATGTTTATTGTCTGTTTCTTGTCTCCTGAATAAGGACAGTGATTCTTGTCTGTTTCATGTATTCTAAGTGCTTGATACCATATCTGGCACGTAAGCAGTCACTCAGTAAATTTTTGTTGAACTCAATGTAATCAACTCGCATCCCTGAAAAGTGCAGTTTTTTGGTGGGGTGGGGTCCTTCGTCTCAATGATGTCATCCAGAACCTAGCTCTTCACTCTTTTCTCTGTCTACTTTGTTTTTGTTAGCAGTCACCCTATCCTAAGTCAGGCTCCTCTTGTGGTCCCCAGATGGCTCTAGCTCCAGGGTTTCTAATTCAAATACAGCAAGAGGGACATAGAGGCTTCCTCTCGCATTCCTAGCAAAAGTCCTGAGTGTCCCTCTGAATGAACTGGCTCAGTCACAGTCATGGTGACTGAGGGATAGATGTGCTGATGGCTTAGCCCAGCACACATGTTCCCTCCTTCCCCCCAAGATGGAATTAGCCTTTTAGGAATCACGTGGATCCCCAAACAGAAACTGTGGGGCTGCTGGAGAGGGGGCTGTGGAGTTTGGATGTCCACACTCCTCAACAAGAAGGAAGAGCATGCTAACCAATAAGGGTTTATCATTACAAGCAAACAGAATTTGGGAAACCCCCTGTCTGATCTTCCTAGTTTATGTGACTAGAGCTGAGGTTAGACTCAAGCTTATGTGATTAGATTGAGTACATCTTCTCAATTTTTTTCTTGGGGGGGCAATTTGTGTTTTCCTAAGAGGTGGAGGAATCCTCTAAAAGGATCCAGGAGAGCAGGTAAACAAAAAGCTGACCTTAGGATTAAAAAGCAGTTGCCTTTTCATTCTTTCCAGTGATGTAACTTACTGGAGTTTTGAGAAAAGCAGTCACTTCACCCCTTTTCATTCTTATTCTGCACTGGGTGCACCAGACACTGGTACTTCTTCGTCTTCAGGACTTATTGACCAAGTTAGGTAACACAGAGAGAAGATCCACGTTGTAGCCTGTGGCCATGAGTAAGGGTGGTACTCAGAGCTGATCCCATCAAGGCAGAACTCTTGGCTGTCAGCAGAGGACCAGCTCACTCTGACAACAGCCTCCTCTTCTTGCCCTTCCTCATCTCTGTGGTTATTAACTCAGGATTCAACCCCAAGTAGAACGCTCTTTAATTTGGTCACCCATAATTCTATAACACAGGGGATGAATTGCTACAGGTAAGCACTGGGAGATGGTACAATTTCCTTAGCTGTGTATCAGGTCAACATATGTGCCAGAAAAGTGTAATTCATTCTCCGGGATCTTTTTTTTTTTTTTTTTTCAAATTTGTGTTTTTATTTACTCTGACTACAGGATAGTCTGAGAAACAACAGTAGTGAGACTAGAGGCAGGAAGACATATTAGGATGCTTTTGCAAAACTTCAGTACCTGACAAAAGTAGTAATGCCAATGAGGGAAGAGGTATTTACACACATAATCTAAAGGCAGTAGTGAGTACTTGAGTACACAAGGACAGTGAAGAATCTATACTGACATCAAGAGTTCCAACTTGGTTTACTAGGACATAGATACTGGTGTCAGTGGCCATGAACAGGAATACAGGGAAGGAAACATAGGGTTTTCAGTTTACTTTGCCCAGATCCTTCAGAGAAATCACTATCTGTGGCAGTTATAGCCTTACAAAATGTATTTCTTAAATCATAAGACTTGAAAGTCAAAATTACTCTTTGATCCATGGACTGCAGAATGGATGTTGTGTTAGCAGGTATGAAAACAACATTAATCTCGTCCATCTCCATCAGAACTCTCGTATGGCTAGGTGCATTGTCAATGAGCAGTATTATTTTGAAAGGAATCTTCTGAGCAGTAGTTCTCAACAGCAGGCTTAAAATATTTAGTAATCTATGTTGTAAGCAGATGTGCTGTCATCCAGGCTTTGCTCTTCCTTTTATAGAGCACAGCGAGAGTAGGTTTAGCATAATAAGGGTCCTAGAATTTTGATAATGGTAAATGAGCATTGGCTTCAACTTATAGTCACCAGTTGCATTAACCCCTAACAAGAGAGTCAACCTGTCCTTTGAAGCTTTGAAGTCAGCCATTGACTTCTCCTTTCTAGCTATGAAAGTCTTAGATGGCTGCTTCTTCCAATATAAGGCTGCTTTATCTTCATTGAAAATCTGTTGTTTAGTGTAGCCACCTTCATTAATTATCTTAACTAGATCTTCAGGATAATTTGGAGTAGCTTCTACATCAGTACTTGCTGCTTCACCTTGCACTTTTATATTATGAAGATGGCTTTTTTCCTTAAACTTCATGAGCCAACCTCTACTAGCTTCAAACTCTTCTCCTGCAGTTTCCTTACCTCTATCAGCCTTCATAGAATTGAGGAGAATGAGGCCCTTGCTCTGGATTAGCTTTGGCTTAAGGGAATGTTGTAGCTGGTTTGATCTTCTATCCGGACCACTAAAACTTTCTCCATCTTGGCACTAAGGTTATTTTGCTTTCTTATCATTCAGGTGTTCCCTGGAGTAGCACTTTTAATTTCCTTCAATAACTTTCCTTTGCATTCACAACTTGGCTAACTGTTTGACACAAGAGGCCTAGCTTTCAGCCTATCTTAGATTTCGACACGCCTTCTTCACTAAGCTTAATCATTTCTAGCTTTTGATTTAAAGTAAGACGTGTGACTGTTTCACTTGAGCACTTAGAGGCCATTGTAGGATCATTCACTGGCCTAATTTCTTTTTTTTTTTTTTGCGGTACGTGGGCCTCTCACTGTTGTGGCCGCTCCCGTTGTGGAGCACAGGCTCCAGGCGCGCAGGCTCAGCGGCCATGGCTCACGGGCCCAGCTGCTCCGCAGCATGTGGGATCTTCCCAGACCGGGGCATGAACCCGCGTCCCCTGCCTCGGCAGGTGGACTCTCAACCACTGCGCCACCAGGGAAGCCCTTTTTAAAAATTTTTGAATTTAATTTAATTTATTTTTTTTATACAGCAGGTTCTTATTAGTCATCAATTTTACGCACATCAGTGTATACATGTCAATCCCAATAGCCCAATTCATCACACCACCACCACCACCACCCCCGCCCCTTTACCCCCCTGGTGTCCATACGTTTGTTCTCTACATCTGTGTCTCAATTTCTGCCCTGCAAACCGGTTCATCTGTACCATTTTTCTAGGTTCCACATATATGCATTAATATATGATATTTGTTTTTCTCTTTCTGACTTACTTCACTCTGTATGACAGTCTCTAGGTCCATCCATGTCTCTACAAATGACCCAATTTCATTCCTTTCTATGGCTGAGTAATATTCCATTATATATATGTGCCACATCTTCTTTATCCATTCATCTGTCAATGGGCATTTAGGTTGCTTCCATGACCTGGCTATTGTAAATAGTGCTGCAATGAACATTGGGGTGCATGTGTCTTTTTGAATTATGGTTTTCTCTGGGTATATGCCCCTTAGTGGGATTGCTGGATCATAATTCTCCGGGATCTTAAGTCTCCTGTCTTATTCACAACAAAAGAAAGGCACTCTCATTTTCTAATACCTCTGCTTACAAAAAGAATATAAGTAATCATTATTTTCATGACTACAGCTGGCTCCGCAGTACAGCACTGTTCCTTTGGAGTAGTGTTAACCATGAATGACTCCAAGGATGAAATACGACTACTTACTCATGCATGGTCTAGTCCCTGCCTGCCTTGCCAACTCCATCGTGTGCTGATTTCCCTTTTCTGCCGTCTGCTTCAGCCACAATGGCCTGTAAGTTACTGAAATAACTCAAAGTCTTTCCTTCCTTAGGGTCTTAGGCTGCCTGTGTTCAAGTTCTGCCTTTCCACTTACTTACCCCTTCCCTACGTCATTTGACTCATCTGTGAGACGGGGCTAAAGGTCGTCCTACTTCATAGGATTGTGTTAGGATTAAAGGATATAATATATGTAAAGTTTTTAGAATGTTCCTGGTTCCTAATAATTAAAAATGTTCGCCCCTCCTCCTCCTTCTGTTCCTATTTCTCCTTTCTCCCCCATCTCCTCACCTCCTTTTTTCCAAACCAGGCATTTCAATGTCTTAGTTGTTATATAAACCATCACTACTTCTGAGGCCTTTTCCGACCATCCTACTAAAATAGTTCTTTCCTATTTCTCTGTTTCCTTCACTGCACCTATCTCCAATTGTAGTTTGTATATTTATTTGTTTTTATTTCCCTGTTCATTATCTTTCTCCATGAAGAGAGTAAAAATTCCATGCTAGCCAGGTCCTTGGCTGTTTTATCCATCATAGTACATATTATATGTGTCTGCAGAGAGCAGGCTATCAATACGTATTTAAGAATGAAAGCCTGTGTCCTTTGAACAGGAGGGGAACTACAAAGGGAAAGTGAAATTCTGAATCACTAATAATTCTATAATATACTGGGGCAGAAGCCACACTGCTGAGTACTGCCACTGGGGCTGGGCATGAGTGGCAGGGGGTGAGAGGAAGCACACCTCCAACCTGAAAGAAAAGGCCAAGCAACTTGAACATCTCTGATTTCCAGGGCCTCATCTTCAAAAGTAGTTGGAAGTGCCAAGCAGGGGACAGTGATGGCCATCAAAAGGCTGGAAGAGCCCTTAGACTCGCTTGGTGGAGGGATCTTACTCAGCAGCACATGGAAGATACTTTTCTAGGGACCTTCAGGAATATTTGAAAATTATCTTTCAGGAGGTTGAAGGTCTACTGTCCCCAAGCTATGGAAAGAACCAGGGAAACTTGAGTTGGGGTTGTTCTTGTTATCTGTGTAGTTGGGTAAGTCCAGAGGAAACTTGAATTACAATATTAATATTATCATGGCCAGGACTCATCCCCATGTGCAGGTTCAGAGAAAGAAACACTCTAGCAAAGGTTCATAACCAGTTCATTGATGGAGTGTCACAGCGAGGGAGGAAAGAGCCCGGTTTTATCAAAACTACCATATCATCACCCACATGGCTTCCACAGGCTGTAGGGAATGTTGGTGGGGAAAAAGGATCATTTTCTATCATACTGAATATTTTTGAAAAATCACATTTCTAGCATTAGCCAACAGTAAAGAATGTTGAATACACTTACATTATCTGGATACAGGGAAAGGGTCAAACTGGTGAACACATTTAGTAACGTGAGAAAATGTTAACACTGATACTTTTAATGAGAGAATGGTCATTTGAGAGTCAGGGAATCACACCTGTGCTCGTTTTACCCCTTACTAGTTTCATTTAAAAAGTGTTTAACAGGAGCATGTAAAATAAAATGTGAATGGCCCTCTTCCTCCCCTACTGGTCAGTCAATCCTATTCCTTAGAGGTAACCACGGTGGAAACAGGCTCCTGGGCATTCTCTCACTCTTTCTGTGTTTCCTTCACTTATATATACCCCATCACTTTGCATGATCATCTTTTTACTGGTATGTTTCCTCTTATTAATAGGATAGTGGGCTTATATATGAATATCTTTGTATATATTTCAGGGTATCTGTAGACTAGATTCCTAGAAGTGTAATTGCTGGGTCAAAGTTAGTTGAATTGAAAATTCCTGGAGTCCAGGTCTGATTGCATTTCTGCTTGTGAGCACTGATATGGGCACCCTCACTCCTTTGAACTGAGTTTGGACTAGGTGATCTTTAAATGTCTTTCTAGCTCTAACATGGTTTAAGTCTAAGATTCTTAAGCTCCTCTAGATGATGGCTGCTTTAGACTGACTTCTGTGCTGTGATTTTGAGAATGATTCTCGATTTAGAAGCAATCCAAGGAGATAAGACAAATTAAAAGAAAATGAGCAGATGCAGCTGAAAATGAACATGTGTTTTCCATAAATACCAAGAAAGGCCAAAATTGAGCCAAAATGGACTAAATACCCTTTGTAAAAACGCTAGAGCTGAAAGTGGTGCTTTTACCATGAGCAGACAGCATAGATGTTTGAACTAAAGGAGTGTCGATATTTAAAGAGCTTACAGTTCTTTGTATTGAATGCAAGACATCTTACCAGGGTTGGCATCAGTCCAATCCATAACCTTTGAGCTATAGTCCTTGTGACTGTGTCATCAGCTGGCTTTGTAAAAGCACATGGCTAAACCTGCCCAATCCTTGGCTGGGGATCCTTTCAGGAAAATCCAGGGTGCTGCTGAAGTGTGGTAGGTGACTCTGGTAGTGGAATTCTGTCTTTGAGTCAGGACAGAATTTTAGCCTTTCCCTAGTTTGGGGGTTTAGTCATATTTAAGGACCTATAAAAATTTTCTACAGAAAGTGCTATCTTAAAAAGGTAGTTTCATTTTAATTGAAAGAGTGGTAAACTGTTTCCTTAAGATTCCACTTCAAGTTTAGTTGACGATGTCGTTATTCATTTCCTTTTTAGGAATGACAGGTTCAGCCCTCGAGAATGATCAGCAGGTTGCCATCAGTAATTCAGAAACAACTAAGATGTCCAAACCCCATGACAGAGGTTTTAGGGTATTTCTAAATGAGAGCCAGTGGATAATCTTAGAGCAGTTCATGCTAAATAATTGATAAAGCTTCTTAATAAAATTTTGAACTTTCCAATTTATTTCAGTAGTACTAGCTACCAAATCTATATTACTGAAATTTCTTAACTTTTATGAAATGGACATTTGAGGAGTGTCCATATATCAGTAGACCTTATGGGAAGGAATACAGAAAAGTGAAATTTTTAATTTAAACAAGATATATAAGCATACATATAAGTACAGATCAGAATTTCTCCAAAACAGGATGCCAAGAATTAACTTCAATGAATGCTCTAAAGATGTAACCCTGATCTGCATATATGTTTTTCTCTTTGGGCTTAAAGGTGCTGATCTAAGATGCTGATGGCTACATTTATTTCATCAACATGAATCATTGGTATCATTAACCCCAAAAGGTTGGGATAAAGAAGTAGTTAGATATACACATGATGTTATAGAGCTAATAGATGGCTATGTCTGTATAGAATCCTCAAATGATCTACACATTGTTGTAATGAGTGTGAATTATTATTTTTGTCTTCAAACTTTTATACCAGTGCTGATGACTTTACTAGCATATTACATGGAGGTATGTAGAACCTAAGTGATATATCACGTCCTTTGGTTCTGTGGCTGAGATAGGAAATTACCTTCAGTAACTAACTTTCATTGGTGATGGGCTTTTGGCTGTGTCCATGGCTATGCAGAAAGAAACTGCATTTGTTAGCCTCCCTTGCAGCTAGGTGTGTCCAAGTGTTGAACTGACTAATGGGATATAAAGGGTAGTGCCATGTGGGTGGTAACTTCTGGGAACCCTCTTTACAGACCAATGGCATATGCACCCAAGTCCCTTAGTCTTCATTACCTTCCCTTGCTGCTAATATAGGTCAGATGTAATATAAGTCTTGGACCGGAACTTTAGGGCCATAGCTTTGGGACAGCAGAAGAAAAATGCTGAAGGAATCTGGGTCCCTGACACATTTGGGGATCAAATCTGCCATACCAGACCAAGGTTTCTACCTTCAGACTTTTATATGAAGAAAATAGACTTCTACCTTTTTTAAACCATTGTAATTTATAGCCAATTTCCATTAATCATCACCTGTTCCTTTGATGGGCATTAGCCTGATTTTCCTAAAAAAAAAAAACCTGACACATTTTTTTCTGAAATCAGTATCAGGCTATATGATCAGATGTATGGTCCAGTAAGTGGACAAGAAAGTTTCAAATTGAGATGACATAGAAAAAAACCCAGAATGGAAGCTTGCCACCCATTTCTATTATACATATAACAATAGTTGAGCTGGTGGTGCTTTGGTTAGAATGGTTACAGGTAATTTAATCGTTAGTGATACTGAAACGAGTCGAATGCTGATGGAGCATTCTACTGTGAGAGGCGTATAGATCTTTTCTCAGCTTTACTATGTCAGGGTCAGTGACCCTCCCTACTTTAAGTCTCAAGAGAGTTTTGGCTGACCAGTTCCTCCGCACCCACCAACAAACATACCTTTTGCTAGGATCATAATGAGAACATAAGTTCACTCTTCAACTCCTACCTTTAATTTACCTGTTTTTTCCCCCAATCATTTTCATGACAACAATCCCTGGAAAAGGGGGAAAAAACAAAATCTAACAAACACAAATCCAAGGCAATACCCTGACACTGCTAATGAGCTGTATCTCTGGATAAATCAGAGGTGATGACAGTGTAACTGGATTGTTGTGTCACTGGCCTAAGAGGGAAAAAAGAAGCAGTGACACTAACTAACCTATCTCATCTGATGCTTTTCAAAAAAGCCAACAAAAAAATGAAGAAATGCATCTTTATTTTCCTTCACTGTGTTCTTCTTACTTGGAACCCCTGTTTGCAGTGATGACAATTTCCATTCTTTCCAGGCTAAAAAGTTCTTTGGGGTGAATATTGAATCCATTCATTTTAATTTATTTACATCTGCTGAGTGCATCACAGTAGTAGTTTGTTGGCTTTTTTCAAAAGCATCAGATGAGATAGGTTAGTTAGTGTCACTGCTCCCTTATCATCTTTGAATTAGGATTTTAAACTCCCAAGTAGCTAAATAACATGCAAGATATTTGCAGAAGGCAAAAGTGGACTCCAGACTCCTCCAACTTCCTAGAGTTTGCTTATTCTTGAGCCCCCAACTTCTTCATGATTTTGCTCCAATGGCTTCCCCAATCCAGGAAGTTTTCTTTGTATTTCACATCCACCCTATCTATCCTCATAGTTCCTGTCCTGTGATTTTGAAATTTCTTTTAAATTCTACTTACATCACATTGAATCCCAGAACTAGCACTTCTGTCATTGCCATTTACCTCACTGAAGACATCCCTGAAGTGTGGCTCAAAGGAAGGACCCCCTCGGAGAAAGGGGTGCCCAGATAAATGATTCACTCACTACAGAGATGGATTTTTTTTTAAAGGTCACTTTCATTCTGGAAAGGAGGAAAATGGTTTTCCTGTCTTTTGAAGCATCATCACAAAGTCAGGAGATAGAGGGCAAAGCTTATAACCGTGAGGTTTAAATGAACATGGAAAAAAGCAATCTCCCTGGAACGGGGTGTTTGATAGCTCACGTCCATCCTTCTCTTTCCCTAGTTGCTGAAGATGCAGAAGCAGCCTTGCTAACGTGCAGCAGTGACGTGACTCAACGGTCAGCTGACATGGCAGGAAGTCACCTCAAGCTGCACTGACAGACGGGAAAGTCCAGAGTAGATTAAATGTACTTTTTAAGAAAAGGAAACAAAGGAGGCGCTTTGTAGCTGATGGGCTGTGTCACAAGGTCAGAAAGCCCAATTACATTTGATAGTTCTTTGCAAGCCACAGGAGTACCCTGGGAATGCATTGATTTTATACAAAGACATTACTATAATATTTGCAAGCTATGCATATATGTTTTAGTCATCAAATACAGAACAGCATTCTTGTCGGCAGAATGAAATCACCCAATCTTCACTGGACTGAATTAAATAAAAATTAATTGCTGGGGTCTCAGCAAGGATGGTCATAAGAAAAATTGTGAAGCAGGACATATTCCCTTTCAGAGTGGATGCCTGTTTTTTGGAGTTCTTCTCTTGTCCAAGGGGTTAGGGGACCTTCTGGGACCCTTTTCCTTTCAAAGGAAAGGAAGTGAACTCTTTCAGCCTATCAACGAATCTGCAAATATATGTGGTCCTGTGGTGTGCCAAGTACTCTGCAAGGGAGTATGAGCAGGCTGGAGAGGAAAAGATCTTTGAGGAGCTCCATCTAGTTGAGGACTACAAGATGTAAACATATTGAAGGGTGAGTACTAGAAAAAGAGTTCTTTCAAGGGAGAGTATGATAGATTATCAAATGGCTATGTCAAGAGAACAGACATGCTGTGGGCATTGAGAGGAAGGTGAGATCAGTGTGGACAATGTTGGTCAGGGGAGTATTTGTGCAAAGTGAGGATATGGAACTATACTCCACATTAAAGCAGACAGAGTCCACTTTAAGTAAGTGGCAAAGATCAAATCAGTTATCCCAGGAATGGTGGTAGCCAAGGTAGATATTTGAGTAGAAGGGTGGTTGCAGGCATGCGAGTCTGAAGATCTGGGTTAGTCCTGGTTCAGAAAGACAGTTGAACAGTGAAGCCTGTTTCTTCATCTGTAGAATGGATGTAATAAATGCCTTACCTGCCATCACATTCAGTGAAATAATGTGAATCACAGTGTAAATTATAACCCACATAATAAGCCTAAGTTGTTGTTAATGGTGATATATTATGACTTTAGGAATAATTTTGCTTGTAGAGATACTGCTTAATTTTAAGGACTAAAGTGGTAATTTGAACATCCATTCATCTGGAATGAGACAAGGATGTCCACTCTCACCAGTTCCATTCAACATGATATTGGAAGTCCTGGCCACACAATCAGACAAGAAAATGGAATAAAAGGTATCCAAATTGGAAGGGAAGAAGTAAAATTTTCATAGTATGCAAATGACATGACACTCTCTGTAAACATCCATTCATAGGTAATGAAGAAGATTTGGAGGTGGTGGTGCTAACTGCATATGAAGTCACAACATGTTGGTGACCAGTGAGTACATGCATAAGCTTAGTTTGGGGTCTTAGAAGCAAGGTGAAGACATTTGTGTTTTATTATTATAATTAATGCAGGTATCATCTTTCTAAGCATTTTTCCATTTTCTCTGGCAGTGAGGATATTTTGTTCACAAAGTCCCAAATGAATATTACATTTTAAATTTGGACTTACAGAGCTTGCACATTGCATGGTGCATAGTAAGAAACCAGTGTGTATTGAATGAGTTAGTTTTCTAGATTTAAGATGCAATCTGGTAATCATTGCTTCTAATATGAGGAATAGGAAGCATTTTTTTTTCCTCTTAATCTTGTTGGAAAAATAGTCTCTAAGGAAGTTGGTTTCTACACATTTTGATCATGTACTCTGATCACAAAATATATGCACTATTGTCAATCTCCATATTAAATACTAGTAAAGTTTGATTTCTTAAGTTAGATTAAAAAAAGATTTCAATAAATATATTGATAGTTTAAAAAATAGTGATGTATTTGTAGTGGGGTCAAAATTCACACACCATGAATCAGATATGCATAAGTTAAAACATGAAAAAATGCATCTTTATTTTCCTTCACTGTGTTCACCTTACTTGGAACTCCTGTTTGCAGTGATGACAATTTCCATTCTTTCCAGGCTAAAAAGTTCTTTGGGGTAAACATTGAGTCCATTCAAAGTTCAAACCCTCATACAAGGCAGTTTCTCCCCTCTCAAGAATTTCTCTCTCTTTCTTTTCTTGTTCTAGACTAGAGAACTGTGTGCCAGGTAACGGGGGAAGGACTTCTGGTCCCTAGCTTGCCCCCTGCAGCCCATAGGCTTCTGCAGAGGAGCCGGCACCCCAGGCTTTGCTGTTCATAGAGGGGTGATCAGCCCCATGCACCTCGGATATCGTGCTGACATCCCTTGCTGATGTCCAGTGACCCACTCACATGGTCTCCATGGGTCTGTGGATTCTGCACTCTGTCTCCAAGCCTCATCCAGTCAGATGGTTCCCTTGGTACCTATATCCTCCTTCTCCCCAGTCCCATCCTCTCTTTGCCATCTTAGTACCACAATGCAGTGTGTGAGACCCCTGGGGGCTGGGGTGGTCCCAGGTCCACTCCCCCAGGGCAGGATTGCTGGAAATCTATGAGAAGTTGGCTATTTTCCCTGTTCACATTGTGTTCACAGATTCCCCCCAAACCTCTCTGATTCTCCCTACCTCAGGTCTGACCCTGGCCCTTCTCCCCTACCCCTCAATCAGCTCCTTTCTGCAGCCCAGGAAGGCTGTCATGGGGGCTTAGCGATTAATCCCTTCTTGGGACTAAGAACTGCCTGTCTCTTCCTTCTTCCCCAGAACCAGTCCTCTGACATCCAGCTCATCAGACCACACACATTTCCTTTTTAACCTTTTTTTTTTTCTCAGCAAGACTCAGCTTTAGCAAAACAGGAGTGTTTGTTTTCAGACTTTTATCTAACTATAATATTTTAAGACCTCATTTTTAAACAAAGTGCAGTGATGGCTCTTGTTCTCATCCAATTCTGGCACTGGGTCCAACTGGTAGCAACTTCCAGAACAGTTTGGGAAAATGAATCACCAGAAACAAGAAGATATTGACTTAATGTCTCAAAAATTTTATTCCTGTCACAGATATTTAAGGTATTTTAGTAGTTGTGACACTACCCTGAAGTGGGTGATGGTGACATCAATTCCCTGGCTGGGAGGGGCTTGATCATTCATTCAGCAGCTTAAATGTTCCCGGGTTATGAGTCATTCACAAAATATTTGTTCAGTAGCTACTTCTTTCAAACACAGGAGAAGTAGACTACGTTTTTAACAACTGGTTGCTGAAAACTCTATGGGTAAACCATCCAGTGTAAAGATGGATGGGATAGGAATAAAGGGAGAATTTTAGGGGTCACAAACCGTGGAAAACCTTGGAAAAGGAGTGAAGTAGGGCCTTGTTCAGAACAGGGCACCACAGTTCAAAGCCAAAGGTGGATACTTTGGGAACCAGACAGAAATGCTTTTTACTTTCAGGGACCAGAGCCAAACCTAAAAGGCTCTGGGGCAGCAGCAGGATGGAAACGTTTGGTTGGCCATTTGCAATGAAAGAGCAAGTCACCGGAGGTCCAGCCTTGAAAGGAAGGGCGGGATGCATTGCAAAGAGGGACCTCATCTCTCTCTTTTTTTTTTAATATATACTTTATTTATTTATGTTTAAATTGCTACATCAATTTTTTTACTTCTTATTTTTTATACAGTTTTTAAAGATTACATTCCATTTACAATTATTACAAAATATTGGCTCCATTCCCCATGCTGTACAATACATCCTCGAGCCTATCTTACACCCAATAGTTTGTACCTCTCACTCCTTCACTCCTATGTTGCTCCTCCCTCTCCCCACTGGTAACCACTAGTTTGTTCTCTATATCTGTGAGTCTGCTTCTTTTTTGTTATATTCACTAGTTTGTGGTATTTTTTAGATTCCACATATAAGTGATATCATACAGTATTTGTATTTCTCTGTCTGACATTTCACTTAGCATAATGCCCTCCAAGTCCATCCATATTCTTGCAAATGGCAAAATATCCTTCTTTTTTATGGCTTAGTATTCCACTGTATATATATATATACCCCATCTTCTTTATCCATGTATCTGTTGATGGACACAAAAAAGATACACAGATCAATGGAGCAGGATAGAGAGCCCAGAAATAAATCCATCCACTTATGGTCAATTAATCTATGATGAAGTAGGCAAGAATATACAATGGAGAAAAGACAGTCTCTTCAATAAGTGGTGCTGGGAAAACTGGATAGATACATGCAAAAGAATGAAATTAGAACATTCTCTAATATCATATACAAAAAATAAACTCAAAATGGATTAAAGACCTAAATGTAACATCAGATACTAAAAAGCTCCTAGAGGAAAACATAATCAGAACACTCTTTGACATAAATTTCAACAATGTTTTTTTGGATCTGTCTCCAGAGTAATGGAAACAAAAGCAAAAATAAACAAATGGGACCTAATTAAACTTAAAAGCTTCTGCACAGCAAAGAACCAATGATAAAACAAAAAGACAATCTACTGAATGGGAGAAAATATTTGCAAATGATGTGAACCATAGGAATTAATATCCAACATATATAAACAGCTCAACATCAAAAAACCAAATAACCCACTTAAAACATGGGCAGAAGAACTGAATAGACATTTTTTCAAAGAGGAAGTGTAGATGGCCAACAGGCACATGAAAAGATGCTCAACATTGCTAATCATCAGGGAAATGCAAATCAAAACCACAATGAGGTATCACCTCACACCTGTCAGAATGGCTATCATCAAAAAGACCACAAACAACAAATGTTGGCCAGGATGTAGAGAAAAGGGAACCCTTGTATACTCTTGGTAAGAATGTAAGTTGGTGCAGCCACTGTGGAAAGCAGTATGGAGGTTTCTCAAAAAACTAAAAATAGAACTACCATATGACCCAGCAATTCCACTCCTGGCTATATATCAAAAACAACCCCAAAAACACTAACTGGAAAAAATACATGTACCCCAGTGTTCATAGCAGCATTATTTACGATTGCCAAGGTGTGGAAAGGACCTCATTTACTTTGAATTGAGACTCTTTGTAACCAGTCCAATTCAGAAAAGTGTATTTTTTTCTGCTGACTTCTTGTACTCTCAGTCTTTTGTTTTTTTCACCCTTATTTTGAGTTTTTATGACCTTTGTTTTCTGGAAGCAGTGAAGCTACTGGTGAATATTCAAATAGAAATAGGAGTCTCTCTGTAGGCCTTCAATATTTCTAGTGTCAGCTACCATTTTTATTAAGAATTTCAGGAAGATTTGGATAGAGATGGGGAAGATTTGGGCAGGTTAGAGTTAGGATTCAGTGATGATGGACACTGTTATTCTTCCCACTTGGCATGACCCACTGCAAGCAGTTTTAACATAAATCATGCATGTGCTATTAAGCCTATACATTTTTTTTTTTTAGAAATAGCAGCCCATGAGGAAGCTCTTACTGACATTCTACTGGTGGATGTGACTAGTAATTCCATTCTGGTAAAGTGAACCAGATGCTAAACTACAATTATTTTTCTGACAACGGACTAACATAAGGGAAGAAATTTTAGGTTTAAAATTTGGTATTTGAAACTCTTTGATACTTAATTACAAGGACTTAATCTATAGACCTGTTCTGTCCATATACTAGCCACTTGCTAGTTAGTAGCCAGTGACTCCTTAAACTTAAACTAATTTTCATTAAAGTAAATTAAAAATTTAGTTCATCCGTTACACTAGCCACACTTTTAAGTGTTCAATAGCCACATGTGACCAGTGACACAGTATTGTATTGGGCAGTGCAGATATAGATATTTGCATCATCAGAGAAAATTCTATTGGGCAGTACTAGTGCAGACTTTAGTGCAATGTTATAGCTAGATAGGAAAAATGGTTCAGGACGTTTTTTGTTATTGCTTTTGTTTTTTAATAAAATTGTTTGGGAGTGGGACTGGAGACCAAAAGAAGAGTAAAACGTCATCATTTTTTCAGGAAATGTAGCACAATCGTTCCCTTCACTTCAATTTAAATTATTTTGGGGGGCATTGTGAATTTGGAAGCTGAAACTTGGAGAAATCAGTTAAATTTAAACACTAGCAGCCATGAGCTGGCTTTTTAAACGCTTGACTACGCTGTCCACAACGTACAGCATGGTCTTCAGAGCCAGTCATATCTCATGGGTAGTCCCAGCTGGGTTTAAATCTAGTTGCACCGATCACTGTCTGTATCATCGTGAGCAAGTTTGTGTTTGACCTTTCTCATCTTGAGTTGTATCATCTTTGAAGGGAAAACAGTAATGTCCGTCTGCAAGCATTTGGGGGTAGAGTAAATGCAGGTGTATATGAAATGTGTGGTACATCGTAGAGAGTCAATAAAAAACCTGTTTCCAACTCAGAAATGTATCTTACTTAAAGAGTAATTGTACTCATATTAAATTTTTAACTTCACTTAAAGCTTTAGTTATAAGAATATCAGACCATAAACATTTTCAAAAATGAAGGTAAATATTTATTGGGTCTTTGAATGTGGAAGGACTTTTCAAGTTTAAAGACAATGGAAAACAGAAAACCCATCAATTTGATAATATAACATTTTAAACTACCAGAAACCAACTAGATAAATCAAATTAAAAGGTGAACAAATTGGGAAATGTATCTTCAGCTAATATGACAAACAAAATGTTATTGTGCTTAATTTTTAAAAGTAAATGGTCATAAAGATCTATGAGAAAAAAACCCATATAAGGCAATGAATAAAGGATATAACATTGCATAGAAATATAAATAAAAATTGCTAACAAATGAAAAATATTTCAATGTTAGAAATTTAAAATGTACAAATTAAAGTAACTGAAGATTCTTTTACTTCTTTTCTTCTCTCTCTCTTTTTTTTCTCTCTCTCTTTCTGGCCTGTAAATGTGGTGATTAAAATAAATACATAAGTACAGGTCAGGAGAGATGTGAGGCAGGCGTCCACTCTACACTAAAAATAGTAATTGTAAGACAAAGATAAATTTTTGGATAGTAGAGCAATGTATTTTTGTTTGGGATATTTACCAATTGCTGGTATTGTCTTCTGGTCCCATATAAAGGGCTAAGTCTGGAGGACTCAGACCATAGGGTTCCTTCCATGGCATAGAAGAGATTCCCATTGGTCTCTCTTAGACCATGTAGTTTTACTGCCTTAAGGAAGAAGAGCTCCAGCCGAGAAGATGGAATGTCAAGTCAAGAGCGAATGTCAAGCTCCTTCCTGCCTGGGTGATAGTGGGAAGGAAAAAAAGAATAGGAAGATTATGGAAGTACATTGTCAGGGTTCTTAATCTCCTGTCTTCAGTCAAATTTTTGAGGCAGAATTGTGAGAGTAAGAGTGAGATGATAAGGTTGAAATTTCCAGAAAGGAATAGATAAACTGGAGGACAGCCATACCAGCAGCAAGTGTGGTACCATGTCCACTTTGTTCTAAGTATTAGCATCGCTCTGGTAGATGGAATTGGCTAGGCCAGTGGGCCTGAGGTTGTGGCCCCAGTTGCTAATGGTTTGGTAAGGAGATAAAAGAACGCTTTGAGGACTAGCAGACCAGCAGCCTCAGAGGCTAGGGCTTTGGGCAGAAGCAGATTGCCTGGACTTCAGCCGTAGGTGATGACATGAAACAATGATTGTGCTGAAGCACAGCACTCTGGGATCAGGCTGGATAGAGAATACAAAATACTGAACATAGTGCTTGGCACACAGTGCATGTTAATTATCATAGTAACAAGAATACGGTCAACTATTGTGTGACCATTAAAATGTTGGCAAATAACTTTTTGTCTTAGGAAGAAACGCTTGTGTTATTACATTTTTAATGGAAGGGCACAGAGGGTGTATCTTTAATATTACATATGCACAAAAAGGACTGTAAAGAAAAATACCATAGTATTTACAGTTATGAATCTTCCAAAGTGTATCTACCTGCTTTACTGTTGATGGACAGTGCTGCTGTGATGAATAATGCTGCTATGAACATTCTTTTTCCATGTCTTTTCTTTCACGAGTGCACACATTTCTGTTGGGGTTGAACCTAGAAGTAGAATATCTGTGTCCTGCAGTGTGGAGAGGATTAGTTGCTTTAGTAGTAATGCCACAGAGTGTCCCAGAGTGGTTGTATGAATTTACACACTCACCAGCAGCTTATGAGAGTTCTCATTGTTGCCCATTTCGGTGAACACGTGGTATCATCTTAGCCCTTTTGGGCGGGTGTGTAGTGGTTTCTCAGGATGGTTAGTTGCATTTCCCTGTTTTCTAATGAGCTGAAGCCCCTTTGCATATGTTGACTAGCCTTTTGTTCAAGTCCCTTGCCCATTTTCTCATGCATTACTTTTATAATCATAAAAATTCTCACATAGACAAAAACAAAAAGTATTAAATTGCTGTCTGCCTTGCCCTTAATCTTACTTATACAAGCAATCTGACTGAGGGGTAGCATCTTAACTGGCTCTCCAAAAATGGACGACCAACTTGAAGTAGAAATTGTTTTATCTGTTCCTTTCTAGAGATGTCTCTCATTTTATAAATTGTTTGTTATTATTTATGCACTTATGTCTTCCGTTAGACTATTAACTCTCAAACAGTGGCAACTTTTCTGATTCCTCTTTGCATAATACACCTAGCACCATATACCTGTACACAATAAAAGTTTTTTGGATGAACAGAAATGCACAGCCTTGAATAGCATTTATAGAATCTAAGCATTGGAATGCAAAATTCAAAAAATCTAGTTTACTCTCTCATTTCAAAGGTGACCAAATTGAGGTGCAGAGACCTGGGTCCAAGAACAAATGAGCTATGGGGTGTGGCAAGGCCTGTGGTTCCTAGTCCATCACTGTTGCTGTTACACCCCATTGTCTTCTAAGAGACAAGGAGAAGATAAGCAATGAATTGTTGGTGTAACTGACTCAAAACTAATACCACAGAAGCCCTGTCTACTAAATAATTTATAAACTTAGAATAAAACTCTTCCAGAGAGGAGGCACTTCAACTGTGCTGGCACCAAAAGATACTCTCAATGGGCATGCCCAGTCAGGTTTGCCATTATATTTCTCTGTCGGATGAGGTTTGGTTGCAAAGAGGTTTTAGGATCATTATCTTAGAAAAAATGTGTCACTCTGACAAAAACATAAGTACAGATAATAAGTTGAAAATTGCGAGATCATGGCAAGCATTGCAGGCAAAATTGGACGAATTGCTGGACAAATATTTTAAAGGGCAAAGAGTGAATCATGCCACCTGTGAAAAATGATCCATCTGTGCACGCCTCAGTAATCAGTACTAGAGAGAACAAAGGACTGAGGAAATGGAAATAAATATATCAGGTGGGCCAATGTAGCAAATGTGAAGGTCAGCCCTTGACTTCATGCCTCAGATCCAATGCCATTTCCTTCACTAAAACACAGCAAATGAAGCAAGAGGTGGAGGACCTCCCAGCTACACCCAGAGGCCATCCCTGAGAATATCCTGAAAACCACTGAAACATCCAGCCTTGCCCCCTGCCGGGGCAAGTAAAGGACGATCCAGTAAGAAAATCCTGGAGCCCATTGAAGGGGACCAGGACATGCCACCCTCAAATATGTCACTCTGGCATATTGATTATTTTGAGCTGAAGGCAGTTGACATACAGCAGGTTCAGGAAGGCCTCTCTGCCCTCCTCCTTCTGTCCAAAAGCCAGGCATAAATCTCCCGTAAGAAAGGTGCCCTCCCAGTACCAGGAAGAAGAGAAACTTCTTATCACTGGAGAAGGGGAGTTGATGTTCAGATGTGTCTTCACAAACAGACCTTTTGAAAATAACCTTTCTCTTGTGTTGGGGAGGGGAAATTTCCCCCTACCCATCTTGAGTTCTTGTGGCTGCACTAGTGATGAAATTGCGCAGGACAGATGAACAGGAGAAAAAGAAACAAACTTTAACTTTCTCATAGAAAAGGGACCTAAGAAGTGGACAAAGCAGACATATTTTATACTTTTTAGACAAAGAAACAATAAATTGGTAAGGAATCGACAGGACAAAGAAACTTAGGCTTTGGGTGCTCAATTAGTGAGACTCTAAAGAGGGTTTGGGTTTGGGCTAGTAAAGAAGTAATAAGGTTTGTTTTACAGGCTTCTCGGCCTGAATTCCCTCTCTCTGGTGATCAGGGTGTCCTTCTACTTCCAGATGCAGGGGCTGCACCTTTCACATGAGAGGTTTACTTCCTGTTTTCAGTGGGACAGAAAGGAGGTCAGAACGTCCATATTGCACTGGACATTTCTTAAGTAACTTTTGTTCTAGATAATCAATATGCCATTGGGGCATATTTTTGGCTGGCCCATCCTGGGTCCCAAAATTCCATTAGTTTCCCTAGTGTATTTCTTAGTCACTTCACATAATTTAGCATCCCTAGACACCTAAACTCCTTTTCTTTGCCTAGTCATTTCTTAACAATTTGTTGTCCCTTGTTAAGATGGTATGTAAGCTCCCAAGTCTTGGGTTTTTTAAATTTCTTTCCTGTAAAGTCTTTCCCTCACCTCTATGTCACATAAAAATGTTAACATCAAATAAATTCGTATGCATTTCTTCTGTGAATCTGTCTTTTGTCTTGTAGGGGAGGTAAAATTCTCTTCTAGTCTGTTGGGTCTCTGACTGTGCCTAAGAATCAAACTGTGATAAGACATATTAGCAGGAGAAAAGCATACACATTGGGTTAAATTTTTACATGTACATGGAAGCTTTCTCAAGAGAATGAAGCCCCTAAGTGACAAAAGCAGGAAGCTTTTATACTTTTTAGACAAAAAAACAATAAATTTGTGAAGAATTCACACAACACAGGGGCTTGGGTTGGGGGTAGTACATTGTGAAGAAGTTGCTAGGAAAAAAAGTGTTAGTAAAACAAGGTTTGTTTGTATAGATTTCTTAGCCCCCAACTCTCCACCTCTGGTGGGTGATAAGAATGTCTTCCTTTTTTCTGACACAGGGAGGGCACCTTTCACAAGGGAGTTTTATCTCCAGCTTTCAGGAAGAAAAAGGAGGACCAGAGTGTCCTTCTCGTATCAGCTGTTTCTTAACTGCCTATAATTCAAAATAATCAATATGCCCAAGTGACATATTTTAGGGTTACATATTTTGGTTTCCTTCAGTCATTTTAATTCACAGCCTGCAGAAAAAGAACCTAAGAGGGTAAAGGAATAGTTTTTCCTCCCCTAGATTATATAATGACCACCAGGAGCTTGGGTTTTGAGAGATAGAGAGGTCAGGTCAGCCTCCTCTTGTGTTATTGTCCATGATGTCAAAATCAGTTTAACAGGAATTTTCCCAAGGTTAGTAGTTGCCTTTGATTCCTGTGTTTGAGACTTCGAAGGCAGACTTTGACCTTGGCAGCACCTAATGGAAAATACTGGAGGGACCTGTGTAAAGACTCAGCATTAGGCTTGTGGTGGCAGAAATAAAACAGATCCACCCGGCCACCCAGCCAGGAGGCTAGGCACAAAATAGCCCAAGGTAAATTTAGAGAAGTCTAGAATGTGAATTCAATAACTCCAGGCTACAGCATGTGAAAATGTGACTGAGGTTTTCATAAATTTAATGCCTGTTAAGATTTGTAAACATCAAAACATAGTTGCTAAGAGGTTTCATAGAACTTTGGAAATAACATCAAGTGAGATATAATTTTCCTCAGTAGATCTTCATTTTAGTTAAAGTTGCTTTATTTTAGAAAAAAGTTGCTTAACGCAATGACAACATACCCAAGTAGAGAGGAAAAGAGTTTATCAAATTCTAAAACATGAATGAAATCATTCTCCCTTCTATTTGGTGGAAATACATCAAGAAGCAAGACAGTATTAACCACCTTTTGGCCTCCTTTTACTTATAAACAAAAGAATAAATGAATAAACTTTTGAAACTTGACCTGCTTGTGAACAGAAGAGCTCCCGGGTTGGAAAATTTTGCAAATGCTTTCCCACCTCAGATACACAACCAGTTTCTCACAGCAGTGCCCTAATTTGAGAGTGGAGAGACTGGATCTTATGATTCTTTGTCTCTCCTGAAGTATGGGCAAGATAGCAGATCTTTGATACGTATTATTTGCTGACTGCTTGAAAGGAATAGTCCTTTATACAGTTTGGAAGGAAATGGCCACGGAACAAAGACAGCAATAGTTCTGAAGTGTATGTAAAGTACAGAGTGTTCAGGCAAAGAGGTGAAAGTGCATTGGGTTGGTTTTCAGTTCATAAGTTATCTTGCTCCAAAAGATATATGTGCTGTGTATGTGTGTAAATTTCTTGTTAGTACAGGCAAGACACAAGATTTTGAACGCAGCAGGAAATAATCTTTTTTTAAAAGTCTTTTATTTAATTCTTCCCAGGCTTTAGGTTGAGAATTTTCCAGGATGAAGTCACCTTCATGCTGTGGGTTGCAGCTGGATAAAGTCTAAAGTGTAGTCCTTGACCCAACTCACAAATCCCTCCAGCAACAAAGATTCTTTAGGACAGCGGTCCCCAACCTTATTGGCACCAGGGACTGGTTTCGTGGAAGACAATCTTTCCACGCACGGGGGAGATGGTGGGATGGCTCAGGCGGTAATTCAAGTGATGGGGAGAAATGGGGAGCGGCAGATGAAGCTTCGATTGCTCAACCGTCGCTCACCTCCTGCTGTGTGGCCTGGTTCCTAACAGGCCACAGCACTGGCACCAGTCCGAGGCCCGGGGGTTGGGGACCCCTGCTTTAGGGGATTTAACAAAACTTTAAATTTCATCAAAGTAGGGAAATACAGGACAAATTTGAGCCGCCCAAATCTTTGGTAAGGAGAATGATTTTTGTTGTGACTTGCTCTTCTCTGGCACTTCTTCAACCCAACCAGAAAAAAAGAATAGGATGAAAGAATAATGAGGCCAAAGCTAACCCAACCCTGGTCTCTACCTGTTTCTGCAAAATCAAGATTTAGAAAGCTGCAGCTTCAACTACCAGACAGTTGGCCCTCAGCCCTTCTGTGAAAGTCAATGCCTTTCTCCCGTCTGTGGTTCCTCTTCTGTCCTTGCTCCCTGCCAAGCAATGGTGTGTGTGTGTGTGTGTGTGTGTGTGTGTGTGTGTTTCTTACTTCTTCAACTAAAGGAGTGGTTCTCAACTTGCGGTGACTTTGCCCCATCCTGCCTAAATATTTGTCAATGTCTGAAGACATGTTTGATTGTCACAACTGGGTGTGCTACTGGCATCTAGTGGGTAGAGGCCAGAGATGCTGCTAAATATCCTACCATGCACAGGACAACTTCCACATCACAGAGTTACATGGCCTAAAATGTCAATATTCCTAAGGTTGAGGAACACTGATCTAAAGGGTTAGATGTGAGGCCTTACTGGTCATAGAACAGTGCCTAGAGAAGCCTCCATTAAGGAACAGTTAGCAACCATAAGTTGTTTCTGGTAAAACAACAGCAAGATAGTGAGATGGGTAGATACATGGGCTTCTTGAGCTCACAATCTGAACTCTGCCACTCAGCAGCAAGATGTCATTGACAAGTTAGTTACCTTCTCTCTACCTATTGGGAAAACATAATTAAAAACACAATCTCCTCCCAACCCAGAAAACCTTGCTACAAAGGTAGAAGATAAAGAAAACAACTTTATTATTGATTAAACATTAAACCAGCATGTGATACACATCACAAGCAACCTGCTAAAGGGATTGCTAAGACAGAAAGAAATCTCACTCTTTCATATAGTTAAGGGGATCCAATCTGTTACATTAGGTGGGTTTTGCAATTGACGGTCCGGTGACCAGTAGGCCCATCTCTTCCCAGGACATTGGAACACTGGTCACTGGCTTTCTTGATGATTACATTTCAAAGAGATAGCTCCCAGTCATTGAGTTGTGAGACTGGCCAGCAGTTTATTTAGCCATTAAAAAGATTTATGTACGTTTGAAAAGGACAAAGAAAGAAGTTCTGCAAGAAAGGGCAGAGCTGTGAGTCTCTTCCCTTATTTTTCAACAGAGGGGATGAAACCTCTAATTTTTAATTTGTATTTGCCGTTATATACCTCAACTTACTTGTATATAAAAAGAGGAGAATAATAGTAATAATAATATTTACTTCTTAGAGTTGCTGTAAGAATTATATGAGTTAAAACATGTATTAAGTTGTTATATTAATTAAACAAGGAGACCATTAGAATGAGGTAGCTCTCATGCTGTCAGTGGCGTACATAAACAAACCAAAATCCATGCCTGTAAATGCCTCAGGTTTACAAAATCAAAATGCTAAGGACAACCAATCACAGCCAACTAGACTTCAAGCTATAGCCAATCAAATAATTTCCTTTCTTTGCTCCTGTACCCTCTCCATAATGTCTTACCCTTGGCTCCTACTGGTGGAGCACTCCTAACCACTTCCAGTTTGGTGTTGCCCAATTGGAATTGAATTTTGCTCAGATGAACTCTTAAATGTAAAAGTATGCCTCAGTTTATGTTTAACAAGGTTTAAACCAGTGTTTGGTACTCAATAAATGTCTGCTGCTTTAAGGCCTTGTGATAGTCAGAATTGTAAGGTGGGCCCAACATTTCGGCCCCTGGGGATACACTCATTGTGTAATTCCCTCTCCCTGAATATGGGCAGAACCTTTGGATCAAGGGCACATCACTCTTGCAATGAGGTTACTCACCAGTTGACTCTGAGTTCATTTAATGGGAGATTATCTAATGGGCCTGATGGAATCACACAAGTCCTTTATAACTGGGTCTAGAAGTCAGAGACAGAAAAAACCAGAATGATTGGAAGCAAAAGAGGGCCTATGGGGGAGGCCATGTGGCAGTGAACTGCAGGTGGCCTCTAGGAGCACAGAGTGGCCCTGGCAGACAGCCAGCAAGAGAACAGGGGCCTCAGTCCCACAACCACAAACAACTGAATTCTGTTAACCACCACATTAAATTGGAAAAGGACCTCGAGCTCCAGAAAGGAATGCAGCCTTGCCAACACCTTTATTTCAGTTCTGTGAAACCCTAAGCAGAGGACCTAGCTCACTTGGGCCTGGACTTCTGACCTACAGAAACTGTAGAGATAATAAATGATTGTTGTTTTAAACCTCTAAGTGTGTGGTAATTTATTATGAGCAATAGGAAACTAATACAGATCTCAAAAAAAACAAAACAAAACAAAAAGGTGACATTTCAATCTTATGTCATCAACTAAGCGTCAGTGGAAGGACTGGACCCAGAGAGTCAACTTCATCACTACCTATATCTATGCAACACCTAAAGTCATTATTGAAGCAGGAAAACCTATCAAAAAATACACTAAACAAACAAGCTGTGTGTGAGACTCTGGGCGAATCCTTTCAGCTTGGTTTCCTTTCTACAAAGTGAGCAAGTTGAACCAGATGGCAACTAGGCTGCTCTGTTTACTGCTATTCTGAAGTTTCTCAGCATCCCAAACAGTGAGTGTAGCAGGAATGGGGGTGCCTTTGAAATAGGGACCATTTCGTGACTGAGCAAACTGGACTGTACACTTCATGTCCCCTTTAACAGACACATTTTGGATGCTCCTAAGAGTATAGACAGGGATTCACACAGGCAAGCCTCCAAACATTTAGTGGGCTTGGCTCAAAAATATCTTACTTATAGATTCCTTTTTCTCTTAGAAATTTAAATCACTTGAAATACATGTAATTAATCTTTGATTCATCTAAAGAATAAAAAGGGACTTTATGCAAGGGTTCTGGAAAGCTACACACTCAGGTGGTAGTCAACACCAAGCCGAGGGGAGCCTGGTACAAAGTTCTTTGGCTTCAGTTTGGCTATGAAGCTCTTCAGTAGCCGGTTAAAATGAAGGTGTCCTGATCTTCACCAGCTCTCCCAGGGATTCTAATTGGGAAGGTGCTGGGAAGGGCCCCAGGAGTTTGCATTTTTAGCCAGCAACTATGATGATTCTGAAAGTAGGTGGTCTGTGGTCTGAACTAGGAAAAACTCAAGGCTTGAAAGAAGTATCACAAATAGTAAATTGGAGATTACTTGGAGTACCAGGAAGCAGAATCCAACTCCTGTGACTGAATAAAGACACCTTAACGAAGAAATGATAGGGGTGTGGGCAGGTTTAAGGGAAGCAATAGGAGTTGTTAAAGCACTCAGAGCCTGGCAACAGTGGGAAGTCATCACCACCCACAGGACCAAAGGAACAAGAGGAGGGCAATAGTGTCACTAAATCCCATTGAACAATAGGCCTGATGAGGATGGCTCCCAGCAGGGGCTGTGGTGAAGGAGAGATGCAGCAAATGCCAGAGACTCTGAGTGAAAGCAGGGAAGGTACAAGGAGGAAGGGAGAGAGAGCCCTCCAAGGTAGAACCCAACTGGAAGCAGGCTAGCAAGAATCCCGAACGCATTCCCCCAAGTGCTTCAAGGGCACTGAACAGGGCAGAGGAGGACAGTAAATGGATGGGAATGGCAGAAGTCGCAATGAAAAATAATCAGCACATATTAAGTCTTAAGAAAAAAATTAGCATCAACATGAAGAATTGCTGGTCAATTAAAAAAGTGAGCAGACCAAAGGGAAGCAATAACTACTGGAGAGAATCAGTTATATAAGGTGTTCCAGGCTAGATGCCTGGGACTCAGGATGGAGATGTGGACATAAGAGAGTGCGTGAGAAGGAGGAAAGAAGATGGTAGGGCAGGGATCTGGTGCTTGTGCACCTGACAGATTACTCTGCTGCAGTCATCACTGAAAACCACGAGAATTACATCCACACGTATTGTAGCAGCCTTCCATACAGGCAGGCTGGATGGCATCAGCTCTGCCGTGTACCAATCCAATGTCTTTCTTTGCTAACAGCATTGCCAAAGCTCACTGCTGCCCTCTGGATAAAACAAATCAATGTTAACTAACGCTTAGAACACTCATCATAAACTGCCTTTTCATTATGATTAATGATGGAGCATCTATTTCCCTCACTGGATTATGACCACTATTCAAAAAATCACCAACTGAAAAAACGTTTTTCATGTAACTTGGCGACACAGTTCAGCTCATAGTGCAGCTGAGATATATAGAGAAAAAGGAATTTATTGTTTGTTCAACTAAAGTGGCTCTCCTCCGATGTCCCCACCCACTCGTAAGTAGGAGAAAAACTAAATGTCTAGTCTGATTTAAAGCTCCAGTGATTTTAACAGTCCCTTAGGCTATCTTAAATCACTATTGGATAAAGCTGCTCAGTGGCCCAGTTAGCCTGGTCTTCACCTAGCTGAAATGGTGGAGTCTAGAGCATGGCTTACTGACTCCCTGTTGTACTGGGAGAGGAGAGGAGGGTTTGGACAGCCCCCTGGATTCATGAGGGTTCATGGGTTGTACTGGCAGGAATCTGCCCACCTCCAGTAGGCAGCTCCTTGCCCAGGATGCCCGGTTGCATTTCAGGACTAAAATCTGCAGGTGGCAAACTCTGGCTCCAGCAAGGTTCTTGAATATAACTTGTCATGCCTTTTCTGCTCACTGACTCTGCTGCTCTTCAACACTAACGAACTACAGTCCCTGGGTTTCTGCTGTATTCCCTTCAGCTCCTTGGCCTGGCTACCTACCCATGACTCATTGTGGGGTCACCTTGCCTGTGGCTGGTCCTTTGCATTCAACTCCACCATCCTGTGGGGCAAAAGAAACAAGAGAGGTTCCAGAATGCCAGCTAGACCTTTCTTATCTGCTCATGTCCTTTCACCCTCTTGAGTACATAGATGACCACATGTTGTCATGTACCTTCTGCACTATAATCATCTCCCTAAGATCCAAATGGGTGGGTTGGGGAGCCCCTTGCTCTGAGTGATTCCTTCAATTTACCTAAAATATATACAGTCAATCCTCATTATTAGCAGATTTCATATTTGTGAATTTGCCCACTTGCTAAAATTTATTTTAACCCCCAAATCAACACTCTTGCACTTTCACCATCATTTGTGGACATGTGCAGAGTGGTGAAAAATTTGAGTTGCCCTTTGTGTATGTTTCTAGGTGAAGTCCTATAAGGTGACACTTTACCTTCTTGTTTCAGCGCTCACACTGTAATCAAGTGTTCTTTTCATGTTCTACTTAGTGCCACATTTTTCATATTTTTGTGTTTTGAATTGGTGATTTTGCTGTTTAAAATGGCCCACTAGTGTAGTCCTGAAGTGCCATGTAGCCTTCCTAAAGACAAGAAGGCTGTGAAGTGCCTTACGAGAAAATACATGTTGTGTGTACTGAACACATGAGAAAATACATATGCTGTGGACTGAATGCTTGTGTCCTCAAAATTCATATGTTGAATCTTAACCCCCAGTGTCATGTATTTGAAGATGGGATATCTAAGGAGGTAATGAGGGTCAAATGAGATCTTAAGGGTGGAGCCTTGATTAATGTCATAAGAAGAGTTGAGAGCTCTCTTTCTGCAATCAGAGGAAAAACTATGTGAGGACAAAGTGACCGTGTAAAGGCCAGGAAGAAAGCTCTCACCAGAAATCTTCCGTAACCTTGGTCTTGGACTTTCCAGCCTCCAGAACTGTGAGAAAATAAATTTCTGTTAAGTCACAGAGTCTGTGGTATTTTGTTATGACATCTTGAGCTGACTAAGACAACATGTTTTAAATAAGCTTCCTTCATGCATTATAGAGCCGTTGGCTGTGAGTTCAGTGTTCTTGAATTAACAATATCTATTAAATAAGGTGTTTTTAAACAGACACACATTAAACAGGGTTATATATCAACTGGTTAATGAATTAAAAACTTCTGCTCCATGAAAGACACTGTCAAAAGAATGAGAAGACAAACCACAGAATGGGAGAAAGTATTTCAAAAGACATATCTGACAAAGGACTCTTATTCCACATATACAAAGAACTCATAAAACTCAACAATAAGAAAAGGAACAACTTGTTTAAATCATGGGTAAAAGACCTGAACACACTTCTCACCAACAGTGATATACAGATGGCAAACAAGTGTATGAAAAGATACTCCACATCATGTCATTAGCAAAAGGCAAATTAAAACAGTGATAAGATACCAGTGCATGCCTATTAGAATAGCCCAAATCCAGAACAGTGACAACACCAAATACTAGCAAGGATGGGGAGCAAAAGGAACTCTCTTTCATCACTGATGGGAATACAAAATGGTGCAGCCATTTTGGAAGACAGTGTCTTACAAAACTAAAAAGTAAACATATTTGTACCACATGATCACGCAGTCACAGTCTTTTACTCAATGTATTTACTCAAAAGAGTTGGAAACTTATGTCCACACAAAAACCTGCACATGGATGTTTATAGCAGCTTTATTCATAATCACCAAAACTTGGAAGCAACCAAGATGTCCTCCAGTACATGAAAAGATCAATAAACTCTGTGCATTAGTCTGTTCCAGCTGCTAAAACAAAATACCACAGACTTAAATATGTATGCCTTAAATAACAGAAACATTTTTTTTTTGCAGTTCTGAAGGCTGGAAGTCCAAGATTAAAGTACTGAAAATTTTGGTCACTGGTGAGAGATTTATTCCTGGCTTTCAGATGACGACCTCTTATTCTGTCCTTACATGGCCTGTTTTCTGTGTGGCATGCTTCTTATAAGGACACCAGTCCTACTGGATTAGGGCCCTACCTTTGCGACCTCATTTAGCTGTAATTACCTCCATAAATGCCTTATCTTCAAATATAGTCACATCAGGGGCTAAGGATTCAACATATGAATTTTGGGAGGACACAGTTCAGTCCATAACAATGAGGTACATCCAGATAATGGAATATTATTTAGTATTAAAAAGAAATGAGCTACCAAGCCATGAAAAGACATGGGAGGACCTTAAATGCATATTACTAAGTGAAAGAAGCCAAGCTGAAATGGCTCCATAATGTATGATTCCAACTATATGACTGACGATGGAGACAGTAAAAGATCAGTGGTTGCTGGGATTAGGTGAGAGGAAGGGATAAACAGGAAATTTTTAGGTAGTGACACTATCTGATATGATACTATAATGGTAGCTATGTGTCATTGTTCGTCAAAACCCATAGAATGTACAATACCAGGGATGAACTCTAATGTAAACTATGGACTTCGGATAATTATGATGTGTCAATGTAGTTTCACCCATTGTAACAAATGCACCATTGTGGTGGGTGATATGGATAGACAGGGAGGCTGCGAGTGTGGGGAGAGTGCAGGGGGGACATGGGAGCACACTCTACTATTTGCTCAATTTTGCTGCAAACCTAAAATTGCTCTAAAAATAAAATCTATTTAAAAGGAAAAAAAAGTGTGACCACAAGCTCACAGGAACCTAACCCCAGAAACAGTGGTCCAGTATTTGCTAATTCAGTCTTTGCAGTGATTTTATAGGACAGACTGCAGTGAATAAGAATTGACTGGATATAGTCCCACTCGCGGCCAAAAGCCAGGAAGGGGCAAATGAGACACTCATCTGCCTACTGGCCTCCCTCTTCCTTTTCTTCTCCTTCCTTACTTTTCTGGGGTCAGAAGAAGACAGCCCCCCTGCTCCACCTCACACACGGCCCTTCACTAACCCACTTCCTATTCTTGAAGTACCTCATGTAAAACTCTGTGATCTAGTTGGTCAGGCAGGCTCATGGCTAAGCAAGCTAAAGGGGTAAAGACCTGGGGACAATCTCTTCTCAAGGATTTAGGCAAGTTTGTAAAGCTGATGTTACACTGCAAATTCCTGTTTTGGAATGCCAGAAGGTGGTTATTATCTTCCATCTCCTTGGATTCCTTCTAGAAATTTCCCTAATCTCCTCCTGCAGTGCCCTGCTTTCCTCTCCTCTAGATATTCCAGGCCAATGAAGAAAAAAATTAAAGTTCTGGCAAGGCCAAAAGAGCAAAGTTCATGAATCATTTCTGACAAGTTGTCCTCATTTTCTCTGAAAGCGTAGTAGTGCAGAGCTCTGTACCTTGACGATGAGAGGTGCTCAGGCAGGAACTATACCTGAGCCAGAAGCAGTCAAGTCAGAACCAAGGTGTGGTTGCCACACTTCCAAACTTGGGGTGTTGATGTGTGTCTTTTCCCCTTCCTTCTTCCTCCTTCAGTTGTCGCACCTTGGTGATCCTGTAACCAAATATTTTTAAGGATAAAAACCTCCAGATACACAGTCATCTTGGTGACACCTTTTCTATTCTGTTCTTGAAAAGGTGAATGTCCCCTGCCCCTCCATGAGCTACCAACTCTCAAAGAATCACAGGGTCTTCTGGTTTTCATCCAATATCTTCACATCCTTTCAAAATGTAGGCACTTGGAGAAGTGCCCCATACAACTTGAAATGAGACTGCACTCTTTACGTTAAATTAAGAAAATCAATTCCAGGCTGGAGAGGGTGGGTTCAAAGGACTACTAGGCTCACCTCCCATCAACATCGGCCCAACCCAGGCCTGGTACCTGGGGGTTGGTGATTTTGGGGATGGAGCTACACCGGTCTCCACTGTTTATTTCCTCTCAAATGGATTGTTTTTTTTCTTCTGAGTCCCAGAGAATGGGGAATTGTTCCTATAAATATATATTTTTAAAGGCGGAAAAAGAAAAGAAATCAGCACACCAGACCACCATAGCCATAGAGAGTGATCCTACTGAATAACTATTGGTAAACTGAAGGGAAAGTCACATAGCTAAAGGGAAAAGGTGTGTCAACCAGAAAAGGAATTCATCGGCAATGGACACAAAGGGAAAGGAGACTCACAAAGACATGTGTGAGAAGAAGGTATTCTATCAGTGACTATGTATTTGGCTTGTGCCCTGTTTACCTTGGTTGTCACCCATGCTCACCAAACACTGGTGATAATGTAGCTTGTCTGGAAGGAAAGAGTAGGCTACTCAGGCCATCATGAATGTAAATTTGTAAATTAGCATTCTAGATTTATACATCATTGACTCTGGGCTTTGTTTGAATGAGTCAACATTTCAAGTCTAGCCAACCCTAGGACACTTACAAGATCATTTCTGCACCTACAAGATTATGAACAAAATTTGGGGAAGTAGTGGGTTCTTCAAGGAAAGTGCTGAGTTGTGGGGTCTCTTTTGGGGGCTGGCCAGTCTCCACATCACTCTCTAAAACTTCTGCACTGCTGGGGCTAAACACTAGTTGTTGGGTAATGCACAAGAATGATATTTCCTTTGCTAGATAATTATACTGCTTCTCGCTGCCAGTCTGGTTGGAAATACCCTGGGGGCCTTGTTATCCCACAATACTGGGCACTTCTGCTTCTGGTAGACAGAGCTCTCAAGAGTTTAACATTTGTAAAACATAGAGTAAATTCATAAAAAATTACCAATACTTTGACAACTTCAGACAAAAAGTTTCTGGGAAGTTTGGGTTTAAGAGGAACTTCTACCCCACTCCCACCCCTCCCACCCAATTTCCCGATCTAGATCACAATGGGGGTTGCAGGCATGCTAGCAATGTGAGATTTCTTTTCTAAGAATTGTCTTATTGTCCTGTATAGAACAGAGGTGGCATTAGTCAAAGGAGTGAGTTGAAGTTGTTTCACTTCCAGAGTTGGCTGAAGGTACCATTTCTGCCACCAGATTAAACTACAAATGAGTTTAAAATGTGCCCAAGATCTTGATTGACTGCCTTGACCATTTTCTAGCAACTTCTCTTCATTTCTAGACAGGTACCAGTGCCCTGAGTATTTTGTCCTGGCGCCATGAGGACTCGTGTACAGAGAGCAGCCTGACTGTTTCCATTCCTGAAGAATAGCTCCTAATAACACAGTGGTGGCAAATGTTAACCACACATATCTTAAATAAGATTTGGAATGTGATTCTCACCCTATAATAAACTATCAATCCTATGGGGGAGGGTGTCTTCATTTGATACATAAGTCAGTCTTAGTCTTTATAGTGTAGCTCTGGTTGTGACATTCAAAACTTCTCCCCAGAGATCTTAGCTGGACTGTTTCTTGTTTTATACTGGAAGTCAGGACCCTACTTCTTGTATTTCCTTTCATCAACTAGATGAAAATCTAATTCCATGAAACTTGTGAAGATTGTTGGCAAAGGCAAAATTGTATCTGCCTATCAACCGATGGTAAGCTTTTGCATCCTTATAAACAAAAAAATAGCATTTTCAAGAATATTGTATGACATTTCTTAAATAGGAAATTTAACATGGTCTGGAACCATTTTAATAGTGGATGTTTTAGGTACTAAAACACATTTTTATAGGGGCCAACATTAGCGTCTAGTTAATTCTAAGTTTTACCTTATCAATCTCTTAGTCACCTAAATGAGGAATTGGCACACACAGCAACTTCTTTTTGTTCTGGGCTGATTTGTGTTCTTTTTATTCTTGCTGCCAATATCCCTGTTTCAAATTTCAAGGATGTTCAAAAGGTCTACCTGTTGTCAGTGCTTCAAGTGGGATTCCCTTCCCCTCTCCACCTATTCTCCACTCCCATCAGTTACCCCAGCACTAAATCAGAGCTCACTGTCAGGGTAACATTAGATGACTCTTGTTTGGTGCTATCAATGCATACCTTATTTTTAGGAAGATGTTAACATCATTGGGGAAAAAATGGCTGACAATAACCCTATTATATTAAGTTCACAGTTACTGCTGCCTGCAATACCATTAATATTTAGTCTAATAATTTTCTGGGGCAAGAAAACTCACCTGTAATGCACCTAATGTACTATGCAGAGAGGGAAAATTTTTCCTGTCTTATGAAATATGGTATTTACTTCTTATTTTACTTAGCTATAAAAGTTTTTTTTGTAAACTTGATGGGAATTTATATTTGTGAGTGATGGTACCTGTTTAATCAGATTCTAAAACAACACTAATTTTATCATTTCAAATCTAGGATTCCATATCAGATGTCTCCTAAAGATTGTCATTTTAAGCTTGATTTATTTAAAAAAACCTTATAAAGGCAGTGCAAGGAATTTTTTCTAAGCTGTAAATATTTTCAAATACACATGATTTTCATTGGATCTATGGTTGTGACAAATGAAACAACTTACATGTTTTTCAAGCTGAAAACTTAGCCAGCAATATAAGTGAGCAAAAGAGTACGGGATCTTTTCTTTAACAGGTAGATTCAAAAAATTTGTTTCTAACTTTTGATTCAGTTCAGCACTTGATTAACATCTTTTGGCCAGCATTTCTGGGAGCAAAATAAATTCTGCTACAACAAAGAAAATGAATTTAGGCTTTAGATTAAACTTTAGAGTCTTGAGTTTTTAAACCTAATGTGTAGGTCATTTGTCTGCCTCACTGTATCCAGTCTCAAGAAGGATATGAGGGAGGGAGTTGGAAATGATTAAAATGGGCTCCATTGGATTGGTGAGTCAGAGTTTTCAGAAGTCAAGTTCAGATCCAAGTAGAAAGCTATACATGGGCACAGGGCAGAGCCTCTTAGCCCAGATCTCTGCATTGTTGATCTGGCTTCTGTGACCAGAACGCTGTCCACACTTGCTTCAGCCTCCAGCAGGGAAACTAGAGTTTCTCAAACGACACAGTGGTATCCCAAAACTTGGAACTTGAACAAAAAGCAATTTGTAGCTCTTTTGGTTTGGGGAACTATTATTGAATATTTAGTATTAGGTGTGATCAATTTGAATGATACAATTTTCTGGATGAAAGGAGTAGATGTAGTATATCCTAGTCTAGAACGTAATCTCTATGTCATTGGAAGCTTCAGAAACTTTGAGAAAACAAACTTAAGGAAACAAAACTGACTTCTGCCAAGCTCACTGGTGTGTAACATCCCCAAGAAGCAGCCCATGTGATCCAACCTTGACATAACACATAGAGTCGTCCCTTGGTATCTGTGGGCTATTGGTTCCAGGGTCCCGAGGAAACCAAAACTTGTGGATGCTCAAGTTCCTTATTCAAATGCTGCAGTAAAATCTCCTCTCCTAATCGGCGGGTTCTACATCCATGGGTTCAACTAACCTGCGGATATTGAACCCGAGGATACGGAGGGCCGACTATACAACCACTTTAAAAAATTAGCTTGTGAAGAAGGTGTTTAAGGAGCTGGGTAGGCCGCTTCTGGGCTTTACAAATAGTGCTACATGGAAGAATGAACAGAAGCAAAACAGCAAGGATTGGGTGAGACAGAGCCCAGGACAGTTCCCATAGCACACACGTGTCTGCAGCAGCAAAGAGCACGCACCGACTTCTGGTGCTGGATGAAGCCCAAGTCCTGGCCACTGGCTTCAGAAAGGACCCCAACGGGCAGATGCTGCCTAGCCTTCTTCTTTGGCATCCGTTTGCAGAGCAGGAGGTTTAGGCCCAGTAAACATGACCCCTGAAATGCAATAAGGCCTGTTACCCTTTGCTCTGGGGCCAAGATTCAAAGAAAGCAGGGCTGTCTTTCAAGGCAGGAAACTGGGCGCCATCTGGGACGGTTTTTGAGGTCCCACTTCTTTCCATCCTGACTTCTAGCTGCTAGTGGCAGCCCCACATCCTCTTAAGCCGCAGGCTGTGGAGGAACTGCCAGACGCGGTAACTAGTTCAGACTGGGTCTGAATTCCCCCAGGAAGTACAGCACTGAGTGTGTGTGTGTGTGTGTGTGTGTGTGTGTGTGTGTGTGTGTGATCACCCCTCAATATGCCTGAAAGACCTAGTTCCTGGAAAAAACCCTGAGGAAGTAAGTGGCTTATTGTTTGGGAGTTTGGAGAGAGTAATACTCACTTTGTAGTAAAGCATTAGGCTGTAAATTACTCTTGGGCCGAAAAGTGTTTTCCTTTAGTTCTGGATTTGTCCAGGCATTAAATGCAGAGAACACAGGCTGCAGCTTTCTGTACTGTTGACTGAATTTTTGTGTTATAAATATGTCTATGGTAAAAGTCCTGTCTGCTGGAAAATAAGCGCCTTGAAGAGTAAGTGAAAGCAAAGTGAAGGAAGGGGTGTTTCCTTCAGGGCAGAGTGGTGGGAGATGGCAAAATGAACCATCCACCGTCTGTCATCTCCCGCACCCCAACATACAAACACAAACATGCGGCCCTGTAAAAGTGTCCACTTCCCCTACACCACCATCAATCCTCTTGGTTCACAAGAATCCGAAGTTGATGAACGTAGCCTTCCCACTCACAGTTTAGTATTCCTCACAATTATTATGATTATGATGTATTTTATTTGCAATAAAATACACACATGTTAAACTCCATGTCTTTTGACAGAGACACCCAGTTACTGTCATATGAAGATATAGACCATATGTATCACCCTGAAAATTTTCCAATCCTCTTCTATAGACCATCTCCCCACTTCACCCCAGGCACCAGGAAAGCACTGATCTACTTTCAGTCAATAATATCAGATTTATTTATTATTTTTTTTAATTATTTAATTTAATTTATTATTATTATTTATTTATTATTATTTTTTATATTTATTTTAGGCTGTGTAGGGTCTTCATTTCTGTGCGAGGGCTTTCTCTAGTTGCGGCCTCTCTTGTTGCGGAGCACAGGCTCCAGACGCGCAGGCTCAGTAGGTGTGGCTCACGGGCCTAGTTGCTCCATGGCATGTGGGATCTTCCCAGACCAGGGCTCGAACACGTGTCCCCTGCATTGGCAGGCAGACTCTCAACCACTGCACAACCAGGGTAGCCCCTAGATTTTTAAATAAATAGAATTATATACAGGTTGTACCTTTTTGTGGCTGGTCTTTTTTTTACATTGCATAATGCTTTCAAAATATTAAGATTTTGTTGCATAAGTTAGTAGTTCATTCATTTTTACTGAGAAGTAATATTCCATTAAAACAGACATACCACAATGTATTTATTCATTCACCTCTTGATGAACATTGTGTTATTTTCAGTTTGGGGCTATTATTAATAAGGCTTATATGAACATTAGTGTACTGGTCTTTGGGTGGACATATGTTTTCATTTCTTTTAAATAAATATGTAGGAATAATATTGCTGAGTCATTTGATTTCACTGATTTTTCTCTGTTGTTTATGCATTTTTACTGTATTAATTTCTGCTCTTTATTGTTTTATGGTTGGGCAGGATCGTTATTTAAATTTTGTGACAAATATTATCAGTTCTGCTCTTTATGATTTCCTTCCTTCTAATTACTTTGAGTTCAATTTGCTCTTCTTTTTCTAGCTTTTAAGGTGAAAATTTAGATAAGTGAATTTGAGAATTTTCTCCTTTTCTCCCCTCCCCCAGTTTTATTGAGATATTATTGACATGTAACATTGTAAGTTTAAGGTGTATAATGTGATGATTAGACACTTGTATATATTGCAAGAATTTTCTTATTTTCTAATGTAAGCATACACAACTACAAATTCTCCTTTAATTCTCCTCACCTCACAAATTTTGATATAGAGGCAGTTCTTGCTTTACCCAGTAGTGAAACCATAAAAATGACCATGCAAACTAAAATCATGCAAAGCGATCTTAATAAACATGGAAAAAATAACAACTGTTCTGTGACCTTTAAATTTTTTTGTCATGACATTAAAAACTCTGTTATAAATGCATAGGAAAATTTTTAAAATGGTGAAATTAATATTTATTTAACATACTGTAATTAAAAATACTTTAATATTTCTAATGAAGCACTTTGAGAATTAAAGTATTTTACTTCATTGTAAAAACTTAGGGAATGGATACAGAATTTCAGTCTGGGAAAATTTTAAGAAGTTCTGCAGATGGATGGTGGTGAAGGTTACACAACAACGTGAATGTACGTAATGTCACCAAACTACACATTTTGAAATATTACAGTGGTAAATTTCATATTATGTACATGTTAGCACAATTGGAAAAAATAATGAATCAGGAGTAGTTTGAACAGTGCTGCTGCCTCTTCATTGTGTAATTTATGATATGGAGTGAGCACTTTTTCTATGCCCCTGTGAATTGTTACACTCAGAACTTTCTAAGTTTGGATCAGCTTCTCACAGTTTATCCTTTGCACATTCAATGGTATGAAAAATATGAGAGTTCCTTCAATGTTACATTTTTGCCAGTGTCACTTCCTCATTATGTCACCATCACTACATTCCTCTGACTGCAAATCTAGAGTCTCTCAAAAAGCGGTAATGTTAACATTCCCACATTAGCTATTTCTTCGATAACTCCATTTGCGTTCAATTCAAATTGTGCTTCCAAGATGATCACTTTTCACTTATTTGATACACTTGCATCTTTGTTGGTCAGTTCCTTCTTTGACTCACCCATTTCAGTAAAATGTCATGTGGTTTATTAGTGGCAGACAAGGAGGAAACAACTTTACTACATACGTGTGGATTGAATAATAAATACACAGCAAGGAATCGCCAACAGATTTTGGGAGAAGTGATGTGATTGGTCACTGATCATGACGCTCATCTGTTATTTGCATAGTGATTTATGGACTAATGACCTCACAATGAAGTTTATACCTTACAGCAGGTGTCCCCAACCCCCGGGCCGTGGACTGGTACCGGTCCGCGGCCTGTTAGGAACCGGGCCACACAGCAGGAGGTGAGCAGTCAGCTAACAAGCCTTCATCTGCCACTTCCCATCACTTGCATTACCACCTGAACCATTCCCTGCCCCCCCGGTCCCCCTTCACCCAGTGCATAGAAAAATTGTCTTCCACTAAACCAGTCCCTGGTACCAAAAACGTTGAGGACCGCTGCCTTATAGCATTACTTACAGTTAGTATACTGTGGGAACTGAAATTTGAACCATGCTGTTGGGGGACTGGTGTTATTGATGGTAACTGAAATCCATGCATATTAGAACCTGTGCAAGGCAAGAACTGCTTGTATTGTGTTTTAATTTCTTTGTGATTTCTTTTTGACCCATGAGTTATTCAGAAGCGTGCTTGATTTCCAATGTTTGGAGATTTTCCAGATATCATTTTATTATTGTGTTGCATTTTAATTTTATTTTGAGCCGAGGACATACTCTATATGATTAAGTCCTTTTAAATGTATTGAGATTTATTTTATGGTCTAGAATATGGTATGTATTAGCTAATGTTCCATGTGCACTTGAAAAGAATGGGTATCCTGCTGTTACTGAGTGTAGCATTCTATTAAGTCAAGCTGGCTGATTGTTAGGGTCCCCATGTCTTTACTGATTTTCTATTGACCTTTTTTTTTATTGACCTTTTAAAATCAAGTATCTTCAACTATAATTGTGGATTTGATTATTTCTGTCTGCAATTTATCAGTTTTTGTTTCACATAGTTTGAAGCTGTATTATTAAAAAATGTATATTTAGGATTTTTATGTCCTCTTGATGAATTGACCTTTTTGTTGTTATGAAATGACCTTTCTTTAAAACTTTTATTGGAGTATAGTTGATTTACAATGTTGTGTTAGTTAGTCAAGCCATAGCCAGCAGCATGGCCAGGAGGACTGAGGCAGCAGAGAACCCTGAGTGGCCACCAACTAATATTTATGTGTCTCATACTTAGAGGCAGGCTTCTGAGACATCAGGATGCAGGGCCTTTGGGAACCTCCAACCTGCTTCATTTAGCAGAATTTGCAGTCTACTTTTCTGCTGTGGCACACGACTAAAGCCATCTGGGTTGTGTCATCAATGGCTCAGGCTGCATTTCTTTGAAACGGATGACCCAGAGTTGGATGTCCTTCGCTAATGTCATATGACTGACAATAATGATATTCCAGGAGGTAGCCAGACACAAGGGTCATCATAGCTGTGCCATCCACGAAGAAACAATGGCAGGAGAGATGCTGGAGAACATACAATAAATTAATCATAAAGTTGGACATCTTCACTTTCTTTTTCTTTTTTTTTTTTTTTTTTTTTGGAATAATCGGTGGTTACAGCCTGCTAGGAAACAGTTGCAGTCATTAATATCAGATCCGAAAACCTGTAAAATACCCTCCTGGTTGACACACTATGGTTAGGAGTGTCCCCCAATCCTTTTCGCATGATTGGAAAAAAAAGATGACACTCTGCTTTACCTAATGCATTTCCTCAGTGAATTCATCATTAGCGTTGTCATCTTCCTTTCCAGATAAGAGTTCTTCACGTACAACTAATCAAACATTTAAGTCTTTACATGTATTTTTTTTTCTTCAGTACAAACTGGAGTGAGGATGGATGGAACACTTTGTTCTTCATCTGAAACTAGAATAAGACAAAAATGACAAGCATTGCACAAAGGAAAGTCCCCTCTTTGTCATTTTTATGAACATCTTTATAAGCATTTAATATATTTGGCTCTGAGCTAGACTTAAAGAAAATCCAAAGATAATCCTTGTCCTCAGGGAAGTAATAGTATATCTGGAACACATGGGGGAACACACACAAATACCCCCTCACTGCTGAAGGGGGGCCGTCAGTTACAGATATAGTATTCCCATGAGTCTTGTTACAGAAATCGGTTACTCTACAAACATAATACAGTCAGGATCAGACGAGCTTTTCATTTTAATTTCAAGGAGCAGGATAGAGACTGCGATATAAAGATTTGCCACTCCTCAAATTACATAGCAGGACTTTACCAGAGTAATGTAAGTGAAAACAACACAGCACTAGTGGCCAAAGGGAACTCCTATTCATTGTTTACTGTGCTATTAAGTGCCACGTCCCTGGCAAACATTCTCTCACTTAGTCTGTACTAGACACTTCACATGGCTGGCACTGGATAAATAATTGTTTAATGATAGAGGGTATGAATTTAAGTCTTGTGCTCCCACACAGAAATTTTGTCTGGGCTCTTATAGTCCTGTGGAAATCAGTAAGTGAAGGTCACCAGGATAAAGGATGCCTCCTTTTATCACCCTCCTCCAATTACCACCTGCCTCTCTACTCCTCGACTTTGGGGGCCTTCTCTTTAGATGGAAAGGGAGAAGGAGGCAGCTGCAGGGTTGATCTCCCTACTGTGGTTAGAGCTGCTTCTTCAATGTCCCAATAGGTAACCAGAAACATCTATGCTTAGAGGCTACATTATTTGCCCTCTCTCGCGCCAATAGGCTAGTCTTTAGCTTTGGCTTGAACAGTAGAGTAAAAGGAAGCTCACCATTTTCTGGAATAGCCCATTCAACTTTAGAAACAAAAATTTTAAGAAAGTTATTCCATGTGTTGAATTAAATAACTGTCTCTCTTTAATTCCCACAGACTGTCTTTGAACTTCCAGAGGGCATTCTATCTCCTTCTATCTGCATCTCTTAGCACTGGCCTGACAAAGAACAATGTTTATGGAACAATAGAAAGCTGGAAAGGTGTCAGGTTATGAACAAACTGGAATGTTGGGACGCTGTACTGGTCACAAGATGATGCTTAGAATAAGAGGAGCAGATTCTGCGGGGGGCAGCAGGGAGTTGATGAGTCTGGGTTTGATAATATAAGCAACTCCAGCTATAAATAAGAAATGAGAAAAATGCAATAGGCAATCAGGAGTTGAGGAGAAAGTGACAAAAATTTAGGAAGAGATGAAATCATTCATGACAAGTGTATAGTGAAAGAAGAGAAAAGTGAGATAATTATAGTCCAAAGCAGTCATGTTAATTAGATTATCAATAATTTAACAGAATTATGACATTTTAACATTAGTTATAATAATGTGAAAGATTATATTACGCTAGTAAACCAATCAGAACTGAGATGTAAAATTTGCATGAATGACTGAAGTAAAATAAGAATGTAAGTGGCAGGGAGACAGTATGGGTTCCCAGCAATTGGCCTGAACCTGAGACCCAGCCACATGGTGGCACCTCAGCAGGTTATGAGGTGGTGAGAATTACATCCTCATATTTTACAGATGTTAATAATTTGTCTGAAAGAAAGAGAGACAACTAAAAAGTTGGGGTTTATTTGATTCTTGCACCTTGCCCCTTCCCCCAGACACCATGCTATTTCCCTGAATCAGGAGACAGAACTCTCTGGAAGAGTATCAGTTGATAAGACATAGGAAACTTCTACTAATTGGTGATAAGCCTAGTCCAGTGCCTGGCCTAGTATGAACAACTAGAAGACTGGATAGGTGGGTAGATGGATGGGTGGAAGAGTACCATGAACAGGAGTCTTTAAAGATTGTCAAAGAATACGAGTATGCATCTAAAGATCATTTCCTGTACTCAGATGGCCCTTTGGATGGACCTGAAAGATCTTTAGTAGGGAGAGGGGCTCCAAATAAAATCTAAAGGACAGTTCTCTAAGTTGACGTGAGCCTGTAGAGCATGGTTTTCCATCTCCTCATATAAATGAGGTTGGCCCTCAAGTTGGGGAGAAGTGTTTTTCTCACTTCTTCTGCAGTCCCAACCCTGGCAGCACTGGCTTCCTGCTCAGGAACTCTTTGGGTTTTGAGGGTCTTTGGCTCAGTGTGTCACCATTGGTTCTACAGAACATTGATGAGGGATCATTCAGATGGATGTTAGTGGCAGATGTTGTAATGTCCCTGAAAGGTGATGTCATAGAGAGTTGTAATCTACACATTACTTCTAAAATATACAAAGAACATACAACTTTAATTTCTGTAACTGGGCCTCCCTGGTGGCGCAGTGGTTGAGAGTCCGCCTGCCGATGCAGGGGATACGGGTTCGTGCCCCGGTCTGGGAGGATCCCATATGCCGCGGAGCGGCTGGGCCCGTGAGCCATGGCTGCTGAGCCTGCGCATCCGGAGCCTGTGCTCCGCAACGGGAGAGGCCACAACAGTGAGAGGCCCGCGTACCACAAAAAAAAAAAAAAAAAAAAAAAATTTCTGTAACTGATTTGAGCTTCTGCAAGAGTCTCTACCCCTTTGTAGCAGACATGTAGAAAAATTGTGAAAGACTTTGAAATGGGCAAAAAAGATGACTGTCCTATATAATACACCCTTCTAAGTTATCTCTACCTGTCACTGACTTTGAGCTATTTTACAACTCTGTGAGCTGTAGAATACTGATAGTAATGCAAATGTCTCTTGCAAATTGTGTCTGGTGCGGATGCAGTTAACTATTGACCTTTGGATATTGACCAATTTTGGTATTCATTTCAGTCTTCCTGATGCCCTATATATGTGTGTGTTTGAATTCTCCTGTGAAATGCTGTAAAATCTTACCAGTTTCCTCATAACTTAAGTTAATAAAATTCTTCACCCATGAGAGTCATGGTTTTATACTTTGGATAATGTATCCGTTTACATAGGGGAAAACTGACTTTACGTTTGACAATTTATGATGTTGTTTTCCCTTCTAGTATAGTTTGTTTCAGGGAACTGCTCCATATTTTTAGTTCACTTTCTGCCCCCTGCTCCTTTCCAAGGTGGCATCTTGATGTCAGGGGGACGAGGCTCCCGTGGTTTGTGATGGTGGAGGAGAGACAAGATCTGAGAGTCACATGGTGCCTGTGTGGTCATTTGGCCATCATCCTGGTACCTCTCATAGGAGACTGTAGACCCAGACATATACCATGTCTTCATCTTCACCACAGGTCTTGGTGTACCTCAACATGGGCCATGGCAGGTTCTAGTTACAGTGTGTTCTTCGTGGGTCATGGGGAATCTGGAGTGCCGCCTCAGGTGCATCATTTATCCACTGCCCTTCACAAGTGCTGCTCCGTGGCTCCTTCTCCATGCTGATGTGGCTGCATCACATACGTGCTGTTAGCCCAGCATGATCTCAGTCTTTTCTATACCCATATGGGTATTTCCACCATTAAAGTGTTGGCTTGCAATTCTGAAATTTCTGCCCTCCCTCTTTGCCTCTCTTCTCCTACTCACCATCCACCAAGACCCAGTGGGCAGGCATTCCACGTTATCCTGCTATCTGATGAAACCTTCTCCTGAACTGTGCCCTTCTGAAGGGTCACTCACCCTCCTCCTTTCTCCTTGGACTATCACAGCAGAATGCCCATTATACACATGCTATGTGGGAAAGGAAATAAAAAATCCATGGATATAATAGCTTCAAAACATTATCACTATTATATAAGATATTGGAGTTCTTGGAAGTAGAAATTATCGCTGGAAGACAGAGCCAATGGAAGAGAGAGAAACTGTGAAAACCAGAAAATAGTTTGAGAAGTTTGCTTAAACAAGGACGGATAAGACACCCTCTGGGACAGCCCTTGTGAGTTTGAATAGTGCAATATCTTTATGAAGGTTCTTGCAGAGAAAGCAATCATTCTGAATCACTATCAAAAAAGTTTATTACTTTATTTTGGGATTTTATGCCTCTAAAAACCCATATTGACCCCTACGGATAATTACATTGAAAAAAATATGTTCTTAAACCACACGCTTAATAACAGGTTTAGGAAATTTGCCAAGAATAAACATAAACTCACTGTTCTGTAGAACTCAGTTTCTATTTTCTCTTCATTAATTAAAGGACATTTTTCTATTTCAGTTTTCTGGAACTTTTCCAGTGCCCATACTACCAGAAAATGAAAGTTATTCTGATATTATAAGGACTCTCAAAAGGCAAGTAACATTCTCAAAAGTATGAATTCCATCAAATTCTGAGTACTTATATGAAGTATGAATTCAAATGCAGTATGTTGAGAAGGCTCTAGGGTTTATGGAAGGTATCTTTTCCTTTTCCTCTTAAAGGAGACAGACACTGTGCCTGTAGGATAGGAGTTTTGGGCTCTGGATAGTAGCTATGACAATATTTCCTTAGATAATTCCATCAAAACATGCTGGTTAAACAGCTCCTTACAGAATATCACAGCAAAAAGTGGTGGTGAAAATGACATCATATAATTGAAACAGTAAATGATTCTTCAATGTATCATAATCAGTATTAACCCAGATATAATTTCCTATGAATTGCATGACCTTATAACATAAACGTTTACACACACACATATACACACTTAGTCATCCTGGAAATAAATGTTTGGCTCTTTCTTCATGTTGAATATATGTGTTGGACTCATTCTCAGAGGAAGTCAGTGGCTTAGGGTCTTACCATTAATGGTAAAGAGGAAGACTCAAGAATGCTAGTTTCTCAGTAGCTTAGTTAGTACTGAGTAGCTAGTTTCTTAGTAGCACAGTTCAGTCCTTGTCCTATAAAATAAATGCAAACTCTTATCTTTATTGACTATATTCACATATGTTCATGCATGTAGGTATGTGTTAAACCTGCATATGTCCATATAACCCACCTCTTCACATAAAAACATTAACTCAGAAATCTGTCTTGTTTTAAACCATGGAATATCTGTCATCATCCTCTAACATTTATGAGGATTCATTCTGAGCCAAATGCTGGGAATAGAAAGATGGAAAGGAGGGAGTCTCTGTGATCCAGGATTCTAGTTGGACATTGGCTTATTCTCCCAGAATATGGGTCACTGCATACTACAGTTCCTTGACCTCAGGTCTCTGCTTCTCTGCACCAAATACAAAACAATCTCAGCCCAGCCTGGCCTGAGGTGAGCTCTGTCTTCTGGAAGCTACAATGGGACTGCCGGTGTTCTGCAGGCATCATAAATTGCTTTCCTTTCAATGTGTACTCAGTCTTTATAGTTTGCTGCTTCATATGGCAGAGCTGGCTGCCTCTGGTTGTTTGCTCCTCCTACAGTGATTTGTTTAGAACTTGACACATTTAAGAAACACTGAATTTGAACTCAGATAAGAACTCTAAAAATCACAGCCCTTGTTTTCATAAACAGTAAACTTTGTTCAAGGTGATCACAGGGATAATAGTGTTGGTGATGGTGATGGCCTTTGGTGAGCTTAGCCCTAAGCAATACCTCATGAGACCAGTGCCCACTGTGGTTCGATGCTTCTTCTCAGATAGCCTCATGTTGAATCCACAGGAGGTATAGAAGTGAACAGGAGAGGTAAGCCCTGGATCTGGATGCATGCTGTTGACCTTGGGGACCCACACCACCGCAAGTGTAGGGATTGTCTGGCTCCTGACAATAGTTCAGAACTAGAGTTGTTTTGGACGACTGGTCCACTGTAGGGAAGGGGAAAAAAACCCTTTTCTTTATCCTCCTAGGTTTTCCGGCTTGGGCCTTACAAATTAGACCAACAAAAGACATAGCAACAAGAGAAAAACAGAGTTCATTAATGCATACATGGCACATACACATAGGAGAACTCAATGATAAGTAACTCAAAGGGGTGGTTAGAACTGGGAATTATATAATATCTTAATAAAGAACAATCATTTTTGTAGAGAAGTGACAAGACAAAGGAAAAAGGGGGTTAGAGTTTTAGGGGTGGCAAACTGTGGGAAAGCAGAAGTATGGGGGAAACTAATGGAAGATAAGTCTTGTTTTAGTAAGACTGGTTATGTAGATCCCTCTGGTGTCATCTCCAGGCTGATAAGAGTCTAGAGTTGTCTCCTGTGATTAAGAATCATCCTACCCCTCCTGGTAGAGAGGGGGAGGCCAGAGAGGCATCTGTTTCTTCTCGATTGCCTTCAGCTCAGAATCACCCTTATGACAACGTAGTAGATTTTGGGGTGGCATATTCTGATCTCCTCCACAACCCAGGAAAAGGTGAGCACAGTAACCACAGCTCTGTTTTGACCTGGTTCTCACATGAGGAGCATGAACTCCAGTTTGAAAAGGGATTAAAGTTCTTGTCTTGAAGAATTTTGCCATGATGATGGGGAGCCGTGTGGTCTAGTAGACTAGCATTTATTGAGTGTTTCCCATGTTCCAGGGCCTGGGCTGAGGACTTTACACATGTGTGCCATTTAATTCTCATAACAACCCCCTGAAGGAGGTACTGTTCTTACTCTTTTACAGATGAGACCCTTGGAGTGTAAATAAATTTACTTGTCCAAGGTCTAGTGTTAGGAGTGATGCTAAGGTTGGAACCTGATCAATCCCTTTATTAAATGAAGTCCCCTAAGTTACGCTGTGCTGTAAGCACTACCACAGCCTCGTTTTCACACACTAGGTAGGTAAAGAAGGACAGTAACTTAGCCCATGGAGGGCGCATTGCAGAGCTCAGGTTTGAACTCAGGTACTCCAGACGCCTGGACCTGCTTCCTCCTTGTCAGCACACTGCTGTCCCTTTAGAAGAGGCCTCTGTCCCTTATTCTAAGATGTCTTTCTGGGACTTGGAGATGCTGGCCATCCTAAGCATAAAATTACAGTAGTCAATCATTATGTAATAGTTTTGAATGGTTGGCAGACCTTAACTAGACTTATCTTGGTGATCATTTCGTAATATAGAAATATCAAATCACCATGTTATGTGTATCAGGAACTAACAAGGTACTGTAGGTCAATTATACTTGAAAAACAAACAAACAAAAAAACTCATAGATAAAGATCAGATTTGTGGTTACCAGAGGTGGGCATGAGGGGAGAGGGAATTGCATGAAAGTGGTCAAAATGTACAAACTTCCAGTTATAAGATAAAGAAGTACTAGGGATGTAATGTACAACATGATAAATATAATTAACACTGTTGTATGTTATATATGAAAGTTGTGAAAAGAGTAAATCCTTAGAGTAAATCCTTCTCCTCACAAGGTAAAAAACCTTTTTTCTATTTCTTTTTTTTTAACACCTTTGTTGGAGTATAATTGCTTTACAATGTTGTGTTAGTCTCTGCTGTATAACAAAGTGAATCAGCTATACATATACTTATATCCCCACATCCCCTCCTTCTTCCATCTCCCTCCCACCCTCCTTATCCCACCTCTCTAGGTGGTCACAAAACCCCGAGCTGATCTCCCTGTGCTATGCGGCTGCTTCCCACTGCTATCTATTTTACATTTGGTAGTGTGTATATGTCCATGCCATTCTCTCACTACGTCCCAGCTTACCCTTCCCCCTCCCCGTGTCCTCAAATCCATTCTCGACGTCTGTGTCTTTATTCCTGTCCTGCCCCTAGGTTCTTCAGAACGATTTTTTTTTTTAGATTCCATATATATGTGTTAGCATATGGTATTTGTTTTTTTCTCTCTGACTTACTTCTCTCTGTATGACAGACTCTAGGTCCATCCATCTCACTACAAATAACTCAGTTTCATTTCTTTTTATGGCTGAGTAATATTCCATTGTATATATGTGCCACATCTTCTTTATCCATTCATCTGTCAATGGACAATTATGTTGCTTCCATGTCCTGGCTACTGTAAATAGTGCTGCAATGAACATTGTGGTACATGTCTCTTTTTGAATTATGGTTTTTTCAGACTATATGCCCAGTAATGGTATTGCTGAGTCATATGGTAGTTCTATTTTTAGTTTTATAAGGAACGTCCATACTGTTCTCCATAGTGGCTGTATCAATTTACATTCCCACCAACAGTGCAAGAGGGTTCCCTTTTCTCCATACCCTCTCCAGCATTTATTGTTTGTAGATTTTTTGATGATGGCTATTCTGACTGGTGTGAGGTGATACCTTATTGTAGTTTTGATTTGCATTTCTCAAATGATTAGTGATGTTGAGCATCCTTTCATGTGTTTGTTGGCAATCTGTATATCTTCTTTGGAGAAATGTCTATTCAGGTCTTCTGCCCATTTTTGGATTGGATTGTTTGCTTTTTTGATATTGAGCTGCATGAGCTGCTTGTATATTTTGGAGATTAATCCCTTGTCAGTTACTCCATTTGCAAATATTTTCTCTCATTCTGAGGGTTGTCTTTTCACCTGTTCATGGTTTCCTTTGTTGTACAAAAGCTTTTAAGTTTCATTAAGTCCCATTTGTTTATTTTTGGTTTTATTTCTATTTCTCTAGGAGGTGGGTCAAAAAGCATCTTCCTGTGACTATGTCATAGAGTGTTCTGCCTATGTTTTCCTCTAAGAGTTTGATAGTGTCTGGCCTTACAGTTAGGTCTTTAATCCATTTTGAATTTATTTTTGTGTATGATGTTAGGAAGTGTTCTAATTTCATTCTTTTACATATAGCTGTCCAGTTTTCCCAGCATCACTTATGGAGGAGGTTTTCTTTTCTCCATTGTGTACTCTTGTCTACTTTATCAAAAATAAGGTGACCATATGTGCATGGGTTTATCTCTGAGCTTTCTATCCTGTTCCATTGATCTATATTTCTGTTTTTGTGCCAGTACCATAATGTCTTGATTACTGTAGCTTTGTAGTACAGTCTGAAGTCAGGGATCCTGATTCCTCCAGCTCCGTTTTCCTCTCTCAAGATTGCTTTTGCTATTTGGGGTCTTTTGTGTTTCCATACAAATTGTGAAAATTTTTTTCTAGTTCTGTGAAAAATGCCATTGGTTGTTTGGTAGAGATTGCACTGAATCTGTAGATTGCTTTGGGTAGTAGAGTCATTTTCACAATGTTGCTTCTTCCAATCCAAGAACATGATATATCTCTCCATCTGTTTGTATCATCTTTAATTTCTTTCATCAGTGTCTTATAGTTTTGTGCACACAGGTCTTTTGTCACTTTAGGTAGGTTTATTCCTAGGTATTTTATTCTTTTTTGTTGCAATGGTAAATAGGAGTGTTTCCTTAATTTCTCTTTCAGATTTTTCATCATTAGTGTATAGGAATGCAAGAGATTTCTGTGCATTGATTTTGTATCCTGCTAGTCTTCCAAATTCATTGATCAGCTCTAGTAGGTTTCTGGTAGCATCTTTAGGATTCTCTGTGTATAGTATCATGTCATCTGCAAACAGTGACAGTTTTAATTCTTTTTCGATTTGGATTCCTTTTATTTCTTTTTCTTCTCTGATTGCTGTGGCTAAAACTTCCAAAACTATGTTGAATAATAATGGTGAGAATGGGTAACCTTGTCTTGTTCTTGATCTTAGAGGAAAGGGTTTCAGTTTTTCACCATTGAGAATGATGTTGGCTGTGGGTTTGTCATATATGGCCTTTATTATGTTGAGGTAGGTTCCCTCTATGCCTACTTTCTGGAGAATTTTTATCATAAATGGGTGTTGAATTTTGACAAAAGCTTTTTTCCCATCTACTGAGGTTATCAGGTTTTATCCTTCAATTTTTTAATATGGTGTATCACATTGATTGATTTATGTATATTTAAGAATCCATGCATTCCTGGGGTAAACCCCACCTGATCATGGTGTATGATCTTTTAAGGTGTTGTTGGATTCTGTTTGCTAGTATTTTGTTGAGGATTTTTGCATCTATGTTCATCAGAGATATTGGCCTGTAGTTTTCTTTCTTTGTGACATCTTTGTCTGGTTTTGGTATCAGGGTGATGGTGGCCTCATAGAATGAGCTTGGGAGTGTAACTCCCTCTGCTATATTTTGGAAGATTTTGAGAAGGATAGGTGTTAGCTCTTCTCTAAATGTTTGATAGAATTTGCCTGTGAAACCATCCGGTCCTGGGCTTCTGTTTGTTGGAAGGTTTTTAATCACCGTTTCAATATCAGTGCTTGTGATTGGTCTGTTTATATTTTCTATTTCTTCCTGGTTCAGCCTTGGAAGGTTGTGCTTTTCTAAGAATTTGTCCATTTCTTCCAGGTTGTCCATTTTATTGGCATATAGTTGCTTGTAGTAATCTCTCATGATCCTTTGTATTTCTGTAGTGTCAGTTGTTACTTCTCCTTATTCACTTCTAATTCTGTTGGTCTGAGTCTTCTCCCTTTTTTTCTTGATGAGTCTGGCTAATGTTTTATCAATTTTGTTTATCTTCTCAAAGAACCAACTTTTAGTTTATTGATCTTTGCTATGGTTTCCTTCATTTCTTTTTCATTCATTTCTGATCTGATCTTTATAATTTCTTTCCTTCTGCTAACTTTAGGGTTTTTTTTTTGTTGTTGTTCTTCTTCTTTCTCTAATTGCTTTAAGTGTAAGTTTAGGTTGTTTAGTTGAGATTTTTCTTATTTCTTGAGGTAGAGTTGTATTGCTATAAAATTCCGTCTTAGAACTGCTTTTCCTGCATCCCATAGGTTTGGGTCATCATGTTTTCATTGTCATTTGTTTCTAGGTATTTTTTGATTTCCGCTTTGATTTCTTCAGTGATCTCTTGGTTATTTAGTAGCATATTGTTTAGCCTCCATATGTTTGTATTTTTTTACAGTTTTTTTCCTGCAATTGATATCTAGTCTCATAGCGCTGTTGTTGGAAAATAAACTTGATATGATTTCAATTTTCTTAAATTTACCAAGGCTTGATTTGTGACCCAAGATATTATCTATCCTGGAGAATATTCCATGGGGTCCTGAGAAGAAAATGTATTCTGTTGTTTTTGGATGGAATATCCAATAAATATCAATTTAGTCCATCTTCTTTAATATATCATTTAAAGCTTGTGTTTCCTTATTTATTTTCATTTTGGATGATCTGTCCATTGGTGAAAGTGGGGTGTTAAAGTCCCCTACTATTATTGTATTACTGTCGACTTCCCCTTTTATGGATGTTAGCATTTACCTTATGTATTGAGGTGCTCCTATGTTGGATACATAAATATTTACCATTGTTATATCTTCTTCTTGGACTGAACCCTTGATCATTATGTAGTGTCCTTCTTTGTCTCTTGTAATAGTCTTTATTTTAAGGTCTATTTTGTCTGATATGAGAATTGCTACTTCAGCTTTCTTTTGATTTCCATTTGCATGGAATATCTTTTTCCATTCCCTCACTTTCAGTCTGTATGTGTCCCTAGGTTTGAAGTGGGTCTCTTGTAAAGAGCATATGTATGGGTCTTGTTTTTGTATCCATTCAGCCAGTCTATGTCTTTTGCTGGGAGCATTTATTCCATTTACTTTTAAGGTAATTATCAATATGTATGTTCCTATTACCATTTTCTTAATTGTTTTGGGTTTGTTTTTGTAGGTCTTTTCCTTCTCTTGTGTTTCCTGCCTAGAGGAGTTCCTTTAGCATTTGTTGTAAAGCTGGTTTGGTGATGCTGAATTCTCTTAACTTTTGCTTGTCTGTAAAGGTTTTAATTACTCCATCAAATGTGAATGAGATCCTTGCTGGGTAGAGTAACCTCGATTGTAGTTTTTTCCCTTTCATCACTTTGAATACGTCCTGCCACTCCCTTCTGGGTTGTAGAGTTTCTGCTGAAAAATCAGCTGTTAACCTTATGGGGATTCCCTTGTATGTTATTTGTTGCTTTTCCCTTTCTGCTTTTAATAGTTTTTCTTTGTATTTAATTTTTGATAGTTTGATTAATATGTTTCTCAGCATGTTTCTGTTTGGGTTTATCCTGTATGGGACTCTGTGTGCTCCCTGGACTTGACTGACTATTTCCTTTCCCATGTTAGGGAAGTTTTCAACTATAATCTCTTCAAATATTTTCTCAAACACTTTCTTTTTCTCTTCTTCTTCTGGGACCTCTATAAGTCGAATGTTGGTGCATTTAATATTGTCCCAGAGGTCTCTGAGACTGTCCTCAATTCTTTTCATTCTTTTTTCTACTCCTTGGCATTTATTTCCACCATATTTCCACCATTCCAGCTCACTTATCCATTCTTCTGCCTCAGTTATTCTGCTATTGATTCCTTCTAGAGTATTTTTAATTTCAGTTATTGTGTTGTTCATCACTGTTTATTTGCTCTTTAGTTCTTCTAGATCCTTGTTAAATGTTTCTTTTATTTTCTCCATTCTGTTTCTGAGATTTGGGATTATCTTTACTATCACTACTCTGAATTCTTTTTCAGGTAAGTTGACTATTTTGTCTTCATTTATTTGGTCTTTCGTCTTTGGTGTTTACCTTGCTCCTTCATCTGTAATGTATTGTTTTGTCATTTAAATTTTTTTTTTTTAATGGGTGCTGCTGTTTTCCTGTCTTACTGTTTGTTTGGCTTAAGACGTCCAGCACTGGAGTTTGCAGGCAGTTGGATAGAGGTGTGTCTTGGTGCTGAGATGAGGACCTCTGGGAGGCCTCACTCTGATTAATATTCCCTGGGGTCTGAGGTTCTCTGTCAGTCCAGCGGTTTGGACTCAGAGCTCCCACCACAGAAGCTCGGGCCTGACCTCTGGCCTGGGAACCAAGATCTCACAAGCTGGTCACTGGGGGTTCCTCCCATCCCCTTAAGTGTCCGTGGTCCCCCACCGGTGCTTGGTAGGTGCCCTAGTTGTTCAGAGACGTGAATTCCACATCCCCCTAGTCTGCCATCTTGACTCCGCCCCCCTTTTTTCTACTTCTTAATTTTGTACCTATATGAGATGATGGTTGTTCACTAAACTTATTGTGGTCATCATTTCACAATGTATATAAAGCAAGTCATTATGCTGTGTACCTTAAACATATACAGTACTATATGTCAGTTATATCTCAATAAATCTGGAAGAAAAAAAAAACTACCCCCTTCTTGCTCTCTGCTTAGGAAATTGTTGATGTGTTTGGGCTTTGATGCTCTCCTTTGCCACCTCTCCCTCCACTGTTCTCTATACACAATTCTGTACTTGCTTGTTTCCACTTTTCCATCCCCCCACTTAGCTCATGACTTAACCCTTACTACATTTTGTGTTCCAGACACCTAGCAGGGCCTGGAACAAAGCGAGCACTGAGGACATGGTTGGTGACATAGGAAGGTATGATAATGACACACACCCAATGATAGTCACACACCCAATAAGCTAGAAGAATGGCTGAAGGTGAGATTTTCAAACAAAACAGCAGCCCTTGGGACATCTCCAATCCTCCCCTTCCTCAGAGAGTAGTTCTACAGAAGACCAGTCTTAAAGCTTCACTGTGGGGGCCTAGGGCTGATTTGTCTATGCAAACAGGAGGGGTCTACTAGGGGTTTGGTGTCCCAAAGTCAATGCTGCTGCAGCAACTTGTCAGGCAGAGCCATCGACAGTGTTCTCCTGCAGTGTGCTCTCCCCACCACCCTCAGTCCTAGTTCTTTTGTAGAAAGAGCATAGGATTAGGAGTCAAGAGATCCAAGTCTCCCCTGTTCACCACTTATGAGCTGTGTGATTTTAGAAGTCGCTTTGCTTCCCTAAGCATTCGTTCTGTCATCTCTAAAGTAGGAATTATAATAATATATGGCCTGACTACCTCATAGGGTTATGTACATCAAAAAAGATTGTAAAAATGAAAATCCTTTGTAAACCAGAGCACTCTGATTGTCTAAGGTATTATCTTCACCTGCACACTCGGGCAGCCCATGGTGATTTATGTTTATACATCCCTTTGATACATCTTAGGAAATTCCTGGCAGTCCTGACAGTCAGGTGTAGCTTACTTTTCTTTGGGTTTTAAGACATGTGAGGAGATTTTCTTTATAAAATTTCATATAACATTTTCTGTCTCTCTAGAGCTTCCTTTTATATTTTTATTTTTGCATCTGTAAAATGAATGTATGATGTGCCTTTAGGCCAGTAAGTAAAAACCACATCCCTCTTATCTGTTCTGAGAAGGAGGTCAAATTACAGATCCCGTGAGAAGGGAACTTCTTAGTTCCTTCCTAGCAGAGGCTAAGCTTCAACTGTCCAACAAACCCCAGAGGTTGGTTACCAAAGGGTCACCCTAGTCTATTAGTGTGAAGGCAGGCAGCTCCATTGTAGTTCAGTAATTTGGGAGTAGAAAAAGCAGTACCTTTGCAACAGTGAAGGAAGAAGGGGCCTGGGACAAAAGGGCCCAGATATATCAGAGAGGACTGGAGAAGCAGCAGGAAGTGAGAGAGAGGCTGAGGAGAGCCTTGATGGAGCAAAGAGGGAGTCTTGGTGGGGGCACAGGCCTGTCTAGGCTGGGGCCCTGAGAATAGTAAGTGGTTGCGAAGCAAGCTCAATGGCTTGGGTCCTGATCTTACCACACCTAATTCCTGTCAGTTATTACTAACAGGAATAACTTTTCTTCATTTTCATAAGAACCTTATTTACCCAGAGGAGTCTCTGGTGGAATGAGTTGAGGGGAAATATATAATCACTTGTGACTCCTGCTTTATTCTAAGTTGTCTGGCAAAGAGCATCAAATTAGGAGGCACCTTACGTCTGCATCCCTAACCCCCACGCCCATATCTTTAGCTCCAGACTTGGTCTTGGTTTGCATGTGTTGTATCGATATGACCAAAACATTGGAGAATATTGAGGTTTTCCCAATATACTGAGTTTTCTTAAATAATGATGAACGTAATAGTAAGTTACATTTGAATAGTTATTTAGTTTATAAAGTGCCTTCATGTTTATTTATTTCCTTTTTTGAGCTTCATAACAACTTAGATAAAAAAAGCATTATTAGCCCATATTACAAATAGGAAATCAAAGTTCAAAGATTTTCCAGAGGAACGAAGGTAGAGATGATTCTCAACCCAGGGGTTTTGGCTCTTAATTCCATGTTCTTTACACTATATTCTGTATGGGTATCTACATTGATGTGTGTATCTAGCTGTATAGATATTTTAAATTTTATTTTGATTGAAAAATGTGATTTTGAAAAGCACTCTGCTGGACACAGTGAGGATTTCCACATGAGTTTTGTCATATTTTCTTGGGTAACACAGGTCCTGTCTGTGGGGATTTATTAGTGACACGGGCTTTGGGATGACTTGGCACGGCTGCCTTCAGGACTCCCTGGGAAATGAATTTTCCCACTCTGTTTGTTGATTTTATGTGCTTATATAATCAGTTCCCAAAACTTTAAGACTCATTATTTTCCACCTCTGGTGGGACCTTTGTGAAATTTCCCCATTTTCTCTTCAAGGAGTTTCAAGTTAGTCACTACCCTTTGCAATGACTTTTGAGATTTTCTATACACTGTTCTCAGTAGCACCAAAAGAAATTCCCACACAGTCAGATGGCAAACAAACACTCGCAATGTTCAGGCACTCGAGTGACTAAGCTGATCAAGGTGTGTTTAAAATGTAATCTTCAACCAGGAACTTGACATTTCCCTGTAGACTTCCAAATCTGTGCTATTTCTTCATGTCCCCTCCAATTTTCTAGAGTCATTTTCATTAAGGAGTCAGAAAACCCAACATTAGAAAGCATACATATTATTAGGAATGAGAAAGCAAATTTTATTACCTTCCCAGTTAAAATTGTCTTCATCATTAATTTCCTCTCTCATTCCTCTCAATTTTATGGAATGCTCTTGACTACCTACTTTTCATCTTGCATCCATCAACACATCCTTGAAGAAACAAAAATGCCATGTAGACCCCTCATAACTTCATTTCTTCTCAAAGACTTAATTGAGTTGGGGCTCATTTGTACTTCAGTGGAAGGTGCCCAAGGTAACTCCCAGAGTACTCAGGAAATGTTGCTTTAGTGACTCAAAAATTATACTAATTTAGTGTTATTAAAGTGTTTCTTGCTTGAAGTGATTTCTATTTTATCTAGTCATCATAAAAGAGCATATTCCTTCTCTGACAGAGAATGCTTCTTTGTGACCCAGCGTAAATTACTTAAGCTATCTTCCTCCAATTTCCTCAGTTGCAGGAAAAAAAAAAAAAAGAAAGAAAGAAAAGAAAAAAAAAGGGGCCGGGCATGTTGAACTGATTACATGATAAAGAAGGTGACTGAGTTCTTATTTATAACATATCCTGAAGATCAAAAGCCATATATGTACAGCATAATTAGTAATACTCTATAGTGTTTGTTGTAACCTATAGAGTTAATGGCCTTGAACTACTGTGACTCATACTGTGCATTGTATTCAATAAAGTCATTCTCAGAAAGGAAAGTAGCATGAAATAAAGCGTTGGCCCAACATTTTGAGCACACGTCAAATTGAAAGAGGACCAGAGGAAAAATCTTCTTCAGTGGTGGATGTGGTTTCAGTAGACACAAAGTAACCAATAGGCAACATGCAGGGAAGACAAAAAACATTCCACATGCCTCCGAGACTCCTTGATCTATTACCACTTTCCTGGAGAGCCCCACATCATGCAATTCATGCAGGCCCTGTGAGGTGAGACCATCTATCTGCTCAGGCATGCAGAAGTCTCTGAGAGGCCAGGGGTGGGAAATCTTCGGAGGAAAAGAAGTGCCAGTGGCCAGGAAAGGGATGACCTTAAGAATTGAATAATCTGAGGAGAGAAGCAGATGTCTTGGGGCAAAGCTATTTTTTTTCTCTCAAAACTTTCTTGTCCATCACGGACATAGAGAAGGGACTTGTGGTTGCCAAGGGGGAGGGGGTTGGGGGAGGGATGGAGTGGGAGTTTGGGGTTAGCAGATGTAAGTTATTATATATAGAATGGATATGCAACAAGGTCCTACTGTATAGCACAGAGAACTGTATTCAACTTCCTATGATAAACCATAATGGAAAAGAATATAAAAAAGAATGTATATATATATATGTATAACTAAATCACTTTGCTGTACAGCAGAAATTAACACAATATTATAAATCAACTGCACTTTAATTAAAAAAATGTTTTTTTCTTGTCTAGATGTTCAACTGCATAATGACGGGCAATCCCTGAATTCAGTCATGTGCCCCATGGAACAGAGTACGCTGTGAAAGTGCATCTCAGCAAACATCCTTCTTCAAAACATAGCTTTAAAACTGAGGACACACTTAGCCTGGTAAGTGGAAATAAACAAAGCAAAACGTTCTGTAACAGCCCTGTGACCCATTTTTAAAGGAACCAAAACCCACAGGCACAAGACATGAGTCATTATGAGGCAAGTGACAGTTCCTTGGTGAGCTCAGAGGCTGTTCTTGTGCAGTCACACTTGGGCCACTGCCCACTGATGTGAATGACCCGGTGTGTTCAGTCCCTGTACTTCCTGACCCTAGCTCTTGGCATTCATGGGCTATGCAGGTGGGCGTGCACAATTAAGTTTGCTTTTTGCATCAGTTTCAATTCCCTCCTCATTTTTTAGGGTAAGAATGAGAAATAGTCTATCAAGGGCTACTGAAACACACACACACACACACACACACATACACACACACACACACAGAGTAAATCCAGAGAGACGAGTGAAAAATGTTATAGACCTGTTAAAATCCAAGAACATTTAGTAGAGAAGAAATTCATTACCATTTTAAAAAGTCTGATATATTAAACTGATAAATTTATTTTTAAATGACCTTTTAGAAACTAACACACCACTGTAAAGCAGTTATACTCCAACAAAGATGTTAAAAAAAAACAGGCAATATTCTTTTAAATATTCATACACTTCTTGTCCAAATGATAAATCAAAAATATAATTCCCTAAAGTTTCATAAGTTGATTATAAACTTAAACATATCTAAATGTAAATTAAAATCGCAAGTCAAGTATATCAGATTTTCTTAATAACTCTCTGTATTAGGCTGAATTATGGCTACCTAAAGATATCAGGTCCTAATTCCTAGAACCTATAAATGTTACTTTCTAAGGAACAATGGCCTTTGTTGTTATTAAGTATCTTGATAAGGAGAAATTATCCTGGATTACCTGCCTGGACCTTAAATCCAATCACAAATGTCCTTATAAGAGAAAGAGGGAGATTAGCCAGACACAGGAAGAGGAGGAGCCATGTGACTACAGAGGCAGGGATTGGAATGATGAGGCCATGAGTGAAGGAATGCTGGCAGCCACTAGAAACTAGAAGAGGCAAGGGATGGATTCTCCCCCAGAGCTTCTGGAGGCAGTGCAACCTTGATTTTGGACTTCTGCCCTCTTCCAGAACTAGGAGAGAATGCATTTCTGTTGTTTTAAGGCACCAAGTTTGTAACAGCTGGCACAGGAAACTAATATACTTTTTAACATCCTAACAAGCAAACAGAATAACCTAAAATGTCACTATGGTTACAAAACTGTTTAAATATCGTCTCATCATTCCTGCTTAAAAAATACAGTTGTTATGATTTTGCTTCTTAATCTTATTTTCCAATCAGCTGAGGTTGCATGTTCTGGGTGTGTTGACTCCTTAACTCAGCTGGGGCCTACAGCTTGGTTATACAGGCCAAGATGATTCAAACCTGAGCCACGAATCAAAGGCTGAAGTCCTTCTGTAATAGTGCTCTCTGGTTTTGTCATAGAATTTTAATTGCCTTTCCTATTGACTTTGGTTTTCTTTTCATATTTTTCTTTTGGCCTATAACTATAATATAGTGACATAGTCTGCAGGATAATTATATATTTCTTATGGGTAGTTCATTACACTAGTTAGGAAAATCTAGCAGATTCATTTTCTTGGATGGGCCATTAGCTCTCCTTCAGATTATCTTAGAATGTCCCTGCTAAGACTGCTCCTGAACTGACTATTTATTATACATGCCTCCTTGCCCTCAACTGTTTCTTTCTGGTGGTTATGTGAGAGCAGCAGCCATAATGATTGGCTCTTCCTGTCACTGATACAACTCCAGGATGCCCTGGAGTTGTGCTCACCTACAGTTTTCTTCTCATAGTCCTGATTTCACTTCTACAAAGTCACTAAATATTTAAACATATTCTACTATATACATGTGCCACAAGCAGGGATGAGGGCATTGGACCCATCACTTGATGGCTTTCTCCCATTTTGCATCCTTAATGTGTTGACTCTGTTTGTTTCTCTTGCTTCATGGATCACAGGTGACTGTTGCTCCAGGTGTTATGTAGGAAGAAGAGCAAACATGGGCAGCAGGCTGGTGGCTACCCTTCCATCCTGAAGGCAAAAGCTTTCCCAGGATGCCCAGTCCCAACAAAGCAGATTTCCATGCACCTCTCATTGGCCCAAAGTATGTCATGGGACCTCCTGGCTTCAGAGAAGACTGGGCACAGGTGCTTAGAATTTCTAGTCTCTACTAGTGTGAGGCAAGCAAGGGAGAAAGGTTGGGAAGGGGGATTGATCAGCCAGCCTCCCGCCTGCCCCACAACCTCTCTCTGCGTGTCTGCCTTACACTTTTCTCTCTCTCTAGACCTCTTTCTTCTGCTTCACAATTTAGATGGCCCAAAATGACCACCTTAGCTCTAGAGAAACTCCCAGTCCAGAGGCCTCTTTCTCTATTTGTGAACCATGGCCTTTCTGCTTTAGATTTACTGGGGATACTTGTTAAAAGGATCCTGAGCTCCAAACCTACAGTATCAGACACATCCTGAAGATCAAATATCCTTCAGCTCTAGTCCCAAAGATATGCTGCTGGAGCTTGGGAATCTTGCATGATTCTTTTGTTTTTTGCGGTACATGGGCCTCTCACTGCTGTGGCCTCTCCCGTTGCGGAGCACAGGCTCCGGACGCACAGGCTCAGCAGCCATGGCTCACGGGCCCAGCCGCTCCGCGGCATGTGGGATCTTTCCAGACCGGGGCATGAACCCGCATCCCCTGCCTCGGCAGGCGGACTCTCAACCACTGCGCCACCAGGGAAGCCCTTGCATGATTCTTATGCACACTAAACTTTGAGGGTCAGTGAACTGGAGTCCTTGGGTTCCAATTCCAAATTCCTGGGAAAGGGCTCCTGATTGGTCTGCTTGGGTCCGGCATGTATAACCCTCAGTCCATTCAACTGAGGGTGCCATTGGAAAGCAGGTAGGCTCAGGGCCCATGGCGCTGATCTCCTATCAGTGACGTTAGGAGTAGACTCTCTAAGGAGAAAGACAGGGCAAGAAAGGTCAACCTACTAACTTCTCTGTTACAGGACTTACAATTCCCAATGTGCAATTTCTCATTTCACAGGTGCCCTCTGATGATCCCAGATGTCTGTCTCACCCAGCAGGTTTCTGCTTACGCATCTTAGGCACTGCCTCTGACCCGGTGACCTGCACTTCCCTGTCTGGTTACACCCAGCCTGCTGTGGAGATCATCTCATTTCACTTCCTTCCCACTACCTGCCCAGGCCTCTCCTCACTCATGTCACTCAGTTTTAAAATGCTATGGGGCTTTTTGTTGGTGCATCACAATTCAGCCAAGGCAGCAAGTTCCAAAAATCAGACGTGAAGAAATGTCACATTAAAAAATTTTTTTCTGGGAGGATTACTGGACTGAATGTCAATATTATGACATAGCATGAGTCTGTTTCGTGTTTGGTAATTGCAATCATTTTTGCTTTTGTTGTGGTCATCCATTTACAATGCTTGGTGTCAGTTTATTTATCTCTTGTAAAAATAAAATACAGTGTGTGTGTAAAAAAAAAATTAGACACTTTAGCCCAATAATAATTCTTTAATATGTACTGGGAAAAAAATTTTTTTTTCTGTAGTTAAACTTAGGTCAGCTCCATGTGTAGACTTCATTTTTACTGATAGCCTATATTTCTTTTTTTTCTTATTTTTTTTTTTTTGCAGTATGCGGGCTTCTCACTGTTGTGGCCTCTCCCGTTGCAGAGCACAGGCTCTGGACGCGCAGGCTTAGCAGCCATGGTTCACGGGCCCAGCCGCTCCGTGGCATGTGGGATCTTCCCAGACTGGGGCACAAACCTGTGTCCCCTGCATGGTCAGGCAGACTTTCAACCACTGTGCCACCAGGGAAGCCCTGATAGCCTATATTTCTTAATCTTTCCATGTTAAGGTAACTCCTTACTTCCAATTTAAGATTTTGCCTCTTTTAGTAAGGTTGCAGTCAAATTCAGTTTTCTTTTTCTCCTTAAGAGTGACCTTAGTAGGCAGGGGGCTTAGGGGTAATCTGTGTTCTCCTGTAATCCTCTGCCTTTGACGGCCACTGTGTTGTCATGCTCCAGGCTTTGGGGAATTGTGGTTGTACCCATGAGGCATCACCCATCCTGCCTGGTCTTTGACCTGGTGTGCTGGCAGCCATTGCTGCTGACTCTGGTCTCTGCCTTGGTAGTGATCAACCACGAAGCACACACTTCTGCAAACTTCTGCTCCGCTCCTAGATCTCTTGTGACTCACCAACTCCTGTAGCCCCTCCACACCTCTGCTTGAGGTTTCAAGACTCTCAGTTTTCTATCCTGTTATTCTATTATATGCAGGACCCTTCAAGGCTCGTTGAAGATGTTTGCTTAGCTGCTTCCCTCAGTCATTGCCAATTTATGACCCAAGAGCCATGTTGCTTTAATGCCTTCAAAATCATAGCTTTTCTATGAGACTGGCTGTCCTCTTGGGCTCTGACTTGGAAAGTCATACTGAGTGTCTTTACCACACTCCACCTAAGATTTGGCTGCAGGAGGGAACAGGTTTCACCGCCAGCTATGTTACTCATTAAGCACCCTGTCTTATTCTCTCTGAATCTCTTTCTCTTGCTCATTGGTAGATCTTCATTTCCTTTTTGGGTAGGAAGACAGATACAGAAACTGACATTCTTCACTATTCTGTGGAAGTTAGTGCAAACTCAGTGCTCAGGCCACCAAAGTAGGTTCTTGATCATTAAAGCCCTGCTCTTAGAATTCCACGCAAGCCATTTATTTCCCTCAACAAAAGTTGGTTCTTGCAAATTAAAACAAAACAAAACAAAACCCTTTGGCTTTCAGATTATAGTGTCTACTCTGCATTTAAGAAATCAAGCCACAATTTTCATAGACTTCTTTGTATTAGGCGCATCTGCTCTCCCCTGAAAAAACCTCATATAGAAAGTATCACTGGTACTTGAAAAGCCTGAGAAAGTGTGGGATAAAATCAACCAATAACACGTAGATCAATGTGAAACATTCTCATCCCATTCACACTCTCATTTATGTTCTCTTACCTGTGATCCATGTGTGTTAATCTTGTCCCTCCTAATAGACTAGAAGCTCCCTGATGGCAGGGTTCATGTATTTTCAATCTCCCCTCAAACCCCCAGCACTCAACAAATGTCTTTTCCACAATCTATTTAGTGCTATGTTTTAGGGTTTGTTTGTTTGTTTGTTTGTGGTGTTTTTTTTTCATTTTTTGTTTTGGTGATTTTACTGTTTGAAATGGTCCCTAATCAGAGTGCTGAAGTGCTGTCTAGTGTTCCCAAGCACAAGAAAGCAGGGATATGCCTTATGGAGAAAATAGGGTTATTAGATAAGCTTTGTTCAGACATGAGTTAGTGTTGTTGGCTGTGAGCTCAATGTAAATGAATCAATAATATATATTAAATAGGGTGTCTTTAAACAGAAACACACATAAAACAAGGTTAAGTATTGGTTGGTTGATGGAAATGTGACCAGAGAGCCTTGTGGGAACCTAACACTGTATTTCGCCAGGATCAAAGTGATTCAGTTTTGCTAAATCAGCATTCCCAGTGATTTTTATAGAATACAACTACTGGAAATATTGCGAATCAACTGTATGTGTTTGCAGAACCATGTGAAAGTGCAGTCATTGTGACAATTCACCCCCGCATCTTCAGCTTCATGATGCTAATCTTACTGACGGGCACAAAATAATGGAACTACATTTAGCTATAGACACAGCTGTGTATAAATCCAAGTTCTACCTCTGGGCAAGTAACACTCTCATTGAATCTCTAAAATAAAAACCTTCCAAATTAGTTGTGATGATTAAAATGAGATCATATATCAGTCTGGAATAGAGTAGACATTTAACAAATAGTTAGTATCACTGTAGTTATCAGTCAATGAATAGTTGATTTCTCAAGACAGATCTAACTGGATGTTTGAGTAGAGGCAGGTAACTCTAGTCACCACCTGACGCTCATTTCAACTGGGAGTTTGAGTATGTAGCATAGTGATTGGATATATTGCCTTAGATCACATCTCTGAGATAGTGGGAATAGGTTAGCCTTAGGACCCTACCAGAGCAGAATAAAAAAATTCAACCCAGGGCTTCCCTGGTGATGCAGTGGTTGAGAGTCTGCCTGCCGATGCAGGGGACACAGGTTTGTGCCCCGGTCCGGGAAGATCCCACATGCCGTGGAGCGGCTGGGTCCGTGAGCCATGGCCGCTAAGCATGTGCTTCCGGAGCCTGTGCTCTGCAACGGGAGAGGCCACAACAGTGAGAGGCCCGAGTACCGCAAAAAAAAAAAAAAAAAAAAAAAAAATTCAACCCAAATCAGTTTATCGTAATTACTGCCAGGCTAGTTTGCATATTATTAGATGTTTCAGGAAAAATATAACTCTGATGGTACCTCTCTTTCTTTTTTTCTTCCAGAAGAAAGAATTTTAACTACACCCATCACAAAATATGAACCAGTGAGGCAGCATTTTATCTAGAATAAATGACTATATGCTGTAAGAATTCTGTTGATATGGAAACCATGTTTTTGATATTGTAACTGAATCATCACTTGCTTCTATCAGGTTTTGATGACCACGGAGAAATTATGGTTTTTACTGAGCCAACCCTTGTGTGTCAACAAAGGCAGCTTAAGAGTCATTTAAATAAAAGTTTTCAAGAAGACCTAACTTCACAAAAAACAGTGCATATCACCAGTTAATAGAGTTAAATATTTTGTTTTTCAATTTGGTAAGACTGAATTGGACATTTTACATAATGCAACTTTACATTACACTTTAAACAAATATTTTCTTCCAGGAGTGGTCCTGATCTCTAGGCTGTATGCTTAGCATCTCCACTTAGGTGTCTGACAATCCTCACACTAACCATCCCTTTCCTCCTCTTTACTATCTTAGCAATGGCATTACCAGTCAGGCTGTGGCTCAAGTCTAATATCTGGCAATCAGCCATGATCTCGTTCTTTCATTCACATCCCATTCTTCGGGGGGTCCTGTCAGCTATACCTCCAAAATATATCCCCAATCCAACCACATCTCACTCCCTCTACTGCTACATAGTTAGTCAAAGAAATCATTGTGTCTCACCTGAACTGTTCCAACAGCCTCTTAACTGGTCTGCCTACCTTCATGCTCTTTCTACCCACAGATACCTCCCTTTCATTCTTCATTTATCAGACAGAATATTCTTTTTAAAGATTATATTTGATCATATCACTCCCCACTGAAAACCCTCCCATTGTAATTAAATAGAATCTAAACTCTATTAGGGCTCAAGGGCTTACATGAGCTGTTCTCACCAACATCCTGGACCTAATCTTGTACGCCTCTCCCTGTCACTTATTACATTCCTCTCCCTGCCACTCGCTGCTCTTCCCTTTGTCTCTGGAAAATGCAACATTTGTGCTGGTCTCACAGCCTTTTCTCCTGCCATTTCCTCTGGTTGGAATGGTCTTTCCCTAAGATCTCAACTTACTCTGGCTTCTTTTCTCATCATCCGAGACTCAGAGAAAATGACATCTCTTCAAAGAGTCCTTCCCTGACTACTTAGCTAGAGTAGTTATCCCTTGCTGTAAGACACCCTCTATCCTATTACCTTATTTGTTGCTCTAGGAAACATCATTCTCTGAATCATCCCTCCTCTTCTCACCTTCTCACTCCCTCTCTTGCTCTCTGTCTTCCTCCCTTCCTTCTTCTTTTCCTACTTGTTTGTTGGCTGTTTGCCCCCATTACAGCATAAACATCACTAAGACAAAGATTTCCCTCATTCCCCACTGTAATTTTAGCACCGAGAATAGTATCTGGCTCATCGCAGGTGCTCAGTTAATAAATATATACCATTTATTGAGTGATCTCTGTAAGCCAGGTAGCTTCATTAGATATCTATCTCTATTTCTCAAAACAACCTTTCAAAGATTTAAATATGAATAAGTTGAAGCATGGAGACGTTATGTGACACAGCTAATTGGTGTGAAACTAAGTTGAATTGAGAAGGTCTGTTTGATTTCAAATCCCATGATTTTTTTCTGTTGTTCAACACTGCTTCACTCTACTTGATTTCCAGCCTCCATGTTTGTGACTAAGCATCCTTGTATTTATCTTTCACATTTGATTTTACCAAATGATTGCCTTTATACAGCTATTGATATCTAGTATCATTTTTGCTGAGATTGATGTTAAGAAATTTACTAATCTTTTGGGTTTTCTTTATAGGTATAAGACAACTTTTATTCAAGTACAATGAAACTGATGGTAATTAGTATCATGGAAATGAGGTTTTTTCTGAGATATTAGTAGATATAGAAAATAATACTTAGTAGTTTTATCTTCCTCAATCAATTTTTTGTGGCTGGCTCTATTGTAGCAATTATATCAGCTTGTATATGTGCTTCCCCCTTTCTCCACAGAGTTTTTCATTCTCTATTTCAGTTTATATAGGACATAAATTTATAGACCACAAGTCCTTTTCAAAATGGGTGTGGGTAGAGAGGGGAGTGGGAAGTAGAAACCATAAAAGAATACATGCATTTGGAACTGTCCTAACGATTGAGTGATGTCATTCTGAACATCTTAAAGACAAATACTGAGAGTGAGGGAAGTGCTTGTGGTGAATCGAAAAGAGAGAACATAGTTTTGACTGAAATGAGGGCAGATATTCCTGACTAGGGCCTCATGTACAAGCTGTATTTGTATATCTCTACTTAGTGGGGCAAATCTGAACTCTAGCAAGAATTACCCCAGAGCAGTAGAGATAGGACAGATCTCTGGCCTCAGCCCTCCTTCCACCCCAGCCTTGTCTTCAAACACCCACACACTCCCCAGCATCTTCTCAATGTACCCATCTGCACCACAAGCAGGTGGATGATACCCAGAAGCCTGGCTCCCAGCTGCCCACTAGTGCCTGAATTAGCTGTTGTATCTCTTGGGCATAAAGGGGACCAGAGAATATAGAAGAAAGGAAATATGGGAGAGCTAAGACTTACTCATCAGTTAGCAAAGAAACTAAGAGGCTACACCATGGGATTCCAGACACCCCATACTTTAGCTTCCTTGACCTATAACTGACCATTCTTTTGCCTTATTGGCACCAACTCACACACTCCTTTACCAGGACTCCCTGTGGTTCCTGTGCTTTTCCTGTGTCCTGCCCCCACCCACTTGCCCATCAACCTGTCCTGATCCTCAGGTTCCTGTCGCTGGGGGCCTAGTATCTCTGGCTTTGTCTCTTTCCAGCGGGATGTGAAAGGAGATCTACCTGCCCATCTGCACGTTTTCACTAAAGTAGGCCCTTTCTTTATGCCAGGTCACTCCTATTCCCTCTATTAGTTTTTAAGAAAATCAAAAACTCATTCTCTATCAACAAGGCTCATGCACTTCCCAACCACCAAGTTCTGGAGGGCTGCTGAAGTGACATTTTATGCCTGTAGCCCTAGCAACTTAACTTCATGCATAGGATATCATACAAAACAAAACAAGAGTGTGGGCGGTTCCTTCCCTCTACTTTATGGTTTCAAAGCCTCAGGAAGTAAAAATCTACCTATACTTGGTTGGTTCTCAGTCTATTCTAACAGAAAGTCTGCACCATTCAAAACTGTTCCAAATAATTAAATTATGTGCAAAGAGGGTTTTCTTTTTTTCCTTCAGGTAGTTAGATCAGATAACAACCTAATAAAAATAGTTAACTACTTTTGTTCACATCTATCAGAAGTAAAGATCAATGTGTATTAATCTGCTCTGTGGAAAAGTTTATGTGAATAATTATAATTTCCATGTAGTAATTTTAAGTTTTATACTTTGTATTTAGTTCCAAAAGGAGAAAAAGAAACTAAGTTGCTGAAAGCTAACATAAATGAGGTAAATTCTATCCCAATTAAGTTATTTTCAACATTTCTAGACATTTTGGGTGACAGGCTTTTAAAAAAATAAAGTTTATGACAGTGTTATGAAAGTAAGGACATTTTTATATTTCATAAACCTTGACTGTTCCAACAGTATAACAGTGCTATCAATATTGTATGAATTTATTATGTAAGATAAAGCTACATTTTTCAGAATCATTTCTTTATTGAGCATAAATATAACTTCCCCCAGCGAATCCAGAGCACATTGTGGTAGGTTAGGCTGTTTTTTTTTGCCATATTCTCATGTTAGAAGCATTTCCTTGGGATAGTCAATATTTCTTTGAAAACATGATTTATGATGACTACATGCTATTTATTTGATCAGATGCTGCTCCACGATTTTGCTGATATCTCATGAGATTCTGGTTGTTTCTTATTTTTCCATATTAAAAACTACGGCAGTAAGATTTTTTTATTTCTTGAGCTCAAAACTTATTTTCCCCTGACTGAAAGAGCAAAAATTAGTGCTGAGCTGAGACCGACGTTCAGTGCTGCTATTGGAGTCTTCAGTCCTTCCGTGTTTGTCTTGCGGATGTGTGAGGAGTTTTTAGGTGTGAGGTTTCCTGACAGCCTTGGCCTGCTGCTTCCTCCCCTCCTGACTGATAGCTGGGCCAGCCGACCACAGCAGGCCAAGATGGGTAGAAACTGGCCCAGCTGGGCTCCAAGTGGCCAGGACCAAGCAGGAGGTGAGGTTCAGTGCATCTCCTTGACTGTTCTCAGCTCTTGGCTTCCTGTTCCCACTAGATAACTGGCCTCCCACTTCTTCCTTAGAACACTCCTCACCTGATACTGTAGTTTTGATGGCTTGGTTTCTGTTGGGCCCAGTTCTCAAATTCCTCTTCTGGTAGCTGCATAAACAACTATGATAATGTGATTTATAAGAAGAAATATATATTTGGTCTTTGATCCTGTTTCTGGCACAGATCTCCTAAAACCCTTTGAATTTCCTAGGTGATGAAGGAGGTAAAGGTTATCTTTTGTTAAATTAATAAGGTGACTTTTGGAAAACACCTAAGGATGGGAGCTGGTTGTGGGGAAAATCAACCACGTGATTAGAGACTTGGAACACTCGGTCCCACCCCCCTGACCTCTGGAGAGGGGAAAGGGGCTAGAAATTGAGTTCAATCACCAATGGCCAATGAGTTAATCAATCATGTCTATGTAATGAAGCCTCCAGAAAACCTAAAAGGATAGGTTTCAGAGAGCTTCCCTGATGGTGTAGGGATCTGGGGAAACTTGTGTGTCTGGAGAAGGCAAGGAAGCTCCCCGACCTTTACTCATACCTCACCCTGTGCATCTCTTCCATCTGGTTATTCCTGAGCTATATCCTTCTATAATAAGCTGGTAATCCAGTAAGTAAAATGTTTCTTTGAGTCCTGTGAACTGCTTCAGTAAATTAATTGAACCCAAGGAGGGGTCAGAGGAACCTCCAATCTACAGCCATTCAGGCAGAAGCACAAGTGACAAACCAGACTTGCAATTGGCATCTGAAGTATTGTTTGATGAGGGAGAGTGAGTCTTGTAGGACTGAGACCTTAACCTTGGGGGATCTGCTGCTATCTCCAGGCAGGTAGTGTCAGGATGGAGTTGAATTGTAGGACACCCAACTGGTGTCGGAGAATCGCTTGGTGCTGTGGGGAAAAACCCCACAAGTTGGAATTATTTGCAGTCAGAATCTTAATAACCCAGGCTTATTTCAGTACCAAAGTCCATATTGGGCTTTCACATTCCATCCCCAGAAACTGGGTCTTGATGTGGCAGTTGGGTCCTGCTCTCTGCTGAAAAGCTCCGTGGTACCCCTAGCCCCATCTTATGGATAAGAGGATTGCTATTTCACAGTCTCTCCATCACTGTAGTCAACTCTCTTTGCTAAACTCAATATCCTTGGGTCTTTCTTCAAATATTGTCCTTCCTCTGATAAATGGAGATCTCTTCCAGGGTCCACAACTGTACTGTTCTCTGTTCTCTAAGTACCCATCCTACATCAGCTGTCTGGACCAGTTCCTGGGAATCATCCCTTCTGATCCTGGCTCCTCTTTATTCTGTTGGCAGGTGATCCCACCTCTCTCTGCCTCTTCTGCAACTTTATAGGAGATAATAATAGTACTTGCTCATGGAGTTGTGAGGATGGAATAAATTAACATGTGTAAAGAGTTTAGAACATTGCTGCCTAAGTGTTTAATACGTCTTAGCTTTATTATCTTAGAAAATTTCTCTCCAAGCACTATTATCACCAGGGAATTGAGGCAGGTCTTTCCTTGGAGTCCCACCACAGGGAACAACAAAGGCAGGATGGGAGGAAAGCTCTTGGAGTGTTGCTTCTCTTCCCAGGAAACCACAAGTGGCATAATAGCCCTCCTGCCAAACTTAGAGCCAGTGATCAATAGTATTTCCCTTTTATCTTATCTGAAACAAACAAGTAAAAGAAATATGTCCTTCTGAATCGTACACAATAAGATTCTAAGTGCTATTTGTTAAAGGGAACATTCTACATGTACCAAGGGCTTGATGTGAGCTGTATCCTCCTCAACCTCATATTCCAGGCTTATGGTGAGATAGGAAGAGGCTGGCAAAAATATGTGGAAATTCAGTCTATTATGTGACTCTCAAGAGGTGGATCACAGAAAAATGTATGCTGGCAAACTCATAGAAACAGAAAGTACACACAACCACAATAGAATGGTGGTTGCCAGAGGCTGGGGGGTGGGGGAAAAGGGGGGATGCCGGTCAAAGGGACAAACTTCCAGTTTTAAGATGAATAAGTTCTGGGGATCTAATATTCAGTGTGGTGACTATAGTTAACGATACTGTATTATATACCTGAAATTTACTAAGAGAGACGTTAAATGTTTTCACCACACACAAAAAATTATAATCATGTGAGGTGTTGTATGTGTTAACTAACCTTATCGCGGTAATCATTTTGCAGTACATACCTGTATCAAATCATCCCGTTGTATACCTTAAACTTACATGTTATCTGTCAACTATGTCTCACTAAAGCTGGGACAAAAAAATGTGATGAGAACCTTTTACAAATGGGCCTCCAAACTGCAATCAATTTTTCAATTTTACTGGCAGTCAATCAATTTACTTTTGCAATGTCTATTCGTGAGAACACCAAACCAAGCCCAGCAAATGATTTTCAGTAGAGCAGATGAATTACCTGTAAGAGATCAGAGTCATAGCTGAAGATGATACCCCCCAAAATATTAAGGTCTGTTAACTGGGACACGCAAAACCTGTGCCTTGTGACTCTGCACGAGGATGTCATCAGGGCAGTACACAGGTATCCCCACAAACCTGTGACTGTGTTGAAGGCTGACAAAAAGAATGAGGTAGGAACGGTTTTAACAAGCACACAGAGACACTGTTAGGCAGTGCTAGTGGTTGCGTGGTAATCAGTCCCATTTGTTTTGTTCTGTTTAGAGCCTATTAATCCTTTCAATCATGCACCTAAAATTCTTGTGCTGAATTATATATATTAAAAAAAAAAGGGTTGCCACTGGAACATTCTAAAAATGGACAGGAGAGATCCTTCAATCACCTATGAAGCACAGTCAGAAGTCACCCAATGCAGGTGACAAGAGTTGGAAATGACAAAGAAGACTGTCAAGTGGAAAACTTCCTGTTTGAACTCGAATCTTCCTGTTGTACCAGGTCTGAGGCATCACCAGAAATAGCAGCGGGTCCTGGAAGCCATGGTCACAGCCTGACTGGGACATGGAATCTGGAGGAAATGGGAGTGAGGTGGCCGGCTATGCCTCATTCTTTTCAGACACCCTTACGTACACAGGAAGTAACAGCAAGGACTGTCATCCTTTAGGACAAAGGATAATGATGTAAAAAGAGTCTAAAGTACAAAGATCTCAAATAATCATCCCTAAGTCATGGAAACTGCCCATCTGACAGAAAATCAGATTCACTGTTTGAACCCCAACATGTCATGTCATTTCCTTGGCTGTATATCTCCTTGTTGCCTGAGGGTGAGACAGACTTTCTTTTCCCCTGTCAGGAACCCAAGATCAGCTTGATGATCCTTCCCTCAGGGATGCAGTAGCAGTTTTTGTAGGGCCTCTTTTGACATGGCTCCACAAAATTTTAGACTGGTCCCAATTCCAGGTTAAACACAGAAAAAAGGAAGGTATTTGAAAAGAGCTATTTTTGTTTCGCTTCTTTTTTCCAAAAACAAAGTACAGCAAAGCAGGCTAAACAATGGAATTAAATGTCCCTTTGAGATCATGTTTGCTCTGATAATATCAAAATTACTTACCCTTAAACCTTCACTTTGGTGCTGGTGTTTGCACATGTCATACCTTTAAGTTTTCAGTATTCTTGACCTATTCTTATCCATAATTGTATCAACCACTTTTTTTTAAACTTACATTTCCCTTATGTTTTGGAATATCTTTCACTAAACATCAAATAAGTTCATAATAAATGAAAGGTTTTGAAGCTTTCTTTGTAAATATCAGTAAGTTTTAAAGAATTGCTTTCCTTTATATGCATCTTTTCAGAATTTTCAGCATACTATTGTAATAATTACCTTTGATAGATATAAATTCCAAGGCAGTAGCATCTGATACATTTTTAATATCTGAATCCTTGCAGAGTAATTTTCTGGACTATTCCCCTTTTGTTCCTTTGAGAACTTATTACAGGCAATCCTTGTTTTGCATGTGCCCAGTTAACTGAAACACATTTGTATCAGAACCATGCAAAGCGAGGGGTGCTGTGTGCTTTTTAATTTAACCGTGTCAAGATTCAAACATCATCTTTAGGAGAATATAATACTTTTGTGTTATAGCAGTGGCATTTTTCTCTAAAATTATTAATAAGTTATTTAAATTGCCTTAAACAGACATATATTTCCTCTGTTAATTCAGCCTCGGACTACTCACAGAGTGCAGGACAAACACAAAGGGCTTCTGCACAGTTCAAGATGTCACCAAGTGGTTCAGCTACAATTCTGGTCCTTGGTCAAGTTTTCCTAGTGTTGGTGAAAAGAGTGAGGAGAGTCCCCTAAGTGACCTTTTGTGTCCCCCATGGTCTCATAGGTTCCCACCCACAGATGTAGCAACCAACTGCTTCCAGGCACATAGTAAATATTCAGTGTGTGTTAGAAATTCAGTGAGTGTTAGCAATAAGATTTTGCCACAATTTTGCATGCTTATAGGAGATCATTCTGAGGCTTGTAGCCATATTCATATAAGACATTAGTTTTCACTTTTCAAGAGCAATTTGAAGCTTCCATGCTAATTTGATCTAGGTTATTGTATTAGTTTCCTACTGCTGCTGTAACAAATTACCAAAAATATAGTGGCTGAAAACAGCCCAGGGCTGCTTTCCTCTGGGAGGCTCAGGGGAGTATCCATCTCCTTGTCTTTTCTAGCTTCTAGAGGCATTCCTTAGTGCATGCCCCCTCCCTCCATCTTCAACGTCAGGAGTGTAGCATCTTCAAATCTCCCTTCCCTCTTCCAAGGAACCTTGTAATTACATTGGGCCCACCCAAATAATCCGTGATAACCTTCCCAACTCTTTGTTTCCACATCACAAGTTTTGGGGATTAGGATGTGGACAGAACTGAGGGTCCATTATTCCATCTACATCTGACACTTTTCATACTGCATTTGATTTCTCATCTGCAGTGAAAACAAAAGACTAGGTGACATGGGAATCTTCAGGTGACTCAGAACTATCGAAACTCTTTATTTCCAGGATTGTTTACATATGATCATGTATCAGGAATATCCAGGCAAAAACTCTGTCAGACATTATGAGTTGGTTGATCCATTATCCATTTCTAACTCTTTTCTCCTTTTGTTGCTTCTGCTCAAAAAGTTTGTGCTTTCTTGGAATGGTCAAGGAATATAGTGCTTGGCCAATGAGATATAAATAAAATCTGTTGGGAATTTTGGGGAAACTTTGCTTGCATCATTAAAAAGGACATATGTCCTTTTCTTTTTCCTTTTTTTTTTTTTTTTTTTGGATACAGACCTGATAGTTGGAACTTCAGCAGTCATCCTGTAATCATGAGGAAAAGACCAGGCTAGGGAATCATAGAGACACTGACCCTGCCATTGTTAAGTTACTGAAACAGCTCTAGCAACCACCCTAGCAACTTCCTGTTATGTAAGAATAAGTAAACTCATATTTGTTCTAGCCACTGTACTTAGGTTCTCTGTTACTTACAGTTGAACAAATAAAATAACAGTTTAATAAATTACCTAGTCTAACCATGACTGCCATATCCCACAGAAACCATATAGCAGGACAATAGCAGGAATACACACAGATAATATTTTAATGGATAATGAATTTATGCTATTATTTGATAATTTTTAAACTTATTAATGGAAAATCCCCCTCTTGAGTCAAACCAATAACTTCACAGACCAGAAATAAATTGTTGTCCAATGTAAGCTGGCCGAGGAAACCTTGCCAACTATTTTTGTCTCTAAAAACAACTCCTATTTTTTATGTTTAGCCTTTATCCCTGTTTGCCCTTAAAAGCCTTATTTCTATAATAGAAAATATTTTTCTACCTCTGTTTACACTGGACCTGGTTTACTTATTTTCTCACCATTGTTTTTTCCTAGTGAGGTTCCTTTCAGTTCTGAAATGTCAAGGTTTTGTACCAATGCTGAAGCAAAAACCTTTGTTTTTGAAGCTAAAATACTTTGCTCAGAGGGGATTTCCAAAAGAATTGAATAGCACACTCGGGGTGCAAATTATAGGGAACCCCCTTAACTTCTCCTGTTCCCCCAACAGCAGCCAGTTTCCATGAAGCACTGGCTGCAACTTGAGTAGAGGGATATGCACACCTTCTGACCCCTGAAGACACTACCACGGGCCAGAAGGCTGAGTGGTCAGCAAGCCTTATGTAGAATTACGTGGAATGTGCAATGAGGAAGTGAGAACCAGGAAGAAAAAGCAGAGAGAGGGTAAGAGAGAGAGGTTCAGTGGCCAACAAGTCTTGACGGAAGTTTTAATCATAAAAGTCTACAATCCCATCTAAAACATGGTAGTTAAATTATGAGAAGTGTTACCAATGTAATTCTTGGAATGTTAGAAACTTATAAAATTTTTTTGTTATTTTAGGTATTTCAGCTCCATTTGCAGTACGGACACTTCAGAGATATTCATATATATGTTTAATTTTAAGATGGCACAGATTTTAGAAAACACCATTAATTTAAATACAACATTTTTTCTTTTTTGTGAAGGAAATAAAGCAAACCACATTAAGTAGACAAACCAATTCTTACACAGCCTAATTTCAGAAAGATATAAAGTATGAAAAGTGAGCATTTTAGACTTGAAGGAAAATTGCAGTTCTGTGGCTCTGTCAGAGAAATCTAAGCTCAGATTCTTCATTTTGAACTTGAGATGTAAGCTGCGGTGGTGAAAAGGATTGTGGGAGGTGGAGGGGGGCTGTTTGGAGAAACGCTAAGAGAATTATGAGAAAAGAAAAATCAAATCACAGCTTGGTCAATATTTACGATAAATTTAGCACTCGAGTGTCTTCAGAGAATGCAAGAATTGAGTAGATTTTACTTGTCCTGGCTTATTTGAAGACATATAGGTCCTACCCTTGACAATACTGTGAAAAGATAAAGACCCATCAGAGCTTATGGGAAAATGCCCAGGAAAACCAGGAATGAGAGTTTGGGTTTCAACTTACAGTCAATTTGTGATGTGACAGGGGCATATTGTTTAAGCTTGCTGGCCTACAATATCTACTCTGCAAAATTAGCATGAATAGGCTGTTGATTTCCCTCAAAATATCTGAGCCATTGGGAGCTCAGAGCTGTATTTCTTTGGGATTATCCAGTGAGTTGGGGGCAGGGATGAGATGGAGGAGTTTTCCTCATTTAAGCAGAGTGGCCTCAGGGCCTTGGCTGGCGTTATGTACCCTCTGGGGCCAAAGTGAGGAGCAGCGCTGGGGCCAGGAGCTGGTATCTGCCACCCACCAGCAATGTTCAAGCTTCCTAATGCCAGCCCTCTGGGCAAAGGGTCTGCAAGAGGAGTGAGGGCAAACCACCCAAAGGCCACAAGATCACGTGGAGGCTGAGGGTACAGACTTTTGCTTTCAAATCTGCATGACGGATGGTGAAAGTCAAGTGGTCATCTAGTCTCTGCCATCAGGCCCTAGCTTTCGGCCCATTCCTGTGTTCGTCTGGTATGAGGCACCAATAAGCACTCCTAACATGATCAAATCTGAGAAGGGATGGAGCAGAGGATAAGAAGAGTTCTAAGGTTACAAAGTGACCAAAATGTGAGAAAACACAGCAAATTTAAAGTGGGAACAAAATCTTCTGCAAATGCAAATGCAAATGCAAATGCAAATGGAAGGAATCTTAAAATAGCAAAAAGGGTTCTCGAGAGTAAAAATTTATCATAAAACAAATTGATAAAAGTCTCTTGCGATTCAATCAATGATGCTCACATGCTTTCTACTTACACTTAGACTTAGGAACAATGTCTTAGAATGTAACTGAATCATAAGAACAGGAGATTTTGTTCTCATTCTAGAATGGTGCTTTTCAAAATGTGGGTCACAACTCGTAAGTGGGTTATAAAATTAATTAGTGGGTCATGACTAGCATCTTTTCTTTCTAATGAAATAAAGTAGAATAGAGGATATCAGATTGAACCACACAAAGTGAGTTTTGTGGAACTTTTGTTTCAGTTGTGTGTGTGTGTGTGTGTGTGCTAGGGCATGATGCAGAATATATTATTTACTGTGGGTAGCTGTCCATAAAAGTTTAAAAAACAATCCTGGTGAGACATTAGGTGAGACTTCCAGAAAATCTAGAGCAAACTTTGTGTTACGGATTGAATTGTGTTCCTCAGAAGCATATGTTGAAGTCCTAACCCCCAAGACCTGTGAATGTGACCTTATTGAGATACAACATTTCTGCAGACCTAACACAGGTTGATACATTAGGGAACAATTTAAACATAATGTGAATTTCACATTTGCTTATATGTGATTTATTCTGGAAGAAACACTAAATGAATGCATCCAACCGCACCCAGCTGAACCTAGCTGTATAGGAAAACTGAAAATACTCACAAGCGCGCACCTCAAACAACTACCTAAGTTCAGCAGGTGTTATGAGGTGTACCCATCTGTTGTTACAACTCCCCTGACCAATTTCAGACAACTCTCCTTCCACCACTTCACACTAGCTCACAAGCTACAACCCTTCTGGTCTTTGTCAAAGTAACATATTAGTTTTAGTATTTTTGCATTTCTTATCCACCCAACATGTGTGAAACAAGGCTACTGCTTTTATAAGGTTCTATCTCTTTTTCTTTACATGTCACTGTTGACATTTCTGAGTGTAATGTCCCAATCACATGTTTCATATAAGCCCTGAGGTTGTCACTGTGTGATTTTGTAGGGCACAGTGATTTTTAGGAATGCTATGTCATGTGATAGCAGAAGTTACTGCATGGTATTTAAAACCATGATACTGGATGAGATGATCCAATGGGTAGATATGGAAGAGGCCATGGTTGAGTCCAGAGGCACATAACTTCACAGATGGAGGAGAGGAGGAGCCAACAAAAGAACCATCTGGTGAGATTAGAGGAGACTTGGCTTCTCATACCGTGGTTCTGGAAAGTATTTCAAGGAAGGGTTAATCTACTGTGTCCAGTGCTACAGAGAGATCAAGAAGGAAGAGAACTGAGTGAGCAGTGACCCTGAATTTAGTCACATGGAGGTCTTGAGTGATTTTGATAAGTGCAGTTTGGGTAGAGTAGTGAGTATTAGCCGAATTGGAGAGGGTTTAGTAGTGAAATGGAAGAGAAAAATATATTTTTGAGTAATCATGAAATAATTTTATTTTTTATTTATTTTTATTTATTTTACTTTTTTATTTTTATTTTTTGCAGTACGGTGGCCTCTCATTGTTGTGACCTCTCCCGTTGCGGAGCACAGGCTCCGGACGCGCAGGCTCAGTGGCCATGGCTCACGGGCCCAGCCGCTCCGTGGCATGTGGGATCTTCCCAGACCGGAGCACGAACCCGTGTCCCCTGCATCGGCAGGCGGACTCGCAACCACTGCGCCACCAGAGAAGCCCCTGATTTTGATACAAGTCTTTGATATGCCTTAGTAGGCATATTTGTGTCTTGTATGGTATCTTATAGATCAGATCTACTTTCAATTTTCAAAGATTACTAGTAAGTTCCTACTGTGTGCCTGGCAGTGGGAGAGAAGCACTGTGTTTAAGAGAGCAGATGCTAGAATTGAGACAGACTTCCTTGTAAACTCTGGTCCCCAACCCTCACTAGTTGTCTGCAGTAAGCCTCACTTTTTAGGCTCCTAAAATGGGGTTAATATCCTGTCTCAGTGGGTCATTGTTGGGACTATGTAAGTGAAGTGCTTCAGGATGCTATCTGACATGCAGGATGGCTCATGAAGTTTATTAATTTTTTAACAATGATGACAGTAAAATTTTGGCCTTGAATTTACAATGAAGTTGGGGAGATGAGACAGACACAAAAAAAATTAAATAAGCATAAATAAGTAGAGTCAAAGTGATCACAGAAAGTGTCGCTTAAAATGGAACCTAATGGAGGAATAGCTCTGAGACGAGATTCACCCGCTCTTACCAAACACCTGCCACTCTGCAGGATGCTGTAAGCACAGTCACTTGTTCAATCCTCACAACCATGCTCTGAGGAGGCATTTCTCCCCAGGTTATGGGGGAGAAGATTGAAGCTCCAGCAGGCTCTTTCTCTTGCTCCAGGTCAACAATGAATGGAGGAGCTGGAGCTGGACCAAAGTCCACGCTTAGTGCTGGCAGAACAGCAGAGAGGTGTGGAGGCTTAACTCTCCACTCTTTGCCATATGCAAACACTAACAAACAAAAGCAAAGCAAAACCAAACCCATGGTGTGCAAAGCCGCATTTTAGCCTGATACATCTAAAGAACTACATCTAAGCAACAAACCCAAGAAAAGCTAGTTGTATATCCTGCCTCTTGAGCTTTTCTTCTTCTGGTAGAGTTAATGATGTGTCAAAATGGGGTTCAGGGAAAGGTGAAGGAGGACGGGGGACGGGGGGCTGATCAGCAAGTGCATATCAAGGGGTGATTTGTGCTTCTGGGAAAATGGTTACAACCTACTGTGCTGTCTGTTTCCCAACCTGGCTGATCCGCAAGTTTATTCCTCAGTGGCCTGAGCTGCTGCTGTCCTGGTTCCTGTGTGGTTTTCGTTGGGATAATTAACAGGTAGGCAGGCACTGGGATGTGTGGAATGTCTCCACACCAATTGAGCTTCTCACTAAAGCTGGTAGAGTGTGGGCAGCTGGTGTCCTGTGGGGTATGGGCTGAGGAGTGGCCCAAATCCCTCTTCACTAATTGAACATTAAGGGTTCTCAAAGCACTTCCTTGAGCAGACAGGAGTGTTCAACTGGAGGAGATGTGCTGTGTGCCCAGGCATCACGGTAGCTAATTATTAAAGCACGGGCAGAGACACTTGGTCTCCTCACCTCCTCTCAGCTGGTAAAGGCTATGACCTCAAAGGATAAACCCAGGACAGATAAATTTTGATGAGTTGTGAGAAAAATGGGACACAAGTCCTTGTAGACAGATTTCTGTGGAAATTTGAAGGAGAGTCTTCATGGGGAGATGTATTCGCTTTCTAGGGTTCTCCTAACAAATTACCACAAACTGAGTGGCCTTAAACCAGGGGTCCCAACCCCTGGGCTGTGGACTGGTACTGGTCCGTGGCCTATTAAGAACTGGGCCGCACAGCAGGAGGTGAGTGGCGGGCGAGCGAGCGAAGCTTCATCTGTATTTACAGCCGCTCCCCATCGCTCGCATTACCGCCTGAGCTCCACCTCCTGTCAGAGCAGTGACGGCATTAGGTTCCCATAGGAGCTCAAACTCCACTGTGAGCTGCACATGTGAGGGATCTAGGTTGCCCGCTCCTTATGGAAATCTAATGCCTGATGATCTGAGGTGGAGCTAAGGCGGTGATGCTAGCGCTGGGGAGCGGCTGCGAATACAGATTATCATTAGCAGAGAGGTTTGCCTGCACAGAGACCATAATAAATCAATTGCTTGCAGACTCATATCAAAACCCTATCAGTGAGTGGCAAGTGAAAACAAGCTCAGTGTTCCCACTGATTCTGCATTACGGTGAGTTGTGTAATCATTTCATTATATATTACACTGTAATAATAATAGAAATAAAATGCACAATAAATGTAATGTGCTTGAATCATCTGGGAACCATCCCCCCACGCCAGCCCGTGGAAAACCTGTCTTCCACGAAACTGGTCCCTCCCTGGTGCCAAAAAGGTTGGGGACCGCTACCTTAAGCAACAGAAACCAATTCTCTTACAGTTCTAGAGGAATGTGTAAGTCTGAGATCAAGGTGTTGGCAGGGATGGCTCCCTCCGGGCGTTCTGAAGAAGAGTCTGTGCCATGCCTTTCCCCTAGCTTCTGTTGGCTGCTGGCAATTCTTCCTTTTCTTTGACTTGTAGACACATCTCTCCAGTCTCTGCTTCTGTCTTCACAGGCTGTTTTCCCTGTGTCTCTTCTTATAAGGATACAAGTCATCCTCCAAGCCTCACCCTACTCCAGTATGACCTCATCTTAATTTTATCCCTAATAACCCTGTTTCCAAATAAGGTTGCGTTCTGTAGTTTTCAAGAAGGACATAAATTTTGGGGGGATGCTAGCCAACCCAGTACAAGAGGGGGGTCATAAAACCATTAGGTGTCATTTTTTGGGGAGAGAGAGAGGTGTGGAAAGGAGAGGAAGAGTCTCTGAAGGCGGGTGTGAAAGGATACCAGTGAAGCAGGCAACCTTGTAACAGGAAACAGACGTCCCAAATGAGGCAATTGAGATTTTAAAGAAGGAACTGTATATGATGAGTGGCAGTGTTAAGTAAAAGTGAAGAAACAAACAAACAAACAAAAAGAGGATAACCGAGAACCCCAGAGCTAGCATAGTAGGGCGCCATCTTCACAACCCACCCTCCACCTTCCCCGCCCCGCGGAGACGAGCTACTCCGCCTCCCACCAGCATCTCCGCTGTCCCTGAGACCTCCCCAGTCCTATCCCGGCTTCTCTGACGCTCGGACGTGGGCTGCCTGTGGGACCGTTCCCGGCATCCAGGCACACACAACCCGGAAACGGGCGGGTTGGTGCTGGTGCGTCACCCTTGAAGCAGGGGGGATGGAAGCCAGTTGATGCCCACTCCCCTATTTCTTCCCCAGCAGAATGTTCTGTGATCTATCTCAGAAGATTCCGCAGCAGATTGAGGAACTGAGTGCCACTTGATGAGAGCAGTGTCCAATTCAATAACTCATCCTTGTTTGGGTTTTTACTTCCTCTCCACTCCCCCTGCCTCTCATTCCCGTGCTCTGAGGAAAGTTCCCGAATAAATCATGTGCACTCAAGCCTGCATTGCAGTCTCTTCTTTCAGGGACACCCAGGCTAAATAACCATTCTAAAACCAGCAAGTGCAAGGAGATTACTGGATTTGAGAGGGTAGTGGGGAGAGAGGGAGGGTACAAGCCAGGGCAGCTGAAGCCAAAGCGAACAAAATGTGGTCTAACCGGGAGTAAGGCAACTGTCAACGCTCAGGCCGGCAGGGGACAGGCAGGGGCAATTCACGGCCCAAACACGATCTCCTCGTCCCCACTGTCCCCTGCCAGGACCTTCTGTGGCTGAACCAGTTCCCAAAGGGCGAGGAAGGGTTAACCTTGATGCAGTCCATAGAGGTCAGCACAATCGGGCCTATTCACCTAACAGTTTTTTTCCTGCTGACCTTGAGTCTCACACAACTGACTACAGCATCACCTTTCTTCTCAGGCCATCTTTTTTTTTTTTTTTTGGCTTTATTTATAAATTTAATATGATAAACACCTATGAAACTACCGCCCGGTGGAAAAAAATTGGAACATTACCAACACATTTACATCTACTTACATGAGCCTACTCTGTCTTATCCCTTTACCCCTTTCTTGCTACCAAAGGTAACAACCATTTGTTTTATATTGTTAAATTGAAGGATAGTTGATTTACAGTACTGTTAGTTTTTGGTATACAGCAAACTGATTTAGTTATATATATGTATATTTTTTTCAGATTATTATCCATTACAATACATTGAATATAGTTCCCTGTGCTACACAGTAAATCCTTGCTGTTATGTAATTTATGTAGAGTAGCTTGTATCTGTTAATCTCATACTCCCAAAGAGGTCAGTGCTTCTAGGACAAGGTTACTCTTCCAAGCACACAGGAGTCACTTGTCTGCTACACAGATTATTTTTATTTATTACAGTTGAGCCTACAGGTCATAATAAACTCAGCCATCATCTGGATTAAACAGCCTGGTATTATTAGATGGATGACCGTGGATTCGGAACATCTCCTGGTTCAAATCCCAGCTTTGCTAGAATTTCACTCTTGAGCAAGTTTTGTAATCCCTCCAAGTCTCAGCTTTCTCATCTGCAAAATAGCATTAAAATATCAACCCTACCTCACAACATTTTTATGAGGATTCAGTGAAATAACACGTTGTAAATGGTGGCTATTTTTAAAAATTACTGCTTACTCATGACTGCCTCAGTTTTTTGCTTATAGCCTCAGATATTGATAGACTTTATTAACAAATTGTACAGAATTGGATGTCAGAGTCTTAGAAATCTAAAAACTTATCTAAATACTTGAGGCTTTCTCTTAATGTTAGAGTTGGATAAACTAATATTTTATCACCTCTTCTGTCTCCTTGCTCTTAAATATATAAAACAGCCAGAATTAATCATAAGTGACAAATTAGCTAGCTGTTCTTCAGTTACATTCAGACTACAATTGTTGTTTTTTTTTTAAATAAACTTTATTTTTAGAACAGTTTTAGAGTTACAGTAAAATTAAGATAGTACCAGGAGTTCCCATATACCTGTACACGTAATTTCCTCTATTATTAATATGTTATACTAGTATGATATATTTGATATAATTAACGAATAGATATTGATACATTATTAACTGAAGTCCATAGTTTATTCAGATTTCCTTACTTTTTACATAATGCCTTTTTTCTGTTCCAGGATCCCATCCAGGATACCATATTACTTTAGCTGGCATGTCTTTTTAGGCCCTCTTCGCTGTGACAGTTTCTCGGACTTTCCTTGTTGTTGATAATCTTGACACTTTTGAGGTGTTCTGATCAGGTATATTGTAGGATACCCCTTTATTTATCTGATATTTTTTTCAAAGATAGACTTCTGGGGAAAAAGATCACAGAGGTGAAGTGTCACTCTGATCACATCATATCAAGGGTGCATTGTGTCAACATGATTCATGACCATTGATGTTGACCTTGATCACCTGGCGGAAGTACTGTTTGTCAGGTTTCTCCTCTGAAGTTTCTCTTTTCTCCCACCACTTTCCATACTGTACTCTGGAAAGAAGTCACTATGCACAGCCCACATGTAAGGAGTGGGGATTTATGCTCCCCCTTCTTCAGGGAAAAGTACTTACATAAATTATTTGGAATTCTTCTGCATGGAAGATACTTAATTATTCCATTCCAGTGTACATGTAGAGTAGAATTAGAATTGTTAACCTCCACCCCCATGAGAAACAACTTCATCCACTAGAGTAAGTGCTCATATACAGTTCCTTTTGCTATTAGGCTTACCAACTCCTCTCATTTCCAAAGTGACTTAGGTCTGCACATCTCCCTTTACCCACTTGGGTGAGATTGTTTAAAACATTTGTAACACTTCCAGGTTCTCTTGTCCCAGTCTGCATCAGACTACAATGGTCCTTAAATGGGCTTTTTTTTTTTTAAGGATTTTTTTTGATGTAGACCGTTTTTTAAAGTCCTTATTGAATTTGTTACAATACTGCTTCTGTTTTATGTTTTGGTTCTTTGGCTGTGGGGCATGTGGGATCTTAACTCCCAGACCAGGGATCAAGGCTACACCCCCTCCATTGGAAGGAGAAGTCTTAACCACTGGCTCGCCAAGGAAGTCCCTAAATGGGCTTTAAATTAAAATTGACAGTGATGAAGTAATTTATGCCAGACTCTCAGCGACAGTTTGCCTGATTGCTGACAGGGATGAATCACTGAGGGAAAGGCCCGCATTTCTGTGCTGCTGGACGCTTTGACCTCACCTCTGAGTCGGCTGGGCTGCATTCAGGTTCACTGGAAAGTAACCTCTGTCTGGGAGCCCAGTACAACAGGCCTGATGTAGCAGGGCTCACCCTCAGCTGTGCTGTGAAGGTTTTGTGTGAGCATCTGACCTCTCTGTGTTCAGGAAAGAGTGTGCTCTGTCTGTCATAATTCAGCTTTGCATATCCAAGTATTTGTGACTCTGTGAAACACAACATATTTAGTTCTTTTCTTGTCCTTTGAGAAAAATCTATCAATTTCTTTTGAAGTCATGGGGCTATGTAAATAAAACCTCTCCAGTCTCATAAACAATTTCTTCCCCTTATTTTTTTTTCTCTTTCCCAAATAGGACTTTTGTTTTTGAGTGTGAATAAAAATATTACAAGAAAGAGAGAATATAATAAAAAGGAAAACATGGGTACAAATTTATGATAATACTAGTTTTATTTTTCTTTAAAAAAAGGAGAATAATGAATTTGAATCAAATTGGGTAATGAAGAAGAAGATGGAATATGTTATGAAAATAATAATGTCTATGCTTTCTCTCTGGATTATGCAGTTGTTAAACCATATATTTAATTTGTTGAATATTTTGTGGTTATCACTCTGTTTATAAAAATGATTGCTAATTTCAAGTCTCACTGACAGAGAGGGAGCCAGAGGGCATTGTAATAGATATGCACTAATCCTAAAACAGCGTTTGAACACGAGAGCTGGCACTCCTTAGCAGGACTCAGGTGTTAACAACCAAGGCTTCAGCCACAACAGAATTTGAAAAATATCCTACATGGAAACTTTTCTTCTCAGTGACATATATTTTGAATTTCTGTTGTCGATGAACAGAGGGGAAAGGAGCTGTGAAATGCATTTTCAACTGGGGAGATATGAAGAGGGCTCATGGAAAGAGATAAGTTGAGAGATAAATCAAATCTTCCCTTTGAAAAAAAGAAATCAGAAAAGCCCTATTTTGACTGGTAATTTGGAATACCATTGCCTTTGGGACTCTGTCAATGGAATGTTTAACTGCAGTTCCTTGGGAAATTGACCAGGCTTCTCATTGCTCCATACTTCTCTTTGTTTATGGGTCTACCTGTCATAGAATTGTTGAAGCCCTTCCACCTCCTGGAATTGAAAGCCACTCTTGGGGGAGAGGCAGGGTTTAGGGAAGCCCTCACTCATCTCAGAGAGGTGCAAGGGCAGGGTGAGCACCTGACAGTGGGTGCCTCCTTGTATTTTGCATCCTAGATGCCTCACTGGCCTCATCCTAGCCTTGGTCCCCAGAGCCACAAAAAGTTATCTGAAAGGTTTGAGATTTAGGCAATATAGCGATCTGGGCATCTCCCAGGCACGTGCAGAGGTATGAGAGCACCCGGGCTCTGGTGCTGTGTCAGCTCCAGTAGAAAGAAAGTGCAAGTTGCTACCCCTCAACCTCAACTGTGTGAAATGACAGTTTGATCCTTTGGCCAAAATACACCTAAAAGGCCAAAATGTACCTGCGACTGATTAGATCTCCCAGGGTCAACCCAGCCTGATCTGCCTGCTTGAGCAGCTGAGAATGTGTGTTTCCAGAGCTGTGTAGTTTGACTGTTTCTCCAATGGCTTAGGGATGGCTGGCTTGGTCTCCGAGTAGATTCTCTCTGACCCATTCTTTCTAATTCTGACCTTCTGTCTCTACTCCAGGTCCTAAGACCCACTCTGGGTGGTGAGCTGGCAATGACTGCTGACATTCCTATGATCAGAATGCCCAGATGCTGGTTTTCAGCTGGGCTGTGTCTTCCCCATTGTAGGGAAGTTAACTTGTTTTTGCAAGAGTCTAGCACCTTAGTGTCTTGACTGCTTGGATTTTGCATATTTAGACAAAGCTTTTCCTTATGATTCCCAGATATGATTCCTTCCTCTCTACTCCCCCAAAGCACCTGCCTTATATTTCTATTTATTGCTTCCTCTGCCCTGTATTAACAGTGCCTGGCATGCACGTCTTGCCCTCACCAGACTGTGGGCTCCGTGAGTCCAGGGTCAGTGTCTCATTCAGTTCTGATTCTTCACAGCATTAATCCAGCACCTGGGACTTGGGATGTGTCCCAGGAAAAAAATTGTTAAATGAATGAATGAGTGAATGATTGAATTTATAACTATCAAAGAGAATTCACAGAAATGTTTGCTTCTAATTGGACAGAAGCGTATTCTTCTTGGTGCTGAAGCTTCTCTTTGTTAGCCAAAGAACTGCTTTAGGAAGATGTTTTGGTCACTGAGGGATAGCCAGAGGGAGCATGAAAACAGATCCAGGACAGAGACATTGTCATGAGTCAAACTTAGGCACTTATTTAGATAATAAAGGGTAACACCACAGTTAGTAATAAGGTAGATCAGACAGTTACAAAAGTACAATATGAAGAAATAATTGTTAGTTGGGATCCTGTTGCTTTAGAATGTCAGTGAAAATGCCGGCAAATTGTATTTAAGTTGGATAAGATCATTTAGACTCTATTATTCCAAGTGTAAATTTTATGATTCAGTACAATGTATCCATGGAGTTAAGTCAGGAATATCATGATATGATAGAAAAATTCCCCAGTGTACCCCTCAAGCACTATCTGGTTGGTTTTTTTTTTTGCGGTTTATGGGCCTCTCGCTGTTGTGGCCTCTCCCGTTGCGGAGTACAGCTCCAGACGCGCAGGCTCAGTGGCCATGGCTCACGGGCCCAGCCACTCTGCGGCATGTGGGATCTTCCCGGACCGGGGCACGAACCCGTGTCCCTTTCATCGGCAGGTGGACTCTCAACCACTGCGCCACCAGGGAAGCCCTGGTTGGCTGTTTTTGAATGAGGCACTTAAGTTATTGATTAATTTAGAGTAGACTAAGGGATGCTTAAGAGCTTTCCAAATTCTGAAACGTTAGGATTTTATGCTTCTAAGTGGTTTTTAAAAACATGATAATTCAAAAACAAAACAAAACAAAAAACACAATTATTCAGAGTGCTCTTTACGTAAATAAAAGATCCAAACATACTTCTCCCCATGAATATAATTTAAATATTTAAATGTAATTTGTTATATGTTCAATGATTCACTTGAATATATAATGAATAAAATGCGAATATTTTAATAAATAATATCTATTAAAAAGGGCTCAAAATGTATGAACTATTTAATTTCTTAACACAATACCTACATTCTTCTCAAACACAAAACAGAAAAATACTTTCTACTGGAAACTCCACCCCATAATGGTGTTCTCATCATAATTTGCCAAACGACATTTTGTCAAAGGCTGAGGGGAGGGGATTTCTCCCACAGCCCTGAGAGCCATAGAAGCCTTTATTTAAAACTCCAGGGCTGGGCCTCCCTGGTGGCGCTGTGGTTGAGAGTCCGCCTGCCGATGCAGGGGATGCGGGTTCGTGCCCCGGTCTGGGAGGATCCCATATGCCGCGGAGCGGCTGGGCCCGTGAGCCATGGCTGCTGGGCCTGCGCATCCGGAGCCTGTGCTCCGCAGCGGGAGAGGCCACAGCAGTGAGAGGCCCGCGTACCACAAAAAAAAAAAAAAAAAAAAAAAAAAAAAAAAAAAAACTCCAGGGCTTCCCTGGTGACGCAGTGGTTGGGAGTCCGCCTGCCGATGCAGGGGACACGGGTTCGTGCCCCGGTCCGGGAGGATCCCACATGCTGTGGAGCGGCTGGGCCCGTGAGCCGTGGCCGCTGAGCGTGTGCGTCCAGAGCCTGTGCTCCGCAACGGGAGAGGCCACAGCGGTGAGAGGCCCGCATAACACACACACAAAAAAACTCCAGTGGGAAGGATGACAAGCATGTCACAGGGCATAGGTAGGGAGGGGAGGGGAGGGAAGAGTCATCACTCAGATTTGATTCCTTCTGCTGTACTTGTTCTCCTGTCACCACATCCATGGGGCCAGAAGGAAGTATTGAGGAGGCAGAGATGAGTTACCTGTGCATCATCCACAGATCAAAACCCACCAGTTCCCCTCCCCTTTCTGTCATCCATTATTTCCCCAGAGCTCCCCATCATGAAACAGGGTGACCTGACATCAGACACAGAAGACAGAAGAGTTCGGCCCTGACTTAAAGAAAGGCTCCTGATGAAAATTGAATTCTTTTTGCTCTACAAAAATATATAAATTATGTACACAAAAAATTCTCTATGATCTGATGAGCATGGAATCCCATGGATACACAGCATGCTGTTCTTTGGTCCACCAAAGTGTGTTTAAAAATGAGATTTTGTGGCTTGCTAAGCTGGTTTAATATTGAGGAAGACAGTCAGGCCTGGCTTTTCCCTGTTTTAAGTCAAAACAGGTTCTGATAAAAACAAACCAAACTTCCCCTTTCCTCTGTGTTTCTCCTCTTTCATAGCTTTGGATCCTTCTAAAACACCTATCATCTCAGATTAGGGTAGGATGCCCTTGAGATCACTCGAGACGTAGCAGAACTTAACTTTTCGATGGTCTTAATTTATCAGGCATTGTGCTAAAGGCTTTGTATTCACAATCACCATGCAAAGATATTTATGTGGGGTGTGGTCTCCTTGATTGGAACCATAATCTTATACTCTTGTCTATTTCTGCTTAACCATAATCAGTGTCCAGGGTATTGGGCAACTGATCCGGGATTTTATTTCAGAGGGATCCTGGGTTATGCATATACCCTTTGTGAACAAATTCACCCTGAAATCCCAGAAAGTCCAAAGATGAGTCATCTGGTATATTTTTGCCCTGGTATATGAATTTCTGATCAAACTGGCATTATCTGGTATGTTGATCAGAGTGTAAATGAGGGTGTATAGTGGGTGGCATATGTAGGAAGAAGGCAATTTGATGAATGGCAGCTATTAAAATGAAACAAGGAAGGAGCAGCAGTAGATTTGTGGTTCAGGATACTCTGCCATGTGCAGAGGGACCCTATGTTGGCAGTGACAAGCTGGTAGGATCAAGGAAACGAATCACTAACTTTGGAAGTGTCAGAGGTGGCCAGAGTCCTCTCTGAATAATAAAAATTTTACTGCACCATCAGCATTGCCTGGAGACAGAAAGGAGACAAATTTGAACCAGTGCCCAGAGAAAAGCTGAATCAATTTGCACACGCTTTCCCAGCTCACATAGACCATCCCCGAATACATAGCAAAACTCCTCCTTGAGAAAAAAATCACACATGCTCCTTCATTTCCCTGACTTATCTGTATTTTATATCAACATCATGATGGTTTTTTTCCTTCTTCCTTTATTACAATCTATTTTTCCCTTCCTTTCTCTTTTATTCTCTAAAGTGAAATACAGAGAATTAGAAAAAAAAAGTATATCTCAACCTGTCCTCAAGACACGGAGTCCTAATGTTGCTTTTTGGAAAAAAGGCAAGAGCTTGTCAACTCTGTGGGGGAAAAAAGTACCAAATCTGTGCCAGGTTTTTGTTTTTTTCTCATTTTGTCTTTCTGTATGTGTGTAACAATAGTGAGGTACTTCATATGAGTTTGTGAAGTCACTGGTTTGGTACTGCTCTTCCTAGCAGGCTGAGGTAGGGCAAGATTAGTTGGAGTGGACACAAGGCACCCACGCCTTCTGTCCTTTCTGTGCTCTCACTAGCTACTCATTCAGCTCTGGGTTATCTTTCAAAATCTCCAGGTATTGACTCATAGGAAACCTTTTTCAATATACGCTCCCTGCTCTTCCCCACCTCCACACCCCATGAATCATTTTCCCTGTACTATTTCTAGATTTTGTGCATATTTCAATCTACTGAAACCATCGATTTGCATTGTGTTTACACATCTGTCTCTCCTACTAGTAGGTGAGCCCCTACAAAGAATAGATGTTATTTTGCCTGTAGCCCTACGCTCGATAGTGAATGGTGTAGAGTAGGGACCAAGCAAATGTATACCTAACTGACCTGGCTGCAGTCATTTGGAGATGGCACATAGGCAGCCCAGGTATTCACTGTTCTCTAAGTGCAGGATCAATCTCACTGATATTTTATTTATTTGCTGGCTCAGTCAGTTTCCCTCCAAGACAGTTCCAGTCTACTGTGAAATGTCTTTCTCACGAACCACTTCCTCCTCCACCCTGTTAACACACATACATGCACGGTCCAGGCAGAGTGTGTCTTTGTGGATTCTAGGCAGTGATGGGGAAATGAAAATGCCATATTGCATTGAGTCTAAAACACAGATTTTTTTTTTTACCTTTTGAGTTGAAATTAGGGCATATCTTAATATTCCCTACTGGTATTGGGGAGTACTATACTCCTCATATACTAAATGAATGGTATCTTACAATTATGACTGGCCATGTTTTTTGCCTTCTGAATTGTACTTCAAATAATGCAACTTTCAATGATGGTGCCTTAGATTTGTTGAAATCTGATACTTAGGGAAGTATTCCGACTAGTGGCCAGCCCAGCCCTACCAGGTTATATGGTGAATTCCGGATATGTTCCACTGCTGCATTAAAAATAAACCCAAAACAGACTTTTTCAGAACAGATTGAAAGGGTCAGACTTAAGGATCAGAGGGCAAGGTTCATGTGACAATTATTGTTACATCTCTGGCATTTGACATACTATGTGCCTGTCACATATATATACTTAATACATAAAAATAATTGCTAACAGTTTTGGGGTCTTTACTCTGTGGTAGTCACTGTGTTAGGTACTTTTTATATATAAGGTCATTTAATTCTCAAAACGTCACTTCTAGTGGGTTTGAATATGATCCCCATTTTTCCGATGCAAAGAGTGAGGCTGAGGGTAGATAGGTAACGTGCCTAAGTCTGTAGATAGTAAGTGGCATAGGTATGGCGGGACCCCAGATCCATCTGACTTCAAAGGCCATGCTCTTGTCCTCAATGCAATGCTTTCTTCCCAGCAGATATTAATTTTGGACAAGTGATATTTCTACTGATCTTGATGGCCATTTGCTTGATCAGAGTTGTCAGTTCTCAACTTTCTTCCAAATTATCTGCTTTCCCAGGCACCATAATGTCTTCTGGTCATTAAGTGATCACCTTAGATTTCTTATTTGGATGAATATTGCTAATTTGTAATAAACAGTGTGTTAGAAAAAATATTTTCTTAGTTTAATGATAATAGGCAAATTCTATCAAAACCAAAAATCCATAAGCGCTGTTTGGGATTATGATGGTATAGTGTTTCATAAGTGCAGTACTGTGGAGGTAAAAGAAAATTTTTTGGAAGCAGAAGAAAAAAAGTAAAATCTCTCTTTGGTAGGATTGTCACCCTTGAGGTCATTGAAAATTAAGTTCAATGGCCTTGACCAACCTCCTCTGTTGGGGCTGAGATCTGTTTTTTCCAACACCAAGCATAAACTTAAGAAATTACTGAGGAAAATTACTTCAGGTACAAAAGATTCTGTTAGATCAGTCACCTTTTCTCTTTCTATTCATTACAGAGATCAGAACGAGGGCTGGTGGAGTGCACGCCATACTGGGTGATGGGAGATGCTCTGGCTTAGACCAGACTCGAATGAGTGTGCATCGCAGTCATCTAGAGGGCTTTTTCCAACATGGATTGTTGGACCCACCCCCCGAGTTTCCAATTTATTAGGTGTGTGATGGGTCCTAAGAAGTTGTGTGTAAACAAATTCCCAGATGCTGCTGGTCCAGATGCCACACTCTGAGAACCACCAGCCTCGTCATTAGAAGACGTGGGCTTGGATCCAGGATTCCTCACTTGACTAGCCACGACATAAGGAATTTGATTTTCTGAGTCTTGTTTCCTTATCTGTAAACTGAATGATAAACTACTTGTTCTATCCATTTTATAAGACTTGTGTGAAAAGAAAATAATATATTTGCAAATCACTTAAAAGCCTATTATTGTTATTATTACTAATATTCTTGTGAGAGAACCTGTAGATTTATGGCATCCCAGAGAGGAGCTGGCAGAACTTTTGAGTTACACAGGCTCAGGGGAACAATTCAGAGAATTCAAAGTGAATGTTGTACCCTGAAGGGGTGGAACACAGAGGCCCTGGGGAAGAGCATGGCATGTGAGTTGAAAGAACATGGGTTCTGTGGTCCTCCAAGCTGCACGTGTGTGTTCAGATCCTGGCTCCACAGGACTGGAATCTGTTTCCCATCTGGAAAATGAGAATGAGAGGACACACCTTGCAGGTTTGCTGTGAGGGCTGTTCAGATAACACATTTAAAGAACTAGCACAGGTCTTCCCTGGTGGCTCAGTGGTTGAGAGTCCGCCTGCCGATGCAGGAGACGTGGGTTCGTGCCCCGGTCTGGGAAGATCCCACATGCCACAGAGTGGCTGGGCCCATGAGCCACGGCTGCTGGGCCTGCATGTCCGGAGCCTGTGCTCCGCAGCAGGGGAGGCCACAGCGGTGGGAGGCCTGTGTACCGCAAAAAAAAAAAAAATTAATTAATTAAAAAAATAAGAACTAGCACAGTGCCTGACACACAGTAGGCATTTAATAAATATTAGCTCCTCATATAGATTTCAGCTTTGATAATATAGCCATGTCCCACAAGGCAGCCAGCTCCCTAATCCTGAAAGGCCATGTTCCAGCAATGCTGCTTTGAATGAACAATTGTTCTCACTGACCTCCAAGGTTCCTTCCAAATGAGAGTCTAATGTCAACACAAAGCAAACGCATCTGGTCAGTTGCCAGCAGCCAGGACTGTTTCCTTCAGTCTCCCCTTCTGACTGACAGCTGTACCACTCATGTCTTTGTCATGACCTGCCATATAACCATTAAGCAGCACTTTCTGGAATTCCCTAGCAGGCAGAGCACTAAGGATAGAAAAATTGAAATTACAGGAGGATCAGTGCACAGAGCTCTTTATTTTTCCCCTGGATTATGTGACAATCGAATCAAGTCTAAACCAGAAAATGCATGACAGTGCAATGAGCTCTTCACTGACAGATGTTAGATAAGCTTCAGCAATCTGCTCCGGGTAGGTGGAAGTTCCAGGCTTGCAAAACCCAGTAGTTAATAGAAGCAACAAATGGAGCACAATTGCTGATGGAGTCGTGAAACCTCACACCATATCATGGGTCTGGAATGCAGCTAGCTCATGGCACCATGTTGGACAGACTTGCCTTTTATACCTCATGCTGATTAGAAGTTATTCACTCAGGCCACATGTCCTCTTGCACATTACATGAACCAACACTCTGTCTTTCCAACTTGACATCACAAGTGATACAGATGGGCAGGGGGTCCTTGAACATGCAAGCCTATTTCAGTGATAGCAAGTGATGGACACAACAAAAATGGGAGAGAATTTGCTCAGCTTCTGTTTTTCTCTTCCTTATTAGGTTTACATAGACTGGGTGGGTTGGATGCAGGACAGGTAAGGAAAGGTGAGGGAGGGTAAAGGCATTATAATTTGATCTGACAGCATTCGTTGCCTCTCTTGACATTCCTTGCCAGCAAATATGGAAAGTGTAATTCTTTACATGAATATCTAATATTTTACTTCTTTCCTGATTTTAAGTTAGGAGTGAGATGTCTTTTTCTTTTTCTCACGAAAATACTTCCTATGATTGCAGGGTAATACACTCTCCAATTTTCAGACAATATTTTCTTCTGACTCATGGTAAATTTCCAACTTTTCTGCCCTCTGCTTTTCTGCTCCTGGATCTCAGTTATCTTTAATTCTGAAGGCTTTTTCTGACTTCCTTCAATGGTCTCATCCTCCAGAGTGCTGACTTCTTTCCATGTGATTCATTGCCAGCTTCCATGATGACTTCTAGATTCATAATCTTCCAGTCTTTTCCACTCAGATGAGCTCTGTTTTCATCCTATCTCAGCCACTCCCCCAGCAAGGTCACATCTTACACTTGGTCACAACTCAGATCTTCTCCGCTTCCAGGACAGAAATTCTAAAATCCCTCTCCTTTTCTCTCCCTCATTCTTTCTCTCTCTCTCTCTCTCTCTCTGTCTCTCCCTGTGTTTTTCCTTCCATCTTTAGTAAGACCTCTAGCCCGTGATTCTGACTAAGTAACCTGCTCCATCACCAGAATTGGTTTCATTACGTCCACAGAAGTGGTAGTGATCAATCATTTCAGTTCAGTACCACCTACGATCCCCTCTGCGATGTGTCTCAAATCTGTCCTCACTTTCCATTCCTGCTGGCTCTTCTGAGCACACTTGCAAGGATGTCCTACCTGTTCTCCCTTTCTTCTAATCTGCTTTGCTCTAATTTGTATTCATTAACCCTTTCTAAAATGATTATCCTGGTTTTAAAGCTCCATGAGAGTTTGTGCAACTCTTATCCTCCAAACACCTTCTACTTTTTCTCATCCCTACCTGAAAAATACCATCTTTTCCTAAAGTCCATTTCAAATAACACCTCCAGATTTCCCCAACTTTCCTTGATCCCTTCTCAGTGTTATATTTCTGCCCTAGCTGTAATAGTTTGTGTATTTGTTTTATCTTCTCTGTAATGACCCTCCATAATGTGGGTGGGTCTCATTTAATCAGTTGAAAGCCTTAAGAGATAAAGACTGAGGTCCTCTGAGGAAGGGGGAATTCCACCTCTAGACACTCAGACTTGAGTTGCTGCATCACTTCTTTCCTGGTCAGTATCCTCACATGAGCTTTGGATTTAGAGAGAGATCTGAGAGATGATCCCAGCTCTAATATTTACCAGATAGATGATCTTGGGCAAGTCACTCCATTTTGCTAAGACCAAGATTCTTCCTCTATAAAAAGGGGATAATATTCTCTACTTCATGGGATTGTTATGAGGATTAAATGAGATAAAATGACTGACATATAATAGCCATTTAAGAAATATTATTTCTCCCCTTCTTCTCCACTCCTTGTGTCCTTGAGGTTGAAGACTATGTCCTACTCATTTTGTATCCCTTGAAGGGTCAACAGTGTTTGGCCCTTAGCAGGCCTTCAATAAATATTTACTGAATTCACATGTCTATATCATTTGTCTTTTTTTCTGTTGAAAGTTGGAACTCCAGAGACAGTGCATTTTTAAATTTGCAGTTCATTTTTCTACTTAATTTTGGTAAGTTTAAAGTGGAGTACTCTTTATATACTGAGCAAACACTTAATAGATTAGCTTAGTACTGACAATTCTACCTTCTCCACTGAGAAAAACCTGTGGCTGTATGCTCTGTGTCTGGCCTGGAGTTGAGACAATTTTTTTTGTGAAAAAACTCGGTCCTAATAATGACATCTGAGAAGCTTCTCCTTCAGGTTACTGACTCAGCATGATCCAATAGAGCCGTGACCAATCAGACCCTTCTCCCAGATGCAGAGCTAGTATGAAATGAGCTGGGAAAACTGATTCACATCCTTGAATGTAGAGCATCCCTCTTATGAAAATCTCATGGTATGACAGAATTTCTGGCAAAATAACTGCTTCTTGGAGAAAAAGCAAGGCTTCAAGTTAGGTGTTTGTTAAAGGTATCATGATGTAGTAGAAAGATCATTGAACTTGGGTTGGAAAGGCTTTACTCAAATGTCAGCTCCTCTACATATTAGCTGTGGAACCTCATGTAGGTTACTGGGATCTCTTTCACCTTTAAAAGTTGATAACAATACCCATAACACAAGTTGTTATGAGGATTGAATGCTATATAAGTGGAATCCCCAGTGGAGTAAATGACATATTCAGAGAGAGGAATTAACAAATATTAGTTGAAATGTTGACGTCTACAGAGAAATTTCTCATGAAAGAAAGACCTAACTCACTTTACAGACATACAATTGTATACATTGTGCTGTCATTGATTATCTATGTAAATGAAAGATAGTTTTAGTGTGTCAGCTTGGCTGGGCTTTGGTGACAAGATGTTAGGTCAAAACCAGTCTAGATGTTGCTGTGAAGGTATATTTTAGATATGATTAAGATTTAAATCAGCAGTCTTTGGGTAAAGCAGATGACCCTCCATAAGGTGGGTGGGTCTCATTTAATCAGTTGAAAGCCTTAAGAGAAAAAGACTGAGGTCCTCTGAGGAATGGGGAATTCCACCTCCAGACTGCCGTCAGACTTGAACTGCAGCATCACTTCTTTCCTGGTCTCCAGCCTGCTGGCTTGCTTTACAGATTTTGGACTTGCTAGGCCCCACAGCTGTATGAGCCAATTTCTGAAAATAAATCTCTCTGTATATAGATACACTACTATGCATTCTGTTTCCCTGGAGAACCTTGATTAGTACAGCCTGCCTTGCTCCCCAGGTGGCAATTGAATGTCAGGGACAATATCTAACTCATCTGTAGGTCCTCACTACCCAGCCCAGTAGCACAGTGCCAGATCCATAGTAAATACTCATGCTTATTGAACTGAAAAAGAAAAGAATAACTTACGAACTGGAGAACCAAGATGGCGGAGTAGAAGGACGTGCTTTTACTCCCCCTTGTGAGAATCACAACTAACTGCTGAACAATCATCGACAGGAAGACACTGGTGTTTACCAAAAAAGATACCCCACATCCAAAGACAAAGGAGAAGCCACAATGAGACAGTACGAGGGGCGCAATCACAAGAAAATCAAATCCCATAACTCCTCGGTGGGTGACTCACAAACTGGAGAACACTTATATCACAGAAGTCCATGCACTGGAGTGAAGGTTCTGAGCCTCATGTCAGGTTTCCCAACTGGGGGTCCGGCAACGGGAGGAAGAAATCCTAGAGAATCAGACTTTGAAGGCTAGTGGGATTTGATTGCAGGACTCTGACAGGACTGGGGGAAACAGAGACTCCACTCTTGGAGGGCACACACAAAGTAGTGTGCGCGTCGGGACCCAAGGGAAGGAGCAGTGACCTCAGGGGAGACTGAACCAGACCTACCTGCTAGTGTTCGAGGGTCTCCTGCAGAGGTGGTGGGTGGCTGTGGCTCACCCTGAGGACAAGGACACTGGCAGCAGAAGTTCTGGGAAGTACTAATTGGTGTGAGCACTCCCAGAGTCCACATTAGCCCCACCAAAGAGCCCAGGTAGGCTCCAGTGTTGGTTGCCTCAGGCCAAACAACCAACAGGGAGGGAACCCAGCCCCACCCATCAGCAGACAAGCAGATTAAAGTTTTACTGAGCTCCGCCCACCAGAGCAACACCCAGCTCTACCCAACACCAGTCCCTCCCATCAGGAAACTTGATGAAGCTTCTTACATAGCCTCATCCACCAGAGGGAAGACAGCAGAAGCAAGAAGAACTACAATCCTACAGCCTGTGGAACAAAAACCACAGTAACAGAAAGATAGACAAGATGAAAAGGCAGAGGGCTATGCATCAGATGAAGGAACAAGATAAAACCCCAGGAAAACAATTAAATGAAGTGGAGATAGGTTACCTTCCAGAAAAAGAATTCAGTATAATGATAGTGAAGATGGTCCAGGACCTCGGAAAAAGAATGGAGGCAAAGATCGAGAAGATGCAAGACATGTTTAACAAAGACCTAGAAGAATTAAAGAACAAACAAACAGAGATGAACAATACAATAACTGAAATGAAAACCATACTAGAAGGAATCAATAGCAGAATAACTGAGGCAGAAGAACGGATAAGTGACCTGGAAGACAGAATGGTGGAATTCACTGCTGTGGAACAGAATAAAGAAAAAAGAATAAAAAGAAATAAAGACAGCCTAAGAGACCTCTGGGACAACATTAAACGCAACAACATTCGCATTATAGGGGTCTCAGAGGGAGAAGAGAGAGAGAAAGGAGCTGAGAAAATATTTTAAGAGATTATAGTCAAAAACTTCCCTAACATGGGAAAGGAAATAGCCACCCAAGTCCAGGAAGCACAGAGAGTCCCATACAGGATAAGCCCAAGGAGAAACACACCAAGACATATAGTAATCAAATTGGCAAAAATTAAAGACAAAGAATAATTATTGAAAGCAGCAAGGGAAAAATGACAAATAATATACAGGGGAACTCCCATAAGGTTAACTGCTGATTTCTCAGCAGAAACTCTACAAGCCAGAAGGGAGTGGCATGATTTACTTAAAGTGATGAAAGGGGAGAACGTACAACCAAGATTACTCTACCCAGCAAGGATCTCATTCAGACTTGATGGAGAAATCAAAAGCTTTACAGACAAGCAAAAGCTAAGAGAATTCAGCCCCACCAAACCAGGCCTACAACAAATGCTAAAGGAACTTCTCTAAGTGGGAAACACAAGAGAAGAAAAAGACCTACAAAAACAAACCCAAAACAATTAAGAAAATGGTCATAGGAACATACATATCGATAGTTACCTTAAACGTGAATGGATTAAATGCGCCAACCAAAAGACATAGGCTTGCTGAATGGATAAAAAAACAAGACCCATCTATATGCTGGCTACAAGAGACCCACTTCAGACCTAGGGACACATACAGACTGAAAGTGAGGGGATGGAAAAAGATATTCCATGCAAATGGAAATCAAAAGAAAGCTGGAGTAGCAATACTCATATCAGATAAAATAGACTTTAAAATAAAGAATGTTACAAGAGACAAGGAAGGACTCTACATAATGATCAAGGGATCAACCCAAGAAGAAGATATAACAATTATAAATACATATGCACCCAACATAGGAACACCTCAATACATAAGTCAACTGCTAACAGCTATAAAGGAGGAAATCGACAGTAACACAATAATAGTGGGGGACTTTAACACCTCACACCAATGGACAGATCATCCAAACAGAAAATTAATAAGGAAACACAAGCTTTAAATGACACAACAGACCACATAGATTTAATTGATATTTATAGAACATTCCATCCAAAAACAACAGATTACACTTTCTTCTCAAGTGCACACGGAACATTCTCCAGGATAGATCACATCTTGGGTCACAAATCAAGCCTCAGTAAATTTAAGAAAATTGAAATCGTATCAAGCATCTTTTCTGACCACCATGCTTTGAGATTAGAAATGAATTACAGCCAAAAAAACGTAAAAAACACAAACACATGGAGGCTAAGCAATACATTACTAAATAACCAAGAGATCACTGAAGAAATCAGAGGAAATCAGAAAATACCTAGACACAAATGACAATAAAAACACAATGATCCAAAACCTATGGGATGCAGCAAAAGCAGTTCTAAGAGGGAAGTTTATAGCTATACAAGCCTACCTCAAGAAACAATAAAAATCTCAAATAAAATATCTAACCTTACACCTAAAGGAACTAGAGAAAGAAGAACAAACAAAACCCAAAGTTAGCAGAAGGAAAGAAATCATAACGATCAGAGCAGAAATAAATGAAATAGAAACAAAGAAAACAATAGCAAAGATCAATAAAACTAAAAGCTGGTTCTTTGAGAAGATACAAAAAATTGATAAACCATTAGCCACACTCATCAAGAAAAAGAGGGAAAGGACTCAAATCAATAAAATTAGAAAAGAAAAAGGAGAAGTTACAACAGACATTGCAGAAACACAAAACATCCTAAGAGACTACTACAAGCAACTCTATGTCAATAAAATGGACAACCTGGAAGAAATGGACAAATTCTTAGAAAGATATAACCTTCGAAGACTGAACCAGGAAGAAACAGAAAATATGAACAGACCAATCACAAGTAATGAAATTGAAACTGGGATTAAAAATCTTCAAACAAACAAAAGTCCAGGACCAGCGGGTTTCACAGTTGAATTCTATCAAACGTTTAGAGAAGAGCTAACACCCATCCTTCTCAAACTCTTCCAAAAAGTTGTGGAGGAAGGAACACTCCCAAACTCATTCTATGAGGCCACCATCACCCTGATTCCAAAACCAGACAAAGATACTACAAAAAAAGAAAATTACAGACCAATAACATTGATGAATATAGATGCAAAAATCCTCAACAAAATACTAGTAAACAGAACCCAACAACACATTAAAAGGATCATACACCATGATCAAGTGGGATTTATCCCAGGGATGCAAGGATTCTTCAATATATGCAAATCAATCAATGTGATACACCATATTAACAAATTGAAGAATAAAAACCATATGATCATCTCAATAGATTCAGAAAAAGCTTTGGACAAAATTCAACACTGATTTCTGGTAACAACTCTCCAGAAAGTGGGCACAGAGGGAACCTACCTTAACATAATAAAGGCCATATATGGCAAACCCACAGCAAACATCATTCTCAATGGTGAAAACCTGAAAGCATTTCCTATAAGTTCAGGAACAAGACAAGGATGTCCACTGTCACCACTATTAGTCAACATAGTTTTGGAAGTCCTAGCCATGGCAATCAGAGAAGAAAAAGAAATAAAAGGAATACAGATTGGAAAAGAAGAAGTAAAACTGTCACTGTTTGCAGATGACATGATACTATACATAGAGAATCCTAAAGATGCCACCAGAAAACTACTAGAGCTAATCAATGAATTTGGTAAATTTGCAGGATACAAAATTAATGCACAGAAATCTCTTGCATTTCTATACACTAATGATGAAAAATCTGAAAGAGAAATTAAGGAAACACTCTTATTTACCATTGCAACAAAAAGAATAAAATACCTAGGAATAAACCTACCTCTAGAGACAAAAGACATGTACGCAGAAAACTATAAGACACTGATGAAAGAAATTAAAGATGATACCAACAGATGGAGAGGTATACCATGTTCTTGGATTGGAAGAATCAACATTGTGAAAATGACTATACTACCCAAAGCAATCTACAGATTCAATGCAATCCCTATCAAATTACCAATGGCATTTTTTACGGAACTAGAACAAAAAATCTTAAAATTTGTATAGGGACACATAAGACCCCGAAGAGCCAAAGCAGTCTTGAGGGAAAAAAACGGAGCTGGAGGAATCAGCCTCCCTGACTTCAGACTATATTACAAAGTTACAGTAATCAAGACAACATGGTACTGGCACAAAAACAGAAACATAGATCAATTGAACAAGATTGAAAGCCCAGAGATAAACCCACACACCTATGGTCAACTAATCTATGACAAAGGAGGCAAGGATATACGATGGAGAAAAGACGGTCACTTCAATAAGCGGTGCTGGGAAAACTGGACAGCTACATATAACAGAATGAAATTAGAACACTCCCGAACACCATACACAAAAATAAACTAAATGGATTAGAGACCTAAATGTAAGACTGGACACTATAAAACTCTTAGAGGAAAACATAGGAAGAACACTCTTTGACATAAATCACAGCAAGATCTTTTTTGATCCACCTCCTAGAGTAATGGAAATAAAAACAAAAATAAAAAAATGGGACCTAATGAAACTTCAAAGCTTCTGAACAGCAAAGGAAAACATAAACAAGATGAAAAGACAACTGTCAGAATGGGAGAAAATATTTACAAATGAATCAACGGACAAAGGATTAATCTCCAAAATATATAAACAGCTCATGCAGCTCAATATTAGAAAACAAACAACCCAATCCAAAAATGGGCAGAAGACCTAAATAGACATTTCTCCAAAGAAGACATACAGATGGCCAAGAAGCATATGAAAAGCTGCTCCACATCACTAATTATTAGAGAAATGCAAGTCAAAACTACAATGAGGTAACACCTCACACGTGTTAGAATGGGCATCAACAGAAAATCTACAAAAAACAAATGCTGGAGAGGGTGTGGAGAAAAGGGAACCCTCTTGCACTGTTGGTGGGAATGTAAATTGATAGAGCCACTATGCAGAACAGTATGAAGTTTCCTTAAGAAACTAAAAATAGCATTACCATATGATCCATCAATCCCACTCCTGGGCATATACCCAGAGAAAACCATAATTCAAAAAGACACAGGCACCCCATTGTTCACTGCAACACTATTTACAGTAGCTGCATCATGGAAGCAACCTAAATGCCCATCGACAGATCAATGGAAAAACAAGATGTGGCACATATATACAATGGAATATTACTCAGCTATAAAAAGGAACAAAATTGGGTCATTTGTTGAGACGTGGATGGATCTAGAGACTGTCATACAGAGTGAAGTAAGTCAGAAAAAGAAAAACAAATATCGTATATTAACGCATGTATGTGGAACCTAGAAAAATGGTACAGATGAACCGGTTTGCAGGGCAGAAATTGAGACACAGATGTAGAGAACAAACGTATGGACAGCAAGGGGGAAAGCAGTGGGGGCGTGGGGATAGTGGTGTGATGAATTGGGCGATTGCGATTGACATGTATACACTGATGTGATAAAATTGATGACTAATAAGAACCTGCTGTATAAAAAAAAGAAAAGAATAACTCCCATTCATATACTATCTTGTAAAAAAGCTATCTGCACATATGTCCAATTAATTCATTCCACCACTTAGTCATTTATTTCTCAGACATTCTGTGGGGAGTTTATTCCATATTACTGTGCTTGACCCTGATGAGGCAGAGAGAAAAGACAGAATGCCTCCTCCTTAGAACCTGTTTAATGGTTGATGGGAGTGGATGAGGCTGATGCGTAAATGGAAGGTGAAAGTGGACACCAGGAACCAGTGTATCCATGTGGGAGAGCACGCGAGCGTAACTTTAGGTAAGAGCAATAGGCAGAAAAAGGACAGGATGAATTCAAGAGAGATTTAAGGGGCAGAAATAGTAGGAGGTGAGAAACAAGGGAGCAAGGTGTCTCCTTGACTCCCTGGTTTCTGGCTGAGGGGTATGGGAATCTGGGGGAGGACCAGGATTTTTCATCATCTTATCTGATCCGTCCCTGATCCTCAGCCGCATAAAACACAAGCCCCCCATTTTAGGGATGCAGACAGGGAGGCTGATAGAGAGCAGATCTGTCGCCCCAAGCCTCATAAATCAGGAACTGGCAGAGCCAGTCTAGAACCTAAAACCCACCCTGTTTTGGTTACCATGCCCCCTCTGCAGCCCTGCCTCCCGCCACGCGCCGTACTCCTTGGGCAATGAGGAGTGAGGAGGGGACCTCAAGGCACCCCTGTTATTTCTTTGTGGTGCCAGCCATGCTCTCTGAATGTACAGCTGCACCCCATAAACGACTCTGTAGTCCTTCACTTCCTTTCCCTCTAACTACAAAGAGTCTAGCAGACTTGCTCTGCTGTCAGTTGCCTGTCCCGGATGGGAAAGGAAGAGACTTTTATTTGAAGTTGGGGAGGCAGAATGTTCATTGGTGAAAATGAAAGTACATTTTCTCCGAAAGCGTGAGGTGATCCTAATTCTTCCTCAGAAACGCCTGAGTCTCACATGGGAATCGGTGTTCCCTCTCCGGTAAATGACAGCCTTTGACTGTGTTGCCCTTTACAGCCTGCCCATCTCATCTCCTTCCTGCTTTCTCCGCTGACCACAGTTGCTAACCCCAAGAAGCATGGATCAAGAAATATTTAAGCAGCCCGAGCCCTCTTTCTAGGCTGGCAGGCATGTAGCAGCTGGTAAAGAGAGAGTTGTTTCTCTCTCTCTCTCTCTCTCTCTCTCTCATAGACCTGGAAGCTGGAACCTGGAACCCAAATGCACCTCTGGCTCCCCCATCATTTCCCAAGCCCCTCTTTGTCCTCCTCTCTGTTCTCTAGTGTCTCGATTCTCTTAACACGGCCCCTGAGTTGGGGTGACCCCGACAGACTGCTAACCTCTCTTTGAGGGCACCGGTTCACACAGCTGGAACCTTTCCCTTGGTCTCAGGTTCTGAATTCTTATCTAAGCCCTCCAAGTACACGTATTTTTCTAGCTCTTCACTCCCTGCCCTGCAGGACTGCCCTCATGTTAACCACTTAACATCACGGTTATCAGGTAGTTCAAGTGGAACTTAGAACTCTGCTAGACCCAGAGTAAGGGCTCAACAAACAGCAGGTCTTTTCACTACTGCCTGGACTCTCAGCCTGGCCCATCCTCAAATGCCTGGAAGTTTGCTTCACACATCACTTGGGACATCTTCAAGTTGTGGTTAGAGGTGGCCTCTGCCATCGCAGAGTGAGCCACAGGTGTGAGGGGCTGGATCTGAGGTCAGTTGGGCCCTGACTCGGCACCTGACTCATCCCAGTAGGAGGAAAGTCTTCACGCCAGGCCTCAGTTCCCATGTCCACCCCACCCCGGCCGTGCTCAGCTGTGATTCGACCATTGTGACTTCCTGAATCTCAAGGGAGGGCAACCAGATCCTTGTCAAATGGCTAGGCATCTGAATGCTATTTTTACATAAAATCACTGCAAACCCTTATGACGATTAAAGCCAGCATTTTCATGGAGACCGGCTCAGTCTTGCTAACTAAGCGAATTTGGAGCGCCTCCGGTCCTTCATCCAGTTGAAGTTGGTGCTCTCCAACTGTACTACGTTATTTTGAGTCCAAATTCATGGTTTACTCTCCACTGCTGGTTTCCTGAGAATTTTCATCCTGAAAACTGGGGAAAGGCACAGGAAGTATCAGCAGTCACTCCTTCATCATCAGATGACTTTTGGAGAACTAACCTTTCTGGCCAGAAAATAGTTTGGAGACGGTAAAACTGCCCCTTAGGCAACATTTTTTTGCAATTTAAAACCAATGATATAATTGGACTTCCATTTCTTCCTGCTTAATCCCTTGCTTAGAAGTTTTCAATTATTCATTTCACCCTGGGTTTCCAGTTTGGCAGCGGAGAGTTACCACCTTGCGTATGAGACTCACGATGTGGTCCCTGATGGAAGGTCACAGTGATGCCTCATAGCCTAGGCTGAGCCCCGCTCTGTTCGCTTCCAGAGCTCTGTGTGTTGTGGGGTGTTTGTTTGCCACCTGCCGGGCTGTATATTCCATGAGGTCAGAGCCTGAGGCTGCCATGTCCACTGCTCTGTGCCCAGCACTGACTCAGGCCTGGTGCACAGAAACGTGGAATAAATATTTATGGAGTGAATGCCTTGAGCCCAATCATCAGCTGTGTGATGGCGTTTTTGGTTCTTTTCTACAACAAATGATTCTCAAAGGTCTGGAATGAGAGGATGACAACAGAACCGAATCAGATTAAACCGAGACACAACATCAACTCTCAAGCTGCCTGGACATCTGCGGTCAGGCTTCTGCTCAAATCTCAGGTCCTTTGCACAGCATCTTTCTCTCTGCTCTTAAAAAAAACCTGGAGAATCCTGTGCAGTTTGCGGAGTGAAAAAAAACAAAAACAAAAAAGCAGGGCAGCGGGGAGGGGCGTTCAGAAGGAAAAGTCTAAATATTCTCTTCCATATGGAAATAAAGATAATAGTAAAAATAATAAGACTAAATTGTATTAAGCACTTTCTGTGTGGCGGCCAATGTCCCTTATCTTTATTATTTAATTAATCCTCACAACAAGCCTAGGAGGCAGATATTATTATTATCATGACCATTTGTGGAGAAAAAGACAGGAACTTAGAAGAATTGAAATAACTTGTTTAGGCTGATAGGTGGAGAAGCTGAAACTCCACCCCAGGTCTAAGTCCAGACCTTAACCACCAGCCCTGTGATTGTGTTCTTTGTCCTTTGCTGGTTTGAATACTGAAGGACAAGGTCCAAGTCTCATTCACCTTTGTTTAACTCAGAGCACCTGGCCCAAGGTCACACATGCCATGTGGAGACAGTAAATATTTGTTGATTTGAAAGTACAGACAGTCAACAGGCACTGAGCTAGGGTTATTTTACTCAAAAACAGAGCATACAGGAGAGGATACTCCACAGCCAATGGAGGGAAAGCAGAGCTTTCACAAGTGATCTTGTAGCCTACAAAGGACAGAAGGTATCATTAAAGGTGCTTGGAATTCACAGCATCCAGTTACAAGAGTATTTTTGAAGAGGTTACATTATCAGCAACGATGAATCTTAGGGAACAGCTAGAAGGATCTTTTGCTCTGACTTGTTCTTTTTCCAATGATTAAACTAAAGAAGGCAGGCTGGGGTGAAACCTTACCCTGGTGCATGAGGATATGGTCTTCGCAGGTAAAGCAAGCATGAGACACAGTTATTGTAGGTTTGTGTGGTGTTTGCACCCCAGTCTTCAGACTGCTTCTTAGAGAGCTTGCTCCTACTGGGCAGAGCTGTCAAATCATCTTCCAGAAATACCATCACATAGCTGGTCTCCTCTACCAGCCTCTTCTAGAACTTCCATGTGATATACCTAGATCCTTCTCAGAATGCTACCTCATTTTCTGACAGTTAAAGAAAACTGATGAAAGTCAAAGCTTAGATGAGAAAATGAGTAAGCACTTCTACAACAGAACTATTAAGCTCACTCCAACTCAGCGTAGAGTTAGCTCCTTTTTAGATAATTTTTTTGTGTGTGTGTGTGGTACGCGGGCCTCTCACTGTTGTGACCTCTCCCGTTGCGGAGCACAGGCTCCGGACGCGCAGGCTCAGCGGCCATGGCTCACGGGCCCAGCTGCTCCGTGGCATGTGGGATCTTTCCGGACTGGGGCACGAACCCGTGTCCCCTGCATCAGCAGGCGGACTCTCAACCACTGCACCACCAGAGAAGCCCATCTCCTCAAGTTCTTGATAGCTGAAGATGTCCTTCTGATTTCCCTGAGTTTATATTTTCTAGCTTCACTAACTAAACTTGATACCTTTCCTTTCTTCAAAATAAGAAATTAACATCTGAACAACGCTATATACTTAACATCCAGGCTTAGACTTCAAATGTCCTGATTTCTAGGCCTTTTCCTTATGTGACCCTGACTTTGGTGCCCTTTACAAAGGGCTGGGGTCTTGATCCTCAGAAGTGGTCCACAGAACAGCAGCATCAGCATCACAGGGGAGTTTGATAGAAGTGAAGACTTTCAAGTCTGGCCCTGTTTCAGACTTGTTGAATAGGAACTGGCGTTGCATGATTCTCGTGCACTTTAAGAACTGAGAAGTGCTGAGTTGAGAGCTATCAAATTGTCTTCATGTTTACAAATAATTTCAGTGGCTGACCTGGGATATCTACTTGCCCTTGGCTGAGAAGGCTCCACCCAGCATGAGTTATCTGTCTCTAATTGCTGGTGTCAGAAAAGCAGCAGCAGGAAGCAAAATCTGTTCGAAAGACTCTCTCTCTCACCTGGAAAATAAAATCTCCCTCTCCCTTGATTGCTGCATAATGCTTTAGGTCCATATGGAAGAGAAATTGAGGTCAGAAGATATTTAAGCCAAATTTTGAGTTAAAGTAAAATGGTTGAAATGGTATAACCCAAACTTCGAACGTGCTGACTTTGTGATTCTCTGAATTTTCCCTACACTCTCTCCACCTCAGTCCTGTTCATGCGAGTTTCTCTCTGGAGTCGCCTCTCCAGACCTGGTCACCCTTAAAGGCCAAGCTGTAAGTTTTCCTCTGTGAAATCTTTGATTCCCCCATCACAGTCAGAATTAGTTGCTGTCTCTGCTCTGCTCGCATTGCTCTTTGTATACAGGTATGCCCCACTTTTCGAAAGTTCATTTTATGCCACTTTGCTTTTATGAAAGACCTACATTGGTACCCGTCTTTGCTAATTGAAAGAAATTCATTGAGGATTTTTCTTTTAAGAAAAAGGACGAAAAGTGAAAATTGCACTCAGTGTTTGTTTTGCAGTGAGCCTTATAGAGGTAGCAGGCACCACAAGCAGTGAGAGTGGCACCACCAAGCTCCTTCCCTGGGCACTACCCTCGGCATCTCAGCATCAAGCCGCCATAGCTGTGAACTGTGTCTGTGAACATTTGTGCTTTATCTCAATTTATTTTGTGCATCCATCAGCAACATGTGCCCTAAGGTGATTGCTTCTTTGCTTTATGCCATTTTGGGTCATGAAAGTTTTCATAGGAACACTGCTCTCCGATGGCGGGGAGCCCTGTACCCCTCTCTCTGTACACTCCTCTCTGTAGTCCTCTCCTTAAATAATCTTCTCAGGGGGCTGAGAGACAGAAAAAGCATGAGCTTGGAAGCATGACCTAACTTGCATTGATTCTTGGCTTGAAGAACTCACTTCCTATGTGAGTTTGGGTAAGTTATTTAAGCTTCAGTTCCTTCTTCAATAAAATGATGCTCACTTTCCCCAATTTTCTCCTCCATCTCCGGTGTGTCTCCATCTGGAGGTGCCTAAGGGTGTCTCCATCTTCAGTGGCTAAGGTCTAAATTCTTGGATTCATCAATGACTCCTCCCCTTCTCACTCCCCACCTCTAATCTGATAGCCAACCCAGTTGGCTCTGCTTCCAAAACATATCCAGAATCTCATCCCCTCTCAACACCGTTACTGCCACCATCTTGGTCTGAGCCACCATCGCCTTTTGCCTGGATCATTGCAGTCATCTCCTAACTGACCTCCCTGCTCCGCCCCTGCTCTTTTCCAGTATACAGCAGCCAGACTGATAGTGTTAAAATGTCAATTCAACCACTCTCCTGTCCAAAACCTTCCAATGGCAATCATTTTAGAGTAAAAGCCAAAGTTCTCACAAGGACCTAAAGGGCCCATATGGACGGGCCCTGTGCTACCTCCCTCAACCCCTTCAAGTTTTTGCTCACATGGTACCCTCTCAATCAGACCTCTCCCGACCACTCCGTTTAAAATACTCCCCATCTCCCTTCTATACTCTACTTTTGATGCTAAAGCACTTTTCATTTTGGTCACATGGGAAATTATTTCACTGCTATGACAGCCTCTAAGTCTACAACCAGGCAAGCTCTCCCAGAAAGGCTCACAAATTGAATTAAAATGATTGAATCACAGGGTTTATTAAATTAATTAAAACTCACTCTAGGGGAATGATGGGGTAAGTTAACATGCTTAATATAGCGAGCAGGTGGGTAAAAGAACAGTAGTACCTGGGTCCACAGCTACATCAACGTTCGGATGTTGGTTTCTTTCTCTCTCACACCAGCCTTCCCTGATCATTACCAAGATCAAAGTTCAACATGATCATGGGGTCTCAGTGGACAGAGAAGGTGTCTGGAGCCAGCACATGGCCATGGCTGTTGCTTGCCAACTAACCTGCTGAGCAGCTAGGAATTTTCTGTGTTTTGGGGGCAAAGATCACTTGGGGCCAGAATGAGTTTCCCAAATGGGTGGCCAAGTAAAGAACTCATGAATATGGAATGTCTCCATATAGTTTAGTGTCATGAATATCAGACATCTGGGCCCTGCCATTTCTTCCTACCTATGTTCATGCACATATGCTCTACTTTATCTTTCTGACACGTCTCGCATGTTAAGAACTAACTTACTGTTGCTTAAATGTGTTTCATCCATCCCAGTTGTTTCCTTCTGGAGCAAAATGAGCATTCTCAAACAGTACTGCAAATGTACCTTACGGCCTTCTAGCGTATCACATGTTTTACTTATTTATTTTGTTGATTGTCTGTCTCACCCAACTAGGATAGAAATGTCGTGAACCTAAGAATTTTCATCTGTTTTCTTTACAGATGTATCTCAACACCTAGAGATGTGCTTAACACAAAGTTAAAAGTTTTTAAGTATACTCACAGGCAAATTAGTTTTAATCATATACTCTTGAAATATTTTTTCAATGAATAAATATCCTGTCACAGTTGTACTGAGACTTCAAAGCCATTGTGAGGATTGACACTTAAAGTGATTTCAGATACTTACCCTGATGAGGCTGTGCATCATTCAATCTGAAGTGTAACTGGGGCAGAGGTTGCAACCTCAAGAACCATGGGCATATCCTGAGGCCTTGTATTAGAATGTTCCAGCTGCTATAACAAAATATCACAGGCTGGGTGGCTTAAACAACAGAAATGTATTTCTCACAGTTCTGGAGGCTAGAAGTCCAAGATCAGGTGCTAGCTGATATGATTCCTGGTGAGAGCTCTCTTCCTGGCTTGTAGACAGCCGTCTTCTTGCCATGTGCTTACATGGCCTTTCCTTGGTGTGTGCATAGGGAGATCTCTCTCTTCCTCTTCCTGTAAGGCCACTGGTCCTATTGGATTAGGGCCCTATCCTTATCATCTCACTTAACCTTAATTACCTCCTAAAGACCCCATCTCCAAATACAGTCACATTGAGAGTTAGAGCTTCAACATATAAATTCATGGGGGGGTGGGGGGGCGGGGATACAATTTAGTCCACAGCAGGACTGGTTTCTGCCCAGCACAACATCTTTTTCCCTTTTCCTTTTTTAATGTTACTTCTCAACTTTAAAAAAATTACATATTTCCTGTAAATTCCAAATTCAATCCTTTGCTACTCCTGGCCTGCTTCACTCATTTATTTTATCTGACTAGCTCCTTTAGACATTTAAGTTTTGACCCCTGGCCTATCAGTTAATCAGTGGCTAGATTTTTCTAAACTGAAAGTTAGGACATATAAATTCATGAGTATAAATGTGTTTATGGAAGACTAAAACAAAATGCCTGAAAATAGGATTGTTTTGGAAAATCATGAATATATGGATAATGATAATGAGAAACGGCCTAATTCTCCATATTTGTATACCAGTGGTGGGGGAGACCCTCAGTTTAGCTTGCTGTTTGATGCCACTTAACACTGACCTAAAATTCTATTTGTTAAATCAGATGTTTTGATAGTGAGGAGCTTATTGGTGTTGGACTATAGAAAATGCACATGTTGAAAGCAGGCACAGCCCTCCACGGCAGAGTTTTGCAAGTTTTCTTTGGCCATGACCCAGATAGAACCCTATACACAAGGATGCACTCTGATGTATTGTATTGTATTATAGCATATTGTATTGTATTGTATTGCTATAGCACATTGAATCATAATGTAATGTATTCTACAATGCTTGTTATGGCCTACAGAGTTGACTTCCAAAACACGAATCAATAGCAACCTGTAGTTTACAAACAGTGTTCTAGTTGGCCAGTCCACTGGGTTTTGATTTTCTTTCTGTTAAATATTTTGGTTTACCCAAAGGGTTTTTGTTTGATTTGGGTTTTTGTTTGTTTGTTTGTTTTTTAAATACTATCCAAGGCTAGTATTTTATAGGGAAGTATTTTCCAGGGAAAATAATTTTATTCTATTGGAAACACCCTTTGGAACTTTTTTGGTCACAGATCAGAAATGCTTGAAACTGGAAGGAATTGCTGTGGTCAACTCAGGATACACCATCCAAATATTAGCATTCATGTTAAAGCTCTCTGTGTTCGGATATAGCCATCCTAAAAAGGCAAATCACAAAAATTTCCCCCTGTGCCTTTTGACTCTTCTGAGCATAACTAGTTTCCAATTTATTTTGTTAACTGCCTGCTTGCCATGATCTCATTCTCCCTTGAAAACTCACAGTATGGTTTTTGTTTTGTTTTTCATTTCCTCACTGTTTTTTCCAGGTTGCAGTACCACCATTGACTTGGTGATTGTGGTTTGAAGTCACCAAGGGGTTTAATCTAGACAGGGAGAGGGGAAAAAACCCAAGATTTTATTTCACACCTAAATTGCTGCTTGATGACAAGGACAGCTTCAGAGGAGCTGAAGAAACGAGCAGCGGACCTTCCCGGGGAAAAGTAGCTTTGAATCCACTTATCGATAAAGAAAGATGGATCATGTGCTGCCATCTATCGGTGACACTATGAAACAGCAGTGTCTAAGGGTCGGCAATTTTTAATGCCACTAGTTTCTATAAAAATTCTGTTTTGGAGGGAACTAAAGTTAGTTTCACTTATTCTGCAATATTTATTTCCCAGGCAGTCTTGGCTTCAAGTTAAAGCATCTGAGGATGGGAATGACCCGTCTTTCACCCTCACGAAGCTTGTCTGTAAAGTAGACCAAAAGGAAGGGGGGAATTCCCACCCTGTCTCATTACTGTCCAAGCCCACATACTTCCCCTTCAGGATGGTTTGAGGGAAGGAGGGACTGTCTGCTCCTGTCAGAGGGATTTCAAAGAACATACTGTTCCCAGCCTTTAGATCTCCCTGACTGCCTCATTGGTCTCCTGAGATTATCATATATTATGTGCAAAGGGCAGCTTTAAAACAAAACAAAATAGTCCCACCCTGTCTGGAAGCATAAGCATGTTGATTCTAAATGCTGCACCATTGTGAATAGTCCCCTGGGCTTATTTATTAAGTGAGGGAAACTGGACATAGAGGTTCTGCCGCTTCCATTCTTAAAGGGTCTCTGTTCATTAAAAAAAAAAAAAAAAAAAAAAAGACACATCCAAGGAGAGTTAACAAAATTGTATATCTAAAATGTTTACACTGAAAAAAATAATTATTTTTAATTGGCAAATTCAATGCAATTTGTATTATTCATTATATAATTGTAAGGTTTAGTTAAAATATTAATTCATAAAGCACACTAGCAATTGAATGAATAGCTGTGGCACACAAATTTAAAACACAGTGTGTGTATATATATATACATATATATATGTATATATATATATGTATGCCAAGTACTCAACTCAGTTCTAGGATTTATCAGTGAACAATGCATACTAAAATCTCTGACCCTCAAGCATACATTCAGATGAGGGGAGAGAAACAATGAATAAACTGATTAAGACAATTATGTATAGCATTGGAAATAGTGATGAATGCTGTAGAAGAAAGGATGCAGGGAACGGGGGTGGGGAATGTGTGTGGAAGAGTGAGTTGTAATTTTGAGTTGGGTGGTTAGGGTATGCCTATGGAGAAGCTGGCATCTGAGCAGAGACTTGCAGTGTGTGAAGGAGTTAGCTATGTGGGTATGGGGAGAAGAATTGCAGGCAAGGGGAACAAGCAGCTTGTGCAAAGGCCCTGAGGCAGGAGTGTTCCTGGATTAATGCAAGAGGTGAGTGTGGTTGGAATGAGGAGGGGGGCAGTGGGGACAAGGAGGAAATGAACTTGGGAGAAAAATCCACTGCCAGCTACCCTGGGTTTATTTAACTACCCAGAATGTTCTAGATAGGGGATTTTATGTGCCAAATCCAGACAGCAGCAAAATGGCGCTGTTCTAACAGACTCAGCTACTCAAGGCAGGAAAGCACAGGGCCTCGGTCCGTACGCCTGGAGGGAGCAAATCTGCCCTGCCTACCTCACCTCCGTGCCTGGTGACGTCACCCCTCAGCCTTGCTCTCATTCCTCCTCCTTCAGAGCAGGCTTCAGCCCAGCACATCCACCAGGCAGAGGAGGAAAGGCAGTAGCTGCCTCTGCTCCCCACCCCCTCGCCATGTTCGGCTGGCTGGGCAGCGACAGACCCAGAGACAGACCTAAGGTTGATCTTGGAGCCTAAGAAAGGATGAAGGTGGACAGAGTTCAGTTAAGGAGTGCGCCTCCACACTCTCCTTCTCCATCTCCAAGTCAACACTGTCCTTGTGTTCCACGCCTGTGCTAAATGTCCTCTGGCTCTTCATCTCATTCTCACTTCCAAGTTTTCTCTAACTCAGGGTTTTTCAGCTTCGATGCTAATGACATTTGGGGCTGAATAATTCTTTTCTTTTTTTTTTTTTCACATCTTTAGGGCTGGATAATTCTTTATTGTTGGGGACCGCCCTGTGCATTGCAGGGCCGTCGTGTATTGTAAGACAGGGAGCAGTATCTCTGGCCTCTAAACTCGAGATGTCAATAGCACCCTAAGTTGTGATGACCAAAAATGTCTCCCGGCGTTGATAGGTGTCACCTGAGGTACAATATCGTCCCCAGTGGAGAGAACCAGTCTAATGTGTGGCTATATTTTGTGGGACGATTTTTGACATCCTGCCCTATGAAGTCTCCTTCTTCCTTCCTTCCCTTACTCCGTCTTCTTAAGTAATCTTGTTCTCTCGATGATGCTTTCTGGACTGATTAGAAGAGAGGTGCTGGCCTCTCTCTCCGCTAACTACTACTACAATATGTCACCCTCAGAGCTGCTGTTTTAATCACATAGTCTGCATCCCAACTCCCTGATGTGTTTTTATGTTGTTTGGACAGTGCGGCTCTTTCATATACGGTCTGCACTTTTACCCATGAAGTAATCATGTCTTTATTCAGTAATTTTCCTTGTTAACTTAAGAAATGTTTTTTGTTGATGATAATACTGATGACAGAAAACTCCCAAAAGTTGTTAGACGCCAAAATAATCTTTGGCAGAAAATCCTGGGAAACTCCCGGACTAGTGGGAAAATTACTGGGTTTTGTATAATATAACAAGCCTTTACGGATCCTAGGAAGGGAGTTGTTAGCTGGGTTGCAGGTGGGGAAACTGATGAAACAACATCTGTTATGAAATGTTACATAAAACGTGTGGTTGAGAAGTGATAGAAACAGATCTCAGCCTTCTACGTTGTCATCAGAGAAATAGCAGCTCAAAGAAAGTTAGAGCCTGAGAGGCCCTTGAGAAATCAACTAATATAATCCCCTCATTTAGGAAATAACAAAACAGAGGGCAGAGAATAAGTGTTTTGCCCAAGAGACATAAAGAGCTTCAGAGTCTGGATTTGAACTCGGATCTCCTGATCCTCTGTTCTGATTTGTGATGAAGTTTCCTCAATCCACAGCAAAATTTAAAAAATAAAGATAATTTAGAAAGGCTGTCTTCAATGAGAATTAGTTACTTTTTAAAAACTGTCCTTTATCCTGAGATTTATGCCCTTCTGGCCCTTTTGAGAAAAAATATTGTCTCTATTAATAAATAATGACTTTAGATGTATCTGGAGTTTTGGGGGTTTTCTTAATGCTTGTATTTTAGCAATGCCAAAGCAATTTACCACTACCACCACTTCAAAAAAACCCAAAAACCAAAACAAAAATCTGGGAACCACTGATGTAGACTCTTCGTATCCAAAGAACGATGGAGATTTTCTTTTCTCTAGAGAGCAAGGCAGGACACACAGGTCTGTTGGGTGATAGAAGATGGAGACCCCCAGCTGAGCAATTCCTATAAACAATGATCACCCAACGACCCAGACTTTGGCATCTCTGGGATCACCCTTCTTCCTTCCCTTCACTCCCTCTCAGTGAATGAGAACTTTCTGGAGTCCTCGGGCTTGACTCCTGACATGGGGCCCATCTGCATCACCAAGGTGGCTTTATCTGGTCTGAACCAGACTCCTAGGTGTATCTGGTTGAAGCAGGTGGGGTTGGACTCTGAGCCACTCATTGTTCTTGCAAGATGGGGCTTACTCTAAGATGCAAACGCATTAGAATATTAGTTCTCCAATTGTCTTAAGCCCTCTGCTTGAGAAAAGAATACCAAGGTCCAAAGAAAGACTTTTCGATCCTTATAGGAACTGGACTGACACTGCTCCTTCTTTGTACCATTAGCCCCTAGCTCACTCCTGCCCCTAGGAAACGGAGAGCCCAAGTTACTAGAAAAGTTTCATCAGGCTTGAGTCCCCACCAAAATGTCCTGGTGTACCAGTTTGACCAGACTATTCAGATCCCGCATTTATATCTCAACAAAGTCTTCTGAAGACACCAAAAAATTAATCAGAGGAAGTTTGTGTAATCACGACCCCGCATAGTTAGAGGTTGCCATGCCTTAATGCCTATGAGCACCCTCCAAATCATGAAGCTCACAGCTGCCAACCAACATAGAAAGAAGAATACGAAGCATTTTAAAAGAGGAACGTGACAGCGGGATGTCTCAGAGGGCTGCAAGAAATTTCAAAGGAAAAGGAAACCAAGAAAGGGAAGATGTGTGGTCAGCATTTATCTGTATACCCTCATCTTCTCATTGAATTTCTTTTTATCCAGTTGCCACAGCGTGTCAGGGACCAGATAAAGCTTTACTGGGATAGACTATTCTAGTAAGTTTACAGCTGGCCGAGGATGAAGTTGCCTTTACATTTTGACTATTTCTTGGACTGTCTTAGATGGTCTCACATGACACATTTGCGATTCCAGGAAGCACAGCCGCTGAGAGGAGAGGAGAGAAGAGAACCAGCAATGTCAAGGGCTTTGTGAGAGGCCATGCTCAGAAGCTCGGCATGTGCTTTCTCTTTTAATCTTCACAACCAGCCCATGTGGGAAGTATTATTATCCTCACTTTACAGAGAAGGAAACAGCTTCTCAGAGGAGTTAGGTAACTTGCTCCAGGTCACAGGGCTAAAAGAGGTCAGAACTCATATTCAAATCCAGATCTTCCTGTCTCTAAAGGAAGCTTTTCACAAGACTGCAGGGCTGTAGGGCATCTGGCCATCCAATGCGTTTGGGAAATGGGAAAGGGCAGTGTGCTTTCTGAGCTGTGATATGATGTGACACAGAGAGAATCTAAGGGACAAAGGCAAAAAAAATTATAGGTACAGTCAGCATAAACACACAGCGTGGGATTAATCTGCTTGTACCAGGCTTCCTGTGGTCCTCGGTGTCTGAAGTACTCTATAGAGAACTGTGCCGGGTAGCAGAGGCACTTCAAGCAAAAGAAGGACAAGAATTTGTACTCAATACAAAATAGACTCAGGATTGCAGCGTTCCATCTGAGCCAATATGAAGGTGGATATTTGATGAGCTTGTATTTCTAACAGTTTCTAGAGTCAAGAACCTTGTAAAATTGTTTGTGTGACATCTTTACTACAGACCTATTACTCAGTTGACTCACCCTTTCATTTCAGATAATTAATATTAACTGATGTCAGGCATATTATAGGTTTAGAGCTAGAAAAAAATTATACTTAAGGAGGCAAAAAAAAAATCTCAAAATTTTTTTAGAAAGTATCAAATCCTTGGGATCCAACATGTGTGATTTTGTGACAGCTCAGGAAATCCGCTGGCTTCTGCCTCGGATCTGAAGATTGTTTACATTCCAGTGGAATTCCTGGGAAAGTCCAGAGCTCTCTGTGCTTTGAAAACAATGGCTTATGGAGATCAACTTCCCAACTGCAGCAACCTGACAGGAGGGAAGGCCCAAGAGGGTCTTTTTCAGGAGGGATGGGGCCAGAGCAACATTCCTCAAGAGCCTTGCCTGTTTGCTCCCTTGAGCTGAAACCAGAACTTGTTTGCAGGTAGGCAAGCTCCTGCCTGCTGAGGCATGGCTGGGCTTGGAAAAAGATGGCTGCTATGCCTCTTATCATTAGTAGCAGTCATTGCTGACAGTTTCTGCAAGTTTCCAGAGTCACAGCCATTCCCTGGACAGGCTAGGTACTCATCAGGTGTGGCTACCTTTTTCATTGGCTAAGGAATCATGGAAATAGAACCAGGAATATTTCTTTTTAAGCTACACTAAATCCCTCCTTTTGCAGAAGAGGAAACTGAGGCTCTGAGAAGTTCAATCAGTTTTTTAAAACTACACAGTTGGTTAGTGGCAGGGTCAAGCCAAGGAGCCAAGATTCATTGGTTTATTCAACACATATCAGTCAAGTTCTATACTATGTGCAGGGAAAGAGCAGCATCTAAACTAACAGTTTCTGGTAGTGAAGGAGGGATGGATTTGGGTGTTGGCCTATCCTTCAATTTTGTTCAATTATCAACCTCTTAAGAAAGGGAACCTGATTCTCAGTTTAATGTTAAGTATAAGAAACCAAACATGGAAATATCATTCTTCTTGCCTGGGGTTGACTTAGGGATGGACATGTGATCTAGTTCTGGTCAAGTAGATGTGAAGGGAAATTTGCTGTGGGGCTTGGAAATATTGCTGGGAATGATTTTTCTTCCCCAAGGGTTGTCATCTCTGGATGTAATGCCTGGAACTGGGACTAGCCTGTTGACAGGCTAAGGCTAGCTGAGGGGCGAGGTGGGAAGAAGGCTGAGAACTTGATGACATCACTGAACTTGACAAACCAAAGTCGGAGGCCCAGCAACAGCCCTTGTTGATAGGTGAGTTGATAAAATTATTTTACTAATGATAACTAGTTGAGTTTTCCAATCCTTGCAACTGAAAGCACCCTTCTAAAAGTGGTAGGTCATTACTAGGGTTTGCATCTAACGACTTCTATTTTCTCTTAAGGAAGTAGAGGGATGAGAGATTTGAAGAAAGTGGAGAATTGGAAAGCAGCTCCATAGGGAAATTCAGGAGTGCTGAGGGCCTGAGAGATTATAGCAGGACCAATCTATTGACTTGGTTACCTTTCTCCAGCTGTGCTCAGCAGCCCCAGGACAGCGATGGAGAAGATGGATAATTACATTCAGCAAGAGATGAGGTTTTTCCAGGTCGACACTTCCCCTTTCCTCTCTCTGCATCATCAGTTCAGCTCAATATTGAGGCGTCAGTTCAGCTCAATACTGAGAATGTCCACCACGTACGAGGCACTCCTAAGTTCCTGTAAGAATACAAATATTTTTGTGACTTCCAGGTTGGCCCAGATCAATTCAGAGGCTCTCCAGGTGGGTCCATGGCTTTGTGGCATTAAATGATCTTCAAATGTGAGATCATATATTGTCAAAGTGGACAAAATATAACCAAATAGAGAGTAATAATATAATCACATTAAAGTATGCTTTCTTTTAAAATTGTAGCATAAAATTATCATTATGTTATCAGCCATTTGTAATTATTTTTTATTTTCTGGAAGACGTATTTCTCCCAGTTGTCCACTTCTGTATCATTTAATAGCTTTACACTGTCTTATTTTGATTTTCATTTATGATGTTGTTATGAACAGAATTGCCCCTCCCCCAAATTTATATGTTGAAGTTCTAATTCCCAGCACCTTTGAATGTGACCATATTTGGAGATAAGGTCTTTTAAAAGGTGATTAAGTTAAAATGAAGCCATGAGTTTGGGCCTTAATCCAATATGATTGACGTTCTTTTAAGGAGAGGAAACTGGGACACAGGCATGAGCAGAGGTAAAAGCACGTGAAGACACAGGAAGATGAGCACCTACAAACCAAAGAGAAAGGCCTCAGAAGAAACCAACCCTGAAAACACCTTGGTTTTTGGATTTCCATCCTCCAGAATTGTTAGGAAATAAATTTCTGTTGTTTAAGCCAAAAAAAAAAAAAAAGTGGACAAAATAATTCACATGAAAAAGAAAATAAGTCTCTGCAGACCACTTTTGCCTTTGGGTTAAAAGCAATGAGAAATGGAGATCAGATACTCCAGGTTTACTTTAAAAACACCGATGGAGCATCTGCAGCATGATGTTGATGCATATATTCTTTGTTTATTCCGCACTCGGTCACTAAGGGACACCCACGAGATGAGTTCATGTGCTGTGAAGTGCAGACTTGTTCTCTGGAAGCAGAATGGAGCAGTTGGATAAAAGCTAATGTTTACAGCAAAATTCAGAATTTACAGAGAGAAAAGAAGACCACGAGGGGAAGTGCTGTCACCTCTTTGGACTAGAGGTGGACAATGGGTGGTCGGCTAGGGAGGTTTCCGTGGGAGTCCTTCTAGAAATTCTCTAACTGGGAAGGATGGGGAACACATTTTAAACAGTAGCAGAAGACTGCTAGAAGGCCTGGGGCCTGGAGCAGCCTGGCCTGTCTGGGGCACTGCTGGTGGTGTTCTGGGGCTCGAGCAGTGTCGGGAGCTTCAGGAGGGTTGGTGGTAGGAGGTCAGAACAATTTGAGAAGCTTGAATTTAAAACTGCTGAAGAGAGGAAGCCATGGAGGAGCTAAGGAAGGCAAATAATGCCATCAGATTTATTTCTTGGAAAAACAGCCTGTGATAGTGCAGAGGCTGAGCTGGAAGGGGAAGGGTCAAGAGGGAATGGAAACGGAGAGGCGTTTCTGTCTGTGAGAGAAACATTCTAACAGGCATGGAATTCAAATTTTAAAAAAGAAGAGACCTCAGGGCTTTCCTGGTGGCGCAGTGGTTGAGAGTCCACCTGCCGATGCAGGGTACATGGGTTCGTGCCCCGGTCTGGGAAGATCCCACGTGCCACGGAGCGGCTGGACCCGTGAGCCATGGCCACTGAGCCTGCGCGTCCGGAGCCTGTGCTCCACAACGGGAGAGGCCACAACAGTGAGAGGCCCATGTACCGCAAAAAAAAAAACCAAAACAAAAGAAGAGGCCTCAGTATTTGGGGAACAGAGAATCTATAGACCATCACCTTTGGATTTACAAGTCAAAAGCTTATTTCTGAATCCTTCGGCATGTTGGAGTCCTCCTTGTGTCTTCTTAGACTGCTGATGTCTTGCAGGAATATAGTCCGATGGCCAAAAGAAATTTTTGAAGGATTACATTAATCCTTGACTTGAGTGGTTAAAAACAAAAAAACAGACAAAAAAATGTGAAAGGGATTCAAATATACAACTGCAACTACTTTTGCAACAAAGTAAGTGTTTCCTCTGAAACCCTCCTTCTACACGTGCTGCCTCTTCTCTCCATCCTCAGCCTCAAGTGGCTCACCTCTCCTGCCCATCCCACACTCTCCTTCTGCATCTCCATCTACCAAGTCTCCCAGTCAGAAAGACCCCATCTTCACCAGAGGGGAAAATGGCACTAGTGGTGAGTGACCATCTTTGGTGGGTGGGAGAAGGGGAGGAGGCTGGGATTACTCCCAGGTTAATGATACTTCATGCCATCATAGGACTTTCTCTCTTTAAAATTGTGTTGATTTGATAGGATGCAATCATCAGTATGAAATAAAAATTGAGACAGTTAATCTGAGTGATTTTGAAAAGGGGAAAAGATTTCTGCTTCAATCATTCATCTGTGTTACTTTTTCCTTTTTTAAAAACAGACTTTATTTTCTAGGGCCATTTTAAGTTCATAGCACGTTTGTTGTAACAGAGGACCAATGACCACTCAATGCTTAAGCAAAGTTCTGACTTAAGCAGAACCTGGCTACAAAAGATTTTACAGGTTAGGAAATTTCCTAGAAAACAAACTATGTGAAAACGACCTTGATGCTGCTATATAGGCTTTTGTGGATTAACTGATATGATGATTAATGTGTAGTTTGAAGCTAAATTTTATTGAGCTTTAAATCTTTGCCAGGGTTATTTCAAGGACCCTACTTGGATTAATTCACTTAATCCTCATAACCACCCAATTATTATCATCATTTGGTATCTGAAAACCTGTGGAACTCAGCTAGTAAGTGGTGGAATTAGCAAGGGCACAAATCCAGACTATTGGCCTCCAAAACCCGATTTTAATCACTAACCTTTGATGGTCTTGTGCAGAAATGTTGAACTTATATCTCCCTCTGGGACATGCTCCCTTGGGGAGAAGTGTAGGGAACATGGGGTCTGGGTGCTGAGATGAACTCTAGCTCACGGAGACAAGCCATGAGGTAGGACGGGAAGAAGCCCAGAGGGCCCAGATGCTAAGTGCATCTTGTAAATCGTGTTATCTAGATTCAGAGCGTTTCTGTCTTTCACTGCTTCTGTTGAATGCTCTTCGGGGAGAGGTGAAGGCACGAGGCCCTGTTTTCTGCCTGGGCAAGGATCCTTTAGGAGGGACCAGTGCTGCCAGAGGCTATCATGGTGGCAGCAGTGAGGATTAGAAGAAACTTCCCAAGAAGAAGAAGGAACAAGTCAGAGTTACAAGGGCCGATTGCCTCTTTTGACATAAGATTCTTACTCCATTGTTAATATTGGAAAATCTGGATGTATTATATCACGATTGGAGGAGGTAGCAGTTTTCTTTCAAAGGGACCAATATCGCAATTAGAAACTAAAAGCATTCTTGAAAATGGAGAACAGGAAAGCTACTAAATTATGAGGCTTTCTGTTCCTCCCCTCCCCCTCCCACCCCTCTTTAATATCCTGTGTCGATATCAAGACTCGTGTTAATACTATTGATTTCTTCTCTTAATCTTTGCCTCCCTGAGTCTTTGGTCCCATAAAATCCCCAGTTTATTGGTCCTTGGGTACTCATGGCTGATCATAAGCTTCCCATGAGCCTGGCCCAAAGCGAAGACTCAATAAATATTAGTGATTCATGAGCAGCATCCAAACTAAATGAGGAGGAAATAATGAACATTGACCAATCAGCTCAAAATGACTTTCTCAAAGTTTTTCTAAGTATCCTAAAATTATCAGGAGGGGAAAATTTTTTCCTATCTTTTTCATTGCCAAAGGATGTTCTCTCATAAGCAGTTCATAAGCAGTACCTTTCTCAACTTTCTGAAATCAAACAGCGAGAGTAAACCAGAAAGCATAAACTAACAGTAAGGGACAGCTTCACTCAGGTTCCGGGAGTCTCAAGAGTCCACACTCCACTGGGGTCAAGGCACTGAAAACGTCTCCCTTTGGATTCCAAGCCATTCCCCCTTTGCCTTCATATTTCTTGGAGTGGAGTTTCTCAGACATATTTTCACCCACACAGAGATGCAGACTTTTTTTTCTCCTGACCTTTCTACTCCAGTTCTTTCCAAGTTAGTTTCCACATTTCCATTGCTGTGATATGCTGAGCTTATCATGCTGCTCGCATCTGTTCTGGTCACCACTTGGCATGAGATGGTGGGGAGTTCCATGCCCATTTCCTCCAATCCTCTGTGTGCTTCCACCTAAGTATAACTGATGCAGCCTGGGAACAAAACATCCCATCCAGCTTTGACCTTTGATTGTTCACTGATGCAACTCGCCTCCCTCTACCTTCCAAAATCTGAGCATATAAATACTTCCTTGTTTTGTAGACATTCTTGCCACCAGAAATGAAAGGCCTGTCTTGGGGCTTGGTCTGCCAAATAAAACAAGGCATACATTATGTCCTACCATTGTTGATGCTCCCAGACAACCTATGAGCTTTAGCAGCCTACTGTCGTGGAAAAAAAACAAACAAACTTTAAATTGACATGAAGGGAGATTGAAGAGTGACTGAAACTGGGGAGTCATTCTGACATGTGAGATGGTCACTTGAATAGGAATGGAATTCAGTTTTTTAAAATAGAACAGATCCTGGTATTCAGGGAACAGAGGATGTATAGACCATGGCATTTACATTGATAAGTTCAAGAACTTATTTCTGAATCCTTCATCAAATAGGAGTCCACCTTGTATTCTGTTGGAATGGTGACATCATCCCAGAAATACAGTCAGTAACTAAAAGAAATTTTTGAAAGTTTGCTAAAAACTGTAAATTGAGTAGGGATGGGTGTGGGGTTTTGTCTTCAAGATGTTTAACAGAGAATCTGCAAACAAAACAAGTTCATTAAAAATTTCAGCTTTCTTTAAGGACCACTTTTGATTGTTACCTAAACATGTAGCACTAAGCCTAAGTCCTCTTGAAATAATCAGGAAGAATGTATATATATGTTATGACATGATGGATGTTTAAAATCCAGCTGTGGGTTAGGCCTGACCTAAAAGGAAAATCCAGAGAAACAAACTCAGTCAGTAGGTGAGGTTTAGTGTGGCCTAATTTCAACAGGCTGTCCCTTAAGACTGAACAAATCACCCAGTGATGGAAGTATATGTTCCCCTCCTCCAGCTCCTGCTTCCTTCCCTGTCACCTGGGTGATGCACACTTGGTCCAGAGGCTGATAAGTATATTTTTGCCCAAGAGGGAGGTTTAGTTCCAGGCATCGCAGGAAAGGTGGTCTGTGCTGTCCAGATCAGGTCCACCTTGAGGAAGACAGAGCAGCAGGGGGAAAGTGAAGCAGAAATAGTGAAGAGAAAATAGAAAATGTAGGAATGAATGTTTAATGTAAATGGTTATCCCCATTCAAACCCAAAAGGGTGGGTATTTTAACTGGAGGAAGTAAGGAAATTCAAAGAAGCATTTGAGGAAGCAGAACATTTCAGCTTAGCCCTGAATCTGGAAATGAAGGAAGTGATGATGAGGGTCCCAACTCAAAATGACCAAGCTCAAATTCATCCCTCAGCATTCCAGGCATTGTTCAGGGAACTCTGTTTTGGCTTTTCCATTAAAGTTTTCCATCCAGGTTCCTCAGAATTGAGTTATGTATAGAGTGAGAAAAAACATCCCCATGACGTAAAAGATGACTGTATTTTGGAACAGAAAGCTAAACACAAGAAAAATGAAGAGCAAAGAGCTGAAAATGTTTTCAGTGTTTTCTAAATATTTTTTAGAGTTAACACCTGACCAGATAGAGGAAATGACCCAGATTGCAAAAGCAGCAGAGAGGCAAGATGTGGCAATGATGGGGGATTTCTACTGAACTGACAGTTGGATTCATCCACTCTAAAGGCAGAAGCTTGGTAAATTCTTACTTACCTAGCTGGATATGGAGTCTCCCCAAAGGAACAAAAAATCTATGAGAGGAACTTCTACGCTGGATGAATTATGAAAAGCAAGTGAGAACAGGTTGGTGGACTGGAGAGGGAAAGGCAAAGAGGAAAGGAATAAACATTTCCTGAATACCCACCATGTATCAGATATCACTCAAGGCACTTAATATATATGTCATCTCATTTATTTATCTCATGACTGTGAGATGTGAGATTACCTCTGTGAGGTAATGCGTGATTATCTCTACTTAGCCTCAGAGAGATTAAGGGAACTGGCCTAAGGTCAGCCAGCTAATTTGAGCAGGTCCAGGTTTTAAGCAAAGTTCTGACTCAGAATTCAGACCTCTTCCACTACCACGTTGCTTCCTTGAGAAACTTGAGAAAAAACTATCCACGTCCCTTGACGAGTATCAGACATTTAAACTAGACCTGGGAAGTCATTTCAGAAAGAGTTCCGTTAAAGGTTGGTGTAAGTCTGTGACTTCAGCTATAAAATAGAGATGACTTAAAAGGTTTGAGTGGGGCTTCCCTGGTGGCACAGTGGTTAAGAATCTACCTGCCAATGCAGGGGACACAGTTTTGAGCCCTGGTCCAGGAAGATCCTACATGCCGTGGAGCAATTAAGCCCATGCACCACAACTACTGAGCCTGTGCTCTAGAGCCTGCGAGCCACAAGTACTGAGCCAGTGAGCCACAGCTACTGAAGCCTGTGTGCCTAGAACCCTTGCTCCACAACAAGAGAAGCCACTGCAATGAGAAGCCCAGGCACCACAACTAGAAGAAAGCCCGCGTGCAGTAACGAAGACCCAACGCAGCCAAAAATAAATAAATAAAATAAAATAAAACATTTTAAAAAAGCATCCAAAACCATTTAGAACCCAGTCAAATTGAATATATACTTTAAAAAAAAAAAGGTTTGAGGAACTACTGATCTTTGCAAATAACCCAGCCTAAGAAAAGCTGGAGTGGTGAGCAAAGATGCTGATGTGACTCTCATGGAACTCAGTTCAGATTTGAGAAAGACACACAAAACAGGTGGACAAGCTCATAATTAAGAAGAAATGTGCACCTGAGGATATATCCAGTGTCCGGAATGCTAAAACATTTAATAGGAAGTAAGGCTTGTGAAAAGTGCCAAAGTGAACAGTGAGGAGATGTGGGGTGTGCTCAAAGCAGGAAGCAGAACAAGGAAGGCAAAGACCTGCTGCAGGGCCAGATGGTGTAATGTCAATAGAAAACAGGGAGAAAAAGCACATTGTTCTACTCCTACTCAACTTTCCGTTACCTTCATCAACAAGAATAACTTTCAGACCTGCAATGTTGGATCAAGCTCTGGTGAAAGACTCTTGAAACCCAGTGCCTTAAGTGAGTTTGTCTCTTGGCCTGGAATAATGAACTGCCTGAGAGAAGTTGCCAGGAAGGTCACATTGCTGTGTTAATCTATGATGGCGAAAGATGGCACAGGTTCCAAAAAGGTGGCGTTTGCATATGTGATCTTGATTTTCAAAGGGGAGGGGGGTGAAGTCTCTGGACCACAGTCTGGTGAGCTTGCTCAGGAGACATTAGGAATCAGCATAGATTCCCTACAAACAAGCCGTGCTGGACTCACCTCATTTATCCGTAGAGTCCTTGTTTGGATAGACCAACGGAAGGCTGTTGGCAGAGAATATGAATGATCTTTAACATCCTTGGAGGTGAGGAGGAAAATTGGGGGCTAGAATATAATCAATTAAGGGCATTGTAACTAGTAAGGGACCACATCCAAAAAAATGTTGTTCAGAAACCGTGTCATCTTGGACAGAGATTTCCAGGAGTTTTCATCCACAGCCCTACCCTATTTAACATTTCTGTTTCAGTTAACATGGGCTGAGTTGGCTTTTTCATTAAAGTTTCAGATGATTTATGATTGAGAAGAATGACTGAAACACCTGATTTCAAATTTAAGGTTCAAAAAGTACTTGATGGATTAGAGCAATGGCCTGAGTCCAAAGAGGAAACATGCAATATGGTTGATATAAAGTTTTATACTTGGATTCCAAAGTGAGTTTCAGAGGTATACATGTTCAAACAGTAGCACATGCAAAGAATACCTTTGGGAATTTGTTGACTCGTAGTGAGTGAAGAGTTTAAGGAGCTGCTATGACCTTGACTGTCATCTTTGGTTATGTTAATGAAATGCAGTACCTGGAACAATGGAATTCGCAGGCTCTCTGTTCTGTTCAGGTTGGACTGCCCCTCATAATGGGTGTGCAGTTCTGGGTGCAAGCTCCAAAAAGGGCAGTAACAATTGGGAGCCTGGTTAGAAAAGAGGACTGAAGATGGGAAATGAGACACAGTTAAAGGAACTAAAAAGGTTTGGCCTAGAGAAGAGAAGATGATGAGGAATGGGGTTTCTTCTATGTAGTCCTAGAGGGTAGAACCAAAGCCAACTAAGTAGATTTTGGGCTAATTGCCAGGAGACACATCCTAATAACTACAGATGCTGAGCCCCAAATTGGACTGCCTCACGGAGCTGTGTGTTTCCTCTCACACTTACTCTTCAGATGCAGGTTGAACAATTACCTGTTGAGGATGAGGAGGAAGGGCCAAGAGGTTCTTGCCTTAAGGTGACATCATCCCCAGTGGCTGGTCATCTAGCTCTTTCTTGAACACTTCTTGGGAGAGATCACCATCTAATGATACTGCCTAAACATTTGAATAAAACCTTATTAATTATTACTCTCACTTTTTAGGTTACTACAGATCTTATGTAATGGCTGTAATACCCTTCAGAATTTGGAACTATCCCTTGGATTGGGTCTAAGATGAATTCCTCCCTCCGTTCCCTGTTCCAACTACCTAATTCAGACCACCATCATCTCTTGCCCAGAATACAGCAATCTTTCCTTAATGTACTCTCCCAGACTTTAGTATTACATTTCTTTCAATATAGTCATCGCTCTGGCCATAGTATTCCTTCTTAAACACATTTTATCAAGTCAGTACCTTCCGATAGACCTTTAATTTCTTCAATAATCCATGGCATAATAAGGTGGGATAGGAGAGAAGGAAGGTGATGGGCTGCCTTGTGATCAAAAGCTTAACCACAAAATGCAGTTTGGACCTTGATTGGATACTGATTTGTACAAACCAATTCCAAATGTTTTTATACATCACAACAGGAATATTTTGGTTCATTTCTTAGGCTCTTCCCGCAAGAAACCATCCTCTCCTCGAAAACAACCTGAAGCAAATGTTCTCCATTTTTATAAGCAAAGATGCAGACTAAACACACTAATTTAACTCATCCACCTGATTGATCACTTGAGAGGAAGTGGAAGATGCTAGTATCTTGCTCTGTAGTCCTCTATCCTGATTGATGACACAGCCTTTTAGCAGAGAAGTAGTACAGTCAATTCTCGATTACCTGCTAAAAGGTGGAAGCAGATGCAAATGTAATTAATTGATGGATATTTTACCTAGTGTGTTTCACATAACAATGTCTCAAAACCTGGCTACAGGGCTTCCCTGGTGGCACAGTGGTTGAGAATCTGCCTGCTAATGCAGGGGACATGGGTTCGAGCCTTGGTCTGGGAGGATCCCACATGCCGTGGAGTAACTAGGCTCGTGAGCCACAACTACTGAGCCTGCGCGTCTGGAGCCTGTGCTCCGCAAAAAGAGAGACCACGATAGTGAGAGGCCCGCGCACCGTGATGAAGAGTGGCCCCCGTTTGCCACAACTAGAGAAAGCCCTCGCACAGAAACGAAGACCCAACACAGCAAAAATAAATAAATTAATTAATAATCTCCTACCCCCAACATCTTAAAAAAAAAAAAGGTGTTTGCTCATTCAAATATAAATAAATAAAAGAGAAAAGAACCAACAGTGGTCAGCATCTCTTAAAAAAAAAACAAAAAACCTGGTTACAAAAAAGTCTAAGAAAACAGGGAGATAAGAAGCAGTCTTTGAGAAATGTTTGGGAGAAGATTTGGTGGTGAGCTGAGAACCTTAAATTCTTTTTCTTTTGACAATTGTTTCTAAAATGCATCTTTTAAATTATTTATCCTGAACTAACAAGCTTCACCACCACCACCTCCCAAGACATTTTAATTTGGGATTCTCTCTCTGCAGGTGGCTGAAAGTATGACCTGTAAATTCTGGAGCTGTGGGATTACCTCTCCAGGGACCAAAGTAACAGAAGAGAGTGTAAAACAGGTGACCAGAAAAGCGAAGGTAGTTACGGAAGAGGAAGACTTAGGACTTTCCAAAACCTTGTCAAGGCTGTTTTCAGAGGCCTGGCTGCCTTTCTCTTCTTGGAGTTCTTAAGACACTCCTCTATTCTTATAATAAATCCACATTCGGTGACAACAGAAAGAGAAAGTAAAAGAGATGCCAAAATGAGACATGATCATTATCTGAACATCCTTTTAGCTCTTATGTCTATGAAAACGTCCCTGATCACATCAGCCCAAGCAATGGTATCTTCTCAATTCCTATAAATGTCTATCTCCTCCACTCACCTGACTCTTATCAAAGACTGCTCGCATGTAAGTTCTATGTATATATCCCCAAGTAGATTACATGTTATTTGAGAGTGAGAAGTAGTGTCTTTTCCTCCTTTGTTATTCCCCACTGCACCGTCCAAAGCATATGGTAGACAGACCCTAAATAAATATTTGCTGATTTGATGAGACTGATCCATGCTCGGCAGTTCAGACTCCCTTAGATGTCAAGTAACTGAAGTTTCCTTTACTTGTGATAAAACAATAGAGACTCACCATGTAGAAAATGAAAAATGGGGCACTTGATAAAATAACTCTGGGAGAATCCTAGGTTGTGTACCAATGTAGAAACAGTTTAAAAAGACACTCCCAAAGAGTGTGCAAGCCTGGATTAGCCACTCCAGGAAGTTAGGATGTTTGACCAGCTTAACAGTTAGTGCCTCACTGGTGCATGCTATATAATTTGCCTATTCAGTTGCCTAATTTTCATGTGTTGACAATTATCTATACTAAGCCTTTCCCCTTTTACATCACCAAGAAGAAAAAAGAACTTGCTGTACATGTACAAGTTTGAGGAAGTCTGACTTGGTAGGCATGCTTGTGAAAAAGACCTGTGGATTTTAGTTGATCTCAAGATTAGTATGAGTTAAGGGCTTGTTTTAATTTCCTAAAAAGGCTAATGTAATCTTAGACTAAACTAAGCAAAGAATCACATTAACTAGATTTGGGTGTTTGGGTTATCTAGAGGTCCAATCTCTTGCAGGGTGTTGGACTTTGCATGGTGTCATCCAGGGTCTCCTTTGACCCCATTAGCGACGCCTTACACAGTCCGTTCCACGTCACACAGCTAAGTTGGTAGGAAATCCTTTAGTATCTTAAGCCTTTATCTACTATCTGCTTCCTGGCACTTCCACCTATGGAATTCTACCCATTGAGCCACAGAAACCAAATCTCATTCTCTTCCTTCATCACAATGGAAGGCAGCCCCCTAAGCCTGCATTTAACATCTCTCCAGTTCTATCTCCCTTTTTTAAGACTTTAGTTTTTAGATCGGTTTTAGGTTTACGACAAAATGGAGAGGAAGCTACAGAGACTTTCCATATATCCCTGACTGCCTCCCCCCACGATTCACATCCCTCACCAGGTTGGTACATTTGTCACAATTGATGCACCTACATTGACATATCACAATCATCCAAGGTCCATAGTTTACCTTATGGGTTTGGACAACTGTATAATGACATGTATCTAACAGATAATGAACATCATAATATCATACTGACTTTTTTCACTACTCTAAATATTCTCTGTGTTCTGTCTATTCATCTCTTCCACAAACCTCATCCCCAAACCCTGACAACCACTGATCCTTTTACTGTCTCCATAATTTTGCCTTTTCCAGAATGTCATATAGTTGGGATCATGTAGTATGCAGCCTTTTCAGATTGGCTTTCTTCACTTAGTAATATGCATTTAAGGTTCTTCCATGTCTTTTTAGGGCTTAATAGCTCATTTCTTTGTAGCACTGAATAATACTCCATTGTCTGGATGTGCTGTAGTTTATTTGTCCATTCACCTTCAGAAGGACATCTTGGCTGCTTCCAAGTTTTGGCAATTATGAATAAAACTGCTATAAACACTCATGGGCAGGTTTTTTTGTGAGTTTCTTCAACTCCTTAGGGTAAATATCAAAGAGCATGATGTCTGGATTTTATGGTAAAAGTGTGTTTAGTTTTGTAAGAAACTGCCAAACTCTTTTCCAAGGTGGCTGTATCGTTTTGCATTCCCATTAGCGATGGATGAGTTCCTGTTGCTCCACATCTTCACCAGTGTTTGGTGCTGTCAGTGTTCTGGATCTTGGCCATCCTAATGTGTGTGTAGTGGTATCTCAGTTCTTTTAACCATTTTGTAAATTATATGGTTTCCAGATACCTCCCTGTTCTGCTGGCCCTTCTCAGAAGCTCTATTTTATGTAGAAACAGAGGCTTAACGAAATATATTACTTGTTCAAAATCATACAGTCAACAGCATCAGAACTGAAGTTTGTATTCATTATTATTTGCAATGAATTGACTCTTAATGTAGCTACGTTTTTTACTGTGAACAATGGTGTACAATAAAACATCAGGGATGCTCTGAGAAGAAGGCCAGCCAACTTCTAAGATTTCTGTATCTTTCAAATGAAAGCATGCCTGCCTTTTTAGACCAAAGGGATTGAACAAGTTTGAAGGAAATCAGTGTTGTTTGTATTTCTTAGTTAATAATAATGACAGCTTTTGAAGAATATGCTAAGCTTGTGCTAAGCGTAAGAGTAGAGTATGCTTAGCTTAGGCTAAGAATATACTAAGCTTTTCCAGAGCTAAAAAATCCAAGGCAGGTAATGATGATACTAGAGTTTTAATGTCTGATACTCACATTTAAGATGATCATACACATTCCCTTTATACTTGATAAGTTGTTTCTCTATCTGAACTTATCTTTCTTAAGAATATATAAACAACATATATAGTCCTGAGAAATAGCTTGGTACTATACTGCATATTTGTCTGAGAGAATGAAATGTAGGTAGTAATCTTTGCTTGTGTTTATAGTAAATGGTAAGCTTTACAAATTGCTGAGTTAACCTTACAAAGAATCCTGGAAATGAGTGATCCTGATCTGACTGTGATTTCTCCCTGAGGTCAGTTCTAGGTCACTGTATTCTGAGTCTTTATGCCACTTAGTCATGATGGGAATTATAATTGACCTGGATTTCCCCATTGACATTTCCACTTGATTAGCTCTGAAATATAAAGTGTATGAGTTCTGTATTATTCTAGACTTAAGTAGCAGGAAACTTCTGCTTTTCTTCCCAAACATACTCCTTCAAATTTATAAAAGGCAGAAGTCCCAGTAGAATCACACAACAAATGTTTCTGGCTTGTGATTCACCCATAGGGACAATGTGAGCACCAGTATAGGAATTTTTCACAGGCCCCCCAGCATGTTACTTAACAAATTAGAGCCATTTCTTACTAATTCAAACTAATTGAACAAAGAACATTCTGAATTAATAAAATCTTTAATTATATAAGAAAACTTTTTAATTGTAATAATTTCAAACTTATAGAAAAATTACAAGAATAATATATGAAATGCCCATATATCTTTTACCCAGATTTCCGATATTTTTTAATACTTTTATCATATTTGTTTTATTATTCTATTTGTACGTCTGTACTCTTTATTTTTTCTGAACCATTTGAGGGGTTATACATGTATACTTCCCATTACCTCTTATTACTTCCGAAGTATTTCCTAAGAAAAAGGGCTTTTTCTTACATAACCATAATACAGTCAATGAATTTGAAACACTTAACATTGATGCAGTAGTTTTATCTAATCTACCATTTATATTTCTTTCAATTACCTTGATAATATCCTTTATAGCATTTTCCCCCCAGGATTCAGTACAGGACCATGTATTGCATTCAGCTATCCTTTTAATCTCTTTAAATCTAGAACAGTTCCTTGGTCTTTTCTTTACCTTCCATGACAAAGGATAATTAATAATTTTATAGAATGTTTCTCCATTTGTGTTTGCTGATATGTCCTCATGATTAGATTCAATTTATGCATCCCCAGCTAGAAAACTACGTGTGATGATGTGTCTTTCTCAGATAACCCAAGTATAGTATATCCAACTGCTCGTCATTCATGACATTAATTTTGATCATCTAATTAAACTGTTATCCATTTTGATCATCTAATTAATTAAACTATACCACTGTAGTATCTATTTTCTCCCTTGCAACTAGTAAGTAGTCTGTGGGGAGACTCTTTAGCCCATCCAAATGTCCTGCTCTCGCTGCAGCTAGAGAAAGCCCACGTGCAGCAACGAAGACCCAATGCAGCCAAAAATAAATAAATAAAATAAATTAAAAAAAAAAGTAACTTGAAGCAATTTGACCCACTCCCCCACCTCCACAACACTTTCAATGTGGTCATGTAATCCATTTCCAAAAGGTATACTCAGAGATGTGTCACTCCCTTTCCTATCACTTCCACCTGGTTCCCCCCAGTCCATTCTAGGTAGCCAATTTCATTGTTTTCTGGATTTTCCTTCCTGTGTTTCTTTTCCCCAAAATAAGCAGATTTATGTGTTTTCTTTTTTCTTCTGCTTGCACAAAAAATAATATATGGTAGATACTCTTGCAATTAAATTTTTTTTAAAACTTTGTATCTCCTGGAGTAAATAGAAATCTTTTCTTTTTTTCTTTTTTCTTTTTTTTACAGTGCTATAGTACTTCTCTCTGTGAAGTACTCCTAGGCATTCAGGTAGTTCCCAATATTTTACTAGTACAAATAATGCTGCAGTTAAGAAACTTGTACTTGTGTATTTTTATAATTTAAAGGTTTATCTTCAGGAAAAATACCCAGAAGTAGAATTACAATGGTTTTGTTACTGACAAATTTCCCTTCATGGGGGTGGACCACTTTGCATCTCCTCTATTAATGCATGAGAGTGGATATTTCCTTATAGTTTTGTCAATAGAATGCACTGTCAAGATTTAGAATGCCAATCTGGTGGGTGAGAAATGGTATCTCTGTGTGGTGTCAATTTTAATTTCTCATGAGTGTAATTGTGCATCTTTTCGTATGTTTAAGGGCCATGATTATGTATTTCCTGGGAACAGTTCTTATTTTTTACCCATTTAAAAATAGGATTTTCAGTGTTTCTTTCCTCAACTTTTTAAAGTTCTTTACACTATACCTGGGATATGAACTCTTTATCTGTGATAAATATCTCAAGAATTTTCCCCCAACTTGTTATTTGTCTTTTAATTTTGCTTATGATTTTTGCCTTTAAAATTTTTTTGGTAGTCAGATTTATCAAGCACTCCTTCTCTTGCATTTGTATTTTGAGTTATAGTTAGATATCTTCTACCTTCCCTCAAATTTTAGAGAAATTCATTCATGTTTTCTTCCAGTATTTGTATAGTTACATTTTTTTACCTTTAGATCTTTAATACATTTGGGGCTTATTCTTGTAAGTGTGAGAAAGGGATGTAATCTTACCTTTTTTCCATGTGTCTATCCAGTTACCTCAGTAACTTTACTAAAAAGGTCATTTGTGTCCCCAGAGATTTGAGATACCACCTTTATCATATTCTGGATTACCATATGTGTTAGGTTTTTTTCTGGACTTTCTGTTCTATTCCATCTGTTCATGTACCAGTACCACACTGTTTGCAAAGTAAAAACCTCATCATAAGTTTTAATATCTGGTATGGCTAGTCTGTTGGTTCCTCCACTCCCCTCACCCCACACACTATTTCTTTCCTGTGTTTTTCTAGTGTGTTTGTTTTTCCATATGAACTGCAGTATTAACTTGCCTAGCCCCGGGGGAGGGGGGGAAACCTTGTTGTTTATTGGAATTGCGTTAAAGTGATAAATTGTATTAGGAGAACTGACATCTAAATACAACAGAAACGTCCTAACCAAGAACCCAAAATGTTTTTCTATCTATTCCTCTCCACCTTTGCATCTTTTGGGAATGTTTATAGTTTTCTTTATGTTGGTTTTGAACATTTCTTGTTAAGTTTATTCCTAAACATTTTGCTTTCTTATTGCTATAGTAAATGTGATTTTTTTCTCCCATTATACTTTCTAACTAGTTATTATTTGTGTATATGAAGGCTATTGATTTTTGCAATTGATAAGGTATTTTAAAACATGACTAGCTTTATCGCTGACAAGTATATAATTTTAAAATTGTTAATGTTTCAGAGTTCACAAAGTTTTTTTGGAATATACATTCAGTAAAGGCATATAATAACTTAATCCAGTAAAACAAAATACCTCCTAATGGAATATATGGCTTCAATGAAATGACCTATAAATTGCATGTTATTTCTAATAAATATAATTATTATATTCATAATCAAAACATTGTTTTTTTAAGTACTTTAAAATTATCTACATCAACAAATTGAACAAAAGACAAGAGGAGCTAACTTTTAAACAAATGAGAATGGTTTGTAACGTGTTGGAGATTATATGTAGGAATGCATGGATGTACAAAAGGCAGAGGATCTTCTCCAGCCTCAGGTATGAACATCCAAGCAGATTGAACGGTGTTATCTATGTTAATTTATCACTGCCCTTGTGGATGCAATGATATGGATGAAAAAGCATCATTCATGGCAGTTTCCACCTCTCTGAAACAGGAAAGACTTGACTTGAACAAGTGAGGGATAGATGGATAGCCAGAATCCCCATCCTCCCCATCTGACATCCTCCGATGTCAGAAAGCCAGAAGCTGACAGATCCAGACAGTACAATAAAAGGAGACAATTAAGAGTTCCTATTCTCCCATCACCCAGCCCGTGCCCAAAGCCACCTACTGAAGAAAACCCCCTGCTCATTTAATGACATCTTATAATCATACATGAAACAAAAGAAAGTGTTGAAAAGATTTTTGCACAATGATCCCAAGGCAAACTGAAAGATTGAAGACACAGCCTGTTTTCTGTGCTGTGTTTCCTTCCCCCTGGTATGACGGTATTGGAGTCATTTTACGATCTAGGTCCAACCAACACTCCAGCTTCATCTCTTCCTTCCTCACAGTAGACCAATGCATTATTATATTCCTTAGGTTACATGTAACAAACAAAGCTAGTCTACACAAAGATGGCATTTATTAAAAGGATATTAATGAAGCTCATGGAATCCAAGGAAAAGGTAAACTCCCCAGTCTCTGGAAGATCCAGGAACTTCCATAAAGGGAAGTTCCATCCCTCTGCTATTAATATGGCTCAACTCCCAAGAAGCCTTAGTTCAAAATTCCAAAATCTTGAGGAGAATCCAAATGACCCAGCCACCAGTATTTCCCTTAGACTCAGGCAAGACAGACCTCTGCATATCACAAAACCACGGGAAAAAAAAACAACAACTGATTAGAGAACATATCGGTGTCTTTATCACTGGGGTACTACTTGTAATTCTTGATGTGACACAAGCTATAATCCTAGAACCTCAGGGAAACACTTCTCTATCTGTCTTATCATAGGTCCTGGAGTACAAGGCATCCACATCTGGATTATGTGAGGCTGTATGGATTTTGCTGCTGACCATGTTTGAGGCAAACACTGCTTCACAGTGCAGGAGAGATATGAGGAGCTCTTGCACGTAGGAAAGAAAAAAGACTACAGTGGTCAAACCCTTCCTTGATACCATAAATAAAATAGATTTCTCTACAATGAAATATTGTTTCACAGTAGTGTTGAAGGTCTATTCTCTGGTCTGTTCTCAGATTTCCCTTCATGTTACCATTTGTGGTTCCAGAGGCACTCCTGATTTTTGTGGAGTATTCTCAATCGTTGCACATGGCAACTGAGAAACATTTTACAATGTTTAAGCAGTTCAGATTACTTTTCAATTTGTATATATGTAGATCTATGAGATCAGTTAAGCATAGTACTGACTCTTTTCCTTGGTAACTAGCTGGACATTGAATGGTACAATTGCAAATAGTTTTATTTTTATCAAACAATAAGCTTTCATTAAAGTTACACAAAATTAAATTCACCTTGATTTAATTAATTTTGATTAAAATTATGACACCAAATTAGTTACAGTTTGTGTTTTGCATTTAATTTTGATAGATGATTTAGAATACTTTAGAAGAAAAAGAACTTTGGGGGGAAAATATGTTTTATAGTTTTATAAGAATATTTCTAAAGTATTCTACATTTAATTAATTTTTACACGTATTTTGTTGCAATTCTGGATGAAAGTATGTTAAAATTATGTTTAAGTTTTTAAGTCTTTAGGTCCTTAGGAATGACTACAAGTCAAAATCATAAAAGATGTGGAAAATATAAACATAAACTCAAAATAGAAATAGAAAATCTTCAAAGAGACTGCTTTCTTAAAATTTTAAAACACATTTAAAATGAGCACATATATGTTAAGCATAATGCACATAAAACTTATAAATGGGATATTACAAATTCTGTATTTATTGAAGTCTTAATTACTGATCAAAACAAAAAAGTGAGCAAGAAAATTGCTCCAGTCAAATACAGAACTTGAATTTGGATACATCATCAGATGAAATTCCTGCAACTGAAGAATATTCAAGAATTCATATAGAAGAATATGAGTATTCTTTATTAAATGAAGATTTGCAAAGATGATTATTCATATCAACATCACAACCCAGAAACATCAAAAGCAACTCTGTGTTTCCCTTTAAAAGATGAAAAAATGACATTCATGAATATGCCAATCAGATGAGAAAGATGAAATCTCTGGGGCTTTACTGTTTATTAGATGATGATTTTGGAAAATGGCCCATGTGGCTTTCTGACACCGTGAGAATGTTTCTTGCAAAACATATTCTGATGCAAATAAATTGTTTTGATTTTCCATTGTGTGAATATCACAGAAAATCTAATACTTCATTTTATATTAAGATTTGTTCAACTGGAAAAAGAAACTTTGGAAACTGGCTTTTATATTCTAATTTCAAAGATAAAGTACTATGTTTTACTGTCAAATGCCTCACAACCAGTCTTCAAGATTAGCTTCAAAATGAAGGTATTTGTTGCTAAAAACACCTGGTGTCTCAAAAGAACACAAAATGTCAATGTGCATACATACACAAACACACACAAAACAAAATGTGCAATTATTAGAACTTCTTGAAAGTTTAAACAGCAAAAAGATTGATAGCATTTAGCAAAGAAAGTAACACCGATATAGGATATTAACATGATATGTTTAAAAGAATAATATCATGTATGCTCTATTTATCCCAAGATTTTCATAGCAAAAACAGTCCAACATTTACAGAAAGTAATGGCAAGTTTCTAGGTTTATTAGAAATTATTTAGAAATTTGATGCTATGGTGGATGAACATGCAATCTGAATGAAAAATGAATAAACTCAAAATAAGATTTTTTAATTGTATGTATATAATAAAGGGAGAAAAATTAATCATCTCCCAAATTAAAACCTAATAATACTAATTTCAACTACATTGTATCAGAAGTAAAAGTCATGTTGATGAATAATTTTTATTACAAAAATTTTTGAATTCCCCCCCAAAAGAAACCCAACAAAATTGAAATCAAAGAATGTTTAATTTGTTTTATATATGTTGGAAAATATGTAGGTTTGATTTAAGTGAAGATACTTAAAAACACAATTTTCTGCCTCTGTCTACACTGGCTGTTGTGTTACTTAGCCCCTCCTTGCTCCGTGAGTAGGCAGTACTGGTTTGGGGCCCCAGATGCCAAAGTTAAATAACTTAGATTTTTTGTTAAAAAAAAAAAAAAGCAAACGCAATTTTCAGTGTTAGTCATTGATCTGAAAGGTTATCTAGGCAGATCTATGATAATGGCATCAACATAGTTGGTTTGAACAACAAGCGCATAAACTAGAATTTTAGCTCAAAGTCATGATCATTCTTTGTACCACATAGTGCACTTGAAACAAGGTCCCCATTGTGTCAATAGCTCAGTAGTAAAGACATTCTGTGGAACAAATAAATTATTATATTACATATTTTCTGGGTCTGCCCACCAAATACAACCTTACCGTTTCACTTAGACACAATAAGGATGTTAAATATTGCTACAGCAATTCGATTTCTTTTAAGGAAAATACATGAAGTACCCTAGAAGAGGAAAGCAAAATAACTGAAGGCCTCAAAGGGAAATCAGTCTTTGACAAAGAATGAGTTAGTCTCGTATTTGGCTATTTGGTGTGAACCGTTATTCGCTAATAACTGTGTTAGCAAAAGCATACAGGGAACTTGAACAGATACTTTTGGTCCACTTTAAAAAAATTAATAGTACTTATTTTTTAAAGTTAGAGAAAAGATTTTTTAAATTGAAACTGCATATAAAATAAACAACAAAAGTAGCATTCCAATAAAGAAAAGGGAAATGAGAATGTTTGTTTATCTATGAAGATTCATGTACCCATAACCTCTAAACCATTTTCTATAGAGATTATTTTCTGAACATATTATAGGTTCAGATATAGTCTTGAATGAAGAGAGGTTTCAATAAACTGAGCAATATGTTATTGCTGTTTTCATTTTTTATAATGTTACAATGTTGAAATTTTTAAAAGAAGAAAAACTTAAGTACTGTATGGATATTGCCACAAGAGACCATGAAATTTGTCTAAGTGACAGTAACATACGAAATTACAATAGTTTATAATAGATTCTGTGATCATGGTAATTTATTACATGTAGCTCCATTAAAAGGATTAAACATCATGTACATGTCAATTATATCTCAATTTTTTAAAAAGTTTAAAGAATCATATATAAATCTCCTTGTTCATTCTGAGTGTTGCTTTAAGAATTTTATTGACCATTCCAGTCGCTACTGCCTCAGGAGAGCAAAGTTGACCCAAACTGAAACTAATAAAAACTGAGAACTATAATGACTCAAGAAACATCACACATTATTGTTGAGAGAACGCAAATTTTGTGAAACTCCGAATCATAACAACATAATTACTCATTTGAATAAAATAGAAGAAAATAAAAATATATTTTATGAAATAAATGCATATTAATTTATGAATTTATATGTCATTTTATTATTCATCCAAACATTGTTGGTCCATCAACTAGATGCATTGACTTATACAATAATACATGGGTTGTCTTTAATTTTTGCCAACACTCAATTATATAAAGATCATACATGTTTATATTTAAAAGGTTATTGTTACAAAAGAATATATCTGTTTCATATGGCTGGTGGGGAGGTATCATATAACATAAGCATGGCTACCAAGGGACCAACTTAGTCCATCTGGAAGAATTTTCCAGAGTAAGTGAGGTCAACGTAAGCTAATCTGATACTCTGAAGAGGTTTATCTATCCCATTCTGTGCTAGAAATTTTGATGTCTCTGTTCTTTCATTCATGCTATTTTTTCTACCTGGAGTGTCCTTACCCATGTTCTCTGCCTGCAAAACTTTATGTCCTTCAAGTTCCAGCTGGAGTGAGCTCCTAGGAGTCCTCCTGTCCTTCCTTCACAAGGTGTCCTGCATCTGTTTGATACAAATATTTCTATTACACAGACCACTTCTCATGGTGCATCAATTATTTTCTGTGTGTTGGTCCATGCCAAGGGAGCACAATCTCCTCAGGAATAAGGACCATGAATTTTCATGCTTGCTGCCCTGACATCTAACTCAGAGCCTTGTGAGTAGATGGTACTTATACATTTATTGAATGAACGAATACATTCACAAATAGATTACACTTTGACAATTTCAGAGACTCCAGTATTCATACTACACATTATGTTGTCTATCATATAATACATAATACTAATATTGTATATTGTAATGTTCAGTACAATTCCTTTATATCTTACTGTATCAGAAAGAGTTTTATTGGCCCATTGATATTGAAATTAAAAGCAATTTACCATCATGTTCTTGCTAAATGTTAACGATATGCAAGCCTGAAGAAGTTATGAGTCAAGAGAGACGTGATATTTCAGAACTTGGATAGACTTTTTTAAATTGAATTCTTAAATGACAAATATAGTAATGTGAATCATAACAAATGCAAATGACACAAAAGGTCATAAAATGAAAAATAAGAGTTTCCTGCTCTCTCTCTACATTCCAAGAGGTAATTACTTTTAGCAGTTTGATAGGTTTCCTTCCAGATATCTAGATATTTTTGATACCCTTTTTACACACACACACACACACACACACACAACCATTCACAGATAATTTCTTTTCTTTCCTATTTTTTTCAACAAAAGAGAGTGTAGTACCCAGATCATTCTGCAACTTGTTTTCATCACTTAAAAATATTGTAGTGTGGGCTTCCCTGGTGGTGCAGTGGTTGAGAGTCTGCCTGCCGATGCAGGGGACGCGGGTTCGTGCCCCAGACCGGGAAGATCCCACATGCTGCGGAGTGGCTGGGCCAGTGAGCCATGGCCGCTGAGCCTGCGTGTCCGGAGCCTGTGTTCCGCAACGGGAGAGGCCACAACAGTGAGAGGGTCACATACTGAAAAAAAAAATTGTAGTGTGAATATCTTGCTAGATAATTTTTAACATGTACTCTCCAAGATATTTGGACACTGGATAGCAAGATATTTTAAGAGTTTATTTTGAATATGCAATTATAGGTACTTAATGAAAACAAGACTCTCTCATTTCAATTGAATCTGTCACAGAGATTTTCTCACAATTGTTTTCTCAGCCCATCTCTTGAAATGTTGGCTTGGTCTTGAAATTCCTGATTATCAAAGCTCAAGTCTCACTGTGACATCACTTGGGAAGTCCAGGCTTATCCAGCTTTTCCATGGGCAGAAATGGCCCTGGGGATTTCAGGTCTGCCTCATTTGGAAAATTCAGAAAATTATGTAGATGTCACATCAAGAAAACCTTTGATTTGAAAGTTAGTCAAAAGTCATTTATTAACTTTTCTATACATTTTTTAAAAAGAACTTGTATCTAAGCAACTACTTTTAAAAAAAGCTATAGGGCTGAAAGTCATTTTTTTTTTCACTTAGTTTGGCAAAGAGTCACATCACAATAAACAAACTACCGTATTACTGAATAAATATAAGATAGTTCTACTTAGAAGCTATTTTCAGTATTTTATTTTGGCTCAGTGAGGCCAAATTATAACTTCAACCAAAATTATATTCCTTTGACTAAGGATTATTTGATCCGTTTTCACTCACATAAACAAAGATAGTTTTTCAGCTATATTTTAGGGTGTGGGGAGAGAAATGTTTTCCTCAACCCTCTAAGGGTTCCTGGCTGGGTGTGAAAGTTAAACTGACAAAGACAGATTAACAGAAGAAAAACATACACATTTGATTAAATTTTTACATGTACCTGGGAGCTTTCACAAGAGAATGAAGACTCAAAGAAGTGAACAGAGCAGGAAGCTTTTATACCTTTTAGACAAAGAAACAACACATTTCCGAAGAACTGAGAAGACAAACGGGTTTGGGCTGGGGATAGTAAATGGTGAAGTTAGGAGCTTTCTTTATATAGCCTTCTTGGCCCTGCAATCCCTGTCTTTGGTCAAAAGAATGTCTCCCTTCCTCGAGGTACAGAGAGGGTTCCTTTTACATAGGAGAGTTATCTCCTGCTTTGGGGGAAGAAAACCTGAGTGGGAGGAGGTCAGAGTACACTTCCTGCTTCTGCTGTTTTCTCAAACTCCTTCAGTTTAAGATATTCAATATGCCAAGGTGACATATTTGGGGGTAGTGTGTCCTGAACCCCCATCAAGGACAAACTGTGAGGTGTCTCCCCCAATAATTCAGAAATAAGATATGACCCCCATCCTCCTCTTAGACTGAAACTATGAAGATAACCTAAAATGAACTATAACAGAAAGAAGAAAACTTTGATGGAAAGTATTAACATATCTAAAGGAGAAATGTGTCAAATAAGAGATTTTGTACCTCTTTACGTCTTCCAAAAGGGAAGAACCTAGGAGTCATGGAGAAAAAGGAAAGGAGTAAGGGTCAGAGGCTGATGGGAGGGGAGGGTGACTGCCTATCCCAGCCTGATGCTCTCACATGTTGGAAATGACAGTGACCTTGCTCCGGTAGCCTCACCCAGCTCACATGCTTGCACAGCCTACTTGGAGAGTCATTTGCCAGCCACTGAGAAAGTACAAATTCTCTTAGATTGAGAAACTAAACACATGGCCAGCCATTCATCAAGTTAGAATAACAAACATGAGAAAACTAGCTGCAAAGTTTATGGGAAGCAATATTTCTCCCAAGGACATGCCACAGCTAGAAAGTGTCAGCCAACCTTCTTTCTTGAGTGACTATTGCTTTCTCATTCACTGAGAAACATTTTTCTCTAGTATCATAGACATCAAACATTGCTGTGTGAAATTACATCAGTAAGGATAACACATTCCATTTTGCCTGGAGGATCTCAATCACTTTGATACAGGAAAGTAGCCTCAATTTCTAATCCAGATGTAGAGCTTCAGATAAAGAATATCTGGACACAATATTCCACATCTATCTTAACTTTGTGGTTTCCACAGAAACAGTGTTCGAAGTCCTTGTGAGGATTCAGACTTGATGTTGACCCTTTATCCACAGCCCTATCTTGCTTTGAGCAAGATATCAAACCACTGCATTTAATTTTCACCTTCATTTCACCCTTTCCTCAAATCCTATACTAACTCATCTTTCCCTTTATTGGGTGAGATGCTTCACAGTTCCTTTGGGGTGCAGTCTTCCTTAACACAATGGTTCAATAAACCCGAATTTTCAGATTTCAGACCTGTTCCAGTTGGCCTTGGGCTCATGGGCTAGAACATTAGGTAGGTCTGACACAGGAGAGAATCCTCTGCATGATGTCATATTTCTTAATATAAACTTAAAATATATTTTTCGGATTCTTGCTTATTGTGGGTCTGCCCCAAGAGATAGACAACCACTATTGGGAAACAAGAAAATTAATTTTCAAGTCTGCAAAGGTACTAAGAAGCTACATTACCAAATAAGCACCTGACAGATACATAGAAGACAGCCCCAGAGACCACCTTGTTTGGATAAGTATATATTCCTTTAATTTCTACACATTTCAGAATGTTCCCATTTCCTTTGATAACCATAACACTACATACAGACGTACTATGGCTCTCTGCAGAAATTTGGCAAAGTTTTTTTCCAAGGAAGTTAGAAAATTGAAACCTTCATTTTTTATGGAGGGGAGGAGTACTTTAGGTTTGGGAAATCAGTTCATTAAAAAACAGGTTTAAACAGAGAAAGAGGTTTGCAAATCCTTCATCTTAGTTTTTCTCCAAACATGAGATCTCAGAGTGGAATTTTTTTTTCAAACTTGGCCTCTGCCAAGTGCCGTGGTTCTGTGGAGTGCTACAGGGGCTGCCATGGGGCTGAAATGAGCCGTGGCTTCCTACTAAGCCACTTATCCAAGAGTTTGCTTGAATAACATGTCTAGCTACGAAAAAAGAACATTTGGAAATCACTGCCTTAGTGATTTTTATAACCTCGTAGGATGTAAAGTAGGCTGCGCTGGTTTTAGAATAACGATAGCCATCAGTGTTCCCAGCTGCGGGGGGAAAAAAAGGCAGTTCTTGAGAATTTTGGTTTTAAACAGGTGGTTGGCAGCTGCTTGGAACTACAGCTCCGTTCTAACACTGTAATGAAGTTCAGTTTCTGTCCACCAGAGAGCAGTAGTGCAGATATTAACCTGGATGTGATGTAGAAATTTAGGAGCTGGACCTGAGCGTAAATGTCCTTTGACTTGATTTTATTTTGCCCAGAGGAAAGTAAGTAACCACATTGTTTTGCTGGCCTTCCAGAACTTTGGCACCCATTCTTTTCTTACCTTTCATCCCTCAGTCTTCTGCCTCTGCTACCTCCTTTTTGTTGTGGAAATCAGCTCTGTCTGAGATCCAGGTTAATAGGTGCCTGAAAGGCCCCGGGACTCGGACTCGGAGTCCGGCACCCCTGGTGTGATTGGTCTCTCCTGGGCTTCTCCAGGAGACAGGTGGGGACCTGGGTTGGCCTTTGCACCTGGTGTGAAGAGCCCACAACTGTTTACATCTTTGAGCTCCTATTCAGTCCTGAAAGCAGCGTGGGATTTGCAAAGCTAGTAATCTCTGCCTAATGAAAAAACGCATAAGCTAAACAACCTGTGTGTGTGTTTAACCTATAAAATCTCCTAGAACACAAAAACAAAATTAAGAAAAAATTTTTTTTCTAACATTAACATCATGTTTTAATTTGACATACTTCCTCTAAAAGCTCCAAAGAGTTTCTAAATTAGGAACCGTGTCCTTTTTTTCTGTGTCACAAATGCGCTAGTTTCAACTCAGTTGGAATTTCTGAATAACCAGATCCACGCCTGGCTCTGCTTTCAGCTCAGTGTGTTTCTTATCCTTATCTGAGTCAATTTCCTTACCTGTTAAACAAAGGGGCAGGATGACTATTCTCTTTGAACTTGAAAATATTGACTCTATAATTATTGATTCTCACCTCTTAAATGATTATGAAAGGTATTTATATGTTTCACACATATCTGAGTTTATAAACTCACTATAGTAAAATGCTCATGTATTACCTTCCTTAGTTTCTTCCTCTTTCAATGAATACACTTTTGTTTTTCTAATCTAACCATTGTCTTTTCTGGAGTCTTATAAAAGTTGCCCTAGGGTACCCACAGGGAGAGAATAGGCAAAGATGGCCTAAGTAGCTTAATCCAATGCTGATAGTTAGAACCCTGTGTGGATGTAACTTTATTTAGAGTTGAGGTTGGCAAACGAGACTCATGGGCCAAAGCCATCCCATGTTTTGGAAAATAAAATTTTACTGAAACACAACCACACCTATTCATTTATGGATTGCTACAACTGCTTTCCCACTGCAATGATAGAGCAGAATAGTTGCAACAGAGACCCTATGGCCCAAAAAGCCTAAAATATTTACTATCTGACCCTTTACAGAAAAACATGGGCTCACCTCTGCTTTAGAAAAATTAAATGTGATTTTTTAAAAGAATTAACAGCAACAAATTTATTTTATCTCCCCACTAAAAGATCATAGAGTGACCAGAAGAGGAAATCAACAGAAATAGAAACATTGAGTTAACTAGGGGAAAATCTAGCTATAATTTTTAGTGTTGGTTG